>NC_142686.1:85964000-86646000 GCF_056320005.1 Nelumbo lutea
TAAACTCATTGATCTAACTTAAACCAACCCAACCCAACCCACTTAGACCCACTAGGAAATCAATTCAACTCCAATAAAAATGCAGCACAACCACAACTCAAAGCAAAATAAAACCAATAAAACTAAGTCGATCCAACCAATCCCATTTAACCAACATAAAAATACTCAAAACAAAAACTAGACCTACTCACTTAAGCCTACAAGAACCAACAAATGCATCCAAACCAATTAGGGCTGTTCATAAGAAGGCCCAACCTGATCAAACCGACTAACCTGACCGACCCAACCCGAGTTGGCCGGGTTTTCATCAGCACGGGTCGGTTTCGGGTTGTGCAAATTCTTAAACCGATGATTCAGGTCGATTTTAGTTTTCACATCCGACTCGAACCGACTCAGTTCCTAGTTCAAATATGAAGTTTCAAAGCCTATTAGGCCACCTAGTTTTTGAATGGTTGCAAGAAACTTTGGATTAGTGAATAGTGATTAATAAACAACTTTTGTGATTAACTTATCATTTAAATATTATCATAGGAGATGGCTGAAATGATATTCAATTTATGACTGCTTTTAAAATTAGCAAGATTTTATCACAGGGATGAACTTAGAACCGAAACTGACCCAACCCGATTCAAACCGACCAGGTCGGTTTTGCTTAACACTGGGTCGGTTTCGGTTTCTATGTCAAGTAACCCAACCGGGTCGGGTCGGTTGGAAAAACTGCAGTAAACCGACCCAACCCGACCCATGAACAGCCCTAAAACCAACCCACTCCCACTGAAACTAAACCTATCATTTCCCTTAAACACAGTTAGACTCACAAGAACCGAACAAACCTATCCAAACTAGCCACACCCACCTAAAACAATCCAAGCTACACTCATTCAAACCACCTAAACCAAACCCACTCACTCAGTTCTACAAGAACTAAACAGACGAATCTTTACGAACCAATTCAAACTAAACTCCATTGCCCACATGCGCCACCCAAAACCAAACCAACTCACCTAGACCTCAAAACCAAACAAAACTGTCCGAGTCATTCAAACCAAATATTCAACCAAAACCTTAAGGAAATTGCATTATTAGTTGCAAACTATAATCTATTCCAACCCGCTCTCAACATTTTAAAAGACAAACCCAACCCAATCCACCAAGACATGGACAAAACCAAAGCCGACATAGCCAAACATAGTAAGAACCAATCCAACCAAGCTCAACCCAATATATTTTTCCATAATCAACGAACTAATCCAATTTACCAAACCCAAGCCAAGCTATAGAGACATAGTCAAACTAAACCCAACAAAGCTAAAGCTAGTTAGAATCAATCCAACCTACCCAGGATTAACCAAACCCAACCTAACCTATCAAGACATAGCTAAATCATACCCAACATAGCTAAACCTAGATAGAACCAATATGAGAATAGAGACACACAACCCAAGCTTTCAACATATAGCTGAATCCAACCCAAAATAGTTTTACCCATCTAAAACAAATCCAATCTACCTAAGATTAATCAAACCCACTTTGTCGAATCCCACATAACTGAGCCTAGCCAAACCTTTGTAGAACCAACTCCACCTTACGCAAAAACTAACCTAGCCTAGGCCAACCAACCAAATCTAGCTTATTTCATCAAGACAAAGTTAAGCAAAACCTGACCTACTAAAATGAACCTAGAACTCACCCAAACTCAGTAGAACCTACTTAGAGCATACACCTAAAATGTAAACCTAACCTATCTAAGTTTAACATCAACCAAGTTAGTACCAAAACTTATTTGAACCAAGTCCCACCTAGAGAAGACCTTACCTAACATATCCACAGTTAAAAACTTGACTAAACCAAGTCCTAATCAACCTAACCTTACTATAACTAGACCTAACCCAACCTATTGAAGCACAAATGAACCCATACCCACCTAGCCAAACTAAAACCAAACTCACCCCAAAAAAACTGAACTAACTCTACCAAGCCAAACCTATATAACAACATTTTATCCTATCCTAGGCCAACCCAAGCCTAACAGAACTCAGCAAACTAAACACAAAAGGAACGAACCATACTGAGATAGAAATAGTCCACCTTATCCTAGGCTAACACATTAACCCATCCCAATTTAATTCATCAACACATAGCTGAATATAACTTGCCAACACAAGTTGAACCCACTAAACATGGTTGAATTGAACCCACCCGCACAAAGCATAAGTTAAACCACACCTAACCTATTAAAGCACAGCTGAATCTAACCCGCCAAAACAATCTAAACCCACTAAACTTGGCTGAACTAAACCCACTGCACCAGAGCATAGCTAAATTGTAGTGAACATAGAATCCATCCAAAACTCAACCTCGAGGTAATGTATCATCACACAGCCTTGCTAGGCAAGAACCCAACCAAGCTAACAGTCCATCTTGTCCAAGACTTGTACAAACCAAAACATAGAAAAAACCACTAATTTTGAACCCAGAAGAAACTAGCCATCACATTTCATTTGATTAAAACCCCTTTCAGTGCACACAAACCCCTCTTACTTGGACAAAGAAAGAAAATACAAAAAAAGAAAAGAAAAAACACACAAAAAGGGCAATTAGAACTTACCTACCCAACCCATTTGCCTACACCTGAAACATAACAACTAAAACTAGTTCACCTCCCAACTTGCATTCCCAACTTGCATGGAACCAGCAACTAAACATCCAATACCCATTTAAACTAACTAATCTCAACCAATTAAATTCACTCCTCCCACTTTTAAAACAAGAAACTCAATTCATTTACATCAAACCGACCACTTGCAAAAAACAAAAAAAAAAAAGAAAAGAAAAGAAAAAGAAAATCACAATTCATCCAAATATAACTTAAACTAAAACTCTTTCACATTACCAAACCCAGTCGTTCATTTCATGGCTGAGCAGATGGAGTCTCCACCCATTAGAATAGATAACTAGGAGTGATGGACCTTTAGGAATTGGATTTTTCAAAATTAATCAAATGCTAGTGACTCTATACTCCTTGGCCTAGACAAGGCTAGTTTGGGTAAGTTAAAGAGAGAGAGAGAGGGATGGGGTTAGGCACCCCTCTCTCCGATCAGTTTGAATGTCAGTTCCCCTCTCTCCGATCAAAGTGAGTGTCAATTCCCATCTCTGATTTTAAAACAAGGAAAACTCTCAGAGATTGAGAGCTTACATTCCCCAACGACTTGAAGATGGGCAATGAATATGATGTTTTTTCTCTCTCTTCCTCTAGGACAGACCCCTTTTGGATATGGGATCTAAGCAAAAGGGTGAGAAAATACCTCTCACTCCTTTTCTATCAGAACCCTTGCCTTTGGACTTGGTTGCCCAACTAGAGGAATTGAAAAATTGAAATTGATGGAGGGTGATTTGGCCCGACCTCATAATAAGGGGACACGTGGACATGACTCGACATAAGTGACAGCTCAGCATAATGAGCTCGGTACAACTCAGCGTAACGAAGCTCGCTGACCCAGCCTAATAGCCCGTCGAAAGTGGCAGCTCGCTACAAGATGATACTCCGATATCTCGAGCTAAGACTCCCAAATAGGGGGCACCCTGAGCTAAGACTCCCAAGTAGGGAGCATCACGAGCTGAAGACACCTCGGGTTAAGCTCGTCAGCCCCCTAACTAGGATAAGCTCGCTCCTGCCTAAACTAAGTAGGCTATCTCAGGGACCCGTACCTGCCAGACTGCACCCACGTCTCTCGCCTGGAGGCGTCGTGCCTGCCAACCTTGAAGGTTGTTTCTTGTTTGGCAGGACCGTACTCTGCAGCAATCACCTTTGCCCGCCAGTGCAGCTCTAACAGATAACGCCTAGCCATTCTAAGCCGTTATATGACAGCAGATCACCGTAGCAAAGATTCGGAGGCGGTTGCACCTGACATGTCAAAAGACCAGTATATAAGGACCCCGACCCGCAGGGGTGAAGGTATTGCGTGATCATCACTCTAGCTCTTTAATTTCTCTGCAACTCTCTCTCTCTCTCTCTCCCAGCTTTCAATCCAGTTACTAACTTAACCAACGGAGTGTTCCCGCCGGGTGAGCCCCCTGGGATCCTTCATCTTCTTCCTCACAAGTAACTCTCGTCCGTCGCCAGTTAGGAGTGCAACCACTTCCAGCTAGGAGTGACCAAATCGCGCACCATCAGAAATCATCATCCCTTTAAGTAGAGGAGGGCGTAGATGCTCCCAAACTCACAAGAAGGCAGCAAAACAAAAGGCAAATAATAATAGCTTTCTGAAACTAAAGACTAAATGAATAAAAATCAGACAATGAACCCAAGACAATAGCAAGCTAAGAAGTTTACCTCAAGATACCTTCGATTGATGGAAAGATGTTGCTATTAGAACAATGGTGCTAGAAGTTGAATGGTGATAGGATGCCTTTTGTAGCTTTCGAGCAACTAGTAGATGACACTTTGGGAAATTTGACTGATTTGGATTGGTATCAGGGAGACGATAGGGGGTAGTTGAGGGTGATGACAACAAGTTGGAATTCAAACTATGGTGGTATGACGATAGCGAAAATAGCAAAGAGAGTTAGGGTACTTCGATAACTAACAAGGAAGAGAGAAGGCCATCTTCCCCTATCATTTTCCCTAGTATTTTTGGACTCTTATTGAAACAAATCTCACTTCTATTTCTCTTGATTTCTCTCTTCTTCCCTTTGTTCTCTCTCTCTCTTTTTCTTTTCTAAAAAGAATGTGAGACCCCTAAAAATCCCTCTCACTAACTCAACTCTTTTGGGGTCCCCTCATTGACCACCTTCGACCTTTCCCCCTTTCCTTGGGAATGGAGCCTCCTCTTTATAATAGAGAAGAAGGGGGTTCTGCCAACATTCAAAATGATGGAAGGTTTTGGTATGTTAGGGTTTGGAGGGTGGTGATACAAGTTTAGAGGGGGTGTCCAAGCAATTAGGGTTCAAACAAGGTAATTTAATGTTTGGAGATAATTTGGGATAAAAGGGTAATCTGGTAATTTGGAGATTCAGAGGTAATTTGGTAATTTGAGGTTAGAAGGGGTAGGTTTAGAAGGGTATTTAGGTAATTTGAGGAAAGGGTATTTTGGTAATTCAGTTAAGGAGTGCCTTGGAAATTTATAAGGGGTATTTTGGTAATTTGGAATGAAGGATATTTTAGGAGTTTGGTTTAAGGGGTATTTTGGTAATTTTGGATGAAAGCTATTTTGGGAATTTAGAATGGAGGGAGTTTTCTTTAATTTGGTGCAAGGGGAAAGTTTAGAATGGAATTACAATATGCTAAAGGGGTTGGAAAGTCTGATTGGGTGTTTGGGGTGATTTTGAGGTTCAGGCGGGGGACTGAGAAAAAATTAGGTGCTAGCAACTGCCTCTCTTTGTTGTGAAGTATCAAACTACAAAATAACAAAGACCCAAAAGAAGCACATAGAGATTTTTGTGACGGGCAAGCTTGGAAATGGTCAAAGTAAGGAAGGAAGGTTAAGTAGAGGAAAAGGGGTTCCCATACAAAGTCATTCCATTGTGTAAAGGCCATTTATTCTTGGCAAAGTGACACCTTCTAAGTATAAAGAAACCTTACAGAATCAGGGTACATTTGTCATAAAGAAAATCATTTGAAAACAGACAACATACAGAATTAAAGCCAACTCAAGAACATGATATTTCAACTTAATCACAAGTCAAAACACTCATAGATATTCTTCAGTTCATCTTTTTGAAAACATTTTGAAGGATTTTAATAAAACACTTCGAAGACTTGACAGAGGTCTTGTGGTTGATATAATGTAACTACTCTTTAGTCAGATAAGAAGTATCCTTCCATGCAAGAGCAATTTATGCTCAGAAAACCTGACAAAACACTCAATGATTCCCATGAAAGTGTAAAGTGTTGTTCTTTCAAGTGTGTAACAGTGTCAATAAGATGCTAGTGCATGATTAACATGATTCCTTAATTTACTATTCTAACTCATGCTCCTTAGAGATGATGGGGGAATTTTAGCACAATAGTGGGACTAGAAAAGGTTGTGAGATTTCTAGACATGTTGCCACACTCTTAGAAATGAGGGAGGACCTATTATCAAGATCAAAGTTTTTTTTTTTCTTTTTTCACAATATGTTATGTTGTAATCAGAAATAAAAACACTAAAAACGATAAAATATGCATTATGCCACAATGCAATCAATAATCCACCATATGACAAATTAATGATAATTAAGCTATGTCATGATGAAAAACGATGTTAAGTTTTTGCCATGAGGGATTTTAATGCCTTATGGAACTTTAATGTTATAACAAACTTTGATGCCACAAGAGACTTTATTGCTGTAATGGACTTTGGAACAAATACGATTGGCTGATCAAACATTGATTTCTATGCCATAGTGCAAAAGAATGATATGACTAATTAAAAGATTAATGATTTGTTTGCCATGAGGGACATTGATGTCGTAAGGGACCTTAATGCCATCAGGGACTTTGGTGCCGCAAGGGACTTTGATGCCACGAGGGGATTTGGTGTCACAACGAACTTTAGAACAAATACATTAACTGAACAAATATTGTTAGCTAAAAGATTAAGAATTTTCTTGGTCACGAGAAATTTTGATGCCGCACGGGACTTTGATGCCACAACGGACTTTCGAATAAATACATTAACGGATCAAACATTGGTTTCTATGCCATAGGGTGGAAGATTAATATGATTAGCTAAAAGATGAAGGAATTCTTTGCCATAAGGGGCTTTGATGCCACAAGGGACTTTGATACCATAACGAACTTTGGAATAAATATAATGCAAATGAGAAGTTAATTATTTTTAAATAAAATATATTATTTCTATGCTTGATATGTGTTATGCAATGATGCAACTAATAAGCAATGAAACAATGATATCTTGGCCACAAGGGACTTTAGAACAAATATATTTCAAATGAAAAACTTAAAGTCTGGTGTTGGACCCACTTTGGAAAGCCAAAAGCTACTCCACTTCAGCCCTTTGGGCACTCAAGTTTCAAACTTTCAAATACATTGACAACCTTAGTTGCAAATTGATGAGGGGTAATTTGGTCCTCTAGTGATACCGCAACATGTGGCATTGTAGAACAACAGAGTGGACACCTCGACACCACGTAAGCAGACAACTTCAGACACTTCAATGACCTTGGCACCACCTCGATAGGCTAAACTGCAAACAGCTTGGTAGGACCTTAGGTCGGCGTAAGAGGAGACCTGCTTCCACCGATCTAACATCACTCCAGTTAACGACCTGCCTAGTGTGCCAAGCGACCTCCCACTTAAATAGACCATTGCCTCCAAATTCCCTAGAATCACGATGCCACATTGGAAGAGCTGGCTATTAGCCCACTCGCTTTAGGTGGGGTTGGATAAACAATACTTGCTTGCACGGAGTCCATCTCCAGGTGTGAAACCACCTCTGCACCAAATGGGCTAGATATCCCTAATGCATTTCGAGAGGCTCACAACAGCCAGCCTATATAAGGGCCTCACCCTCATAAGGTATGCATAATTTAGCACATAAGCTCTCTAGCTCTCTCTTGCTTCCTACCTCTCAAAAAAACATTCCAGTTCGTTGACTTAAGCATCGAAGTTCCCACACCAAGTAAAGTAACCCAGGTACTCTGATCTTGTCTTTTTCTTTGCAGCTCGACCAAGCAACCTACCTAGTCCAACATTCAAGTGATCCTCTAGTAGGGAACTACCAAATCATGCACCATCACAAATCATATCCATTTCATCTTAGACTCAAACCGGAATCCAATCATAACGTAGGTTATCTTATTAAAATTTATATTGCAAACTTGATTTGACGTTGTATGTTTGCTAAAAGAGATAAGTTTAAGTCTATTGAGGGCATTTGATAACAACTCAAGTGTTTGAATTGAAAAGCTTATTGCTTTGTCTTTTTAGTGAATAAACTTTTATTGTAAATGAAGGGATGAGAGATCTATCATATGGATGGCCGAACCCTGCAGGAAGGAAGAGCGAAATTTCAATAATTTATCTCTCTCCGATGTGGGAATCAAATTCCCTATTTTAAAAAACTGCATTTTTAAGGATCAATCTTGAACCTAAACTAGACCAGATCTGAAACCAAAAAGTAGGAGAGGGATATACCTGATACGGAGTAGTAGTAAACCCCAACGAAGGTGTTCACACCCAAGGAGATTACCAAAGACAACTCCCATTGAAGATGACACAGCGTAGGGTGGAGCAGAATCAGCAGGATAGCTCTTCAGCAAGAACCCGATTCTTTAGCAAGAACCTGATTCTTCACCAAGAATCTGATGGAGGGCAAGTGAGCACGACTTCAGATCACCTTTTCTGCCAAAAGGTGATATCAAGAACCCTTTCTTGATCGCTCCTACAGGTGAAGATCGAACTGGTAATGGCGACAATAGGAGGAGAAAAAAAGAGCAGAAGGTATTTTCTCAATGGTTTTACACTTAACCTCTCAACCCATAATAATCAAACACTACCCGACAAGAGAGGACCTCTCCCTCTGCTGTAAGGTACAGTGTTGCACTCTCAACTCACATGGATCCCGGGAATTAAAACCTTTTGCAAACATTTTGAAACCATAATATATATGTATATCTTTATATAAATATATTTTGCAAAACAAATTTCAACAGTTGAAATTTGATCACCCACTCAGATGAATTCTCAGACTGTCCCAACATACCCAGGTTTTGACCCCATCTAAGGATTTCACTGATTGACATATCAAAGATAGCCCAATCCAACACATAGTGCAGTATCATAATCGAGTCTACGGGTCAGGTGTAACATTACAGTTTTGCCCATCTATCTCCAAGGTCCAGGGCAATACTGGAATTCTGGTCCGGTTCAGGGTTTCAGGAAAACCCACACTGCATGTACCTCAGGTCTCACCCTGGCAGTTGAGACAAGCCACCACAACCAACTTGGTGGCACATCAGTGTCATCCTTGTCAGGATAAATCTCCCCAGATCTATCCAACAACTGTGAATATTCTAAACTAACACGAGTGTCATAAGTGACCAGTTTAAGGGTATTACACAAAAACACACCATAATAACATGAATCAAATATGTACTTTATTCATTTACATTAAATGTCATAATGTACATCATTCTGATTGGAGCTAAGGGCATACACTCTCTAATAGCTCCAACTTGCACTTAGGTGCAATCTGGTATAACTCGGAGTCTCATGCTTTCTACATGTTTATCAAACACTTTCTGTGTTAGTGGCTTAGTCACTGGGTCTGCTACATTTCCACGGATGCTACCTTCTAAATTAGGATGTCCCCTCTTCCAACTATCTCTCACAGTACGTGGTACTTCCTCTCGATGTGCTTTGATTTCGAGTGGACTCGTCGCTCCTTAGCTTGAGCGATAGCTCCAATGTTGTCACACAACAATGGAATGGGTGATGTGTTGGATGGAACTACTCCCAATTTGTGAATGAACTTCTTCATCCATACAACTTCTTTGGTAGTTTCACTTGCAGCAATGTATTCAGCTTCGGTTGTGGAATCTGCCATGGACCCCTGTTTGCTGCTTTTCTTGCAAACAGCACATGATCCTATTGTGAAAACGTATCTAGATGTATACTTTCTATTATCTGGATCTGACTGGAAGTTAGCATCCATATACCCCTGGATCTGTAGTGAACTACCATCGAATACTAGACAAAACACTTTTTGTCCTTCGAAAGTACTTGAGTATGTTTTTCACAACAGTCCAATGCTCCTGCCCTAGGTTTGACTAGAATCTGCTTACCACATATTAGACAGTTTTGTATGCCCTTTCCTTCAATCAGAATGATGTACATTATGAGTTTATCGTAAATGAATAAAAGTACATATTTGATTCATGTTCCCTTGGTATATTTATGTGTAATACCCTTAAACTGGACACTTAATGAGACTCGTGTTAGTTTAGAATGTTCACAGCCAGTGGATCGGTCTGGGAGACCTATCCTAATAAGGCTGACACTGTTATGCCACCAAGTTAGTTGGGGTGCCCTGTCTCAGCTGCCAGGGTGAGACCCTAGGCACACACTGTGTAGGATTAATTGAATCTTTGAACTAGACTAGATTTCCAGTATTGCCTTGGACCATGGAAATTAATGGGCAAAACTAGAAAGTTACACCCGACCCCTATACTCGATTATGATATTGTACTAGGTGTCGGATTGGGCTGTCTTTAATGTACCAATCAGTGAGATCCTTAGCGAGGGTCAAAACCTGGGTATGTTGGGATAGTCTGAGAGTTCATTTGAGTGGATGATCGTAGTGACAGGATCATCCCCTTTGTCGAACAAAGGTAATGATCGGGGATGCACTCTCACTGATGGAAACCAAGACTGTCGGCAGTCGATTTCAATCATTGAGATTTGTTTTGCAAAGTATATTTTATATGAGATATAAAAGTATATATATTATGGTTTCTAAAATGTTTGCAAAAGGTTTTAATTCCTGGGATCCATATAAGTAGAGAGTGCAACACTGTTCCTTGCAGCCGAGGGAGAGGTCCTCTCTTGTCGGGTAGTGTATGATCATTATGGGCTGAGAGGTTAAGTGTAAGACCATTGAGGATAATACCTGATGGGATAATCTTGCATCTGCCCACAGTCCCTGGGTGTTACAAGGTAGCTTGGCCCAGGGACCACTTAGGGTAAGTGTTGGGCCTATAGAGCCCATTTGATGGGTTTCAAGGGGGTGCACTGTCAATAACAATGTATTCGGCCAGGCCTTGTAACAAAGGCTGGGCCGAACCCATGTGGTTGATGTGTAGATCAATGCTTGGGTCCCACGCCATACAAGGAAGCCCAACTGGGCAACAGTTAGGAAGGTTAAGTGAGTACATAAGCTTAATGGGCCTAAAGCCCATTTCGAACTGGCCTATTTAATTAGTTAAATAGGGGGTGAATTCTGAGATGGATTAGCAGATAGGATAGGGTCTTAACCCTATCCACTCAGAGTGTCCAGTTTAAGGGTATTTAATTAGCTTTCTCCTAATCTCATTAGGAGGTTTTTAGATCAATCATTGGTATATTTCTATTTAATACCCTTAAACTGGACACTTAATGAGACTCGTGTTAGTTTAGAATGTTCATAGCCAGTGGATCGGTCTAGGGAGACCTATCCTGATAAGGCTGACACTGTTATGCCACCAAGTTGGTTGGGGTGGCCTGTCTCAGCTGCCAGGGTGAGACCCTAGGCACACACAGTGTAGGATTAATTGAATCTTTGAACTAGACTAGATTTCCAGTATTGCCTTGGACCTTGGAGATTAATGGGCAAAACTAGAAAGTTACACCCGACCCCTATACTCGATTATGATATTGTACTAGGTGTCGGATTGGGCTATCTTTGATGTACCAATCAGTGAGATCCTTAGCGGGGGTCAAAACCTGGGTATGTTGGGATAGTCTGAGAATTCATCTGAGTGGGTGATCATGGTGACAAGATCATCCCCTTTGTCGAACAAAGGTAATGATCAGGGATGCACTCTCACTGATGGAAACCAAGACTGTCGGCAGCCGATTTCAATCATTGAGATTTGTTTTGCAAAGTATATTTTATATGAGATATAAAAGTATATATATTATGGTTTCTAAAATGTTTGCAAAAGGTTTTAATTCTTGGGATCCATATAAGTAGAGAGTGCAACACTGTTCCTTGCAGCCAAGGGAGAGGTCCTCTCTTGTCGGGTAGTGTATGATCATTATGGGCTGAGAGGTTAAGTGTAAGACCATTGAGGATAATACCTGATGGGATAATCTTGCATCTGCCCACAGTCCCTGGGTGTTACAAGGTAGCTTGGCCCAGGGACCACTTAGGGTAAGTGTTGGGCCTATAGAGCCCATTTGATGGGTTTCAAGGGGGTGCACTGTCCATAACAATGTATTCGGCCAGGCCTTGTAACAAAGGCTGGGCCGAACCCATGTGGTTGATGTGTAGATCAATGCTTGGGTCCCACACCATACAAGGAAGCCCAACTGGGCAACAGTTAGGAAGGTTAAGTGAGTACATAAGCTTAATGGGCCTAAAGCCCATTTCGAACTGGCCTATTTAACTAGTTAAATAGGGGGTGAATTCTGAGATGGATTAGCAGATAAGATAGGGTCTTAACCCTATCCACTCAGAGAGTCCATATCTGAATGTGATTCAGATCTAGAAACCTCCTAATGAGATTAGGAGAAAGCTAATCTAATCTACAAATAAGATAGGAGTTAATCCTTATCACCTAAAGAGATGCTTTGATCCAAATAAGATTTGGATCAGCAACTCCTAATTGGATTGGGAGCTGATCCTTTGGGGTTAAAAACAATTAAGGAAGGGGGCGCCAGCTTTGAGAGAACATATACTCACATTCTCTTGAGTGCTGAAAATATAGAAGAAAGAATTAAGCAACCTTGTAGAATTCTTTCTTGCTGCCTCCTTGTTCTTGCTGCCTTGTTTGCCAGTTCGATTTCCAGTTGTGGGAGAAGCCAAGATCTGATCTTGACATCAATTCTTTGAGAAAGAATAGGTAGGATGCTGTGCTCACATGCCATCCTGTTGTTTTTTGCGAAAGACAGAATTCTTGGAGAAGAATACTGTTGATTCTGCTCCATCCTGCACTGCACCATGTTCAGTGGAAGCAGTCTTTGGATCCTACCTTGGGCGTGAACACCTTTGTTGGGAGATATTACTTCTCCGTATTAGGTATAATCTTCTCCTACTACTTTTGGTTCAGATCTAGTTCTGTTTATGGTTCAATATTGATCATTGAAAATATGATTTTCTAAATAGGGAATGCGATTCCCAGTTGAAAGGGAGAGAAAAATTTTGAAAGTCGCCCCTTTATTCCGCAAGATTTGGGCGTCCATACGATGGATCTCTCATCCCTTCACCACACTCACTGCCTGAGCGATGTCAGGATGAGTGCACAGCATATCATACATGATGCTCCCTACGGCTGAGGCATAGGGAACATGATTCATGCCCTCAATCTCCTCGGGAGTCTTGGGAGACATACCCTTAGAGAGAGTGACTCCACGTCGTATCTCTTGACTATCTTGCCAATGTAAATAGATTGGGATAATCCTATTATTCTCTTCAATCTATTTCTATAGAGGCGAAGACCCAGTATATAGGAGGCTTCTCCAAGATCTTTCATGGAGAATTGCTGTGAAAGTCATACTTTCACCGTATTCAACATTCCTACATCATTCCCAATGAGTAGAATGTCATCTACATACAGAACCAGGAACATAACCTTATCCCCACTGGATTTCCTATAAACACAAGGCTCATCCAGACTTTGCTCAAAGTCAAACTTTTTGATGGTAGAGTCAAACCGGATGTTCCAACTCCTAAAATCTTGCTTAAGTCCACATATGAATCGATTTAATTTACATACCATGTGTTCCTAACCCACGGCTATAAAACTTGCGGCTACTGCATATAGATATTTTCACTATGACCTCCATTCAGGAACACAATTTTGACGTCCATTTGCTAAATTTCAGAATCATGGTATGCTGCTATAGCTAGTTGGATCCTAATGGATTTAAGCATGGCCACCGACGAAAAGGTTTCCTCATAATCGATTCCTTCTTTCTGAGTATACCCTTTCACCACAAGACGAGCCTTGTAGGTCTTAACCTTACCATTGGGGCCCTTCTTCCTCTTATAGATCCATTTGCAACCAATTGCTTTTACCCTAGGGGATGGATCTACCAGAGTCTAGACTCCATTGGTTTCCACTGCGTCCATCTTGGCTCTCATGGCATCTACCCACTTCAAAGAATCTATGTCTAACATAGCTTCCGTATAAGTCACGGAATCCTCCTCACTAGTCGTGGCTTCCACCAAGTAACTATCCTGGTCATAGCCAAAACAAACTGGAGGCCTAGAAACCCAGGTATATCTTCTAGGTTGGTCATTACCCGGAGCTTGTGGGACGTCTCCCACTACTCATGAGCTCTTCTTATCAAGAACAATTTCTTGACGATGATTGTTCAAGATGTAATCATCTTCCAAGAAATGGGAATTTTGACTATAGAACACTTTCTGTTCTCCTGGGTCATAGAATAAGTAATCCACAGAGCCTCTGGGGTAGCCTACGAATAGGCAACAACTGGTCTTGGATTCCAATTTGTCTGCACTTGTTCTTTTAATGTGTGTCGGACAACCCCAAATCTTCAAGTGTCTCACACTTGGTTTCTTACCGATCCAAAGCTCATAGGGAGTCTTCAGAATTGATTTGGTTGGAACCCAGTTCAACACGTATATTGTAGTTTCCAATGCATAACCCCAAAAGGAAGTGGGTAATTCTAAGTCTACGAGAAGTGATCGGACCATATCCAATAAAGTCTTATTCCTCATCTCTGACACATCGTTTAACTGTGATACTATCACATTGACTTTCAAGTAGCCACTGAATTCATCAGAGAGATACTCACCACCTTGATCTGATCGAAAGGTCTTAATTTCTCTCCCTTACTGTTTCTTGACCTCTTGTCTGAACTCTCTGATCTTTTCAAAGGATTCAGACTTGTGTTTCATAAGGTACATGTAACCATAATGAGAGTAATCATTAGTCAATTTTATAAAATAAACATGCTAGTTACGTGTCCTAACACTCATGGGACCACATACATCAATATGTATAAGGTCAAGCATGTCTGTACATCTTTCAGGCTTACCGTTAAATGGTCGTTTCGTGATCTTACCTGAAGGCAAGGTTCGCAAGTTGGAAGATCTTCTATAGTTAGAAAATCCAAAGGACCATCCTTTACCAACCTTGTGATACAATCTATGTTGATATGGCCAAGTCGGTAATGCCACTGACACGTGGGATTAACTGTATCATGGATTCTTTTCTTGGGGATGTCACCCGACATAGTTTCGATTATGCTAGTTTCTAAAGAATGATGGAGAACATAGAGACCATTCTCAAGTTCTCCGTATGCGAGGAATTTGTTATTTCTTTTAATAGTAATCGTATTACTAAAAAAAATAGAATAACCATTCGCACACAGTTTTGAAACAGAAATTAGATTTCTTCTCAAATTCTATACATAAAGACAATCTTTTAGTACAATAATTCATTCTCTGAAAATTAACTCTACAGTTCCTATAGTTGTAGCTACAACACTTGTAGAAGTCCCCAAGTAAAGAGTCACTTCTCTGTTACTCATTTTTCTACTTATCCAGAACCCCTATAATGAGTTACACGCATGAGTCGAAGCCCTAGAGTCAATAACCAGGAAGCAGAAGTTACCAATAAATTGGTTTCTATGACAAAGGATTCGAAATTACCTTGTTTCTTGGATTCCAGGTACTGAGGACAGTTCCTCTTCCAATGGATGGCCTGCTTGTAGAAGTGACAAGCATCTGATGCTTTGTCCTTCCTCTGCCTCTTAGACTTAGTAGCTTTCTTCTGAGGTTTTTTCTTAGCCTTCCTCTTCTTCTTGTCAATTTTCCAGATTCAACAAGCATGGCAATGGGCTCATCCTTCTTAATTCGTTCCTCGGCCCTCTACAATATATTGCTGAGTTCCTAGATGCTAACATTTAGCTTGTTTATGTTATGATGAACTGATTGAAGGAAGGAGGCAAAGAATATAGGATGGTATCCACCTTAATGACATGGTCAAGCCCGGATTCAAAAGCCTCAAGTTCATTGATATATCCCATCATCTTAAGACAATGGTCATGAACTTGCTAGTTCCTGGACATCTGCACGGTCATGAACTGTTTCAAGACCTTCTGTCGAGTAGAATGATTCTACTCTTCATACATCATCCTCAGACTGTCCAGGATATCCTTGGACAATTCGATCTGATCAAACTATCGTTGTAATGGATTGTCTAAGGATGCTATGATGTAGCAGCGGGCAAGAGAATTTTTCTCTTCCCATTCTTGGTAGTCCCTCCTACGGGCCTCAGAAGCCCTATCACCCGGAGTAGGGTTTTTAGCCACTTTGTCTAACTTTTCTGATGTCAGGACTAGCATAAGGTTTCAGTACTAGTCAAGATGGTTAGGGCCCTTGAGTTTGTTGTCATCCAACAATTTTGTGAATTGTCTGTTTGCCATTTCTGATAAAAAGCAAATATTAGTCCACAACCTTATTTGATTCATGTTATCTACATAGATATGGATTTTAATCTATGTTCCATTTCCATTTGTTCATCTCTGAGATTTCCCTCCTATCTCAGTGACAGAGACTGCGAATTATGTCTCTGAAAATGTGGAAAATCACATAGGGTGCATGGAGCCAACTGTTTTAGTAGCATAACCCCACCACCTTTCTATGAAGGATCATATCCACTCATTTTATGAGCTTTCCCTTTGGCCTCTATTAGACAAAGTTTATTGTCATTTTAGGTTAAACCTTTATGTCCAGTGAGTGCTCACCTATCATGTTCGCAAACACCAAGGTACCGTGAGAGAGTCTTCCATTTTAGGATAGACCCCTCCCACATCGATCTATGACACCCCTATCATCTCATGAAACAATCTAATAGATCCAGTAGCAAATGGATAACCCAATTTTATGGTCCGTTTTCTCATTACTGAAGGACTCATCTTCATGCTAATGATGGAAGGCCTTTAGAGAGTTCATCATATGAATCTCCTTATCACATGCACTCATATTGCTGGAGGGAACAAGAATTACGCCCTAGCTTAATTTAGGTCAAACTAGAGTGGCTCCCACTGACTTTCATAAAGCCAGATTTTGATGGGCTCTAATCGGCTAGGGTTTCGCATGTCTCCTCTTCAGGAGGTGTGGGGCCCACCACTAAAGGAGATCATCCAATGATCTTATGGACACCATGGCAATGATGTGCATTCATCCATGGTGTGCGCAAGAGCCACTATCGTATTAGCATGGGCCAGGTACTTATGGCCCATGAGCGTTGCACATCACACATCCATACATCACATGCATGAAAAGTAGAATTGATCCAATCAATTAATATCTATAAAACCCATAATTATAGCCCATAATTATCCATAATATTACTGATTAATATTATCTAGGTATATGGGCTGAATTGCAAAGAGCAGTTTGACCCATATAGCTTTTATGCAATTAATGGGCTAAAGCAGTTTTAACACATTAAAATTGAGTTTTGCAGATGTGGACCGAATTATATCTTGCAATTAACCATCAACTCCTGGACCCAAGAATGAAAAATTAGGGCTAAGAACAGCCCCCATCGAACCACAGATTCGGTCCAACCAATTTGGTCCAATCTGGTTCGAATGGGTCTAGGGTTTGATTTTTAATTTAAGATTTAATTCAAGATTATGATATGAAATTAAATTACTGATAAAATACATTCAAGAATCAGTACAAGGGCTGTCCGTAGATATGCTACCCTGCAAAACAGAGGTTAGTTCACAGTTTGCAGTTTTTAAAACTACAAATCACAGTTAGTCGAACCCTAATCTGCGAAATTCCTTCCTTTTGTGCGATCTACTTCGAATTTGAATGAAATAAAATATAAAAAATCCTAATTTTCTATTAATATTACATAAAAAAGAATTCATATACATTCTGTCTAAAAATTAAAAAGAAATTAAATACAAACAAGAATGAATAGGATAGTAGGAGTGCAGACTTCTTGCGCCAATCAAGATTTTGATCTCCACCGTATGAGCAACCCATAAATCAAGATAAATATAAAAAACAATTCTAAATAAAAATCATATTTAAAAAGATTTAATTTCATATCAACTACCCTTAATCTGGGAACTGATTTCCCAGAAAATCAACAATCTGCGCAAATCGGGTAGAACGCCTTCTGTTCATTTGAATAATTTCAAATCTGGCCAATTTTGGTTCAAGATTTGAACTTGGCTCTGATACCACTGAAGGGATGAGAGATCCATCATATGGATGGCAGAACTCTGTAGGAAGGTAGGGCAAAATTTCAAAAAATTCTCTCTCCCATGTGGGAATCACATTCCCTATTTTAGAAAATTGCATTTTCAATGATCAATCTTAAACCTAAACCAGACCAGATCTGAAACCAAAAGGTAGGAAAGGGATATACCTGATACGAAGTAGTAGTAACCCCCAATGAAGGTGTTCATGCCCAAGGAGATTAATCAAAGACTACTCCCACTGAAGATGACACAGCGTAGGGTGGAGCAAAATCAGCAGGATGGCTCTTTAGCAAAAACCTGATTCTTCACTAAGAATCTGATGGAAGGCAATTGAGATCGACTTCATATCACCTTTTCTGCCAAAAGGTAATATCAAGAATCCTTTCTTGATCCCTCATACAAGTGGAGATCGAACTGGTAATGGCAGCAATAGTAGGAGAAGGCAAGAGTAGAAGATTGCGTCAGTCCAACTGTATGCTATATTCTCTCTTGGATCAGTAAGACTGGAGGATGATTTGGGGTTCTCCCTTCTCCTCTATTTATACTTAAAGAGAGGTTATCCTAATCCCATTAGGAGTTTCCTAATCCAAATCTAGTATTTGTATTTGGACTCTCTTTAAGAGATAAGGATAATCCCTTATCTTATCTATAGATAAAGATCAGCCCTCCTAATCTAATTAGGAGTTTTTAGATCTAAATCTCTATTTGGATCTAGACTCTCTGAGTGGATAGGGACAATCCCTTATCCTATATGTTGATCTAAATCCTAGAACTGCCCCTCTTTAATTAATCTAATTAAGCCAGTTCGAATTGGGCTTTAGGCCCATTAAGTCTATGTGCTCACTTATCCTCCAAACTGTTGCCCAGCTGGATGTCCTTGTATGGCGTGGGACCCAAATATTGATCTACACATCAGCCACATGGGTTCAACCCAGCCTCTGTTACAAGGCTTGGCCGAATTCATTGTACAAGACAGTGAACCCCTGAGTCCATCACCATGGGCTCTTAATGGGCCCAACATTTACACTAAATTGTCCTAGGTCAAGCCACCTTATAAAACCCCAAGGACTGTGGGCAGATGCAAGATTAGCCCATCAGGTATTACCCTCAATGGTCTTACACTTAACCTCTCAACCCATAATGATCAAACACTACCCGACAAGAGAGGACCTCTCCCTCGGCAGCAAGGTACAGTGTTGCACTCTCTACTCACATGGATCCTAGGAATTAAAACATTTTGCAAACATTTTGAAACCATAATATATATGTATATCTCTATATAAATATATTTTGCAAAACAAATTTCAACAGTTGAAATCGGTTGCCGGCAGTTTTGGATTCCATCAGAGAGAGTGCATCCCTGATCATTCACTTTGTCCGACAAAGGGGCTGATCCTATCACTATGATCACCCACTCAAATGAATTCTCGGAATGTCCCAACATACCCAGGTTTTGACCCCCTCTAAGGATCTCACTGATTGGCATATCAAAGAGCCCAATCCGACACATTGTGCACTATCATAATCGAGTCTAGGGGTCAGGTGTAACATTCCAGTTTTGTCTATCTATCTCCAAGGTCCAGAGCAATATTGGAATTCTGGTTCAGTTTAGGGAGAAAACCCACACTGCATGTACCTTAAGTCTCATCCTGTCAGCTGAGACAAGCCACCCCGACCAACTTGGCGGCACATCAGTGTCAGCCTTCGCATGATAAATCTCCCTCGATCTATCCAACCACTATGAAGATTCTAAACTAACGCGAGTCTCATAAGTGTCCAGTTTAAGGGTATTACACAGAAACACACCATAATAACATGAATCAAATATGTACTTTATTCATTTACATTAAATGTCATAATGTACATCATTCTGATTGGAGCTAAGGGGATACACTGTCTAACAATAAAATGACTGGTGTGGTGGACACTACAAGAAGAATTGTCTACATTGAGGAACTACCAAGACCTAATATAGAAAGGGTGGTAGAAGAGGTTGCTCCTATTATGGATGTAGAGTCGAACTGGATGGACCTGTTTGTTGATTATTTGTGCTACGGGACCTTACCTATAGAGCGCAATGTAGCTCAGAGGGTACAGCGGTAGTCAGCTCACTATGTAATCATAGGTGAACAGTTGTATCATAGGTCATTCACGCTTTCCTACCTGTGCTACTTGTGTCCAACTGAAGCAAACCAAGTGCTACACGAGATCCAAGAAGGTCTCTACGAAGGACACTTGGCGAGTAGGGCACTCACCCAGAAAGATAACAAGGCTACTAGCCTACAATGAAAGGAGACATGCTTGAATTAGTTCAGAAGTGTGAGAAGTGCAAGCGGTGTGCTAACATACAACATCAGCCCAATGCTAACCTAAGGTACCTTATCAGCCCATGGCCGTTTGCATAGTGGGGGATATATTTATAATCAGTCCCTTTCCATCTGCAACCGGATAGATGAGGTTCTTGGCCATCGCGATTACTTCACGAAGTAGGTGGAAGCCAAGCTGCTGGTATTCACCACAGTTTGGAATGTGCAGAATTTTTCTAGAAGAGCATTGTCTACAGATTCAAATTCCCCAAGGTACTGATTTTGGGCAACGGGAATCAATTTGAAGACATCAAGTTCCAGAACTACTGTGTAAATATGGGAATCCAACAAAACTTCACCTCGGTAGCCCATCCCCAAGCAAACGGTTAGGCCAAAGTGACGAATAGGGTGATATTCTACAGACTCAAAGCTCGACTCTTCCAATCTAAGGGTTTGTGGGTGGATGAGTTGTCCAGTGTCCTTTGGGCTTACCGAACTACTATCAAGATGGTAATCAAGGAGACTCTTTTAACCTAACGTATGGGATGGATGCTATCATCCCAATTGAGATCTAGGTGCCGACCTTGTGGTCTGAGATGTACGATGAGGAGGCTAATGAGAACGATCTACGGACTAACCTCGACCTAGTGGAAGAAGTACGTGACTTAGCCTATATTCTAATGGCGGCATACTAGCAATAAGTAGCTTGATATTATAACACCCAAGTTAAGAAATTCCAATTTCGAGTTGGCGACTAGTACTCAGGAAGGTTATGGTACATGAGCCAAGGTCTGGTGCTTTAGCCCTATGGGAAAACGAGGCCCTCTTGTGAGAACCTCGTCATTCTTGAGCCAAGGTCCCTTCCTCGGCCTAGAAGCACGGACCCCTCTCTTCTCCACTCACTATCAGACATTATGAATGAAACAAAACTAAGGGATCACCTAGGATGAATAAACCGACTTCGCCGATAATACCGATCACTCCAACAATGCCAAGCTCCACAATCTCACCAGAAATATAGAGACAAGAGAAATGGGCCATTGAGAGTCCTATTTTATAGACGGATGAACTGAACTATAGACGGTTGAGATCGGTTGGGTCTAATGATTTGTAGGGGTGCGGCAATTCATATTCCGAGGTGAAATCAATTTAGTGCATTTTTTATGTCCGTGCAACCTAATGGTTGCATGGCATTTACACATCCTGGTATGCTACCTTGTGTCTAGGCTAGACCAACTGAACCAACTGGATCCCAAGCCATTGGTTGGACCACAAACGAGGACAAAATTTAGACCAAATCACCTCGGTTTAAAACTACTCTCTCACCGGACTGGCCACACCAAACTTGGGAGTTGGGGGGCAATTGATGAGGGATAATTTGGTCATCCAATGATATTGCAACACAAGGCATTGTAGAACAATAGAGTGACACATCGGCACCATGTAAGTAGACCACTTCGGACACTTCAGCGACCTCGACACCACCTCGGTAGGCTGAACTGCAAATAGCTTGGTAGGACCTCAAGTCAGCGTAAGAGGTGACCTGCCTAGTGTGTCGAGTGACCTCTCCCTTAAATAGACTTTCGCCTTTGAATTCCCCAGGATCATAATGCCACGTTGGTAGAGCTGGCTACCAGCCCACTCACTTTGGGCGGGATTGGATAAACATTACTTGCCTGCACGGAGTCCCTCTCCATGTGTGAAACCACCTTTGAACCAGATGGGCTAGAGATCCCAGAAGCATTTCGTGAGGCTCACGGCAACCCGCCTATATAAGGGCCTCACCTCCAACCTCATAAGGTATGCACGATTTAGCACTTAAGCTCCCTTGCTTCCTAGCTCTCAAAAAACTCCAGTTTGTTGATTTAAGCATCAAAATGTCCACGCCGGGTAAAGTAGTCCGATCTATCCTCTAGCAAGGAGCTACCAGATCGCACACCATCACAAATGATATCCATTTCATCTTCGACTCAAACCAGATTCCAATCTTAACATAGGTTATCTTATTCAAATTTATATTGTAAAGTTGATTTGACGTTGTATGTTTGCTAAAAGAGTTATAAGTTTAAGTCTATTGAGGGCATTTGATAATAACTCAAGTGTCTGAATTGAAAAGCTTATTGCTTTGTCTTTTTAGTGAATAAACTTTTATAGAGGTGGGCTTCGTAATGCTTCTTTAACAGCCAAAGTTGGAGTTGGGTAGATTACTATACCCTTGAATATTTTATTATTTAATTATTTTATCCATAAAAAAATAAAGCAATAAGTTGTTCAGTTTAGCAATTTCAGGTGTTATTAAATGATCCTTTAGTAATTATTTTTAGGGTAAAAGACTTTAAACAAAGGTTTTCGAAATTGACTTAAACATTCTCTGATGTTTCCAAATCTATACTACTTTAAAAAGCACAAATAGCCTTAAAAATATTTTTGAAATTTTCTAAGAACAAAAATTTACCCCTCCATATTTAAACTTATTGATAAAAAATGAGGCCAAATAGGACAATCGGTTATTGATATTAAATGAGTTGAAAAGAGGTAATTTTAAGATATTCAGTGCATTCAATTCCCACTCGTTAAGTTCAACATTTATGGTATTTAACTTACATTTATCTTCATTGAATCATAAAGGCATTCAATTCCCTGTCCCCGACTTTGATCCTCATTGGGCATAAAAATGACCTTCCATCCTTGAGCCCCAATGGAGATGGGTTCCCTATCAAGGACTTGAATTCCCAAAATTTCTAAATTAAAATTGTTTTTTAAAAAATAGATTTAATTAAAATAAGGGAAATTTTTAAAATATAAAATATTTCAAATATATTTTGATATAAATAATATAAATAATATTATATCTTTATAAATTTAATATATACAATTACGGTCAGGAGGGGGTGGAGAATTCACTCCCCATCCTCAACCCGATCGAGTTAGGGAAGCTAGGTACTTAATGGGGATGAGGACAATTGCCATTCCTATAATCAAATTCACAACCCACATCTGCTTGTCATTAGCTTTCCTAATCCTATACCTTTTCTGTTTTTCACCTAAAATTCTAAAGGCTCAAATTGGAAGTAGTATAAATACATGTACGGTACAAATACATACAAAATAATACAAAATGTAAGGTTTTGCACTCTACATACTTGTATTTGTACTCCTTCCAAACTGAGCCAAATTCCCTCTGATATGTGTCATCTTACCTCCCCAACTGATTCATTACTTAAAGTCAATCTTCTTTAAGGACAATTTACACTGACACCCTTATCTCATAAACTAAAATTGTAAAATGATATTGATATCTTGATGCCAAATAGGAAAAATAAAGAATATTACCAAGAATTGCCCTTCCCTAATGCTGCATTTGGAAACGATGCAAATGGAGTGTAAATCCAGGTTTAGGGTAAATTTGCACTCTCGTTCATTTTTGCCTGTGTTTGGCAACATTACATTTATGCATTGACAAATAACAGAAAACACATTTTCCAATACAAATTTATATTGATAATAAGATGTAAAAGTACATCAATAAAAAAGAAGTAAATTTGCATTCAAGTGGGCTTTTGATTAAAAAAAGGCATATTCTTTATTGGAATTCGTATTTGCATCCATTACAGCTAAAAATCTATTTTGTAAGAAGGTAAATATGTCGGTGCAAAACTAACCCAACTTTGCAATTTATATGAACTGTTTTACACTCTACATATTTGCATTCACACTTATTTGCATCGTTTCCAAACACAACCTAAAAGTTTTTAAATAACGACGGAAAAGTGAGGGGAAATATAAAAAAAAATCCAAATTAAAATAGAATTAAGATTATTTGGACAATAATAGATTTATATGAGAGAGAATGAATGTCTTGTTAGTAGTTAGTTTCAAACTCTTGGACTAGGAGACACTCTTGCCTGAGAAATCCAAGTCCAAGTACAACCAATAAAGCTAATAAAAATTTTAATTTCAGTGACGTGGTTGGACTAGCTGAGAGAGAGAGAGACCTAAATTTTAGTTTCAAACTTTGAATAGGATTCTAACACAGAAATCCCAGGCCAAGTATAACTAAAATACCTAAATTTTAGTTTTGCATTCAATCCTCACACTACTTGTTAACCTTTCATCAAAACCATGTTGCCATATTTGAACCGAATGTTGAACTATACTGGTTTAGTCATTGGGCCAGAAGCTGAATGGTTCACCCATATGCTTGGACAGTTAGACCATTTGACTCACTCAAAATAAAAAAAAAATTGCAAAAAAAAAAAAAAGCTAACCCAGATTATCTTTTAAAACTATTTTAGTATTTTACGTTAATATAAGCATAAATCCATAAATATTATTAGAGTTAACAACGCCCATTCAAAGATTGACCAAGTCAAACTGCCGATTCCTTAGATGTAATGGTCTGACCATCCGGTTTGATCTTAATCTGGCTTCTGGATAAGCATTTCTCCCGCCCAAATACTGTCGTGGGCAGAACGTAACTGCCGAGCTTGTTGAAGAGTTTCCTAACTGTGTAAGCTTTCTCTGCTGCGTAAAAGCGATTACGCGAGTCCCAGATTATCGAAACTATGCTTTCTGCTACAGAAAAGAAGAAAACAGAGCAAAAAGACTTACACAGAGAGAAACATGATCTCGAAGATGGAGAAGGCGACATGGATTAGAGGAAAAACCATCGGCTATGGAAGCTACGGTGTTGTTTCATTGGCCGAAACCAACCACCATCTCTTGCCGCCTGTTATAGCTGTGAAATCGTCTGAATACTCTGAATCTGGATCGATTCGGGAGGAGAGAAAGATTCTTACCCAACTCCAAGACTGCCGACAATTCACTGCTATGGCGAGGATGTCACCGTTGAGGACGGTTTCACCATCTACAATCTGTTGCTTGAGTACGCTTCTGGGGGCAGTTTATATGACCGGATAGTGTGTTCTGGTGGGGGGTTGCCGGAATCGGAAGTCAGGCGCTACACGCGCTCAATCCTCACAGGGCTCAGTCATGTTCACAAATGTGGATTTGTTCATTGCAATATCAAGCCAGAGAACCTTCTGCTCGTGCCCAGCTCGTCTTCTAAGGGGAGGAGTTCTGTCAAGATTGCCGATTTCGGGCTCTCTAAGAGGGTTGGAGAAGATATGCTCTGCAGGAAGGATGGGATGATGTTGAGGACCACGCCTCTGCATGCAGCACCTGAATCGATTAGCTTCTGTGTGTATGAGCCTTGCTCTGATATATGGGCTCTTGGCTGCACTGTCATAAACATGATAACCGGTAAGACTGCCTGGGATTTTCCTCCCGATACTGATGTGGATATGTTCTTGAATGAGATTGGTTTCAAACCCGTTCTGCCTAAGATACCAGAGGAGTTGTCCATTGAAGGTAAGGATTTCCTCAGCTTGTGTTTAACTAGAAATGAGTCTCTACGATAGACTGCAGATATGCTACTATTACATCTATTTGTAGCAGTTGATGATGAAGATGATGGAGTGGAAACAGAGAAATTTGAGTTTGTTAAATCTCCAAGACAGGTGTTTGACTTCCCTCCTTGTGGAGATAAAACAAGGATCTGTGCCGAACCACCTGGTATCACTATTCACTCAAAACCCAGGTTTTGAGTGTAACTGGTATTCTGGATTTGCAGCAGAGAATCAATTCATTGAGCATTGTCCTATCAGTATCAGCACAAATACTCCTCATGAACCACCGGGTTTTGAGCGTAACAGGACTCTCAGAAGAAATAAGGTGGCCTCTCAGTCAATTATGTTGCCTGCTCTAAGTAAAGATGCCATTCCTGAAAAACCAACAAGTTTTGAGTATAACAGGTGTCCCAGAAGATATGCAGCTTTGTCTCAGTTGATCGAGTTCCCTACTATTGCTCTGATTTTTGGTTCTTTTCTTTTGTTGTATATCATCTCATGTAACTTGGTACTTCTTTTAAATTTAATCAGTTAAGTTTTTTTTTTTTTTTTCTACTGTTGGCACAAGCGCCATTCCTGATATACCACCTGGATTTGAGCATTAGTGGTGCTCCAAGGGTCCTGCAGTGGCATCTCATCAGATAACTGGAGGGACTCCTATCAGAACAAGTCCTATTTTTGAACAAACATCAGGTTTTGAACCATGCAAGTCAACAGAGGACAGAGTCCCCTGCTATGCCAAATTTCTCTTCCTGTAGTCTCCAAGGCTTGATTGTATTTATTCAGAATCTGTAAATATAGTGCACGTAAATACATATCAAAAAATTTTATTTATCAATTATTTGCAAATTGTCCATTCACCTGAAATAAATTGGATTTATTTTCACTTTTGTTTGTGGACTTTTTCCTCTGCTTATTCTTATTTTACTAGTTCATTTGCTTTTATTCAACCTACTTTCAGCATTTTGCATGTTTGAGGAAGAGCAATTAGATTGAGTTATAACTGGCTCTATAATCGAAATTACATTCATAAATGCTATTGCTGCAATATTCAACATTGATTGTCATCCAAATGGTTTCAGTTTCTCCTGAAATATGCAATGCTCTGCATAAGTTTGCATGTAGCTGTGTGGATTAGTTTAAGAATTCCATGAGAAGTTATCTCAGATGCTCTTTGCATTTAGCATATATGTGCATGTAACTGTCAAAACATTCTTTGTAAATATTAAAGAAGGTGATCTAAAGAGGTCATTGCTTGGTCAAGTGATCTAATCTGAGGCTGGCATTTATGAAAAATTAGGTCCAAGTTTGAGTGTGGAAACTTTTTGAAAAATATGCTCAAGGTTAGGTCTGTATAGCATACCCCTCCAAGACCCTCCTGAATAGCTTGGACCAACATTAGGTAAGAATTCCAAGTAATTCAGGGAAGAACCTGCTACCATGCTATCTTGGGGCACCACTGATCCACGATCTTACTCTTGTCCCCTCAACGTACCACTAGTGCATTAAAGCCAAATACTGAGGGAGATCGATAAGGATTCTAGCCACCAGGGCCCCATTCGATAAGCCCGAGATGCATCTCCAAGATGCCATCTACTTTACAGAGTTGGCAGAAGACAACAAAACACAGAAAGCCAAAGCAGAGGGAATGAAACTACCGTATCCACCTGAGAGTGAGCCAACAAGAACAATGGGACGTCGAAAGAGAAGCAGATGTGTCCAGATGACAGGGAATGACGAGAAAGAATACTACACAATCGTCAAAGACAATGAGGACGACGAACCATTTATAGCTAAGAAAGCGATCCCTGAGGCATGACTTTTCACTTTGTCTAACGTAGCATTATCGCAGCTTGTATTAAAAAAAATGAAGTTTTTTTAAAGAAACATTCAATTTTAACTTATATTTTCTGAATCAAATATATCTTTTTTTCTTCAAAAAATTATCTTCTTCATTTCTCTAATGGAAGATTCTAAGTCATGTCTTAACCAGTACCATTTCACCACATTGCAAACCAATGTCGCTACGATCTTACTATCAGGAAAAAATCCAACTATTGAGCATGGCACAAAGGTACAACATTAAAATAACATACCAATATAGATACGAATTTCCTACAATTCAAAACAAATAACAACTTGGACAACTTTAGGAGTTAATAAAGGATGCATTGGAATACTGCAATGAAGTCAGAGCACCTCTGAAGTGCATGACGGATTCCATCAACAAGGTCGAGGAGCCATTAGAGGAGATCAACCTAGTAACCGACGGAACAGACAAAAGACCTCTATAAATATCCGCTAAGCTAGAAGCCAAGGATAGAAGAAAACTCATCGCACTTTTACAAGGTAAGGAAGCATCCTTATCGCAGAAACTTTAGAACCCGAAACCGGTCTAACTCGTATTTCTCTAGAAGAATTTTAGGACATATTCGCCTGGTCATACGACTAGATTTCAGGGCTAGACTTAGAGTTTGTCCACCACTCCTTGTGCATAGACCCAAAATTCTAAGCAGTAAAGCAGCCACAAAGGATTTTCAAGACGGAAATAACTTTAAATATCAAAGAGGAAGTCGAGTGGTTTCTGAAAGTAGGCTTCATCAAATCTATAGCTCACCCTCAGTGGCTCGCTAATGTACTTCCGGTAAAGAAGAAAAATGGACAGTTGAGGTTAGTAACTTCCCTTCTAGTTCCTTGACAATAGTACATCACCTAAGCACTAACTCCACCTTATCGCAGATGTTGCGTCAATTTTAGGGACCTAAACAAAGCTTGCCCGAAGGAAGAATTCCCTCTTCCCAATATGGAGGTATTGATAAACTCAACCGTGGGCCATGAACTCTTCTCCTTCCTAGATGCCTACAGTGGATACAACCAAATATTCATGGATCCCACAGATGCACCCCACACCGCCTTCAGGACACCCATAGGGAACTTCTATTACAAGATGTCATTTGGCTTAAAGAACATTGGGGCCACATACCAGAGAGCAATGACTAGTGTCTTCTACAACTTGATCCACAAGGAGATCGAGTGCTATGATGACGACATAGTAGTCAAAGCAAGAAAAAAGGAGACCACTCAAAAGTTCTAAGGAACGCATTCACGAGGTGTAGGAAGTTTAAGTTGAGATTGAACTCACTGAAATGCGCATTCAGAGAACAGTCGAGAAAGTTCTTTGGCTACCGGGTAGATCAAAGCGGGATACACCCAGACAAAAAGCAAGGTTAAAGCCATCCTAAACCTCCTGCCATCAGTGAATGAGTCCCAATTAAAAACCTCTTGCCATTGATGAAGCTAGTCAAGAAATCTGTCGAATTCAGATGGACTCAAGAGCATCAAGATACTTTTGAAGAACTAAAGGTAGCACTGGATAAGGCACCAACGATGTCACCGCCCAAAGACGAGCGAGAGTTCAGAATATATATCGCAACAGGGGCAGAGGCCACAGGATGCCTATTAAAACAGGAAGATGATAACAAAGTAGAATTTCTTATCTATTATGCCAGTAGGCCCCTCAAATCAGTGAAAAAGAATTACTCTCACATGGAGCAATAGTGCCTGGCCTTGGTCTTTGCTACACAAAAATTCAAACACTACATTTTGGGGCAAAAAGTAAAGCTTATCGCACGAAACGACACAATTAAGTTCTTGATGGATAGACCTCCTCTCTCCAGTAGACTCATCAAATGGATGATGTATTTCAATGAATATGCCATAGAATACAAACAGCCTGAAGCCATTAACTGTCAGGCCACAGTAGATCTATTGGCCACTTTCCCCTCAAGCACCGATTTTCCTATATCATATGAGGTCCCTAGAGATACACCCATGGTCGCCCTAGCTAAAGGCAGAGAATGGGTCCTAACCTTTGACAGGAGTAGTATGACCACATCGGCCAGTGTTGGAGTAATCTTGACTTCTCTTGACGGGTAAACTTTCGCCTACTCATTTAAGCTTCAATTCCCCTGTTCCCATAACATAGCAGAATATGAAGCATTGGTCATCGGCCTGATAAAAGCCATAGAATCTGGTGCAAAGAGGATAAAAGTGATCAGGGACGCTAAGCTTGTGATCAGACAGCTCTATAGAAGAACGACAGTGAAGGAGCTAACCATCCTACCATATTGGACCTTGATCCAAAAGCTAGTTCGCAACCTCGATGTAAACTTCAAACATCAAAATAGAGCCAAAAACAGGATTGCCAATGCGTTAGCAACCTTAGGGTTGAAGATACAAGCTAGTCCGGAGCCAATACAAATTACCATCCAATCGGTTAATAAATAGTCAACTTTCACCCTACGAGACTAAGTGGAAGATGAGGGACAAATAATGGTAGATGATTGGAGGTACGAAGTGATACAAAATCTGAAAAGTTAGACCATAGGGACACAGGACATCAAGTTGATCACAAAGTTCCAATTGGTGCATGGAGTACTATATCACAGAGAATCAGATGGTGTAAGGACAAGGTGCTTAGGCAAATCAGAGGCAGAGGAGATATTGCATGAGGTTCATAGAGCCATTTGTGGGGATGTCACAAGTACCCTATTCTGCAAACTGTAACGGATAGGGTATTACTGGCCTACGATGAAGTGAGACTCAACTAAGATACAAAGAGAATGCGATAAATGCATCCCACAAACAGATAGTAGAGAAATTTTAGTGGTTTGCGATGAGGACTGGAGGAGGGTGTACATAGAATACCTGTAGGAACACACACTCCTCAATGATATCCAACTATGGAAAAAACTATTATCTAAGGTCAAAAGGTTCTACCTCCAAGATGGAGTCCTTATAGGAAGTTGTACACAGGAAAACCTCTGTGTTGTTTAGCCGGTGAAGAAATCAATGAAATCCTAAAAGAAACCCATAGCTTTGAAACCGCAGCCCACCAAGGCCAGCTCGCTCCACACAACCACAACCTACATCTGGGCTTCTACTGGCCAACTGTGATGGAAGACACATTGCGGCATGTGTGCAGATGCCACAAATGCCAAATCCACAGCGAAAGGATACACAAGCCTACCAACAGACTGCATCCGGTCATCACACCCTAGCCACTTCACACTTGGGGGGTAGACCTCATAGGAAAGATACACCCACCCTCTAGGGGGTACTGTTTCATCATTGCAGCCACAGACTACTTCACCAAGTGGGCAGAAGCCATTCCCTTGCAGCGAATCTGTGCAGCCAACATAGCAAACTTCCTATGACAGAACATTGTCCATAGATTTGGGGTACTGATGCGGATACTTACTAATAACGGCCTGTCCATCAAAAACTAGGAAGTTCGTGACCTCCTAGGGAAAACGGTGCAAAATTAGGAACATCTACAACATATTACCCGTAGGGCAAGGGTCAGGCAGAGCCCACAAACAAGACGTTATTAAGAATGTTGAGCAAAACAATGGCCGACAATCAAAGGGATTGGGCAAATAAATTATCGAAAACACTCTGGGCTTATCGCACATCCGTTAGAAAAAGTATACAGGCAACACCCTACTCATTAGTCTATGGTCAGAAGGTAGTACTCCCAGTAGAAATAAAAGTCATATCTACCAGAGTAGCTTTGGCGATGGGGAAGAAAATCAGGGAAAAAGACATGAATGCATTACTCGCAGACAAACTCGAGGTAGTCGATGAAATCAGAAATATAGCCTCTCAGAAACATAATAAGTACAAACAAGTCCTATCTACCAACTTCAATAGACATTTAAGGCCAAGGAAGTTTAAAGAATGAGACAAAGTATTAAAGACAACTCTCAAAATTCACAGGGCAAATCTATAGGAAAGTTCGCCCCTACATGGGAAGGTCCATCCTTAGTAAAAGAAGCCCATAGCTTAGGCTATTATGTATTAAAAACCATGGACATAGGCGAAGATGATGAAACCATAAATGGTTACTGGTTGAAAACTTACTTTGATTAGCCATGTATGATATTTTATATGAGTCTTTTATGAATAAGTGTGCCTATTTTATGAATAAATCTATAATATTTTACATGAGATTCTTATGAATAAATGTGTCTCTTCTATGAATAAATCAATAATATTCCACATGAATCTTTTATGAATAAATGTTTTTTATGAATAAACATGCTTCTCTTATAAATCTATGATATTTCACACAAATCTGTTCTTTGCTTCACTGTTCTTTTGATTTGCGATAAAGTCTCATATTATGATAGCGATAAAGCTATCAACCAGAATACATGCACTTGCATTAATTCCCACATGTATCATACATTCGCCTACATATACACCTTGTTTATGATCGCACATCCTGTTCCATCATGTCTACAAAGCTCTAGAAACCCCGGATAGGCAAGTAAGTCTCGGCACCCCAGGCATTCTACAAAGCACTAGACACCCCGTGCAAGCAACTAATCTCCGACACCCCAAACATTCTACAAAGCCCTGGACACCCCGGGTAGACAAGTAAGCCTCAGCACCCCAGGTATTCTACAAAGCCCTAGACACCCAGGGCAGACAAGCAAGCCCTGGTACCCCAAGCATTCTACAAAGCCCTGGACACCCTAGGTAGACAAGTAAGCCCCCGACACCCTAGGCATTCTACAGAACCGTGGACACCCCGGGCAGACAAGTAAGCCCCAGCACCTCAGGCACAGATAAAGCCTTGGGCAACCCTAAGCATAGTTACAGCCTTGGAAACCCCAGTCATGGACATTAACCCCATAGTCACAACTCCGTATATAACCATTGGGGGTTTTGCTAACAGCAAGCACCTCCATTATCCATTGCACTAAACCAAGCGCCCACCATACATATCATGAAGAGCCTCACTGCTTTAAGGTATGGTAACACGTAGAAATACTTTCATATTCCTTGACAGGTGACAAGTGGTTTCAACACAAGCATAGCTACATAAAGAGTAGCCGGGCAATTCCCCACAGTCGGCACTGCTCAACTTCTCTAAAACAACTTGCGATAAAGCGATGCTACGCTTGTGTTCGGTTACAACAAAATGACTCTACAATTGCCATTCAATCGCGACAACATGACATCATAATTTGCATCCAATCACGATAAAGTGCCACAATTATTTGCTTCCGATCACGACAAGACCCAATTCGCCAACCCACGCTTATCATTGTATCCATAATGTGCGATAAGCATACATAACAAAATAGAATCATGTGTTTCGGACCTCTTGAGGTCCCAGTCGCACACCGACATTCCCAAACGAACAATAAAACACAAGGGTTGCCACACTAAAGTTACCTCAGCACGTTGCGATAAACTCTACCACAAAAGAATTACCCAATGCATAAAGTAAGAACAACATTTCACACCATCATTGGAAACTCTATCAAAAGAATGATTTTATTATACAAAAAACCCAGAAATAGTCTGTTACAACAATTTCACTAGTCACTTGGTCCACTCCTCACGAATAGCCGCTATGGTATCCAGCACCCTGCTAGCTTCCTCATACTTCTTCAGGGTCTCCAACTCCGCCTTGTAGTCTTTGAGGATCCACTCCTGTCATGCACACTCTTCCCTCAGACCCTTGATCTTGTTCGTGACCCTAGAGATTCCTCTCAACAATTTTCCGGTGCGCGCGAACATCCTTCTTAGAACGAAACCTTCCATATGGTATGCGCTATTACCACAACTCGCTGCTCGATTTGGGTCATGAAGAAACCCATCGTTGAAAATGCCCGACACACATCAAACCAGCAGGCAAAGTTGGCCCACGACAAATTCTCAAATGTGTGACACATCACACGACTCATCAGGGTAGCAATAGTGTTAAGAGTGGGACCCACAACCTCGGGATGCAGCATCCCTTTTGGAAGCCACCCCGCGCAAATCGCAGTTGGCACAAACTCAACAACTGCGTTAGAAATATTATACTGTAGGATTTGGCCCTGAACCAGCACCGACTCCACTACCAGTAAGTGCAACAAAGGGATACTGTAGTGGTCGCAATACTCCAATAGTTCCCGTCGTATCTCAAGCAACTCCTCTTCGTACGACAACTACTTGGAGGGAAAAATAAAGCTGGGATTTGCCTCCTCATCCTCTGAGTAACTCTCCGCCTTAGCCAAGACCTCAGGAGCCACAGAGTCATTTGCCCCTGTTTGCACAGAAACATCCCCGGTGGTGCTACAAGCTGTAACAGGGGATTGAGGCTCAACAAGAACCGCACCACCCATGCTTTCGGGGCCTTCAGCATCACCAATGGCCGCACCAAAAGATTCCACACAATCGTTCGCCGCTCCCGATCCATAGCAACCGTAGATTCGATGTTGGGGGGCTGCATTGCCCTTAACTCCTCGACCAATCGCCTGAAGAAAGGAATGTCTGGCACACCGATTGGATGTTCAGGGAGGGGTACCTGCGATAAAGCTGGATACAAATAAGTCAGATTAACAGCAATAGCTATAAGTCACATAACGAACAGCTAATCAAACACAGTTGCGATTTACCTCTTGATCCACTCCACCGACGCCCCAGACATCCTCGCCAAGCTAAGCTTCATCATGGTCAACCTGCCTCAAAACAAAAGACTTTTTTTTTTTCTTTCTTTCGATCAGTTTTCACAATACATACCCACGATAACAATACCAAATTCAAATTTGAAGCACGCGCTTAAGTGCTCACTAAACTCGCTTCGGCAGAAGGGGCGACCGGAGCCTCTGTCATGTGCTCCGGAGTCACCACCCGAACCTCTGCGTCCACATGTATGCCATCACTCTCTGCCGACTACAAGAAGGAAAGGGCAAATAACATTAGCATAGCTCCTAACCAACATAACATAAAATAGAAAGACAGGGCATGAATTGAAAAAACTCCCCAAATCATCACCCCTAGGACCTCGCTTGCGGCGAGGGGGGACCTTCCTCTTCATTCGCCCACTAGAGAAACAGATGATAGCACCCATCGTAACCAGTACCCCCATTGACCTTATGGCTGCCACAGTCCCACCCACAACAATTGGAGCCGGGGACTCCTGACCCCTCACGAACTTGCGATGAGGCCGCAAGTGAGGACTATGGTGCCCTATCAGAATAAAACAAGCGGGGCACCCTTGCAGATGTAGCTCTATTCACTAGAGGGGGATGGGCTACACTCCCCTTCATCGGTAGTCGGTCGCTTTCCGGCACGCTTGGACGACGACCTCTTTGGTGGATTGGGACAAACAAAAATTCCATCACCCCTCGAACAATGTGCAAAGGTATGACAAATGGAGAGACTTATACACTTGCACCCTACCATATCCAGCCATCAGAAACCGAGCACACCCATGGAAAGCACGATTGTGGTGCTAGACCCTAAAAACGTCCTCGTCGAAAGTCCTCAAAAATTGGGCGCCAATGTTGTCATACCTGAATTGCCAGAGCACTCAATCTAGATGGTAGACGGAGAGCTACGCCTCACTTGAGCGATCCAAATAATCAACACCACCAAGCCACAAAATTAACCATGCCATACTCGCGATAGCACTTCCCATGTGAAGAGGACACTAATTATCCCCACCTTCGGGGACAGGCACGCCAACACAGAACGGCACAGAGTGGTTTACTTCTGAGCATATGGCCTCCACAGTAATTGTCCAGGGAGGCCAACATCATGCTAATCTCGCTCATTTTAAAGCTTTTGTGTCGTTTTTCTTGAAGCCATCGCTTCCCCTATAGACCTCAAAAACTTTTTCCTCTGACTCATCACCATTGAGAGTAGCAACATGTAGACGGAGAGGACGCAGACTCCGTAGTTTCACATTGTGCTCAAACCGCTTATAGATAAACATCCAAATAAAAGGCACGAAAATATAGCTTACGCGCTTCCTGCAGTTGGGGTCATTAAGTTGCTGCATAATATCGTCCAGCTGCTCATATAAATACCCAAGGAACACTGATGCCAGCAGAAGTTCATGCCCGCTAGCAGTAAGGACGGCTAGGGGAATTAGGACAATGCGGAGACCATAACCCGGTATCCCCGGGAACTGGAAATGGGAGAACACATAGAGGATGTAAGCGGCAAGATGACATTGAGAGCCCACACCTCGCACCATAACATCCCAATCATCATGGAATTCGAACCAATATGCCATCCATTGGTCCAATGGCATCTTACCCCGAGAGGTGGATTGGTCCACCAATGCTTTGTAGGGAGAACTTCCCCAAGAAGCCATTCACACAACCCCTTGAACTCTGCAAGGATGGATTCAACATGTTGTAAATGCTACACAGACACGACACCCCCAACTGGCAGCGCTAACAATGCCACCACATCCTCCACTATTATAGTGAATTCCTCAAATGCACCCACTAAGGTGTGGGTACGAGAACACCTTAAGTATTAAGGTGTCCTACATACTTAATACCTTCCCGACCCTAGAGATCAGTGTAGCGACCCACAAATCTAAGGCTCCTGGCATCTTAAAGCATCCAACAGTACATGGGGTTCTCGAGAATGTATTGTTTCCAGGTAGCATAGTTGGTGGGAGATCTTGAAGCATCAGTCCAAGACTCCTGACACTTGTAGGACATAGAAACCTCTGTAGTGTCGTAGAGGCACATTAATTCTGCGCCGGTGATGATATCAAAAAAGCTACCTTCACCCCGAGACACAAGCACAGGAGCTAAAAACCCCTACCACCATCAACGACCATGGCCGCCTCCCGCTCCACCAACAACGATTCGGTGTCGATTTGCCTGACGAAGTTAGTAAAGGAGTCTGAATTCCCTTGACGAATGGCCATGGAGGCAGACGGAGCACACAAAAAACATGAAGCAAGAAGGAAGGAAAAGGGTCTTTCGAGAACAACTCGAGGATTAATTGATTAGGTAGAGACAATAACAAGAGCTGAGGAAGGAACAGATGCGGTCACTCTTCCCCATTTTATAGTGATCTCCCACTTCTACACGCATGGAAGACCGAACAGCGTCGGAGAAGACAACAAGATGTTTGTGCAATACCTAAAACAATGCTTAAAACAAAGAAAATTACCCGAATACCCTTCCCAAAGCGGGATCAGCGATGCGCATTTAATTCAAATGAATCGCCACGTCAATAACTGCCACGGATCGTATCAAATATCGCATTTGCCCCACATGTGCGATTAAACTGCAATGATTTCAGGTCGACAGTTGACAGGCCACCACCAATTAGTGCCACATGGATGTCCCAAATAAATCCCGCAGTCCTAATCAATCACCAAACGCCGACAGGAATCCAAATCGGGTATCATCAACAAAAAGATAAACACAGTATCGATCTGGATGTCAAACATGGAAGGCCACCACCTACATGTTATTTCCCCCTCGGTATGTTAACAGTTCGATAAGGGCAAACGGAGTAAGTATACAAAGAAGCCCTTTGATTTTATTCAAAACTGTTTTACATCATTAAAAACAAAATACAGTATTTACAGAGCGGCCCACTCATCCCTCATTGCTTCCATATCCTCAAGCAGAAGTCTCCAAGCTTCATATGCTGTCAATTCACCCACCTCCGCTTCGTTCTCTGCCACTAGTTGGCGTTGGCGAGCTCGCGAGCCTCTCATTAGCATTAGCCAACCTTGCTTCCGCAACTTCTAGATGAAGGTGCACGTCCCTCAGAGACCGCCCATAAACTAACAACGACCCCCAGGACCGGCCCTCTAGAATACATGCGCTAGTAGGATGATGCGCTCTTTAATATCTGTGACGCGAAAACCGATCGCAGAAAAGCTTTCACAAGTCCTTAACCACTATGAAAGGACTAACCATGACATTTGGTCGGGAGGGAGGTTCATAATCTCAAACATCACCGTCACAAGAGTATTCAATGTTGGACTAACGATGAAGGAGGGAAGATTGAACAGCGACAGTCAGCCAAAGCGGATAATCGCCTCTACAAACCTCACTACCGCCCCTGTCACTACAAATCTGTCACCCAGATGAGCGCCACAGACAGGAACCCCACCGATAGCCTCATATCCCAAAAGAGCTATTGCATTTTCCTCACAATGCTGCATAAGCAGCTAACGAACCAGGGCATGCTCCAAAGACAGCGCCGACCCCGCCAGAGATGGCGAATTAGAGCCCATAGACTCGTTGATAGCCATCTACGCATCGTTCTGATTAAGAGGCATCACTAACCACAAATCATAAAGGGAAAAGGAGCACTAAGACAAGAAAGATATATCACAGACAATGATAAGAAACAAGACACACCGCACCCTTTTATAAACAGCCTACAACCCGATGAGAAGGAACTGAGCAGGCACACCCAGACGAATCGTCACGAAAGGCAACATGACACATCTCATAAATATGCCCCAAAAGAAAAAGAGACATCGTGCAACACTTACCGAGATGTAATAATGCACTTAGTGCCGTCATTTAAACACCAGAGACCCAATCGACACACACCCAACCTCTTACACTAGAATCAGCCATATGATAAATACAACCAAAGCCTACTCATCAATTACCCCTAATGCCCACCGTCAAAAGGTTGCACTCATTATTATTATTGTTAGCATTATCTTTTGCTAATTTTCTTCCTATGATGAACAGTTGGGGGCTAGAGCACAAATCAGATTATAACAAGCCGCCAAACACGAGCGCAGGGTGCATGCGATCAACACAGAACCACAAATCAGGCAGAAACACCAGACTCAACACACACAAGCGAGACTACCGCAAAACCCAAAGACGAAAAAGGCAATATACTTATCAATAAGCTCCCGCTTGCAGGAGGGATAATGTAGGTGTGTACAGCTTACAGATTCTCAAAGAACACTCGAGTAATACTATAGAAGCATTTACGAGCTGGTTGCAATTAACCCCATGCTGCGATGGACTTGCGATGACCCACAAGGCTTTAAGCAAAGCTTCGACAAACCCATGGCTCATCAAGTTCAGTTAACGTTGGAACCTAAATGAATCTCAGAAAGACCTGTCCAAGAGACCTAAACACACCTAAGTATATGATGAAGCCACACCTGTTATAACGTGTGATGAACTCACAACCTACTAGCCCGCTTTGGATAACAGGATAAAAAAGCTAGTAGGCCAAGCCCATGGTGAGTCCTGGGTGTGTTCCAAGACGGCAAAGGGCTTTGCAAGCCTCCACGTAGAGCTAACGAAATACCGACCGCCGAATGATGACATCATCGTTGCCACATATGATTAGTTGTGACTCGAAAAGGTAATAACACACGTGAGTAATAAGGAATCTCAATGATAGGGAAAGCCAATCCTTGAGAAGATCCTCGTGAAACACGTGGCGATACCTCAGTAGTGCACCCAATAATTGATAACGAATTAAATATTCCCTTCCCCGATATAGAGCAAATATCTTAATCCCCTACCTTTTAGGATCTAGGGACCTCCTTCATAAATAAATATCCTCGTAACATAAGAACTCATCTGATCCTAAGCATTTGTCACTGATATTCTCGAATATCCACAACCTTCTCATTCCCTAGACCCTCTTAACAAAAGACTTTCACTTCCCTTAACCTTCGAGGCTTCTCTTCGTCTTTCAAAGAGATTGCTTCCCAACTTAGCCTCATATCCCCATCTTACACCTCCTTTTTGGGGGAGTGAGAAGAAAGGTGGTGTGGGCCCCTCATATGGGCTGGACCCACACCCAACACAACCCAATAACCTCTTTAGCATCATGTGCAATCCTCTTCCTCTTATGACAAACAGTGCTTCCCTCATAGTGATCCAACCCTCTGATGATAAAGACTAATTGGGTTGGGGCCTTTCCTTGTTACATAAGCTGTTGGCAAGTGAATCTAATGATGGCAAATTAGCGCAAAGAAAATCAAATGAACTTATAGAGATGGAACAAACCTAACTCCAGCTAAAACCTTATCCATTTCTTCTTCACTCGTATCAACCACCTCAAGAACACAAAGGATGTTTTGAGAGCTTATCAGCCGTCCACCTAGGTATTAGATGTTATGCCAAAGCTTCCTATGCCAATGATCTCTCCTCATATCCATGTTGTAACCTCCATGTCTACCATTTGGGTAATGTCTCTCCTGCAGAGTCTTTTCTCTCTGGCCTTGCTTGTTGCTTAACTCTCTAAATTTGCGTTTCTTTTTTCGAGAAATAGACAGAAACCCAGTTCAAACAGGCAACAGAGATCTTTCCTGGATTGAATTGATTTATATTTGGTAGGAAAGAGAAAACCAACGGTTGAATTAGCATCAGTTAACCCATAGGGACAAACGTCAGCTTTTATATTACTAAAATACCTTGGTAATGCAAGATTATTGATTAAACCCTTTTAATTGTCTAAAACCTACCATCAGTTTTTCTGAATTCTCTTAAACCCATCACAATTTTTCAAAATGTCAAAAACTCACCATGTCATTGAGATTATTTTATTTTCTAAAACTCACCATCCCTTACACCACCGTTAAAGCTGAATGACGCAAGTTGTCCACGTTAGTCTAAATGAATATTTTATCACTAAACTGCCATTGAATGGTCACTCAACCTGTTAAACAAATTTTTTTAACTGAAATGCCCTTGGGCGCCCAAAATGGCATAGCAGGCCGAGTGAGCGGAGTGTAGAGACCGGAGAGTGTACTCTGAGAGAGAGTGAGAGAGAGAGAGAGAGGAGAAATTCGTAGCAGCGAGTTTCAATGTTGTTTTTCTCGTCGTCTCCTTTGCTTTACATCCGTCGTTCTGTCACGGGGGTAGTTCTACAGCGGAAGAAACCCGTGCGGTGTCCTAGCCAAGGCAAGCCAGAACAAACCTTTATACGCATAAAGGCTAGGAGTTGCCCGATGGGATGGCTCCACCAAAGTCAGAAGAACTGGATCATGACCTCAAGTCCAATGGTCGGGGCACTCTCCTGGCTCAGACCGGTCCATGGGAGGTGCCGCTTACGTGCTAAAGGGGGACAACCATAATGCAAGGCGACCATGCGCCGATGTTGTGACTTGGCACCGATGTGATGGGACTCCTGTATGCCGATGATGACAGGCACCTGTGTGCCATGATGATAGGCAACCGCTTGGGCCGAAACACACCCGTGCGCTAGAGGCAAAGGAATAGCTCACTCAGCTTGGGCAAGGGACTGGCGTGGTGAAGGGTCATGCTTGAGCCAAGCCCGCATGCCAAGCCTCCCTTGAGTATCGGTAGCGCAATGCCGGTCCAACACTGTCCCCATGAGCAAGTGTGTGCCCATGAGGAACCTTGGTAGCCATACTAGCCGTTAACCAGGGCCGCCCCGCAAGGGGATGATGGTCTAGGAGTGCCAAGGTTAGGCACCCAAGGAAGTCGACCACCCCTCCTCAAAGAGTACGATAAGCTTCTGGTGGTCTGCCTGAAGATGACATCAGTTCTCCCAAAAATCTTACAGGCGAAAATGATGGGCATGTCCCTAACGTAAGCCTGCCAAGCGTAGACAAGGCTAAGCCTGTGTCAGACCGTCACAGGCTCCCCCACTCAATCCATTGTCGACCTCGACAATGGTCTTCACGTGAATGCGCGTTTGTGTCCCGCGCCATCCACTTCTCCACCAGTTCCAGGGCTCACATGGTCAACCCGGGTCTTGCCTATGTTGGTGTCCATTTATGGGGACGAAACCATTTCACCATGCCAGCCTGCCTGGACTTCACCCCCACTATTGAGGTTACTCAAACCGCGCAATGGCTATGCTGTTGAACTGTGAAAGAAGGGCCCTCGAAGAAATGTGTGTGGTGCTTCGTGGAAGTCCGCCCCATGTATCATCTTACCTCAAGGCTCAACCGTATTCTTGGTAGCTTTTTAGTGATGCTACCGAACGCACTGATAGGTCTACTCCTACTGTTGGCGATAACCTAGGTACCCTTTCACCATGTTGGACTGTAGACTTCACCTCGCCGATTCGGGTTACTCAAACCTAGCCATGGCTTATGCTCTCTTGGCCCTTGAAACTATGCTTCGCCTCGCCGGCTCGGGCTACATCTTCACTCTGAGGGGGCCCCACCGCTGATGCTTCAAGGAGACCTGACCGCAATCTGTGTGAGTGTGGCAACTTTTACCCATGAGTTGTCGAACATGCACTCGCCTTGTGATGAGCTTTTGCTGCTGCAAGTGTTCAACCTGAAAACTGAGCATGTCCACCTAAAACTTTGCCGGTGTAGGGGTGCCCATGCTCCAACGGCTAGCGCAACAACATTCCTAACAAGGCCCACGCGTATGCCCCCGCATGAGGACAACAACCAATGCGTCTGCACCCGCAAGGGAAGCTGTTTTAGGGTCATTGGATTGGGAACGCGAACATTGAATGGCCTCTTTCTAGGCCTGATAAACAATCTGCTCAGACGGTGTACCCACATTCCTATCAAGGCTCATGCGTCTGCCCCCGCATGAGGACAACAACCAATGCGTCTGCCCCCAAAAGGGAAGCTATTTTAATGTCATTGGAATGGGGACAAGAACAATGAAATGGCCTCTTGCCAGGCCTGATCTGAATTCTGCTTGATCCTGGGTGGAAGTGCCTAGGGACCGCACCCCACAAAATGTTGCTTGTCGAAATGACCGCTTCAACTGGCTCTGGGCTAATCTGTTGAAAACCAACTGCGGCTGCAATTGGCCAACGTGCTCTGATACCAACTGTCATGGGGATAGTTCTACAGTGGAAGAAACCCGTGTGGCGTCCTGGCCAAGGCAGGCCAGGACAAGCTTTATACGCATAGAGGCTAGGAGTTGCTCGATGGGATGGCTCCACCAAAGTCAGTAGCACTGGATCATGACCTCAAGTCCAATGGCCGGGGCACTCTCCTAGCTCAGACCGGTCCATGGGAGGCGCCGCTTACGTGCTAAAGGGGGATAACCATAATGCAAGGCAACTATGCACCGATGAGGTGACTTGGCATCGATGTGATGGGTCTCTTGAATGCCAATGATGACAGGCACCTATGTGCCATGATGATAGGCAACCGCTTGGGCCGGAACACACCCGTGCGCTAGAGGCAATGGGATAGCTCACTCAGCTTGGCATGCGGGCTTGGCTCAAGCATGACCCTTCACCACGCCAGTCCCTTGCCCAAGCTGAGTGAGCTATCCCGTTGCCTCTAGCGCACAGGTGTGTTCCGGCCCAAGCGGTTGCCTATCATCATGGCACATAGGTGCCTGTCATCATCGGCATTCAGGAGACCCATCACATCGGTGCCAAGTCACCTCATCGGCGCATGGTCGCCTTGCATTATGGTTATTCCCCTTTAGCACGTAAGCGGTGCCTCCCATGGACCGGTCTAAGCCAGGAGAGTGCCACGGTCATTGGACTTGAGGTCATGATCCAGTGCTACTGACTTTGGTGGAGCCATCCCATCGGGCAACTCTTAGCCTCTATGCGTATAAAGGCTTGTCCTGGCCTGCCTTGGCCAGGACGCCGCACGGGTTTCTTCCACTGTAGAACTACCCCCGTGACAGTTCGTCACCATCATGGTTGCTCCGGTGATCATTTTCTCCTCTACTTCGTCCTCGGCAGTTGTTGGTGAGTCATAGTCAAAGTTCAAGTCTAGTGTTTCCCTGGCCTTGTCGTGCGCCGCTTCCACTTCAACATGGCATTCTACGGCAGCTTCAACTTCCTCCTCTTCAACTTTCACCCTTCCACTACCAAAGCAGCAGTCTGTTTTTTCTTCATCTTTACAATCTAATAGTCCCAAACCCTCCATGCCGAAAGAGTCCTCGTCGAGTCCTTTTTCCTAATAAAGTCTCAACGTCGGCGGCGAATTCTGCAAGGTCCGTACCAGAGGGAAGAAACCCAGGCAAGTTATCCATATCCCCCGTTACATCATGACCTTCATGAAGGAAGGCCTTCGTTCCAGTACCCACAGCTGCAGTACTCAAATCATTTGCACTCATCGGTGCTTCGTTGGATGTGGCGGGCGTGCACAATTCAGTGACAAAGGGATCGAATATGGGAACCCAATAAAGAAGTTGCTCTTCATTCTCGTCTAGTGAGGCCTCTTCGCTGCCCATTGGTATTGGTTCTTGATGATCAGTGTTGGATTTTAATCTCATTAGAGATTAAATCTAATGGGTTTGATTGGTCAATTACATGAGAAATTGCACCTGCACACCTGATTGAAAATTTAGTTCTTCTCTTACAAAACCCATTTTAAACTTGTCTCACATTGAAAAATTATAAGTTTTGCTTTCAGTATTTTAATAGGAACTTATTTACACTCCTTAGAGGAGAGTATGGAGGTTTGATACCAAGTAATGTGCGCGCGCGTATCTGCGGTGCAATGAGGCGCTTTAGAGGTGCACTTTGCTCGCACTCTGTGAAAGGCGGCTTTGGTTCTAGTGCTTTATTATCGTTGATCACCGTTGATGAGATCAACAATGACCACTATTAACTATTTTTTAAACTGTTACAATGTTTGAAATTGTGACTGTTCAAGGTGCCCTCTCTGAACCAACACCTACCTTTTCTTTATACTTCTTCATAAACTATTTAAGGAGCATGAATCAGACTCCAAAAACATAAAATTTCGAAATTCACTCTCTCTCTCAGTTCAGTCTGTTACAGTTTCACAGAAGGTTTCTTCAGAGATTCTTCAACTTTGCTGGTTGCATATTCTCGCCCAAGGCTCTGTTGTATCCTGGGAACAGATTTGCTTGTAACCCAACAGCAAATTCAGTAAAACTAAGTGGAGGCAAATAACGTTTTAAAGACAGTATCTTCAGACGCGCCTCAGAGCTTTTCCTCCAAAATTACAGTGACCCCATTCTTCCAACAATCAGTACTCTTGGGTTGCTACAGTACAGTTGGCTTTCCATGATGAGGGGTTCTCACCTTGCCTGTAAAACCCTGGTGCCACACCGGTATAGAATTCTCAACCAAGGAATCATCGTTAGGCGTGAGAGATGCAGTCTTGAGTCGAACCTTTCCATGTCGTCGTGCTAATGAGTTCGCTGAGTGGACTAAAGCATCACAAGCTTGAGAGATGCATCATCTGCGGCACAATACCAAGAAAGTGGCCATCTTGCCACCGACGGCGTTGGCCACTTTCTTGTCCGAGCTCATTAAGAAAACGGTTTGAGATGGAAGAGCTAAAAACATAAAAAAAGAAAAAAAAAGCGAAAATAATAACGGGTAAAATAGTAAATTAACGATGTCCGTTAGTAAAGTTACCCTTATCTTACCAAGATGGTGAATTTTTGACGTTTTGAAAAGTTAAGATGGGTTTAAGAGAATTCGGAAAAACTGATGATGGGTTTTAATTTGGACAATTTCCCTTTTTTTAATCATCCACTCATCATATTTTAAAGTTTAAAGTTCTACTAGCCTTGAACATCCAACGGTTGGGGTATTTTAAACTTCTATTATTAAAACGGGTGAGCCAGAAAAATCGAACCGGATCGATGAAACCAAACCGAAAATTCCAATTAATCTAATCAATTGGTTTGGTTTCAGTTTGGTATATTTAAAAAACTAAAGGTATCGGTTCAGTTTCAATTGACCAATATAAAAAAAGTAATAGTTAACCGAATTGATTGGTATACATATATTTTTATATATTTTATATTTATGTATATTATATATTTTTAATATATATTTTATATTTTCTATATATTATAAATTAATTAATAAATATATATAATATATATTATTTATTACTTAAAATATAATATTATATATATGTATATTTCTAGTTTTTATTATATATTTATATATTTTTATAATAATACTATAAATACAAAAAACCCAAAAAAACTGACAAACCAAACCAATCAACCGGTTAACCGATTAGCTTCAGTTCTGATGTGGCACGATCCGGGCACTCCTACCTGGCTGCTAACTGGCTCTTTGCTGGCAACAGACTGCACCTGAGAAGACGAAGAAGAAGGATTTCCGGGGATTTGCCCAGCGGGAATACTTCGAAGCTTAAGTTAGAACACTGGGGAGGAAGAAAAGAGTATAAAAAGCTAAGAGTGTAGGTCGTGCTAGATCACTATATCTCAGAATTAGGTCATGAGCAAGTAAGAGTGCAAGTTCAGATCTAATTTGAGAGAGAGTCCTCTCCTCTTAAAGGGCTTTTATAGGGGCATTCTAGTCAAATCAGGCGTAACCGCCACTGAGCTCCTGTCGCAGCCGTTACCTGCCAGGGCTGCGCAGGTGATTGTTACAATGTACTGCCCGCTTGGCTAAGTGACACGTCTTCGAAGGGACAAATACACCACCATCTGTCAAGAGACGTGGGGCAGACTGTCGAACAGTCAGGAACTGCGCCATCAGTCAGGAAACGTGGCGCAGCTTGACGAGTATGGTCATCAGATAGAAGCTTCCTGAGGGCGTAGCACTACTTAACCGCGGGTTACTTTGTAGCACGTTGTTAGGAGCACTTCGGGCTGACCCTTATCAAAGTTGGTCTTCGGGGCAGTTCTTCTGCCCAGGTGCTGGAGCGAGCTGGTTTCCCTAGCACGCGAGCTGAAATAATCTTGGAGTATCCCCTTCTCAGTAGCTCGGGAGACCTGAAGCTCACGTTGTAGCGAGCTCCCCCTATAGAGAGCTATGACGTAGCAGCTGTTCTACAGATTCGTTGCTTGGTCACGGTCAAGCTATGCTGCTGAGCTGTTACTCGTGCTGAGTCAGGTCCACATGTCATCATCTCAGTAGGTCGGATCAAATCATCCTCCATCAAGTTCAATTTTGATTATCGATTTTCCAAAAACCCATAATATCAGTTCGGTTTCAAAATAGGCGCACAAATACTAGTAATACTAGCCTTGGACATCTAACGGTTGGAGTGTTTTAAACCTTATTACTAAAACAACATTACAGTTTTAAACCCTTGTTGGTATTTTTCTTTTGTTTGCCTAAGAAGTAAAATAAGTAAGGTCCACTATAAAATCGAAAGAAGCTATTGGGCCGACTAAGAAGAGATATTTTTTTAGGTGGGACCAAGTGCATTGACCCATTAAGCTCAAGGAGACACTAGTAGGGTCCAGTGAAAATGCAAATTAAAGGAAGTGATTTAGCCTTTAATCACTTGATTTCCAAATACACCAGCCCTATACAAGATATCAAATGTCCCCGGATGAAAGATTGGCAAAATTTTAAATTGGACTTATTGGATCCCACTTAAAAAGCAATTGAGAGACTTAATTGATCTAACAAAAAAAAAGAAACCGTGGCTGGATAATGGATTGAATGCTACGTGGGCTCAACCCATTTGCCAAATGGTACTTGATCTCAAGTGTTGGGATTTTAGTGAAACCCACTTACCATAATAAGGCATGTTAAAGACGTGACGGGATCTGTTCCTCAGAAATGGGTGTCTTATAGGCACATTCACCGTGCATTGGGAACATCTCTAGTGAGTAATAACTAATAAATACGGGAGATGTTCGCAAGAGTAATAACTAATTAATACGGGAGATGTTCCCAATGTTAGACAGTTTTGTATGCCCTTAGCTTCAATCAAGATGATGTACTTCATGAGTTTATCGTAAATGAATAAAAATGCATATTTGATTCATGTTCCCTTGGTATGTTTCTGTGTAATACCCTTAAACTGGATATTTAATGAAACTCATGTTAGTTTAGAATGTTCACAACTAGTGGGTCGGTCTGGGGAGACCCATCCTGACAAGGCTGACACTATGGTGCCACTAAGTCGGTTGGGGTGGCCTGTCTCAGCTGCTAGGGTGAGACACTAGGCACATATAGTGTAATATTAATTGAATTTTTGAACTGGACCAGATTTTCAGTATTGCCCTGGACCTTGGAGATTGATGGGCAAAACTGGAAAGTTACACCCGACCCCTAGACTCGATTATGATACTACACTAGGTATCGGATTGGGCTGTCTTTGATGTACCACTCACTGAGACCCTTAGCAGGGGTCAAAACCTGGGTATATTGGGACAGTCTGAGAATTCATCTGAGTGGGTGATCATAGTGACAGGATCAGCCTCTTTGTCGGACAAAGGTAATGATCGAGGATGCACTCCCACTGATGGAAACCAAGACTGCCGGCAGCCGATTTCAATCGTTGAGATTTGTTTTGCAAAATATATTTTATATGAGATATAAAAGTATATATATATATATATATATTATGGTTTATAAAATGTTAGCAAAAATGTTTTAATTCCCGAGATCCATATAAGCAAAGAGTGCAACACTGTTCCTTGCAGCTGAGGGAGAGGTCCTCTCTTGTCGGACAGTGTATGATCATTATGGGCTGAGAGGTCAAGTGTAAGACCATTGAGGATAATACCTGATGGGCTAATCTTACATCTGCCCACAGTTCCTGGGTGTTACAAGGTGGCTTGGCCCAGGGACCACTTAGGGTAAGTGTTGGGCCCATAGAGCCTATAAGATGGGTTTCAGGGGGTGCACTGTCCATAACAGTGTATTTGCCAGGCCTTGTAACAAAGGCTGGGCCGAACCCATGTGGCTGATGTGTAGATCAATGTTTGGGTCCCATGCCATACAAGGAAGTCCAACTGGGTAGTAGTTTGGAAGGCTAAATGAATACATAACCTTAAATGGGCCTTAAGCCCATTTCAAACTAGGCTGATTTAATTAGTCACTTAAAGGGGCGAATTCTGAGATGGATCAGTTGATAGGATTGGGCCCAGACCCTATTTACTTAGAGAGTCCAAGATCTAAATAACATTTAGATCTGGAAGCCTCCTAATTAGATTAGGAGATGGCTGATCTGATCTACAGATAAGATAAATGGTTATCCCTTATCACTTAAAGGGACTTGTAATCCAAATATGATTTGGATCACCAACTCCTAATGGGATTAGGAGCTGATCCCTTTAAGAATATAAAAGGAGGAGGGGGCGGCAGCCTTTAGACATGCAACACACAACTTTTGTCTTCAGAGTTGAAATCACAAGAAGAGAGAATTCTGCACCCTGCAAATACTCTCTTGCCGCCTCCTTCCTGCAGGCGCCGCCTCTAGCAGTTCGATCTCCTCTTCTCTACAGGCGTAATCAAGATTCGATCTTGATACCAATCTTTTGGAGAAAAGATTGGTTGGAGTTGTATTCACAAGCCATTCAGTTGATTCTTATAAAGGGTCAAGTTCTTTTGGAAGAACACTGTTGATTCTGCTCCTCCCTACACTGCGCTATCTTCAGTGGGAGTAGATTTTGGATCCTTCCTTGGGCGTGAAAACCTCCATTGGGAGATATTGTTTCTCTGTATCAGGTACATCCTCTCCTACTGCTTTTGGTTCAGATTTGGTTCAGTTTATGGTTCAAGAATGATCATTGAAAATATGATTTTCTAAATAGGGAATTCTATTCCCAGTTAAAGGGAGAAAAATTTTTGAAATTTGCCCCCCTTATTCCGCAATCTTTGGGCGTCCATGTGATGGATATCCTATCCCTTCAGTGGTATCAGAGCTATGGTTCAAATCTTAAACCATTTTGTTTCAGATCTGAACCTGCGCAAATGGGCAGAAGGCGTTCTACCCAATTTGCGCAGATATGGGTTTTGGGAAATTTGTTCCCAAAATTAATGGGCAAATAATCTGAAATTAATTTTATATAAATTTGATTATTGTTTAGAATAGTTCTTTATGATTTTCTTGATTTATTTATTACATTTGGTCTGTAAATATATATATATATTTTTTTATTTTTAGACTCAATGTATAGGTATTCGATTTGATGTAATCATTGATAGAAATAGGATTTCTATTTATTTTATTTTTGGATCAAAGATGGCGGCGCATGGAACGAGATTTCGCAGATGGGACACTTGCTATCTACGATTTGTAGTTTATGAAACTGCAAACTGTGATCTAACCTCTGTTTTGTAGAATGGATTGTGCGAACAACCCTGATTAACTAATTCTTGATTTTCATTTATCAGTTCTTTAATTTTAGATTATTTTCTTGAATTAAATATTTAATTAAAGATCAAACCCTAGACCCATTCGAACCAAGATTGGTTCAAACTGTTTGGACCAAATCTTGGGTTTAATCAAGGCTGAAAGTCAACCCTATTTTTCTCACTAATGGGCTAGAAGATTGACATTTAATTAAATGGTTAATTCGGCCCAACCTGTAAAGGCCCAGTTTTAAATAGTTAAAATTGCCAAAAGCCCACTTCAAAGGTTAAAGCTATATGGGCCAAATTGGGTAACCCTACTTCAGCCCATATACCTAGATAATATTAATGGTTAATATTATGGATTTAAAACGGACTTCCAATGGGCCTTACAGATGATTAATTGATTGGATCAATTTATCCCTGCATGAGATGTATGGATGTGTGATGTGCTATGTACATGGGCCATATGGGCCATAAGTGCTTGGCCCATGCTCATTCGACAGTGGCTCTTGTGCACACCATGGCTGAATGCACATCATTGCCATGGTGTCCCTTTTGGTCATTGGATGACCTCCCTCAGTGGTGGGCCCCACACCTCATCAAGAAGTTACATGTGGAACCCTAGCCGATTAAGGCTCACCGAAATATGACTTTATGAAAGTTAGTGAGAGCCACTTTGGTTTGACCTAAATCAAACTAGGGCGTAATTAGTTGTTCCCTCCAGCTAATATGAGTGCATGTGATAGGGAGATTCATATGATGAACTCTCTAAAGGCCTTCCATCATTAGCATGAGGATGAGTCATTCAGTAATGAGGAAACACACCAGAAAATGGGCTATCCATTTACTGTTGGGCTTGTCTAAGTGTTTCATAAGATGATAGGGGTGTCATAGACCGATGTGGGAGGGGCTTCACCAGAAATTGGGAACTCTCTCACGGTACCTTGGTGTTCACGAATATGATGGGTAAGCACTCACTGAACAGAAAGGTTTACCTGAAAATGGCTCTGAACCTTATCTGACAGAGGCCAAAGGGAAAACTCATATAATGAGTGGATATGATCCTTCACAGAAAGGTGGTGGGGTTATGCAGCTGAAACAGTTGGCTCCATGCACCCTATGTGATTTCCCACATTTCCAAAGACAACCCGTAGTCTCCATCACTAAGAAAGGAGGGAAATCTCAGAGATGAATAAATGGAAATGGAACGTAGATTAAAATCCATATCTATGTAATGAACATGAATCAGGTTGTGGACTGATGTTTACTCTTTTATCAGAAAATGGCAAACGAATCTTTTGCAAAGCTTCTTGACGACAACAAGCTTAAGGGCCCAAACTATGCCAACTGGTACAAGAACCTTATGTTGGTCTTAACCTCTGAAAAGTTGGATAAGGTAGCCAAGAATCCTGCCCCAGATCGTCTGGGAGATAGGGCTTCTGAGGCCCGAAGAAGAGAATACCAAGAATGGGAGAAGAAAAACTCCCTTGCCCACTACCATATCATTGCCTCCTTGGACAATCCAATTTAGAAGAAGTTCGATCAATGTATGAAGAGCAGAATCGTTCTACTCGGTAGAAGGTCTTGAAACAGTTCATGACTGCACAGATGTCCAAGAGCCAATAAGTTCATGACCATTGTCTCCGGATGATGGGTTATACCAACGAACTAGAGGCTCTTGGATCCGGGCTGGATCTGGTAACACAGATCGATGCTATTCTCAACTCTCTGTCTTTGTCCTTTAATCCATTCATCATGAACTACAACATGAACAAGCTGAATGTCAGCTTGTAGGAACTCAACAATATGTTGCAGAGGGCCGAAGAATTGATTAAAAAGGATGAGCCCATTGCCATGTTTGTTGAAACTGGCAAATCGGGCAAGAAAAAAAAGGCAAAGAGAATGCCCCAGAAGAAGGCTGCCAAACTCAAGAAGCAGAAGAAAGACAAAGCATCGGATACCTATCACTTCTGCAAGATGACTGGCCACTGGAAAAGGAACTGTCCTGCCTATCTGGAATCCAAGAAAGGTAATTTCGAAACTTGTGTTATAGAAACCAATTTATTGGTAGCGTCTGCGTCTTGGTGTATTGACTCCGGGGCTTCAACTCATGCGTGTAACTCACTGCAGGGGTTCAAAGTAAGCAGAAGGCTGAGTGAAGGAGAAGTCACAGTATACTTGGGGACTACTGCAACTGTTGCAGCCGCGGCCATAGGAACTGTGGAGTTACTTTTTAGAGAAGGAACTATTGTACTAAAAATTGTCTTTATGTACAAAATTTAAGGAGAAATTTGATTTCTGTCTCAAAACTGTGTGCAGATGGTTATTCTGTCTTCTTTAGTAATACAATTACTATTAAAAGAAATAACAGATTCATCGCATACGGGGAACTGGAGAATGGTCTCTATGTTCTACATCCTTCTCTAGAAACTAACATAACCGAAACTACGTTGGCTGAAATCCCCAAGAAGAGTGCCCGTGATACAGTTAATCCCACGTGTCTGTGGCATTACTGACTTGGCTACATCAGTGTTGACCGAATCACAAGGTTGGTAAAGGATGGTCCTTTGGATTTTCTAACTGTAAAAGATCTTCCCACCTGTGAGCCTTGCTTACAAGGCAAGATGACGAAACGGTCATTTAACTGTAAGCCTGAAAGATGTACAGCCACACTTGACCTAATACATACTAATGTATGTGGTCCCCTGAGTGTTAGGACACGAAATCAACACGTGTATTTCATCACCTTCATAGATGATTTCTCATGATATGGTTACGTGTACTTAATGAAACACAAGTCTGAATCCTTTGAAAAGTTCAAAGAGTTTAGACAAGAGGTCAAGAAATAGTTAGGGAGAGAAATTAAGGCCCTTCGATCAGATCGAGGTGGCGAGTATCTCTCTAACGAATTCATGGACTACTTAAAGGACAATGGGATAGTATCACAATTAGCTCCTCCTGCTACACCACAACTTAATGGTGTTTCAGAGAGGAGGAATAAGACCTTATTGGATATGGTCTGGTCACTTCTCATACACTCAGAGTTACCCACATCCTTTTGGGGTTACGCATTAGAGACTGCGATTTATGTGCTGAATCGGATTCCAACCAAATCGGTTCCGAATACTCCATATGAACTTTGGACCAGAAAGAAACCAAGTGTCAGACACTTGAATATTTGGGGTTATCCAACACACGTTAAGAAAACGAGTGCAGACAAGTTGGAATCCAAGACCAACCGTTGCCTATTTGTAGGCTACCCAAAAGGCTCTATAGGTTACCTATTCTATGACCCAAGTGAGTAGAAAGTGTTCTGTAGTCGAAATGCACAATTCTTGGAGACCAATTACATCCTACACACCCATCGTTAGGAAATTGTTCTTGATGATGAGAGCTCAGGAGCAATGGGAGATGTCCCACAAGTTCCACGTAGTGACCAACCTAGAAGATCCACTCGGGTATTCTGGCCACCAGTCCGTTATGGTTATGACCAGGACAGTTACCTAGTGGAAACCTTGACTAGTGAGGAGAATTCCGTGACTTACGCGGAAGCTATGTTGGACATAGATTCCTAGAAGTGGGTGGAGGCCATGAGAGCAGATATGGACTCAATGGAGACCAATGAAGTCTGGACTCTAGTAGATCCACCCTCCGGGGTAAAAGCAATTGGTTGCAAATGGATTTACAAGAGGAGGAAGGGTCTCAATGGTAGGGTTGAGACATTCAAAGCTCGTCTAGGGGCGAAAGGGTACACTTAGAAAGAGGGCATTGATTATGAGGAAACCTTTTCGCCTGTGGCCATGCTTAAATCCATTAGGATCCTGCTAGCTGTAGCAGCATACCATGATTATGCGATTTGGCAGATGGATGTCAAAACTACATTCCTGAATGGAGATCTTACTAAAGATATCTATATGCAGCAGCCGCAAGGCTTCATTGCTGTAGGTCAGGAAAACATGGTATGTAAACTTAATAGATCCATTTATGGACTTAAGCAAGCTTTAAGAAATTGGAACATCCGTTTTGACTCTGCTGTCAAATCGTTTGACTTCGAGTAGAATCCGGATGAACCCTGTGTCTACAGGAAGTACAGTGGATATAAGGTTACCTTCTTGGTTCTGTATGTAGATGACATTCAACTCATTGGGAATGATGTAAGAATGTTAACTATGGTGAAAGTATGGCTTTCACAACAAAAGATCTTGGAGAAGCCTCCTATATACTGGGTGTTCGACTCTATAGAGATAGATCGAAGCGGATAATAGGATTATCCCAATCTGCTTACATTGACAAAATAGTCAAAAGATACAGCATGGAGAACTCCAAGAAAGGAAATGTTCCTTTCAGGCACGGAGTCACTCTCTCCAAGAAGATGTCTCCCAAGACTTCTGAGGAGATTGATGGCATGAAAGACGTTCCCTATGCCTCTACTGTAGGGAGTATCATGTATGCCATGCTGTGCACTCATCCTGAAATTGCTCAGGCAGTGAGTGTATTAAGCAGATTTCAGGCCAACCTAGGGCAGGAGCACTAGACTGTTGTAAAAACATACTTAAGTACATTCGAAAGACAAAAGAGTTTTGTCTAGTATTCGATGGTAGCTCACAATAGATCCAAGGGTATACAGATGCCGATTTCCAGTCGGATCTAAATGATAGAAAGTCTACATCTGAATATGTTTTCACGATTGGATCATGTGTTGTTTGCTGGAAAAGCAACAAATAGGGGTCCACTACAGACTCCACGACCGAGGCCGAGTACATTGCCGCAAGTGAGGCTGCTAAAGAAGCCGTGTGGATGAATAAGTTCATTCACGAGTTGGGAGTAGTTACGTCCAGCATATCACCCATCCCATTGTTGTGTGACAACAATGGAGCTATTGTTCAGGCTAAGGAGCCACGGGCCCACTCGAAGTCGAAGAACATCGAGAGGAAGTACCACGTACTATGGGAGATTGTTAGTAGAGGGTACGTCTTGATTCAGAAAGTAGCATCAGTGGAAAATGTAGCAGACCCATTGATGAAGCCACTATCACAGAAAGTGTTTGAGAAACACGTGGAAAGTATGAGACTCTGGCTAGTACCTGATTGGACCTAAGTGCAAGTGGGAGTTGTTAGATAGTTTTGTATGCCCTTAGCTTCAATCAACATGATGTACTTTATGAGTTTATGGTAAATGAATAAAAGTGCATATTTGATTCATGTTTCCTTGGTATGTTTCTATGTAATACCCTTAAACTGGACACTTAACGAGACTCGTGTTAGTTTAGAATGTTCATAGCCAGTGGGTCGGTCTGGGGAGACCTATCCTGACAAGGCTAACACTGTGGTGCCACCAAGTCGGTTGGGGTGGCTTGTCTCACCTGCCAGGGTGAGACCCTAGGCACATATAGTGTAGGATTATTTGAATCTCTAAACTGGAACAGATTTCCAATATTGCCCTGGACCTTGGAGATTGAGGGGCAAAACTGGAAAGTTACACCCAACCCCTAGACTCGATTATGATACTACGCTACGTGTCGGATTGGGCTGTCTTTGATGTACCAATCAGTGAGACCCTTAGCAGGGGTCAAAACCTGGGTATGTTGGGACAGTCTAAGAATTCATCTGAGTGGGTGATCATAGTGACAGGATCAGCCCCTTTGTCGGACAAAGGTAATGATCGGGGATGCACTCTCACTGATGGAAACCAAGACTGCCGGCAGCCGATTTCAATCGTTGAGATTTGTTTTGCAAAATATATTTTATATGAGATATAAAAGTATATATATATATATATTATGGTTTCTAAAATGTTTGTCAGAAGGTTTTAATTCCCAGGATCCATATAAGCAGAGAGTGCAACTGTTCTTTGCAGCCGAGGGAGAGGTCCTCTCTTGTCGGACAGTGTATGATCATTATGGGCTGAGAGGTCAAGTGTAAGACCATTGAGGATTATACCTGATGGGCAAATCTTACATCTGCCCACAGTCCCTTGGTGTTACAAGGTGGCTTGGCCCAGGGACCACTTAGGGTAAGTGTTGGGCCCATAGAGCCCATAAGATGGGTTTCAGGGGATGCACTGTCCATAACAGTGTATTCGGCCATGCCTTGTAACAAAGGCTAGGCCGAACCCATGTGGCTGATGTGTAGATCAATGTTTGGGTCCCATTCCATACAAGGTTGCCCAACTGGGCAGCAATTTGGAAGGCTAAATAAATATATAACTTTAAATGGGCCTTAAGCCCATTTCAAACTGGTCTGATTTGATTAGTCACTTAAAGGGGCGAATTCTGAGATTGATCAGCTGATAGGATTGGGCCCAGACCCTATCCACTTTGAGAGTCAAAGATTTAGATCTTGGAAGCCTTCTAATTAGATTAGGAGATGGCTGATCTGATCTGCAGATAAGATAAGGGTTATCCCTTATCTTTTAAAGGGACTTGTAATCCAAATATGATTTGGATCACCAACTCCTAATGGGATTAGGAGCTGATCCCTTTAAGAATATAAAAGGAGGAGGGGGCGGCAGCCTTTAGACATGCAACACACAACTTCTGTCTTCAGAGCTGAAATCACAAGAAGAGAGAATTCTGCACCCTGCGAATACTCTCTTGCTGCCTCCTTCCTACAGCCGCCGTCTCTAGCAGTTTGATCTCCTCTTCTCTATAGGGGTAATCAAGATTCGATCTTGATACCAATCTTTTGGAGAAAAGATTGGTTGGAGCTATATTCACAAGCCATCCAGTTGATTCTTGTGAATGGTCAAGTTCTTTTGGAAGAACACTACTGATTCTGCTCCTCCCTACACTGCGCCATCTTCAGTGGGAGCAGATTTTGGATCATTCCTTGGGCGTGAAAACTTCCATTGGGAGATATTGTTTCTCTGTATCAAGTACATCCTCTCCTACTCCTTTTGGTTCAGATTTGGTTCAGTTTATGGTTCAAGAATGATCATTGAAAATATGATTTTCTAAATAGGGAATTCGATTCCCAGTTGAAGGGAGAGAAAAATTTTTGAAATTCGCCCCCCTTATTCCGCAATCTTTGGGCATCCATGTGATGGATATCCTATCCCTTTACCCAATGCATGATAGAATGTGCATGTGAAGTGCCAGGTGTGAGGAGCAGATCCAATTTTGTTGAAGACATCGAATCATCAAAATTAGTGGGCCCATATCAATTACAATTTATAATAGAAGGAAACAATAAGTGGCTGAAGATATTCCTCTCATTTGAATTCAATTTTTGGGTTGAATGGCCAACAAAGAGCATTATAAATAGATGAAGAAGGGCAGCGCAGTCCTCTTCGGTTCTCTCCAGCAGTTCCCATGTTGTGTTTTAGTTTTCTTGTTGTAAGAAGGAAGAACCAAAAGTTTGGCTTCTCAACTGTTGATGCTTTAAAATTACTATAGTCTTGTGTCATGCGAATCGAAGAATTTGGTCCTTTGAGTTGTTTTAATCAAAGAAAGCTCCCATCAAATTATCACAAACAAGAAATCTTTTATCAAATTGTTGTAATCAAGATCTTCATCGAATCATTACAAGCGACCTCCTATAATTAAAGTCGTCAAAATTTATGGGTCATGTTCGTGACAAGCTACAAATGCAAGTTCAGTGGTGTCCGTAAAATGAGAATCAAAGGATATTCTTAAAAAAAAGTTTGTATCCTATTTAGATATCTACAAAAAAAAAGTTCATTTTTTTTAATTTGTCTTCATTTTTTTGTACTCCAAATTTAGTACGAAATTTGTGTTGACAACCCTCAAATGTGCAGGGTACCCATATGTATTTTTTTCTCAAATTTTATTTTTTTCACTCATTTTACGACACTGTTCACTTCAGCTTTTCTTTAATTTTGTTTCTTAGATCCCATTCGAATTCAAATTTGATCCCATAAGAGGATTTGGATACCTCTCTTCATACTAATAAATTGGACCAGATCGGAAAGGTTGATTTGTTTAATTAACGGATCAAATTCAGATATACCCCGATCCGATCTACCATGACCCAATCCGATCCATTAATTTTGAAGTATTATATATTATATGTTATTTATATATTATATATTGTGTATCATATTTTATAATGTATTACTATATTATAATTGATGAAGGAAGATTTGGCCCGACCTCACAGTTATGCGACACGTGGCAAAGGCAACAGCTCGACACAAAAGCAAGCCTAAGGCGCGAGCACCAAGGGGAGAAACCAGCGGTCAGAACTCCCTTCTGGGGGCCCGAACTCACCCTTGGCCCAAACTAGAAAAGTAATTCGAACTGGCCTGCATATAACAGTTTGGGACATACTTCGCTGAACATGGCCTCCCTTGTAACAGTTCGGGACATACTTTGCCGAACTGGCCTGCCATGTAACAGTTCGGGACATACTTCGCCGAACTGGCCTGCCTTGTAACAGTTCAGGATACCCCTCGCCGAGCTGACCTGCCCTATACATACCTCCAAACTCAAGACTTTGCCTCGCTCACCACTCCACATCGCCCTTAGGGCACCAAAACCAAGTAAACCGCACTATGCCTGACACCGAGGAAGTCCGTACCTGAAGGCACCACACCTCACTGACTTGGGATCTGACGCTTGACAGCCGCACTCTAAACGCCCACCTGCCACCGCCTCCTGACACCGCCATCTCCAGAGAGACGGTTAGGCAGTGATGGTTCTGTCCCAGCAGAAAGGATGACGCCCGAGTTGACAGACGCAAGGGTAATCATACCCGACCTGACAAAGACCTCGGAGCGAGTGCGCGAAGTGATTATAAAAGCCCCCTGCCCCCAACAAACATGGTATGTGGACTTTGCGCTATCTGATCTACACTTTGCCTTTCAAAGATTACTAACTTGAGCTTCGGAGTTATCTCATCGGGTTCCCCCCCGGAGTTCTCTCATCTTTCCCGTTCAAGCTCCCCGTTGCTCTAGCTCAGAGGCGAATTCGTTGATAGCTAAGAACGGCCGGATTGCGCTCCATCAATTGGCGCCGTCTGTGGGAAAGCTTCTAAAGCCTCCCTCTAAATCTCTTTTACCTACCCTTCTTTCAAAAACTCCAACACCCACTCCAACACCAAAATGGCCTCCTCCAACAATGTCGGACGTGGAACCGAAACAGCCACTACCGGAGAGCAACACCATGTTCCGGCGGTGTGCATTGGGCAGTTCACCATCCCCCTTTCAGTGGATGGGATCCCAAGTCTGAATGTGCCACAAGCGGTGGCACCTCTGAACACTCCCTCGTTGAACATTCCTCTTCCACTCCCCATCGAAACGAACTTCGCGGAACCGACTGTTGTCCCACTAGCAGCCCGCCAAAATCAGCTAGATGATCTCATGCAATGCATGCAGGCAATGTAGGCCCAAATGCAGCAATTCTAGCAGCACCAACTCCAGCAACACCAGGTGTTGCACCACCTCTCCCAACACCATTATCAACAACAGTTCCCTCAGCTACCATTGAACCAACCACTGCTTCACCCCCGGCACCCTGTTTCAAAGCCGATCAAGGCCTCCTCTCAAGGTGGACGACCTCACCAAGGAGAGGCTTCCCGACCACAGAACCCCCCTAATAGTTAGGCCTCATCCCCGAGCCGTAAGCAAAGAAAGATCACCCCCGCCTCGCAGCTCGCGGGTGGGTCAGGAACCTCGCCTACGAAGTCACCCCGGTGCTCCAAGCCCGAGTTCCCACTCACGGAGAACCGCTTCAGCGCCTTAGCAGCAGGCCAACATTCTGGGCCCATCGAGCTCGGCAACACGGAGGCCAGCAGCGCCAGCACCAGGTCCACTCAAAGAAGGCGCTGACGAAGTCGCCGAACTGCTACCCGTGTGCTACCCGAGCTCAAAGGCAAGGAAGAAATGAGCTCGGACGAGGTAAAAACAGTCCCCATTCTCTCAGTTCCTTCCCTCCTTTCAGTAGAACTTTTGGCAATCCCCTTGCCTAGAGATTTCAAACTCCCTTCTCTGGACAAGTATGATGGGTCCTTTGACCCCAGCGACCACGTCGACGCGTTCCAGTCGCAAATGCACCTCGCTAGGGCAAGCGAGTCGTGCATGTGCGTGGCCTTCACCACCACCTTCAGAGGGGTGGTCCGCACCTGGTACCGGAACCTAGCTTCCGGGTCAATAAGAAGATGGCCCCAGTTCATGCAGATCTTCACTGCGCACTTTGTTACCAGCAAAAGGTGTCCCAGAACCGAGGAAAGTATCTTCGGGATAATCCAAAGAGAGGGGGAACCCATCCGGAGCTATATCAAATAGTTCAATGAAGCATGTTTGCAGATCCCTCGGTTAGACCCCGCGGTACAACTCTCCGCAGCCAAAAGAGGGGTGACGCACAAAGAGTTCAAATGGCACATGGTGGCTAGCCAGCCAGCAACCGTGGCTGACTTCCTCAAGCTCGCAGACAAGTTTATGAGAACAGAGGAAGAAATCAACCAGAGAAATGAAGGCGGGGTTGAAAAAAGAAAAAGAGAAGGCGAGCCCTCCAACCCCAGCGATAGAAGAAGCCAGAACCGAGAGGCGAAGCCAAGCCAACCATCCCGAGCTCCCTTAGCAGTTCGGACGGACTACACGCCATTGAACACAAGGTGGATCGAGATCTTGATGATGATTAAGGACGCCCCCTACATAAAGTGGCCACCTCGCCTGAAGAGCAACCCAAACGAGAGGAACAAAAATTTATATTGTAGTTTTCATAAAGATCACGGTCATAGCACCAAGCAATGTAATAATCTCCACGACGAGATAGAAGGACTCATCTGTCGCGGGTACTTAAGAAATTTTGTACATTATGACAATAATAATAAAGCAGGTCGGCAAGGGGAACACGAGAAGGATGTCCCCGAGCTGAGCAACAGACCGGCCGAAGCCTTGCAGTGACCTCCCCCAGAAGAAAGGCAAGTCCGGGGAACCATCCACGTGATAGTGGGCGGTTCGGTGGTGGTAGGATGCACTTCGGCGGCAGCAAGGACGTCAGTTCGCGAAGTAGCCCGAGAGGAGCAGAACCCTCCCAAGAGGCCGAAGAAGGAAGAATAAATCTCTTTTACAGAAGACGACGCGCGAGGTGTTCACTACCCCCACGACGACGTGCTCGTCAAAAAGCTAAGGATCAGCGACTTCGAAGTCCGACGCGTACTGGTAGACTCAAGCAGTTCGGCGGACATCCTATTCAAATCGGCGTTCAACCAATTGCAGTTGCAGAAAATCAAATTGAAACCCGCGCACACTCCTCTGATGGGCTTCAGTGGAGAGGAAGTCAGGCCCCTGGGGAAGATAATAGTACCTGTGGAAGTCGACACATGGCCATGCGCGGTAAGACTCAACCACGATTTTCTGGTGGTCGTGACCCCCTCCCCATACAACGCCATAATAGGGTGACCAATTACGCATATTCTGCGTGATGTAGTCTCCACCTATTATCTGGCAATGAAGTTCCCAACGGACTTCGGTGTGGGGGTAGCGCAAGGCGACCAACTTGAGTCCCGCAAATGCTATGTTGCCACCCTAAAGGGAAAAACTAAGGCAGCCGACGACCTCGAACTGGAGCGGCCTGCGGAGCAGGGCAAGGAACGAGCTTCGCCCACTGAGGAAACAGTCGCAGTCCCGACCTCGGCTACAGATCCGGTGCGAACACTCCAGATCGGTGCCTCCGTCAAGGAGCCTTTGCGAACTGAACTGGTAAGTTTCTTACTCCAAAATTTAGATATTTTTGCATGGTCCGTGGTAGATATGCCCAGTATTGACCCTGACCTTATAACTTACAAGCTTAACATTGACCCTGTGGTCAGACCCATTAGATAGAAGAAACGCAACTTAGCCCCAGAGCGCTGGAGGCGGTCGACGAAGAAGTCGAAAAGCTCATCGCAGCGGAATTCATAAGAGAAGTTCATTACCCGAGCTGGGTAGCCAACCTAGTGCTAGTGAAAAAAGCCAATGGCAAGTGGCGCATGTGCGTCGACTACACCGACCTGAATCGAGCTTGCCCAAAAGACTGCTTCCCCCTGCCCCGAATTGACCGCCTAGTGGACGCGACCTCGGGACATGAGCTGCTAAGCTTCCTGGATGCCTATTCAGGCTACAACCAGATCAAGATGGACCAGTCCGACCAAGAAAAAACCAGCTTCATTACCGAGTTCGGCCTATACTGTTACAAGGTCATGCCCTTCGGGCTAAAGAATGCTGGTGTGACCTTTCAAAGACTTGTAAATAAACTTTTTTGGCCTTTAATTGGCACAAAAATCTAATGTTATGTAGATGACATGGTCGTCAAAACACAGTTGGCACGAAAATTCTGTTTTCCAAATTCTGCGTCAGTATAAAATGAGACTAAACCCAAACAAGTGTGTCTTCGGTGTCACTTCGGGTAAGTTTCTAGGGTACATTGTCAATCGGCGTGGCATTGAGGCCAACCTGGATAAAATAAAGGCTATCCTTGATATGAGACCATCTCAAAAAGTAAAAGAAGTTCAAAGGATAAACGGCCGCATAGCCGCTCTGAGCTGCTTCATGTCCAAGTCGGTAGACCGCTGCCTGCCTTTCTTCAAGGCAATCAAAGGTAAAGGGTTCGAATGGACCCGAGATTGTCAGCTCGCGTTCGACGAGCTAAAGACCTACCTCGCCACAATGCCAACCTTGGAAAGACCCGAGGAGGGCAAGGTCTTAGAACTGTACCTCTCGGTGAGCGACGAGGTGGTTAGTTCAGTACTAGTAAATGAAGTAGATCAGGTCTAGCGGCCTGTCTATTATGTTAGCAGAATTCTGCAGGGAGCAGAAACGAGGTACCCGCAGATAGAAAAAATAGCCAACGCACTGGTGATATCAGCTCAGAAACTCCGCCCGTACTTCCAAGCTCACACCGTCATCGTCTTAACCGACAAGCCCCTAAGACAAGTCTTGCTGAAGCCTGAGGTCTCCGATAGGCTGACGAAGTGGGCCATCGAACTCAGCAAGTACGATCTCCAGTACAAACCACGAACCGCAATTAAAGCACAAGCTTTGGCAGATTTTATCGTCGAGTGCACTTTCAGCCTCGAAGGCCAACAGGTTGAGCCCGAGGTCCCCAGTTCGGGCGAACCCAGAGCTCCCAAGCCAATTGAGTCTGAACCCCATGAAGTAGCAGCCAGTGTGGCCTCTCTCCTGGTCAGGCGAAACGCGAACTGGGATGAGGAGCCTTGGATCCTTTACATAGATGGTTCCTCGAACTAGCAAGGCAATGGGGCTGGAATAGTCTTATGCGGCCCGGGTAGCACAAAATTGGAATACGCACTACGCTTTGCGTTCGCGGCATCTAACAACGAGGCAGAATACGAAGCACTGATAGTCGGGCTAAACCTAGCACAAAAGGTAAAAGCAAAGCACTTAGTCATCTGCAGCGATTCCCAGCTCGTGGTCAACCAAGTTACGGGCAAGTATGAAGCACGCGAGCTCTCTATGATCGCATACTTGGCGAAAGTAAAAGAGGCCCTGCTCAACTTCTAATCACACTTCATCAGGCAAATCCCGAGGTCAAAGAACACTGAGGCCGACGCTTTGTCCCGGTTAGCCAGCACAAGTCACAACAACATGAGAACCGTGTACATAGAGGATCTACCTCGACCTAGTATTCTCGGGGGGGCAGAGGAGATCGCTCCCATCCTCGAAGCAGAGCCGAGCTGGATCGACCCACTCACGAGCTTCTTGCTAGACGGAACCCTCCCTGCATAATGCAATGCGGTCAAGAGGGTGCAGCGCCAGGCAGCCAAAAACGTCATAATTGACGAACGGTTGTACTGACAGTCCTATACGCTCCCCTACTTGCGTTGCCTGCGACCTACCGAAGCCGAGTTCGTACTCCGCGACACTCATGAAGGCCTATGCGGCGGACACCTGGGTGGCAGAGCACTCCCCCAAAAAGCACTTCGACAAGGATACTACTAGCCAACGATGAAGGTAGAAGCAGTCGAGCTCGTCAGAAAATGCGACAAGTGTCAAAAGCACGCCAATATCCACCATCGGCCTACTTCCGACCTCAAATACCTCGCCAGCTCGTGGCCCTTTGCACAATGGGGCATCGACCTCCTGGGGCCATTCCTGCCAGCAATAGGTGGAAGAAAATTACTAGTTGTTGCAGTAGATTACTTCACGAAGTGGAAAGAATCCGAACCTCTAGCAACTGTTACGGCCTGAAACATACAGAACTTCTTTTGGAAGAACATAGTATGTCGTTCCGGGTTACCTGGGGTACTAATCTCCGACAACGGCAAGCAGTTTGAGGATATTAAATTCCAAGAGTGGTGCCAGAACATGGGGATTCGGCAGAACTTCACATCAGTCGCGCACCCGCAGGCAAATGGTCAGACGGAAGTAATGAACAGAGCCATCCTGCGCGGACTGAAAGCACGTCTAGATCGAGCTAAGGGATTGTGGGCCGAAGAGCTACCAAGTGTTTTATGGGCTCACCGAACTACAGCAAAAACCACCATGGGAGAAACCCCCTTCAACCTCACCTATGGCACTAAAGTAGTGATCCCGGCGGAAATCGAAGTACCAACATTGCGACTAGAAACATACGACGATCGGACAAACGGAGATGAGTTACGTACCAACCTTGACCTACTGGACGAGGTAAGGGACCTTGCGCACATCCGGACAGCGGCCTACCAGCAGCAGGTAGCTCACTACTACAATGTGAGAGTAAAGCAACGAAGCTTCCGAGTCGGCGACCTGGTCTTTCGTAAGATTATGGTGCCCGAACCCGGCGTGGGCAAAATTGGACCAAACTGGGAAGGGCCTTATAAAGTAAAGAGAGCGCTCGGGGGGGCATACGAGCTCGAAACCTTAGAAGGCAAACAAGTACCTCGAGCATGGAACATTGTGAACTTAAGGCGATACTACCCCTAAACTGCCAAGGGAAGTGGACAAAATCGCTTCAAATGCCTAAGGGCCATGATGCAGAGCGAAGAGGAACCTCGGCGTAAGCAAGCAAAGAAAAGTCGGGCATATTATCAGCTCGACAAAAAAAATCAGTTCGCTACAAAAGTCAGCGCCGAAACAGGTCGCGTAAGTACAATAAACCGGACAAGAAAGTGGCATATTGTCAGTACGACAAAGAATCAATTCGGGAAAAAGAACACTTGGCAAAAAAGATTGTCTATTCCGTTGCAAGAAATAGGAGTACATTGGCCATCAGAAGGCACTTCCAAAAAAAAAAACCTCTACATGCCCGGAGCTACTTCTTCGCCATCAGAAGGCACTTCAACAACACTCGAAGGCCCTGCCTCTCCTTCAGAGTCTGGCTCGCCATCGGCAGCATTGGCCATCTCCTGAGTTATACGCGAAGTGGATATGGCACTAACATCGAGGTCGGGGTACGTGTTCTGGATCATCCACCGGCTCAGCTTGAACCCCCTTCTGTAAGAATCCACCATCAGATCGTCAAAACGCGGAGAGGCAATATAGTCTTCAACGGCCTTCTTCTTGGTGTCTTCAATGCCTTGGGAAAAAATCTGCGTTTTCTCCCTGATGTCTTCCTGAAGATATTCGACTTAATGCTGCAAGTTCAACTTCAAGACTGCCATGTGCTTGACGACAACCTCCATGGCCTTGGCATCACGTTGAGACATCGCCTGCCTGGCCATGGCGACGCGAGCAGCTTCTTCGACAGCATAAGCGGCCACCTCAGCAACTCAGGTATTCACCTTGGCGGCACGGAAAGCCTCTTCAGCAGCATGGGCAGCAGCCTCAGCAGCTCGCGCCTGTCGCGAACTCCTCTCAACTTGGGCTGCTAAGGCGTGAATTGAAGAATTCACCTACCAAAAGAAACAAGTGAGCAACAACAACAAAAGCGATAGAAAATGAAGAAGGCAGATGAAATCTGACTTACCACCATAGCATGTGTTACGGCGTGGCAGGCGACCTCGTTCAAAGGAAGATCGGTCCACGCCGCGATCTCCTCGGGGAAAGTAGCCTCCCTACTCTTCTGAAGAGCGTAGTTCGACATCAACACGCTCCTGAACTCCCCTTGAGCTCCCAAGCCCAAGGGCCCAGCTTGCGTATGAGCGGACCCAGAGTGAGTAGGAGCACTGGAGTAAGCAGGAGCACCCGTGTGAGTAGTCTCAACGTAAGGCGCCCCGTCAACTTCATGCATCAGTGGAGTCACCTCGGGCTCCCTTGGCAGATCCTCTGGCGTGTGGCCTGGAACTTGAGGCTCCTCATCTGGGGGCAGCTCGGTATGAGTTCGCTTGGCGACCTGCTTCCTCCTCTTCATGCCTTGGAACAGGCGCCCCCCACGAGTTCTCTCCGCGTCCATCACACCTGCAGAAATGAGTTCGACATCAGAAAAAATGAAGGAACAAAGCAAGCAAGAAACCGCATAACTAGAAACCTACCCGAACTCAGACCGACCGCAATAAGCTTGGCCTCCGTTAAGTACTGATGGCACTTTAAACCTTGTCGTGCCCATTGCCGGAGGCCCTTCACTGTCTCTTTGTTGAGAATGACACCTGAATCAGGAGCGGCCTCACCCCACTCGGTCTGAAAGGGCCATCCTTGTGCACTTCACACACCGGAGTAGTCCCGCTTCCACGCCGGGACCTTATTAGGAAGATCGTGCAAAAGCTTAAAGCCCGGATGAGGAGAAAGGTAATACGCCCATCTTCCCTAGGAAGAGAACCCGCTTGTCTCTTGAGCATCAAGATGGAGGAGAATATCTCCAAGTCTAAAGGGAAATTCTGCTCGTAGAAAAGGGAGACAATGCCCATTAGGTTCCGAATAGAGTTCGGATGAAGCTGGCCAATGGTAACACCGAAGTGGTTTATAACTTCGATGAGAAGAGGGTGGAAAGGCAGTCGCAACCCCGGAGCGAGCTGCTCTTGAAAAATCATGATCTCATCAGGACCGTGTTCCGAAGGAAAGCTACCCGAAGGAATGAAATATGTATACCCCCCAGGCAGATTGTAAGACATAAGTATAGATTGGAGCCCCTCGGGCATCATGGTTGAGGGACCAAACCTGTCTAGCATCCGACCTCGGCGAGAGGTAGACGCCAAACTGCCCGAAGCGGCTCGGCCTACGGGTTCATAGTCATCAAGTTCCACCTCAGGATCATTAAGGCAGTCGGGGGATACGGCATGGTTTGTAGAACCTACATCAGTCCTATCTGAAGAGTCGTCTGAGCTATCGAAGCTAGACATCGAGGAAAAGAGGTGGATTCAGGAAGGTACTCACCGGAAAGTTTTGAAGGCTCCGGAGATGGGAACAAGCCAAAAACCTTGAAGGCTAAGTAACCAGCCTAGACGCGAGCTAAAAAGTTGGACGCAAGCTCAAGAGGCAAACCGCAGAAGTGACAAATCGACTGGGGTCCCCCACTATTTATAGCTACAGTAACCAAGAATTGACAGTGCAGATCAAAGACAATCTGACGGCCCGCATTCACGCTGACCACACGTCCCTTGAGATCGAGACGTGATTGGCGCACGTCTTTCCGAAAAGAGTGAAACATCAGCGCACGTCTTTTTGAAAGCGACGTCACGCCAGCGCACGTCTTTCTGAAACTGACAACACACCGCACGTCTCCCTGCAACTGACAACCGCCAGCGCACATCCCTCCAGAACGGCAGTTGCACACTTTTTTCAAATTTAAATGACCCGCTGTCACGTCCTAGCACACAAATTTTTGAAGTTTAAAATAAACGCGCGCTGCCACGTCCGTCAACATTTATGAGCAGTAGGCACGTCTCCTGCCTTCTCGGACACTCCAAAAAACGAAAGAACCTTAGCAAAAGCAACTCGCGCAGTAAAGATTTGAAGAATGGGACAAATCCACCTACCACCTCGCAAAACTCCCCGCACCAGGGCAAGACCCTTGGCGCGAGGAGTGGGGGGCAATTGATGAAGGAAGATTTGGCCCGACCTCACAGTTATGCGACACGTGGCAAAGGCAACAACTCGGCACAAAAGAAAGCCTAAGGCGCGAGCACCAAGGGGAGAAACCAGCGGTCAGAACTCCCTACTGGGGGCCCGAACTCACCCTTGGCCCCAAACCAGAAAAGTAATCCGAACTGGCCTGCATATAACAGTTCAGGACATACTTCACCGAACTGGCCTGCCTTCTAACAGTTCGGGACATACTTCGCCGAACTGGCCTGCCTTGTAACAGTTCGGGATATACTTCGCCGAACTGGCCTGCCTTGTAACAGTTCGGGACATACTTCGCCGAGATGGCCTGCCTTGTAACAGTTCGGGATACCCCTCACCGAGCTGACCTGCCCTATACATACCTCCGAACTCAAGATTTCGCCTCGCTCACCACTCCACATCGCCCTTAGGGCACCAAAAACCAAGTAAACCACACTATGCCTGACACCAAGGAAGTCCGTACCCGAGGGCGCCACACCTGACTGACCTGGGATCTGACACTTGACAGCCACACTCTAAACGGCCACCTACCACCGCCTCCTGACAGTGCCATCTCCAGAGAGATGGTTAGGCAGTGACGGTTCTGTCCCAGCAGAGAGGACGACGCCCGAGTTGACAGACGCAAGGGTAATCATACCCGACCTGACAAAGACCTCGGAGCGAGTGCGTGAAGTGATTATAAAAGCCCCCTGCCCCCAACAAACAAGGTATGTGAACTTTGCGCTATCTGGTCTACACTTTGCCTTTGAAAGATTACTAACTTGAGCTTCGGAGTTATCTCACCGGATTCCCCCCGGAGTTCTCTCATCTTTACCGTTTCAGGCTCCCCGTCGCTCCAGCTCAGAGGCGAATTCGTTGACAGCTAAGACCGGCCGGATTGTGCTCCATCAATAATAATATAATATATTATTTATATTATATCATAAACTTTTTTATTACAATTTTAGTCAAATCGGATATAGATAAGATATTCAAATTCAAATTATACTCTTGAAAATTTAATGGATTCTTATTGGATTTGGATTGATCTGGTTTCTTATTGGATCATATTGGGTATAGCCTTATCAGATCACATCGAGTTCGGCAAAGCCCATTTGAGCAGCATTTACTGCCTTACATTGACAATATCTCCGTATTTGTGTGCTTTATTTTATGGAGAGATATTCCCAATGTTAGAATGAACATAGATTTGTCTTGATAGAAGCCGATCTCGATCACATCAGATCATATTTTTAGTTTCTTATTATATATTTATGTATTTATTTATAATATATATTATAAAAAAATAAAAAACAACAACAATCTCAACTGACCACTAACCGAACCGTTTCGATTCAATTTAGATTATCGGTTTTCCAAAATCAATACTACCGGTTCAATTTGCCACGTTCCGTAGATAGAGCTATCGAACAAGGCAGAGAATTGATTTCCGCATCTAATTCATCTGTCCTCTTTAGTTTTTTCATAGTTATTACAAACGAATCGGGTTCGGATCCCCATTTGCTCTTGCCCATCGCTGAATTTCCCACTCAATCCAATTGAAGTCTAAGCTTTTGGACAATAATAGGTTTGTATGGGAGAGAATGAATGTCTTAGTAGTTAGTTTCAAACTCTTGGACTAGGAGTAGGAAAGACTCTGTCTGAGAAATCCAACTCCAAGTCCAAGTACAACCAATAAATCCAAGTCCAACGTAGTTGGTTGGACTAGTTCCGTAAGAGAGAGAGAGAGACCTAAATTTTAGTTTCAAGCTTTGAATAGGACTTCTAACCCAGAAATCCCAAAATTTTAGTTTGGCATCCAGTCCAATTCTGACAATACCCTTGACTCGTAAACCTTTCACCAAAACCATGTTGCCATATTTGAACCGGATGCCGACCACATAGGCCATTGGGCCACAGGCCGAATGGTTCAACCATGAACCATCTGCCTTTAACCTTATAACGCACTCAAAGAGTTCACAACACCCACTAAAAGAATGGTCCGACCATCCGGTTTGGCTTAATTATATAACTGCCGTCTGCCGAGGTTGTTGAAGAGTTTCTAATTGTGTAAGCTTGCTCTTCCGCGTAAACACGTACGATTACGCGACTCCCAGATTTTAGAAACTATGCCTTCCTTCTATAAAATGGAAGAAACTCAGACTTACACTTACACTTACACTACTGAAAATGATGATCACGAAGATGGAGAAGACGACATGGATTAGAGGAAAACCCATCGGCCATGGAAGCTACGGTGTTGTTTCATTGGCCGAAACCAACCACCATCTCTTGCCGCCTGTGATAGCTGTGAAATCGTCTGGTTACTTTGTGTCTGGGTCGATTCGCGAGGAGAGAAAGATTCTTACCCAACTCCAAGACTGCTCACAAATTATTCACTGCTATGGCGACGCCGTCACCTTTGAGGATGGTTTTCCTATTTACAATCTGTTGCTTGAGTACGCTTCTGGAGGCAGTTTACACGATCGAATAGTGCGTTCCGGTGGGGGGTTGCCGGAATCGGAGGTCAGGCGCTACACTCGCTCAATCCTCAGAGGCCTCAGTCATATTCACAAGTGTGGCTTTGTTCATTGTGATCTCAAACCCGAGAACCTTCTGCTCGTGCCCAGCAGCTCGTCTTCTAATAAGGGGCGGAGTTCTGTCAAGATTGCCGATTTCGGGCTCTCTAAGAGGGTTGGAGAAGATATGCTCTGTAGGAAGGATGGGATGATGTTGAGGACCACGCCTCTTTATGCAGCACCTGAATCAATTAACTTCTGTTTGTATGAGCCTTGCTCTGATATATGGGCTCTTGGCTGCACTGTCATAATGATGATAACTGGTAAGCCTGCTTGGGATTTTCCTCCAGAAACTGATGTGGATTTATTCTTGAATGAGATTGGTTTCTGATGTAACCGTTTTCGGCCACGTACCAATGTTTTGTGATGTAAAATTTTTTGGCTAAGTACCTCGTTATTTGACCTGGTGGTGGCATGCCTTAGTGACGAACTACTTGGTGGCGAACTCCCTGGGGGAGAACTGCTTGGTGACGAACTGCTTGGTGGCGAACTGCCCGGTGGCGAGCCCCCTAGTGGAGAGCTACTTGGTGACAAACTGCCGGGTGGCGAACTGCCTGGTGGTGCTCCCTGGTGGCGAACTGCCTGGTGGCGAACTGCTTGGTGGCGAACTGCTTGGGGGCGAACTGCCTTGGTGGTGAACTGCCTGGGGGCGAACTGCTTGGTGGCGAACTCCCTGGTGGCAAATTGCCTGGGGGCGAACTGCCTTGGTGGCGAACTGCTTGGGGGCGAACTGTCTGGTGGCGAACTCCCTGGTGGCGAATTGCTTGGTGGTGCTCCCTGGTGGTGAACTGCCTGGGGGCGAACTGCCTTGGTGGCGAACTGCCTGGGGGCGAACTGCCTGGTGGCGAACTCCCTGGGGGCGAACTGCCTTGGTGGCGAACTGCCTGGAGGCGAACTGCTTGGTGGCGAACTCCTGGTGGCGAACTGCCTGGCGAACTCCCTGGTGGCGAACTCCCTGGTGGCGAACTGCCTGGTGGCAAACTGCTTACTAGGCGGCCGATGCCTTAGAGAATGCTGGAGCTCCCTGGTGCGGCGCAATCCGACCGCCCTCAGCATGAGGTGGTCTTCTTTCCTTTGTAGGCTGCGGGAGATGAGGGACATGCGAGAACTTCATCTTTTCCTCCTCTTTGTAGGTAGCGGGAGCTGAGAGACCTGCGAGAACTGAATCTTTTCCTCCTCTTTGTAGGTGGCGGGAGCTGAGGGACCTCCGAGAACTCCATCTTTTCCTCCTTGTAGGTGGCGGGAGCTGAGGGACCTCTGAGAACTCCATCTTTTCCTCCTCCTTGTAGGTGGCGGGAGCTGAGGGACCTCCGAGAACTCCATCTTTTCCTCGTAAGTGGCGGGAGTTGAGGGACCTCTGAGAACTCCATCTTTTCCTCCTCTTCGTTGGCGGCGGGAGCTGAAGGACCTGCGAGAACTGAATCAGAGGTCCCGGGGGTATTTTCCCAGTGGGGGCTCTCCGATGCTTAAGTTAGCACTCTTATTGTAGAGAGCTTTGAAGATAATATGAGAGATCTAGAGAGCAGGGTTACTTCCCTTTTTTTCCCATCCTTCTCCCCTTTGGGGGGTGAGGTCTTTATATACCAGAGTCCTCGCGGGTTAGGTGGGTGAAAAGCTTCCAAACGGTAAGACTCGTCGCATCCTGTCAGAACTGGGGTACGGTGGTGAACTCCTCGAGGTCGTCAGGCTGGCGCTTGTGTCAGGCGGCCAGGTCGGCGCCTGGGCCGGGTTGTCAGAGGGGTTCCTGCGTCAGTCGACGGGTCAGTGTCTAGGCCAGGTCGTCAGGTCGGCGCCTGTGTCAGTCGGCGGGTTAGTGTCTAGATCAGGTCGTCAAGCTGGCGCCTGTGTCAGTCGGCGGGTCAGTGTCTAGGCCAGGTTCGTCGGTGGGCGCCTTGGCCGGATCATGCGCTAGGCTGGTCTAGGTCGGCCAGGTCGCGCAGGCCGTGCGCAGTTCGCGCATGCCGCACGCTAGGCCGCGCGCGCCGCGCAGTTTGCGCGTGCCGTGCACAGTTCGCGCAGGCCGCGCGCGCGTGCCGCGCAGGTCGCGTGTGCCGCACGCAGGTCGCGCAGGTGCGCGTCAAGCCACGCGGGTCGCGCCAGGCCAGCCAGACTGGTGCCCGGGTGAGTCACCAACTTCGTAAGTTTGTTGGTTGGGTGTTTTCCTAGTTGTCACGAGGTACCACGTGTCACAATTTCACTGGAGGGCCAAATCTGCCCTCATCAGTTTCACTCCCGTTGTGCCTGAGATACCGGAGAAGTTGTTCATTGAAGGTAAGGATTTCCTCAACTTGTGTTTAATTAGAGATGAGACTCTTCGATGGACTGCAGATATGCTACTATTACATCCGTTCGTAGCTGTTGATGATGAAGATGATCATGAAGGGACAGAAGAAACAGAAAGGGCTCAAGTGGAAACAGGGAAATCTGAGTTTGTTCAATCTCCAAGACAGGTGTTTGATTTCCGTCCTCCTTTTGTAGAGAAAACGAGAATCTGTGCTGAACCACCTGGGTTTTAGAATTACTGGTACTCCAAAAGTTTTTGCAGTGGCATCTCAGTTAACCGGATGGAGGGTCTACAATCAGAACGAGCAGCATTATTGAAAAAACATTAGGTTTTGAACCATGCAAGTCAAATAGAGGAAAGAGCCCCTGCTATGCCAAATTCCTCTTTCTGAAGTCCCCAGCACATGATTGTGTTTATTCAGAATCTGTAAATATTGTGCACATTTCATTATTTGCAAATGATTCATTCACTGAAATAAATTGCTGAATTATATTTTACTTTTTGTTTATGCACTTTTCCTCTGTTTATTCTTATTTTAATAGTTTTTTTTTTCTTTTATTGAACCTACTTTAGGCATTTTGCATAAATTGAATTATAAATGGCTTCATAATCAAAATTATATACATAAATGCTAGTGCTGAAATGTTCAACATAGATTGTTATCCAAAGTCTAAACAGGTTTATTTTAGTTTCTCCTGAAATATGCAATGCACTACATAAGTTTCTACTTTCATGTGTACCTACCTACCTATAAGTATTAGTTTAAGAATGTGATGAGAAGTTATCTCAGATGCTCTTTTCATTTTAGCACGATGAGCTAGCTAGTGAATTATCTTAACCTTCAATCATTCCACTGACTGATTGATATGGACCAGTTACCATTAAGAGATGGGTTGCCTGTATATATTGCAAGTAATTGCCAGAACATTCTGTGTAAATATTAAAGAAGATGTTCTTGCCAGTTGTACATCCTCAGTCCTAACCGACTGAACACCTGAATATATATATCTGTAATCCTTCCATTTAAAGATATACACAGAGAGAAAGTGAATCTTCTTCTCAGTCGATGTCTGTCTTCATGGTATCAGAGCCATGACGTCTGACCCTGCGTTACTATTCGCTGTGCAACCGACGTTATTGCTGCTGATCACTTCCGGGCAAGATGGTTCTTGTGTCATCAGGATTTCTTGATCTCCAATTCCTATTCTTGCTCAGAACTTATGAAGTTCTTGATGGAGCTCCTCATTGAAGATTGCTATGTTTCTTGACAGAATTTACAGTCTTTTGATGGCTGCAGATCTTGATCCGACCACAGCTTATTACTTCCATCCCTAGAATAATCCCAGTGATTCGCTTGTTCTTGCGCCGTGATGTTCCTCTGTTTCTTCCTGTTTTTTCAAGAATTTGATACCTCTTTTCAAGAATGGAGATCGGAGTTAACTCTCCATACTTCCTTCACCCGTCCGACAGTTCAGGTGCCATACTGGTCCCATCTCCACTCAACAGAGATAACTTCTCGTTGTGGCAGCGAGGAATAATCAATGCACATAGAGCAAAGAACAAAATTGGCTTCGTCAATGGATCTCTACCACGACCTACTGCAAGTGATCCCGATCTCAATGCTTGGATAAAATGCAACACCATGCTAGTGGCGTGGATTTTTAACTCCCTAGCTAGAGAGGTTTACGAAAGCGTTGCTTTCATTGACTCAGCAGCAGATATATGGAAGGAACTCCAAGAAAGGTATTCTCAAGGCAATATTCCCCGAATTCACCAGCTGAAACGCGATCTTACTCTACTTCAGCAAGGTGATTCATCTATAGCTGGTTATTTCACCAAATTGAAGACGCTGTGGGACGAACTTAATGTCCTCACAGTTCTTTCAGAATGTAAATGTGGAACAGCAAAGTTCTATGTTGATGAACGTGAAAAGAAAAAATACAGTTGATGGGGCTGAATGACCGGTTTAATGGAATTCGCTCAAGTATTCTGGGAATATAGCCATTACCATCCCTTAACAAGGTGTACGTGCTCGTCACCCAGGAAGAGCGACATCATATCGTAGTTTCCCCACAGCCACTGCAACCAGAAGCTGCCGCACTAGCTGCAATTAGTTCCAAGAATGGGAACAATCGATCCAAATTTTATTGTGACCATTGCAAGCGCAATGGACACACAAAAGATCGGTGCTATGTGCTCAATGAATATCCAGCCATTGGAATCAGCACAAGAATGAGAAAGCTTCTTCACAACAAGCTAACACCTCAATTGCCGACAAGTCAGTCTCCTGTGCATCAACTGATACAGGTCCCATGGCTCCAGCAAATGAACCTTCTCCAATAGTAGGTCTTACCATGCACCAATGTTCTCAACTCATGTCTCTCCTAAATCGTGAATCCTCTGAATTTGCTGCCAACACCACTGCTAGTAAGTCTTTTGAAACCTCAATAGAATGGATCATGGATAGTGGCGCATCTGACCACATGGTTTCTTTACCATCCTATTTCCATGTTTTTAAACCTGTCCATACTTCTGTGTGCCTTCCAAATGGCTTAGTCACTTATGCTACTTGTCGTGGTTCCATTTTTATGGGTTCTTATACCTTACATGATGTTTTATTCGTTCTAACATTTCATTGCAACCTCTTATCCGTGAGCAAGATTACACAACAACTAAATCGTGTGGCTATCTTTTCTCCTTCTTGTACACTTCAGGACCCGCACTCAACGACTGTGATTGGGACGGGTAGACTTCGGCACGGACTGTACCACTTCATTTTTTCTCCACCACCATTGGCTGCTACCTCTTCCACTGGTCACATTAGTACTGAACTATGGCATCAGCAGTTAGGCCATACTTCACGATCTCGCATGGAACTCATACCTGGTATATCTACTTCTAGTTTAGACAAGTGTTGTGATACTTGCCATAAGGCCAAGCAAATTAGGATTCCATTTCCTATTAGTAATACACATAGCCCTTCTCCATTTTTTTTTATTCACTGTGATATTTGGAGAGGTACTCCTTCACATTCCGGTGCCCGGTATTTCCTCACTATTGTTGATGACCATACACACTGTACATGGACCTATCTGCTTAAAAATAAATCAGAGGCTAGTCTCCATCTTATGGAATTTTGCACCATGGTTACTTGACAATTTAATGCTCTTGTAAAATATGTTCGATCTGACAATGGTGCCAAGTTCACTTCTGGACCTGTGTAGAAATATTTTAGCAACCAAGGTATTCTTCACCAAAGATCGTGCATTGCCAAGCCCCAACAAAATGGGGTGGCTGAGAGGAAGCACCGCCATTTACTGGAAAATGTTTACTTACCCAATTCATTCTGAGGTGAATGTTTACTTACTGCCACATATCTTATCAATTTACTCCCTACCCCAATATTGTCCAGCATTTCTCTTTACGAAGCCTTGTTTCACAAGAAACCCTCATATGATCACTTGCGGGTGTTCGGATGCCTTTGCTAAGCCCAAGTAATTCCTAAACCTTTGGACAAATTTGCTGCCAGAGCTGAAGCTTGCATTTTTGTGAGCTATCCACATGGACAAAAGGGTTATCGGGTCTATAGTCTTGAAACCCGATGGATCTTCATAAAGATGTTGTTTTTTATGAAACAAAATTTCCTTACAAGACTAGTCCACTTCCCTTCCAAGATTCTGGCCCAACTACTATTATGCCATTACCACCAAACCCATATGATGATCGTGAATATCCGGGCCCAACCACAAATAATGGTTCACCTACTAAATCAGTCCTTAACCCATCACAGGACCATGGACCTATTAATGCTAGTCCAACAACTGTTCCTACACCTCAGCCCAACACCCAAACTTGTGAACCAGTCCAAATTCCCATTCCAGCCCAAATACATACCCCTCGTCCTCGCCACCATCCCACAGCCCCAACTCGGCTCAATGATTATGTATGTAACCTTCCACCCTCCATTGCCAACTTAAACCATGTTGCTTTGGATGTTGAACCAAAATCCTATGCTCAAGCAGCCCAAGATTCTCATTGGTGACAACTATGGCTGATGAAATAGCAACTCTAGAGCGTAACACATGGAAAATTGTATCTCTTCCTCCGGGAAAACGTCCCATTGGCTCCAAATGGGTTTATAAAATAAAGTACAAAGCTGATGGTATTGTTGAGCGCTTCAAGGCTTGCTTTGTAGCAAAAGGATACACTCAAGTTGAAGGTTGACTATCATGACACTTTCGCTCCAGTAGAAAAATTGGCCACACTTTATTGTCTACTTGTTGTGGCAGCCATCAAGAGTTGAGACCTTCACCAATTCAACATTAACAATGCTTTTCTCCATGGGGATCTTCACGAAGAAGTCTATATAACTGTCCCTCAAGATTTTGCTACCACTGATTCTACTCATGTCTCCAAGCTACAAAAATCTTTATATGGTCTTAAGCAAGCCTCTCGGGTGTGGTTTGAAAATTTTACACAAGCCTTAACTGCTCTCGGATTCACACAGTCCATTGGTGATTATTCCCTTTTCACTGCCTCCTCAAAGGATTCCTTTATTGCCATCCTCGTCTATGTGGATGATGTCATCATCATAGGCAATGACCATGCCCGTATCATCTCTCTCAAAAGGAACATTGATAATAAATTTGGCATCAAAGATCTTGGTCCCTTACGATTCTTCTTGGGGCTTGAAGTTTCACAATTCGAAGCTAGGATATTTCTCAACCAACATAAGTATGTTTTTGATATTGTTCAAGAAACTGGTCTTCAATATTGCAAACCTTGTTTGACTCCAATGGAACAACAAAATCATCTTGTTGATGCAATTAGTCCACCTTATTCGGATCCTGCACAGTATTGACAGTTGGTTGGCAAATTGGTCTACCTCACCGTTGCTCAACCAGAACTGAGTTTTGCTATCCATCACTTGAGCCAATTCATGCATCAACCCCACCAAGAACACTTTGATGCAGCACTAAGAGTTGTTCGTTATGTCAAGGGAACTCTCTTTGTTGGACTGTTCTTCTCAGCCTCAAGTTCTCTTCATCTCCAAGGGTTTTGTGACTCAGACTAGGCTAGTTGCCCCCTCACTCGCCGCTCAACTACAGGATACCTCACCTTACTTGGTGACTCCCTTCTCTCATGGAAGACTAAGAAATAGCACACGGTTTCCCGCTATTCTACCGAAGTTGAATGCCATGCAATGGCTGACGCTTCATCCGAAATCATCTGGTTACGACAGGTGCTTGCTGAGCTTACAAATCTCTTATCTGACCCTCCAATTCTATATTGTGACAGCAAGGCCGCTCTCCACATTGCAGCCAATCCAGTCTTCCACGAACGCACTAAACACATCAAGATCGACTGTCATTTTGTTTGTGATCTTATCCAACGTGGCAAGCTACTCACTGCGCATGTATCAAGCACCTCACAACCAGCTGATCTGTTTACCAAAGCTATCCCAACTGATCGTTTTTGGGATCACTTGTCCAAATTGGGCATCAAAGATGCTCCAACTTGAGAGGGGGTATTAGAATATTACATGTGTTAATTAGGACAGTTGTATCTTGCCAGCTGTACATCCTCAGTCATAACCGACTGAACACCTGTATATATATCTGTAATCCTTCCATTTAAAGATATACAAAGAGAGAGAAAGTGAATCTTCTTCTCAGTCGATGTCTGTCTTCACATTGCTTGGTCAAGTGGTTTAATCTTAGGCTGACATTTATTAAAATTTAGGTTCAAGTCTGGGTGTGGTCACTTTTTTGAAAAATATGCCAAAGGTCGGGTTTGTATCCAGTCTATCCCTCCCAAGATCCTGGATAGCTTGGACCAACAATGGGCAATGGCCCTTAAAGGAAATGTCTTTCATTTTCTTTCATTTGATGCAAGTCATCCATGCCTCACTTCTAATTGTTACATTTCTGTATATAGTAGATCTTTTAGAGAATGGATAAAATTGCTAAAGTAGCCAGGCTTATGCGCTCATTAGCTGTTTAAACAACAATATCAAAATGTATAGCTCATTTCTATGGTGCTGGAAACAAATGTAGACATCTTTTATTTTATCTTATTTTTTCCCTTTCACCGATAAACTTGTATGCAACCTGTGGAAACTATGATCATCTCACTTCTGGTTCCATTGTTTAATGCAAGTTTGTAATAATCACGTAAAAAATAATTATAATGGATTTCATAATATTCAAAATAATAATAAATTTGATTACAATAATAAATTTTAAAATTAAAAATAAAATATTATTTAAATATTTCACTAATTAAGTATTTTAAATAAAAATATTAAAATTAGCTAAATAATTATATAACAAAATATTTAATATTATGTAATAACTTTAAAATAAATAACATTTAAATAACAAAAAATAAAATATTTTTAACATTATTTAAATATTTATATAAATTAATAAATACTTTAAATAATGGAACATTTAGCATAAATAAATTTTAAACTGTTAAAATAACGAAATTATGTAATAAATTTAAATTTTTATTAAAAATACAATTAATTATAATAGATATAATAATACTCTATAATAAGATTATAAAATATATTTAGATTAAAAAAATTAAATACTATTGAAATAATGAAAATAGATGAAATAACTTAGAGGTATTTAAGCTTCCAAATAACAAATTTATGTAATAACTTTCAAAAAAAAATAGGTGATAGAAAAAGTAGAATAATAATTGCAATTTTTAAGATTCTAATAATAAAAACATTATTTCATTTATATCAAGTAATAATTCTAGAAAAGAACCTTTGGAAAAATTAATATATTTTAATAATAGTTTTAAATATTTATCTATATTTATTATATATTTATATATAATAAAATTAATATCTAGTGTATTTTCAATAACTATTTATTGTACTATTGTGATAAATATATTTTCAATAATTATGTATAAGTCTATTTTTTTATTTTGCAAAAATTTTCAATAATTATTGGAGATTAAACTATTGTTATTTAACTTTTTTTTAATTTAAGTTATTGTACTTTTTTTTGTTATAAATTTGGTTTCAGTAATTATGTTTTTTCATTATAATTCATTGATTAATATTTATTAGATATTAAACTATAATTAGAGACACAATTTATTGTCTAATTTTCTATATTTTTAGTATTTTTTTGTAATTATTGTATTTCTATTAGTTATTTATTGTATTTTCATTATAAATTTATTTTCCATAATTGTGTATTTTTGCTATAAACTTTTAATAATTATTGGACGTTAAATTATTGTTATTTATTGAAGATGAGACTATTAATTTAGGTGAAATTAGGAGTTTTTCACTGGTCGATTCGGCTTGGTTGTAGATTGTTTCACCAACCAAACTAACCTAGCTAGGTTGGGGAGTTGGTCACTCGAAACTGACAAACCATTAGTGAAAACTGCCAACTCGAGTTGTACCAGTTAAGGTTTAAAAAACTGACCTGTAGGTCGACCTGCTTTTGCCTTCGAATCATGGGTCATCAGTTCGATCATTCAGGTCAAACATTTTAAATCATTCCACACCAACACTATATATATATATGTGTGTGTGTGTGTGCGCGCAAATACATATTTTATCAATAAATAGTGTTTAATTATTTTTTACATATAATATATGTATTATTTTATATTTAATTTATGTTTTAAATTTTTTTATTTATAAAAATATTAAGAATTACAATTTGAGGCTAAAAAAGGGTTTCATTTTTTGGAAAAAATAGTGGGGCAAGGGATCCACGACACCATGGGACGCATAAATCTCATAAAGTTACCCAAAATAAAAAAAAAATCACCTCAATTAAACATCTGAGTGCCAAGTTATGGCATCCAAAAGTTTGCGCATACATTACATGTGCAACCCACGACTCAGTGACTAGGTTGAACAGGTCAATAGGTGCTTGACTAAGTCAACATTTTTTGACTGAAGGATGGGTTTCAACAGAACCAAACTCAAAATCAAGGATGGGTGATAGTTTGAACAGTACAACCAACCTTGTCAATGACAGGTTGAAAATATTGGTATCAATTTGGGTCAATTTTTTATTTGGTTGGTTGTTCAAAAGATTTAAACTTAAAAAATTAGATTTAAATTTTAAAAATCACAATGATATAATTAAAAAATAAAAAATAAATAAATTTACAATATAAAATATTTTAGACTAAGAAATGTGGTAATTTTCCCACTTTCTTGTATTAAGAAATTATATTTAAAATATAAAACATTAATATTTATATCTATGGTTGGGCCACTTTGATTTTGGTCGTTTGTAAATGGACAAACAAAAACTAACCTGACCTAGTAGGGGTTGGGAAATTGCTGAACTGAAGCCAAGCAGAAATACTAGAAAACTGACCAACCTGGGTCAAGGTGGTTGGGTTGGTCGGTTTCATCAGTTTGATGAACAACCCTAGCTGAAATCAATTATTGTTATTTTGTATTGAAAAAATACTAAAAATAGTATATAAAATATAAATCATTATTAATTATTTAAAAAGATAAATTATAAAACATTTTTCTACTATTATGTTTTTCTATTATTTAGCTTTTGCTTATCAAAATTCACGAATCGCACGGGTTTCTACTAGTAAATACTTAACATATATTAAATTAGTACCTAATAAATGTTAGGGAAAAATCATGATCAGTACCCTATACTTCGGCTCGAGTGACAATTTGGTCCCTGAAGTTTAAAATGCAACAATCTAGTACCCAAACTTTTGAAACGCAACAATCTAGTACCTGCCATTAATGGACCGTCAATTATGTATATCACGTAACCTCATGTGTGATTTAAGACTTTTGAACATGTCAAAATTACCCTTGGAAATAAAACACACTGTTCATCATCTTCTTCCTCAATAAGATGAAACAGAGTCCAAGCTTTCTGTCACAAACACCAAAACCCTTGCAATTGAGCCCAAGCTCTCTGAAATAAAGCGCAGGCTCTCTGTCAAAAACACTTGCAATGACTTTGCCTTTCTTGCAAAGTCATTGCAAGTCTTTGCTAAGAACAAAAAACTCTTGGTTTTATACAACTTATTTTTTATTTTTTTTTTTAACTTAACACAGTAATATTTTATTCTTATAGGTAAAAGAGATGAGAAGAACTGGAAGCTTTGTCTGAAGAGAGAGAGAGAGAGAGAGAGAGAGAGAGAGTCAGCGATGGTGGCCAGAGAGTTATCTCTTTTTCCGTTTTTCGGATAAGATAATTACAAATGCAAATATGTAGATTGGAAGGAGTACAAATGCAAATATGTAGATTTCAAAACCTTATATTTTGTATTATTTTGTATGTATTTACACTGTACATATTTGCATTTGTACTCTTTCCAAACTGAGCCTAAAGGAAAACTTTTCTCCTAGAAATTTCTTTGGTTTTGGTTTGATGACAGAATATTCAGAGGAGAATAAAGACAAAAGTGTTGTCGCATGGAAGAAAAATTTGACTGTTGGTTTTGATTTTAGCGGATGGTTGATAAAGAAAGTTAGATAACACTTGAAGGGCATTTGTGTCTTTTCACATGCCACTCAATGATTGGTTAATGGCAGGTACTAGATTGTCGCATTTCAAAAGTTCGGGCACTAGATTATCGCATTTTAAAGTTTGGGGACCAAATTGTCACTCGAGCCAAAGTACTTATTGGGAATTTTCCTTAAATATTAATCAATAAATTATAATGAAAATACATAATTACTAAAAATAAATTTCTAACAAAAATACAATAAATTAAATTTAAGAAACGTTAAATAACAATAGTTTAATCTCTAATAATTATTGAAAACTTTTTTGTTAAGTAACAAAACAAAAATAGACTTATACATAATTATTGAAAACATTTATCACAAAAATACAATAAATAATTACTGAAAATGAATAGATATTAATGTTATTATTTATAAATATATAATAAATATAGTAAAGATTTTAAACTTATTATTAATAAATATTAACTTTTCTTAAAATTATTCCTAGAGTGCTAGATTTGCAAAATTTTGCAAGAAACAAGTGTGAATCGTTAATTTTTTTAAAGATTTTCCAAATTTTGAAAAAATATGGAAAAAAAAGGTAAATATTTTCAATCTTTTATAATATCTTGTGATTTCTTTTTTTTTCTTGAATGTTTAAATTTATGTTGATCTACATTTCTTACATTGAAAATCACAACTTTTTTGTGCTACCAATAGAATTATGGAAATTTCATGAAAATATTAGGGGAAAATATAAATTAACAAAAAAATTGAAAATGTAAGTTTTTTCTCTGCCTATAAAGACTAAATATGTTTTAAATCTATGGATTATATCCATAGAGTAATTGAAATTTCTTCTTTAATATATATTTTTTATTTTTTACTTTTTAGAATTAAAAAAAATAATAAATAAAAATTAATTATATTTTATCAATTGATCATAACAATTGAACATATTATAATTATATGGGTGATCTATCATATCCATAGACCAATTGAAATTTCTTCATTAATAATTATTTTTTTATTTTTAGAATTAAAAAATAAATAATTAATTAATTATATTTTATCATTTGATCTCAATGATTGAATATGTTATAATTCTATAGATGATCTATCATATCCACAATTAAAATTTATTCTTTAATAACTATTTTCTGAATATATTATATAATGTTTATTTATTTTTTATAATTTTTGGAAATGAATAATAAATAATTATTAATTATATTTTCACATAGAAGTTGTACCAATGCATGTTTTATGGTTGGATAGGAGAGTTGGGTTTTTCTCATCCATTAAAGCATTAAAACTTAAGAATTATAATTTAAAAATTATAGTTAAGCATAGGATTTTTAATGAAACTATAATTAGCTTTAATATATTTCTTCATAAAACCATTAAAATATATTAATTTAATGTATATACACCTCATTGAGGTCTTATATTTAGTGCTGTTGATGTATTTTTATGATTTATTAAAATATTTATAGTGTTCCCAAGCGTATATATGCGTATCTTAGTTTTTCTCCGATACGTATGCATATCCAAGGTGTATCCCAATACGTATCTTAAAATTGCCTTTCCGAGACACTTGACAATTCCAATACTTTGAACCTTGGTCTTGTATGCCTAGAGAATGCTCAGAAACTCCTAAACCCACCTTCCCTTGGCCTAGTCAAGTCTGGTTTTTAGGCCGGGCAGTAATGTTCGGTTGGTCACTTCGGTTTGCCATTACTCTGAGGTTGGTGTACAACTATAGTCCGATGATCGATCTTCAGGTTGGCGCAGAGGGCTTCAAACTTCCGGTTAGTGAACTGTGCACCATTTGTTGGTGATGATAACCCGAGGAATACCGAATCAGCGGACAATACCTTGCTAGAAGAAATTCTGGGTATTGTGCGCGGTAATCCGTGTCAGGGCCTCGACTTCCCCCCACTTGCTGAAGAAGTCTATGGCGACTAAGAGGAACCTCTTTTGCCCGACTACGGTAGGGAAAGGTCCGAAGATGTCCATTCCCCACTGCGCAAAGGGCCATGGGCTAGTGATTAGCTTCAGGGGGACTGCTGGCTGGTGGTGAAGATTGGAATGCCTTTGGCAGCGGTCGCACTTTCTAATGAGCTGGGTTGCATCTTGCTTCATGGTTAGCCAATAATAACCCTGATAGAGTGCCTTGTGAGATAGAGTTCGGGCACCGAGGTGGTCTCCGTAGATACCCTCGTGTTACTCCCTGAGGACGTAGTCGGCCTTGGAAAGGGAGAGACACCTCAGGTAGGGTATGTGACCGATAGTAGTGTTCCATCCTATAAGTACTTCACTATGGGGTCCATCTAGGATGGGCCTTGCTGAATTGGGAGGACGAGGAGAGCTGTTAGTGCTATGCTAGGCTGGGCCAACGTGTCCATCCGTACCTTTGGGTCGAGCTCGGTCCGCAATGAACTAGCTAACTTTGAGAGTGCATCAACTCGGATGTTTTTAGCTCGGGGGATTTGTTGAATGATGAAGTGGTCGAGACGTTGGATAAGATCTTGTACCTTTTGTAAGTAGCTTGCCATGGTTGGAGTCCATCTCTCAAACTGGCCGTGGATCTGATTGACCACCAGTTGAGAATCATTGAAAGATTCGGCGTGCCGAGCACTGAGGTCTAGGGCAAGTCGGAGTCTGATGACCGGAGCTTTGTACTCAGCTTCATTATTGTAGGTCTTGAAGTCGAACTTGAGTGCGTGCTCTAACACTATATTATCTGGGCCGAAGAGGTGGAGGCCAGCTTCACCTGCGGTGTTGGGGCCGGATCTTGAATTGTGAAGGTGCACTATGCCAAGAAGTACAGGGGGTCTTTGTCACAGACCCATACTACAGGGGGGGTCATTATAATTTACCCTAAATTTTTAATTTCAAAATTGGACTAGGAGTGTTACCTAGAAATCCCACGCCTAGTATAACTACTAGTTCAATTCTGATACTACTCGTAGAGACGTAGACCATTCATCAAAACCATGAACCGCATGTAGAACCAACTATATTGGCCATTAGGCGACAGGCCGAATGGTTCAACCATCTGCCTTTGACCATTCGACTCACCTAAAATTAATACTGAAAAAATAATATATGATTCCAAAATATCTTTTACTACTATTTTAATTACATTATTTTACGTTAAATAAGCATAAACATACAAATATTATTAGAGTTCACAACACCCACTAAAAGAATGGTTCGACCATCTGGTTTGGCTTAATTAGGCTTATTTTCCCGCCGCATAACAGAACATAACTGCCGTCTGCCGAGCCTGTTGAAGAGTTTCTAACCGCGTAAGCTTTCTGTTCCTCGTAAACACGATTACGCGAGTCCCAGATTTTAGAAACTTTGTCTTCTTCTTCTTCTTCTATAAAATGGAAGAAACTGAGACTTACACTTAAACTACTGACTAATGAGATAGATGATCTCGAAAATTGAGAAAGCGACATGGATTAGAGGAAAAACCATCGGCCATGGAAGCTACGATGTTATTTCATTGGCCGAAACCAACCACCATCTCTTGCCGCCTATCATAGCTGTGAAATCGTCTGATTATTCCATGTCTGGATCGATTCAGGAGGAAAGAAAGATTCTTACCCAACTCCAAGACTGCCCACAAGTTATTCACTGCTATGGCGACAGTGTCACCGTTGAGGACGGTTTCACCATCTACAATCTGTTGCTTGAGTAAGCTTCTGGAGGCAGTTTACCCGATTGGATAGTGCGTTCTGGTGGTGGGTTGCCAGAATCGGAGGTCAGGCGCTACACTCACTCAATCCTTAGTGGCCTCTGATAAACTGAGACACTCGAGTTTGAAGGGAAAGATTTTCTTTCTCTATGTATCTTTTCAACTGAACATTACAAGATATATATAGAGGTAGAGTTAGCTCCCTCTTGCGATTAGGATACAAACTCATACATGAACAATGAAAGCCAAAACAAAGAACAACTAAGATAACAACTAAGATTTATACACCAGATAGGACTCATACAGTAAGACGGATAAAGCTACGCTAATACCCCCCTCAAGTTGGAGCATGTAAATGGGAAATGCTCAACTTGGCAAGAAGATGCTCGAATGGTTGCTTGCCCAGGGCCTTTGTAAATATATCAACAAGTTGCTTGGAAGTCCTGACGTAGGAAGGCCGTATATTCCCATTCTGAATTTCATTGCGGACAAAGTGACAGTCTACTTCAATGTGTTTAGTCCTCTCATGGAAGACCGGATTCACAGTGATATGCAAGGCTGCTTGACTATCACAGTGTATTCGCATAGGATCAGGATGGCCGACTCCTAATGAATGCAACAACCCTTTTAACCATTTCAATTCACATGCAGCTGTTGCCATAGACCTGTATTCCGCCTCAGCCGATGATCTGGATACTGTAAGTTGCTTCTTTGTCTTCCATGAGATAGGTGCTTGTTCCAATAACACAAAGTATCTAGTGAGAGAGTGTCGTGTCAGTGGACACTCGGCCCAGTCAGAATCACAGTAAGCATACAACCAAAGATTACTATCGCCGGAAGGAAAATTCCCTGTCCCGGGTTACTTTTCAAATATCGCACCACACGTAAAGCCGCCTCCCAGGGTTCTTCACGGGGGTTCTGCATAAATTGAGCAAGCACATGTGCACAGTAGGACAATTCAGGATGGGTAACGGTTAAGTAAATTAAACGACCCACAAGCCTCCTGTAACTCTCTGGTTTCATCATCAGAGGACCATCTGCTAGAGCTAGTTTATGATTTTGTTCTAGGAGAAGTCCAGCTGGCTTAGATCCTAGCATTCTAGTTTCTGATATGATATCCAAAGCATACTTCCGCTGACAAAGAACAATACCTTTCTAGCTTCTGGCGACCTCCACTCCTAAAAAATACTTCAAAGCTCCCAAATCTTTCATGTGGAAGCATTGGCTCAGATACTCCTTGAATCTCCGTATGGCATTGCCATTATTTTCAGAGATAACAAGATCATCCACATACACCAAGATGTTCAACTGTTCCTGCTTCCGTCGAAGTGTAAACAAGGAGTAATCAGATTGTGACTGGATAAACCCATACTGTTTTAAGGCTGTCGTTAGTTTAGCAAACCAGCAACAAGGTGCCTGCTTCAAACCATAAAGCGACTTGTGGAGTTTGCACACCTTCCCAGGTAGTCTTGAAGCAAATCCAGGGGGCATCTTCATATACACTTCTTCTTCCAGGTCTCCATGAAGGAACGCGTTCTGCACATCCATCTGATGCAGTTCCCAGTTTTTAGCCGCAGCTACTGCAAGGAATGTGCTAACAGTAACCATCTTTGCCATAGGCACAAATGTTTCATTGTAGTCTATCCCTTTAACCTATTTGTTTCCAAATATCACCAAACGCGCCTTGTGTTGCTCTATTGTGCCATCTGAGTGGTACTTTATCTTGTATACCCATTTACTTCTGAGAGCCTTTTTCCCTGGCGGTAGGTCTACCACTGTCCAGGTTCTGTTGTTTTCTAAGGCTTCAATTTCCTTTCTCACTACTTCTCTCCAACGAGAGTCCTTGACAGCCTCTGAATAGCTTTGGGGTTCATGATTAGTTGTGATAGCTACTAAGAAAGAGCGTTGTTGTAAAGAGAATTTATCACAATTCACATAATGTGTTATAGGATAGGGAGTACCTGAGGAGGGAAATTGGCGAGATGAACTGGCAGAAGGGCTCAGACTGCGATCGAAACACCATGTGGTGTGTATGACGTAATCCTTGAGACGGGTGGAAGGATGCTTCACTCTATGGTCTCGTCCAAGTTGCTCATTCCCTGCATTCATTTCTTCCATAGAACCCCCCCTTACTTCTTGCTCCCCTTCATTGTTTTCATTCCTGTCGTCCTGATCTATCTCTCTTATGATCTCACGAGTACCATTACCCCTTCCTCTCTCACTATCCTCTTCGCCGTACTCTTCAGTTTCCTCCTGGTCATAAGCAAGATTACCATCACTGGGTTTGCATTCGATTTTTTCAATAGCATAAGGAAATTCGGTTTCTGAAAACACCACATCCCTAGAAACAAAGTATTCATTATTTTCTAAGTCATAAACTCTCCATCTCTTCTTGCCAAAGGGGTATCCCAAAAAGACACAACGTCTGGCTCTACTGACAAACTTGTCCCTGGTCCGATTTAGGTTTCGTGCATAATACAAACATCCAAATGTGCATATATGTTTGTAGCTTGGTTTCTCCCCATACAACATCTCATATGGTGTTTTACCCAAAAGGAGAGTGGAGGGGGTCCTGTTGATCAGATAACCGGCTGTCATAACACATTCTCCCCAAAACTCAATAGGGAGATTGGCCTGAAATCTAAGAGCTTTGGCAACATTCAGTATATGTCTATGCTTTCTCTCGACACGTCCATTCTGCTGCAGTGTTTCAACACATGAGGTCTGATTTATTATGCCTTGCTCAGAGAAATATTCCTTCAAGCAAGTAAATCCAGTACCATTGTCGCTTCTAACTATCTTCACCAATTTTCCATATTGGCATCTTACCATAGTGAAGAAGTTCCGTAGTGTTTTTCCTACTTCACTTTTGTCATTAAGTAAGAATACCCAAACGGCTCTTGAGAAGTCATCAACCACGGTAAAAAAATACAAGGCACCACAAGATGCCCATACCGAGTACAGACCCCATAAATCATAATGAATCAAATCGAAAGTCCTTTTAGCATTGCTTTCACTAGAATCAAATGCACTTCTTGTCTGTTTGGATTTTGAACAAACACCACATATCCTATTTCTACTATCACATCTAATGTTTAAATCAAGAAGAAGTTTAATTACTTTCTTAGAGGGATGACCCATTCTCTTGTGCCATAGCTCGTATGATGCTTCAACCTTTGCTTTGTGAACTCTGCTTGAGTGCGCACCTTTGAAGCAGTAGAGCTCTCCACGTAGTTCACCTGCACCAATCACCATCCTCGAAGTGTGGTCCTGTATAACACAAAATTTATTAGTGAATTGGATATTATAATTTGAATCTTCTAATAATTGTGACACAGATATCAGGTTACAATTTAAACGATGAACATAAAGCACATCTATAAGCTTCATGTGCTCATTCAAAATGACGATCCCTTTCTTTATTGCCATGACATGCTTTCCATCGGGCAATCCAACCTGACAACCGGTCACGGTCTCGATATTATGCAAGAGGTTTAGGTTTCCTGTCATATGGTGCGAAGCTCCTGTATCAATTATCCAATTCATACCTGTCAACTTCTCGGTTGTGCTGGGTTTGCAAGAATTCAACAGATTAAGGAAAATGGACCACTGTTCATTAGTCAATCCACCGAACGCAGTGTGATCTCCCTCTGTCACGTGGGTCGATTCAGAAGTTTGCCCTACTGCTTGTGCAGCATTCGCCTTCTGTCCGCCTCCACGTCCATGACCAGATTTACCTTTTGTTCCTCAGCCTCGAGCTTTCCCACTCCCAGTAGATCTCGGCCAATCTCCCCACCAGTCCAGATAGCCGATAAGTTGGTACACATTCCAGATTTCTCTTTTGTATCGTGTCCCGTTCTTTTTGTGCCACCTTGTGCTTGCACAGCAAAGCTCATTGCCTCTTTTCTTTCTTCTTTGCTGTGGGTCATGGTTCTCAGCCGCTCCTCTTGTATCACCATGGCATAGGCTTTGTTCAAGTTTGGCAGCGGATCGGTGCCCAGAATATTAGAACGCACTGTTCCATATACTGAGTCATCCAAGCCCATTAGAAACTGATGAACTCTCTCTTCTTCTCGTCTCTTCTCTAGTTTTGTGGCAATGTTGCAGTTGCAGCCTACACAGACGCATGTCGGAATTTGCTCATAATTAGCAAGTTCTTCCCAGATTTGCTTCAATTTTCCATAATATACCACGATTGGGAGACCAGCCTGTTTGCTAGTCGCAAGATCTGCCTTGAGTTGCTGAATTCTTGGCCCATTGCCCACTGAAAACTGTTCTTTGATGTCGTCCCACAAGTCCTTCACAGCCTCCATGTATGTGATTGTAGAGTGTAGGGCTGGTTCTATCGTGTTGAGGATCCATGAGACCAGCATCGAGTTCACAGTCCACCAGTCTTCCAACTCCGGTGAATCGTCCGCGGGCTGAGATATGGTTCCATCGAGAAATCTGATTTTCTTCTTGGCTCGGAGCACCATTCGCATTGCTCGAGCCCATTCCTCGTAGTTATCTCCTTTCAGTTGGACTTAGGTAATTATATTACCTGAATTGTCGTTGGCCACCAGGTAGTACGACGAGACTACCTTTCCGCTTCTGTCCTCACCTTCATTCTGCCTCTCTCTTCCATCCGCCATGATCGGTCGGCCAAAGCAAGGTGTTTCCTTCCTGGTTTTAGCGAAGAACAACTACCGGCTTTGACCGACTGTTGAAAAGAGAGCCCTGCAGAATCCTCAGAGAAGGAAGCCCAAGGGCTTAAATAGGATAGGAGTCCATCCCCTCTCTCTTTCTCTTTCTCCCTCTCTCCAACCTGACTGAGCCAACGAAGAAGCCGCAGTGGCTCAGAAACCCTAATTGGAAACATCTCTCCAAGTCTTCTCTATCGTCGTCGTGGAATTTAAAGATTGGGAACAAAACAAAACAGAGCAGGAGGGAACCGTCACTGACTTTGCATCTACATGGACGAGGGGAGAAGAATTTAGGGAGGGAGCGAAGGATTCACTGCGAGTTCAGAATAGGAGCAAACTATAACAACATGTCTACCATAGTGTGCGGCAAGAGATCTTTCTTTGAAGACCTTCCAACGACAACCCCTGTTTCCTCTAAGAGAATCTGCTTCACGAGCAACGATCGAACAAAAAACAAATACCGCAGCCTCCTGTCTTGACGATCAAAAGAAGGTAGAGTTCTGATAACTCTTCAGCGATCTACTCCATGAACAGAGGTTAGAGAGGATCGAACGAGCAAGTTTAGAAGGCAGTGTGAAAGTCGAACGAATCGCACTCTGATACCATGATAAACTGAGACACTTGAGTTTGAAGGGAAAGATTTTCTTTCTCTGTGTATCTTTTCAACCGAACATTACAAGATATATATAGAGGTAGAGTTAGCTCCCTCTTGCAATTAGGATACAAACTCCTACATGAACAATGAAAGCCGAAACAAAGAACAACTAAGATAACAACTAAGATTCATACACCAGATAGGACTCATACAGTGAGACAGATAAAGCTACGCTAATAGCCTCAGTCATATTCACAAGTGTGGCTTTGTTCATTGCGATCTCAAACTTGAGAAACTTCTACTCGTGCCTAGCTCGTCTTCTAAGGGGAGGAGCTCTGTCAAGATTGCCGATTTCAGGCTCTCTAAGAGGGTTGGAGAAGATATGCTCTGTAGGGAGGATGGGATGCTATTGAGGACCACGCCTCTGTATGCAGCACATGAATCAATTAAGTTCTGTTTGTATGAGCCTTGCTCTGATATATGGGCTCTTGGCTGAACTGTTATAAACATGATAACTGGTAAGGATGCTTGGGATTTTCCTCCAGAAACTTATGTGGATTTATTCTTAAATAAGATTGGTATCAATCCCGTTGTGCCTGATACCGGAGAAGTTGTCCATTGAAGGTAGGGATTTCCTCAACTTGTGTTTCATTAGAGATGAGACTCTTCGATGGACTACAGATATGCTACTATTACATCCGTTTGTATCTGTTGATGATGAAGACGATGAAGGGGTAGCAGAAAGAAAAAGGGCCCAAGTGGAAACAGGGAAAATTGAGTTTGTTCAATCCCCAAGACTGGTGTTTGACTTCCATCCTCCTTGTGCAGAGAAAACGGGGATATGTGCCGAACTACCAGGGTTTTAGAATTATTGGTGCTCCAACAGTTTTTGCAGTGGCATCTCAGTTAACCGGATGGAGGGTCTACAATCAAAACAAGTAGCATTATTGAACAAACATTAGGTTCTAGAAAGACACTTATTTAAAACCATATATAGTCCTGACTAGAAAATTTTGATTTGGAAGGTTTGATTGGATTCCAGATCTGTTTGTTAGGAAAACCCATGGAGCCGGAACTACTAAGCTTGAGGGCCAATGATTTGACTGAGAATCAGCCATCACCACTCCACTTCCAGCTCCAGTCATCCTCCAAATTCACATCTATACCCTGACTTTGACAACTCCAGCAACTCCAAAATCTCTCCCTCCTCCCAATCAAACAAGTTTCCTTCTAAATTGGAGGATCCAGGTCCCAACATTCTCAAAGAGGGCATAGGACTCAGCCACTGAGGCATCTTGATTAGCACAGCACACTGGAATAGGAGAGGAAAGGCCTCAGCCAAGTGATTCTCCAAACACCAAGGGTCCTTCCAAAAACATTTTGTCTATCACCTTTGCCCACCTTGAAGATTAATCCTTCCAAAATAGTAGGAAGATCAAATAGAGCAGCCCCAGTTTTGAGGAGGGTCTCGAGACCTCCAATTACCTCATTCCACCCCATACTTAGCAACTACTAGGTTTCTCCACCTAGCATTTCTTTCTAAGGAAATTTTCCATATCCATTTGCAGAGAAGGGAAAAATTGAACACCTTTATCTTTCCTTATTCCCAGCTGGCTAGCCCACCTTCCTCCTTGGGGAGGTACACTCCACTGTTATCTTTTAGTTACTACAATATGTATACACCATAGATATACTATTAGAATTTTAACTGTATGGGTTTTATTTTTTTCCTTCATCCTTTATACTTTCCTTCTTTCACTTTTCATTTTATTGTCTGACATCCATTCCTTTGACTTAATTCCATGGTCTATTTCTTCTTCATAATGGTCATTGCAATTTTGAATTCCCCTTGATTTAGGTTTGACTGGAATTCATCATATATCCCAAAATCCTCTTCATCATAAACATTGTGACGACAGTGGACACCACAAGCACGTCGTCATGGGGGACTAAGATCCCCATCAAGTCCTCGTATGTGAACGCAAGGGTTTTATTTTACATCGGCTTCTTGGGAGCCATCCCCTGGATGTTCAGTTGCTTGGCATAGGCCTTGTGGGCCGAGGCCAAGGCCGATGCTCCACCTGAGGCCATTCCCCCAATGATGATGTCTATGATGCCAGCTAACTGTTGTTACTGTTATTGCTGTGAGGACAAGGCCCCAACCTCACCTCCTATGTATTGCTTTAGGTGACCATTGTGAATGAGGGACTCAATTTCATTTTTCAACTCATAGCAATCATCGATGTCGTGGTCGGTGCCGCAGTGATACTTGCGGACTTATTTGGGTTTCCTCTCATGGGGTTCCTCTTCATCTTCTCAGGCCACTTCATGTATTCCTCCTCCACCTGCATAAGGATCTGCATCTGGGTGGAGTTGAGTGGCGTATACTAGTTGTAAGGCAAGGCTAAGGCCGATGGTTTCTTGTTGTCCTTGCTGTTGTTGTTGTTGTCATTGCGACCATCTCTGTTTCTTCTCTTCTTCTTTGGACCCCCTTGGTGGCAGTCAACTTCTCCTTCCTAGCGATCGCCGGTCGAGGCCTCTTCGATGGTGATGTACTTTTGGACCTTTTTCAGGAATTCCGACTTGGACTTCAGTGGTGTCTTGGCTACCGAGCACTTGAGGACCGAGCCAGGGAGGAGGTCGTTGATGGCGGCATGCATAGAAACCATAGAGTCAAGGCCTCGAACTTCGAGCTCTTCCTTCTTGAAGCAGTCAATGTAGGACCACAGGCTCTCGTCATGCTTCTGTTGGACAGCCATGAGGGAGATGACACTCTTCTGGCATTGCTTGCTACTAATGAAATGGGGGAGGAAAAGGCTGGCAAACTGTTCCCACAAACTGATGGAGCAAGGAGGGAGCCCGGAGAACCATCGTCAGGCTGCCCCTTTGAAGGTTGCTTAGAAGGTTCGACACGTCAAGGCATCGGAGTATTCGTAAAGGAGCATGAGTGCCTTTGAAGTGTGGAGGAAGGGGCTCAGAGATAATGTCCGAGGTGAAGGAATCCATCATTCCAGATGGGTGGTTCTGGCTAGCTGAGGCTTCAGCTCAACTTTCTCTGACTTGGCAGAGCTCATCCTTGACGGTGCTGAGCTGCACTTTCAGGTCAACAATTCTTTGGTCGAGGGGGCCTAGGCCCCATCCTGGTTCTCTCGGACTTGGTACGGGTTGGCCCAGTTCCCTGAGTACTCTAATGTGGGCACATGTCCATTTCTTCTAGCTTGCTTGTCATTCAGGAGGTCTCAGAGGTCCGAGACACGAAAAGGAGAGGTGTGGCGTCAGCCCTCGGCCTTCAAAAGGGGGATGTGATGACCTGATCGCCTGCCTTCGTCCCAAGAGTTCTCTTGTCGACGGCGGTGATGGTGTTTTGGGTCTCGGCGATGATTGTGAGATTGCGCGGATTCTTCCCCTCTTCGGTTAGGGGGTCGTGAGGTCCTCGATGGTTGATTGGTACGTCTGCTACTATCAGACTCTAAGGGGTCAGCCCCGTTGGATCCAACTGGGCCGTTGGCTAAGGGGTCCAGGGGCATGCACTCACCATGGTGCCCCAGGATTCAGCGGGGCAGCTGCCTTGAGGGCGGCCTCCTGCCGAGTGTCCCACCTTGTCCAACCTCTATGAAAGGTTGTCAAGCCAATCGAGGACTGCTTGAAACTGGTCAATTGTGACCAGGTTCTGAGTGTTCTTAGTGTTTCTTGCCATGTTGGATGAAGCTTAGGGGTTACTGCTCGAGTTTTTTAGAGTGAGTTAAGGGAAGTCTTAGCAATCTTCCCACAGACGGAACCAATTGTTGCCGTCTAGAATAGGCTAAGGGCAACACTGTCAATTTGCTTCCAAGTCGAGGTGTGGCCGAGGTGTTCGAGGCCAAGGCTGGCCGAGAGCTGGTAGGTCTGTCCTACGATGAGCAAATAAGAGAGAACGTTAGAGGCCTCGGGTGAGTACCCAAGACAAAGACTCTGACGGTCAAGTTAGTTTGGGTGCAATGCAAGATGGAGGAGGCCTGAGGTGAGAACACCCTAGATGAGGCCACAGGGGAAACTGGAGATCTCTCAAAGTTCTTAAGTCTAGATTCTAGATGTTTATTTTGAGGGGATTGCCCCCTATTTATACTTGAGAATGGTCAGTAGGTAGGTGAGCTTGCGCACCCTCATTGGGTCCGTTCTGAGCGCTGCCACCTGCCACATGTGCTATTGGTCAGGGCCAGGTGCACTACATCGAAACCTATCTGTTTCCTAGTGCCCGTCGTCACATTAACTATCGCCAAATTGATACATACGCCCCTCAGCTGATCGAGATCATCAGCCGATCCAATTCTTGGGTCAGAAGTCATCAGGACCTCCCGACAGAAACTGGGGTTCTGGGCCAGCCTGCAAATCTCCTCAACCATCACTTTACTGACCTTCACGCTCAGCCTTGCAGAGAAAGGATCTGGACAGAATTCACAGGCATGCAGTGGGGCTAGCTTTTTTATACTTGTCAATTTCATAGATGCGTGATTGACTCGACGTGATTAGGAAATTAACTGATTTGATGATTTGCAGGGGGGAATTAATTCTGTATTAAAACGCTTGTGTATAATGAGAAAGATAAAATTTGGTTTAGAAGCTACAGCCTACGGGCATCTTTTACTAAAATGCATTAATGAAGAGATATTAAGGGATTAATTCTCAGTCTCGGCCCCATGTGTAAGATTGCTTGGTGGAATGTTGGCTGAGACGCCCACTTTGGCAAGCGGAGGTTGTTAGCCTTCGCTTTCCCCCATGGGAGGGGGTTGCCCTTAGTTGCATTCAAGCATTCACAATCTGTTGTATCTCCAAAATTCGGTTATATGGTGATTAAGTTCGGTTGTTGTGGGAGATTCCATGTTGAGTATGATCTTTGTTGAATTCCACTTATCCTCCTTTCTTGGTGTTTTCATTTGTAAAACTGCTCAAAGTTGCTGGTAGAATTTTTATGGGAAAATTTTTAATTAATACCTTGTATTTTGGGCCTAGTGTCACTTTAATCTCCGAACTTTAAAATGTGACAATTCAGTATCCAAACTTTCAAAACTTGTCAATCCATTATCTACCATTAACCAGCCGTTAAATGACATTTGAAAAAGATACAAATGCCCTTTGAGTATCACCTAATTTTTTTTATCAACCATTCAAACATTGACAACAAAATTAACAGTCCTAAATCATTACCTCTTTTATTCAAGAAAGTTGGGGTCTAGAATGCTCACAGAGATGTGACCCTCGAAGGGTATTTGTGTCTTTTTCAAATGCCACTTGAAGGGTATTTGTGTCTTTATATTTGGGATTGTTAATTTTTTGTCAACATTTGGATGGTTGATAAAGAAAATTAAATGACACTCAAAGGGCATTTGTGTCTTTTTCAAATGCCACTTAGCGACTAATTAACAACTCATTAATGGTAGGTATTGGATTGACACATTTTGAAAGTTCAGGTACTGAATTATTGCATTTTAAAGTTCAGGGACCAAAGTGGCTCTAGGTCCAAAGTATAAGGTACTAATCATGAATTTTCCCAATTTTTAATAATGGTCGGTGTTGGGAATTAGGGTTAGGAAAACTTGGAGGAGAAGCCCTGAGGCGTTTCTAAAGACATCGTCTTTAGAACGTTATTTTCCCTCACTCAATTTTACTGAGTTTGTTGTTGGGTTACAGGCAAATTCATTCCCATGATACATTAAAGCATTGAGCAAGAATCTACAACCAACAAAGTTGAAGAATTTCCAAAGAAACCCTCTATGAGACAGTAGCAAGTCGGATTGACAAAGACAATAGTGATTTTTCAAAAACTTGTATGTTTATTTGCTTGATTCATGATTCGTATATCATTTCTAAAGAATCTTCTTGAAGAGGAAGGTGTTGGTTCAAAGAGGCTCTTTGTACAACTATAATTTCAAACTTTATGACTATTAAAAGTTAGTAAACAGTTAATGACTGTTAACTTTTGAATAATTCCTCTTGACTCACCAATCAAATCTTAACCATTGGATTTTCTTAAAGCGTCAATGGTCATGATTCATCCTCAGGTGTACCTTTTGATGCGGATTAACCCTCACACTAAAAATCAATGTCGTTTTATGCGAGAAAAGTATGCCTCTGAAACGCCTCATTACACCTCTAAAGCACCTCATTGCATTTTAATCATACCCTTTGGTTTGGTACCAAGCCTCCATACTCTTCTCTAATAATTGTAAGGAGTGTAAGCAAGCTCCTACTTAGAAACTCAAGACATGTTTAGTGATTTTCCAACATGGGACAAGGCTTTAAAGAAGAGAAACAAGTTGAAAACTGATTTTAGTGTGAGATTTAAAAACTATTTTCAAAATATATGTGAAAATGTATTTTCATATAATTAATCAATCAAACCCCATTGGATTTAATCTCTAAGGCTCCGTTTGTTTGCGATACAAATGTTGAACTGGGGTATTTATGTACTCCGATTCGCGTTTGCGATACATAGATGTATCGATTATAAGTGTAAAAGTGTATTTTCTGACAAGATTGTATCATTCGAAGAGTGCATTACTGCATCGATTTTTTAGATTCAAACTTGCACTCTTCGATTGATGATGTAAATAGGGTATGCTTTTGTGCTTTTTGACAGTGAAAGAAAATAGCCAATCGGTGCTGAGTGAGAGGAGATCTGTTGCACCCCCCTCTTCCAACGGTAACTTTCTCACCTCCATCTCCGACCATGGCATGGTCGTCGGTAGTCGGCGATCAATATATTGATCTCCTCTTGTGTTTAAACTTACTTGTCTTTGCTATTTTTATGTTCATGTTGTTTGGGTTGGAGGGTTCCTGCTGATCTTCATCTGAGTTGAAGATCTTCATTTGGGTGGTCGGTGGTTGGGGTTCCTGCCAATTTGCATGTTCGATCTTCATCTGGGTTGAAATCTTTACTTCGATCTAAACAAAGTAATATTAGATCTATCTTGAGGTTCACAGATCTGATGTATAAATCCATCTTCGCCCATACACACGTACATATCCGGTATTTTTCTTCGATTAATAAGTTTTTTTTTTCATTTTTTTGTTGCTTCTTTCTCATATCTATACATCTTTGACATAGCGTGGAAGCAATGGAAAACCGGAGCTGGCTATGCAAGTACCGGGCGAACACTAGTTTCTAGCGAAACTACACGTTTTCTTTAGGAGAGAGAAAAGGTGGCGGACTGTTAAGAAGAAAACTGGAGAAATTCTGAAGTATCTATTACTGAAAACAATAGCAGTATTTATAATACATCTGGAACTTGTAAAGTAATTAGGAAAGAGAGTTGTGATAGATCTTAATCTGTATGAATCTTGGACTTTCTTGATCTTGATCTTGATAAGATCGAACCTTCTTGGCTGTCTTGATAAGATTGAACATTCTTGGATTCTTGGGCTTGATCTTCCACCGTCCGATCTCCCTGGAACTTCTTGATGATTCTTGAAGTCTTGATAAATCTTGATAAGTCTTGGAGTCTTGGATTAAGTCTTGATAGATCTTGAATTACCCATTTCTTGGCTTATCTTGGACTCTTGTCCTTATCCTAGGAACTGCCGACCCTAGGGGTGAGATGGGCCTTGTGATGGGCCTCCATTAATCTTTCTCTGTCTTCAACAAATCGAGTATGTGCACGGTGAAAGTTATTCTTCTTATTTGTTAATCGTTTTTTAATCCTCTTTTTGGATTTCCCCTTTTTCTTGAAAAAAAAAAAATCATCAAATGTGGGGTTGGCTTTTGGTAAGTGTCAATGTCTCTCACAAGGAGCCACTGGTTCTAGTCAAGAATACTGCCTGTTATAGGTCGGATAAAGCTGTGAATAGAATCCCAATTTGAATATTAGAAAGAGATAACTCACGTGCACTCTCCATCTAATTGTTCAATCAAAATCCCACAACCAATCTATTCACAGCTTGTAAAAAGGTCAGTTCAATTCATTAATTGACTACTTGTTCATTGTCCCCAAGCACAACTGCACAACTTAGAGAAGAGGGAAAAGGTGGATCCAAGTGGTGATCCTTGAGAGTTTTTCAGGATAGAGGTATGCGTATTCTTTCAGGGATTGATGCCACCTTTGAATCATCATTATTATAGTAGATAGGACAACAAGAAGCATTACTGCACAAAGACAGAATGAAGCAAATATATAACTTGCTAATATTATATTATACAAATATATCTTTGATACAGGGGTACCCGTTTCAAGACGTATAGCTAACAACCAGAAATATATATATATATAAATACCGGGGTTGTGAAAGGAATAGCTTCTACTAGTCAACAAAGGTTTAAAACATATTGGGTCAACAGTGCAAGTTGGAAAGGTTACCTTTGAGAAGATAGCCAAATCATCTCAAAGGATTTTAGGTGCTATTAAAAATGTTTACATTATGGATATGTAGTGTGTGTTGGGACAGTTGTAGACATTTTGGTTATTAAATGAACCTTTTGTTAAACACTAACTATACTCTTTTGTTGGTCGGATTGAGTCAGATTAGATATAGATATTAGTTTACTTTTGCCGACTCACAGATGAACTTGGGTGATAAAATCCATCTCAGATTCAAATGGATCATATATCAAAGAATGGACGGTTCAGATTTCATCGAACCTGGCAGGGTGGTTGGTCGACTGAAAAAAAAGCGCAGTAGGTAGTTAAGCTCTGAAAGTTTGCATCGACATCAATCAAACGCCAGCAAATTTGTACCCTCATCTATATCAATTCCAAACAAACGAGAAGAGTACAAAAACAAGACTAACACTGAACCGGCATTGCATTCATGAACCGGGATGAGAGAAAAAATGCAGAGTATATATTTGCATTTGCACCGGAAACAAACGCAGCCTAATTAGATTAAAATTCAACCGTCGGTAATCTACAGCTAAAACCGTATCAACTAAAAGATATAATACCAGTTTCAATGACTACAAATAAATCTCAAAAAAAATATATATATATATTGCTAATAATATTGAATTTTAGGAATTCAGATTGGCGCCCTACATACACATCTCAGCATGCATTGGGAACATCTCCCCCAATGCACGCTGAGATATGCATGTGGGGCGCATTCAGTGGAGTTTCAATCCAGACTTCTAAAACTCAATATTATATAGGGAGATGTTCCTAATACACGGCTGCAATGTGTTGTGGGGTGTTGATATGAATTCAAGTTTAGGTGGCAGTCATGACCTGCCACTTAATGTTGCTACAGGTTTAGCACCTATTTTTCGGTGTGCGGCAGCCAAGACTGTCATATACACGACAAAATTTGACTGCCACTAGAAATGGTTACTAAGTACTATTTTCCTTAAAAAAAGCAGCAAATTTGCCCGTTCTACTTTATTTTTTTTATATACTATAATAACTTATAATTGTTTGCAATTATTAAATTAAGGGTAATTTTTTTTAAATATTCTTTTGGTTTAGGAAATTGACTAACTCTATTCTTATTATTCATGTATTGTCTTAAAGTACTTTTAAGTTTTTTAACAATTATCTAAAATTTTTCTTGCTATTAACTTTCTATCACACTCCGTCTACATGTGACATCACATATTTTTTTAAAATTCCTAAAGTACCATTCTTAGCCCACTCCATCTCCGCCTGTCTCTATCTCAAAGGAGATTTCCTTGTTCAAAAAAATGCATACATTCCTTTCTTTCCTAAGGCTTCTAGACCACCTTACCAACCTTCTCCTCCACATAGCTCTTGACAGTACAGTTACCCTTAGGATAGAGTTACTAATCGAATAAAAGTTCATATAGGGTACATAGTGTGGATGGAAAACCTCGACATTTTTTTACAAAAAAGCTCCAAGCAGACTCCCTTAGAGCTTCTGGACAATACAAGCAACGTTTCCAACCTATCGTTAATCCAACCTGTTGAGCCATTCAAACCATCACATGGTCAGGATTCTGGGTCCAATTCAATCAAGACCTGTCAGAAGGTCAAAACCGTTGACTTGGCCAAGAATTGTTAGACCCAGCCGTTCGATCATTGACCTATTCGACCTAGTGACCAGGTTGCAGGTTGCACACTCTAAGGAAAGAAGGTCCTTCTTCCCATAAACTCGAAGGTTCTTCTGTCACGATTGGGGAGCTCAGTTACATTTGGAAATCTATATAAATGGAGGTTGGAATTCCCTTGGAGTTCACAACTCCAAGAGAGCAATCGGAGGAGCCCTTATTCAAAGAGGGAAGCAATGGAAGGAGTGATTATTTCAATAGGAGAGCAACTGGAGGAGAGTAACTGGACCGAGAGCAACTAGGGAATCTATAAAGGTAATGTTTACTGTTAATGTCCTTCGTTTTCCATTTTTCATTTGGTTCATGTAATTACCCCTACAATTGCTTGAATGTATTGTGATTCATTTTTAATATTTGTTTCAAACCATTCATTTTAAATGCTGCTTTGAAATCATTCATTTTAAATGTACCGTGTTTCATTTTAAATGTTGTTTTTAATGTACTATGATTCATTTTAGGTGTTATAGCATTTAGATTTACCAAGCAAATACATTAAGAAGTAACCCATTTGCACAACTAGCAATAGTCAGGCCCAGTTTGGTTTGTGGGAATAGGGGTCTGGAATCGGAATCAGAATGGGCTATTCTGATTCCAACAGTTTGGTTGGGCAGAATTGGAATCACATTCCCATTCCTGTTGGAATGGCATTCCCCCATTTGAGGGAATGGCCATTCCCTACCCCTCCCTTGAGAATGAAATCCCATTCATGCTGACTCCCGTTTCCTTTCCCATTCCTGTCTGAACCAAACAGACTATGGGAATGAACCATTCCAATGCCCGATTCCTATTCTGATTCCAACTGTGAACGAAATAGACCCTTAGATATTCAAACAGCTTAACTACGACCAAAACTATAGAAAAATAGAAAAGCAAATTCCAACTATTCAAAATCTAGAACTACATTCAGATCTTTCCTACTATTTAGAGATCACAATTCAAGTTACTAACACCACCTATGAAACCCATGCAATTAAATGGCAGAAGCAAATCTATTGTTGTGGAGGTGGTTGTTGCTCTTTAGTTTGCCGAGGGAGAATTGCCAAAGAATTTATTTTTGAAGATAAATAAAAAAAAGTAAAGTTTATTAAAGAATGAAAAAAGAGGATACAACAGGTGATAAGAAATCACCTATCACATAACAAGCATGTGCTTTGGATTGCTAGAGAAAATAAAGAGAGTTAATTGTATTTTTTTTTTAAAGTACCAATTGTGAGGCATGTACTTTGCATGTGGTATTGGTAGCAGTCAAAAAAGATAAGAGGTCCACATTATATATATTTCTATATGGAATATGGAAGTAAGATATTTGCTAGCATTCCAACTCCATTGTTAAAAATTAGGTTCATTTAGTTATCTCTTTTTCCCTCCATTCCTACCTATCTGTAAATCTAGAGTATTCATTTGAATCAGCATTTTTTATCTTCATTTGGCATGTTCATTTTCCTCAATTTACATATGTTCAGGACTTTTTTTTTCTTTTTTACTTTTAATTCATTGGTCCATACTTAATCTAATCATTTGGACCAGAGTTATAATGTTAATGGATAAGGAGTTATTTGAGTGAGGAAGTCTCACTATGCTTCCTTTTTGTTTGTGTGTTCTGTATGAATTCCCTGCTCAATACCTGGCTATAGCAATAGTAAGATAGGTTATCAGTACTTTTTTTTGTGGTAATAGTTAAGGCAATTGGAATTGTAAATATTAAAGTGGGTAGAAATATATGGAAGAAAATCTAGATGAAATCAAGAATAACCAAACAGTGGACAAGCTGAGAGCTCAGGTACTGGAACCTCTCCTATGGGGTCAAGGTCAAATAATGTGAGTCAATCCTACTTTGATTACAGATAATCAAAAGATCACTTGGTTGGTGTTTCCTGAAATATATTCTATTAAATGGATGGATTCATTAGTTATACAGAGAGGATGGAAACCAGATCTTGGGACAAATCCAATATTTGGATAAAAAAGAACAATAATTAAAAAGTTGAGATGATTTGTTTTGGAGAGGATACAGATCTTAATGAGGAGGTGATTATTCTAACTATCCTTTGTTTTCAATTTTGGTATTTTTATGCTATTGCAGTGTTTGTAGTATTAAAAATTGTAATTCCCATATTTATTATCTTTTGGAGGTTATTTTACCTTCCAATAAAACCTTCCTAATCGTATCATCTGAATCCTATATCTTGATTGTTTGTACTACACAGTTTTGATATATTAATATAACTAGAATAGATAGTTTTAGAGAATTAATTTTCTCTGTCTCACCTTATTTTATATATTTCATTTAGCACATAAATGGAAACACTAAACCAAATGAGTATCTCATTCAAGAACGTACTTAACGAGTTGTGCTCCAAATTGTGTATGTCCAGTCCCATATTCTTGGTTAAAGATGTGGGGAAGGATTTCAAGACCTCTATTCTTATAACAATGAGTGAGAATAATTGGAAATTTTATGAAAAGGGATCTTCTTCTAAAAAGGAGACAGAGCAAGATGTAGCTAGGAAGGCGGTGAAAAAAATTGTCAAATACTTCAACATGAAAATAGATGATGTGAACTATGAAGAGTTATAATACTATATGCATAAGTGCTCAAACTAAAAACGTCTTACTAAGATACTAGAGTTGTGGGAAATGAATGAACTAATGATGAAGAACCTGAAGAGGAAGAATATTTTGTTAGAGGGAATTAATTTTTCTTGTGTTTGGTTTATGGATGATGTTAAAGTCAGTGGTAGTAATATTGTTTGGTTTTAGTGCATGTTTTAAGCTTCATTAACAAGGTTGCTCATGTTGTAGGACATTATATGATAGAATTTCATGTAAGAAGGTTGTTCATGTTATTTTTAGATAATGAAGTGCCTCTAAATTACTAACTTTGCCGTGTCTAAGTCCATTATTTGTGATGATGAGAACCTTTAGCTTTCCATGAATGACAACATGAAAACATTAAAGTGTGATTAAAAAAGCATTTTACAAGAAATGTTGAATGACATAAAGAAGTATACCTTTATGACCTTTGGACCACTTTTTTAACAAAACACATACTTGAGTTACCAATTCTAAAATGTCCTAGGGATCACCTTCATGACCTTTGGACCGCTTTCTAACACCTGAAGTGAATGACATAATGATTTCAGAAAATACTGAATGAAACATAAAAAGATTGTGCATTCCCCACCTGAAGTCTTCCCACAACTTGGTCTCATTTCAGTAGCAAGCATCATACTGAATGAAACATAAAAATATGGGATGCATACTGCAGATATTTTTTCAAGGATCAAGACACCAAAGTGACTGTAGTTGCCAAACCAGCATCCCAACTATTAGCTTCTGTGCCATGGATGCTGACCACCACTTCATTCCACAAAATAAAACAATCATATTATCAGTTAATGCAATTAATTGAGGAAAAATCCAATGCTTGAAACATATGAACATAATAAATAAATCTAAATTGAGAAAAGTATCAGGTTTGTATCCTTTTCTTGAAAGGGAGTGGCCAAAAGACTTCATAAATCACAAGGAATGCCCCACTCTAAGCTTGTATCAAGAAGCACTGCATTTTTTATTTTTTTGATAATTGGTAGGAAATGTGTTGTATTAATAGTCAATATTGCAGCCACAATATTGGCCGGAAGCACAATCCTTGTAAAATTTCATGCTAGTTCAGTCTACCCTTCGATTGGGCCCACCGAAGTTGCACCCATATATCAAATATTACTATGACTAGCTGATGTGATCTATTCCTCTATATAGATAAGTTATTTTTTTCTTTTCTTTTCGTTATGTTGCTGAGTGTAGGGCTTGAAATTAGAGAATAATGTGAAACCTAACATGTTTTTAGATAAGCTTTTTATTTTTCATTTTTTCTTTTAAATCTATATTTTATCAACTTCATTGTCCATCAGCTGATTTACCCAACTTCGAAGATCCATTGACAAGGTTAGTATCATCTTCTTTCAAGGGTTCATCATACTAGGATTTTGTGCAAGTGGGAACCCTCTGTTGAAAAGCTATGTTGGAAACCCATATTTCTCATTCAGCAAGGATTTATTGAATCAGAATTTGTTTAATGAATGTTGTGCTTACAGATAGGATATTACTATTGGGTTGCATATTAACATGTAGTATTGCTACAATACATCAACTGTTACATACAAAATTGTTCCATCTCCCTCAATTTTCTTACTACACGTTACAGTTTTATTATTCTCACTTTTAGGCCAAATGAGGAAGACTCAAAACGCCAAATACACAGTAGTAGAAATAAGGTTGTATTCAATTAGAGAAACTATTGTACAAATTATTCAACTTTGTGACTATTGGGCAGTTTACCGTGCCCTTAACCTAGCCAGGCATTCCCGCCATGCAAAATCCCGCCTTTCCCCTGTCAAACATGAATGTGTCTCTCCCTCCAGTCAAACCCTCGATGGTTCCTTAACATGTGCTAGTTCAATGAATTTGTGTAGTATATCTATGGGATGAGCTTACAGATGAGGACATGGAAAGATCGATCCATCGCCCCGGCAAGGATGCAACAACAACAACAGAACCAGAGCACCGAACTAAACCAGAATCAATAGCCTAGCAACCAAAACCAAAACCCAGTGCTTGATCAACCTCGTCGCTCCAACGACTAGAACCAAGTCCTAATAGAGGAACTTAAGCAGTTCATCAAGAGGAATGACTAGAGCCGACCTACCAACTAGCAAAAAGATGTGCCACAGCCGACGTCCCCTTGGTTGGTTTTAGTGGAGACTACCCCTAGGCCAGGTGAAGGTGCTAGTAACAACGGGCTCAATGCCGAACTCAGTACGATTGATCACAACTTCTTAATGGTTGCGACTCCCTTACCCTACAATATCATTTTGGGCTGACCTATCTTGCACGCCCTCCGATCATTGGTGTCGACCTACTATTTCGCGATGAAATTCCCCACGTCGTACGAAGTAGGAGTGGCGCGAGATGACTAGCTCGAGACTCGCAAGTGCTATGTGTCCGTGTTGGAGGGCAAGGGAAAGCAAGTCATCGATGTTGACCCAGAGCTGTCCCTAGAGAATGGCGACAAAAGAGCTTGCCCCATGGAGGACACCGTCCTAGTGTCGGTCTTAAATACCGACCCCAAGAAGATGGTGTAGATCGGAGCCCGCTTCATCAAACCATTGCGCTCTAACCTAATAAGTTTCTTAATTAAAAATTTAGATGTTTTTGCTTGGTCGGCAGTAGAAATGCTCGACATAGGCCCCTCTATCATAACTCATAAGTTAAATATTGACCCTTTAATCAAACCAGTCCAATAGAGAAAAAGAAACTTTGTCTAGAAACAATAAAAGATAGTCGATGATGAGGTAGGGAAGCTCTTCGCAAGAGACTTAATTAGAGAAATCCAATATCTGAGCTGGATTGCCAATTCAGTGCTTGTAAGAAGGCCAATTTTGTTTTGTGCAAAAATAGATCAAGAAGACAAAACTGAAGCTACTCTATTTTGCAAAGAAGTAGAACGAGAATACGAAGACAAAGTTGCTTTGTTTTGTACAGAAGTAGAATGAAAAGACGAAGCTAAGGCTCTTTGTTTTGTGCAGGAGTAGAACGAGAAGACGAACTGAAGCTCTGTTGCAATTTTTCACTTGAGTATGAAAACGACAAAAAAAATGGGTGACCCCTGCCATTTGGTAAATTATATTTAACAACAAAAATTCCCTCAAAGTAATAGGGGCATAAAAGTAAAACATTAGAGATTTAGAGGCATCCACCAATTGCCTTAGTAATAATCCATAAGAACCATTGTATTTAGACATTCTTTATCAAACGCCTCTAACCTATGCTTCCAGCAGTGTATGTAACAAAAATAATTGTTATATGACAAATAAATGTGATCTAAACTAATTGATGAAACCGTTACCATATATAACAAAAGCATCACTATAGGTGATCTATACCGACGAGCTGATGGTTACAACCGTTGGTAGAGTATTGTATATCTATACTGACGGGAAGAATCATAACCAAAAAGTAGCAAAACTGTAGTTATAGAAATAAAAATAATATAATTTTATAAATACCAACGGTTGAAACCGTCAGTATAACAATATTGATGACCAATCCCTCGCAAAACATAAAATAAAACCGTTGCTAAAAATTATACATTGACCTATTTGTAGTTTTTTTTTTTTTTATGATGAAAAACTATGTCACTATAGATCTAGGACTATACTGACAAGTAAAACGTCTGTTGCTACGGATATAGGAATTATACTAACGGGCAAGAATCTGTTAGAAAAATTTTACTAACGAGAGCTATACCCGTCACTACATATCTATAAATTATATTGGCCGGATAAAAATTTATGAAAAAGTGCATTGCAGCCAATTACAGAATTTTGAATTCTATTTCAAATTTATACAATTCAGAATAATAAATACCCTCATCCTAAAACACCAATACTTGCCCATGAATTGGCATTAATTCCGAGCAGGCACCTACCCCAACTGTATGGTGGGGTTAAGAATTCTTAGGCTGCACTGAACAGTCATTCACCCAAAAATCTATTGGTAGAACACTATAGCTACGCGATATATGCCAACGGTTGCACCGATCATTGGTATAACCATGGTTTTCAAAACCGTATTGAACCGAAAAACTGGGATAACGTCAAGTGGCCGGTTCTGATTTCCCCAAAACTGGATTTTTGCCAAAAAAAAAAATATTGATTTGGTCAGCATACTGCTGACTCAGACGATTGAATCATTTTAACCATTCAACGGTTTTGACCATTTTTTATTAGAATAGGCCATCTATTCAGTTTGAATGATCAGACTGTTGGACTTAAAAACCGGACCCCTGTCCGTTTCATTGTCCGGGTTGGTTTTAAAAAACCTGGGATATAACCATACAGTGATGAATTTTCAGGTTTTACCTATGATTTTTATGCATTGGTATATGTCATCAGTTTTATTGTAAATCCTGAATGTTTCCTTTCCCCACACATAATCAGTGATAAAGGGACACTAGTTCTCCATGCGTATAGTGCCATGCCCCCAACTAGGTCAACTCAAGACCGCCAATGGTATTTCCAACAACAGAAGTTTAGGCAGTCAGTATTTACAAGTTTGACAGTTACCATAAACAATGGATTAATCTAATGTCCAGGCCAATATAGTACAACAGTATTTAGTAGCATGAGAATAGAGAATTAGGTAAGGGCTAATGCATGAAATATACGGATTCTTGATGATCATCAAACATAGAGAAACCATTAGGGACGTAAGTCGAGCGGGTTAGGTTCGGTTTAAGCTCGACCCAGGCCCAATCCTTCTTAAGGTTCGATTTCAGAGTCAAGTTAATCTATCCAACCTTAATCTAGTCAATACAAAAATTTGATGTATTCAGGTTAGGTTTGGGCAGGGTTGATCCAGCCTTATACTCAAGAAGCGTAATCTTTTAGACTCTAGGTCCAGCCCTAGAAACATAAAATCCATGTAAAATTGTAGACTGGATTAATTCGGTTTAAAGTTGAGGTGTCAATGGACCAGTTTTGAACTGGACCCCATCCAGTCCAAAATCAATTTGGACAGATTGGACAAATCAACAAGATATATTGGATTGGCCCTATCCAGTCCAAAATATTCATTAGATTGGATTGGACCTGATCTGTCTGTACTAAATTTATATTGGATTGGATTGAATTAAATCAATATCTGGTCTATAAATATAAGATAAGAATATAGGTGTCAATGGACTGGGTTTGAGTTGAAACCAATCTAAATTAATACAATTTTGAAACAGATTAAACAGTTCGGACATTGAACTGGGCCAATCCAAAATGATCCATAATATTCATTAGATTGGATTGGACCTGATCCATTTGTAATGGGCTCACATTTGGCTAGATCGGATTGGACTAAATCCAGTCCAATTGACACCCCAAATTGCACGCACCCCTATACTTATTACTCAACGACGGAGTCTCCCATAACAACTAAATATAACCGCCATAACCAATTTTACTCGGGGTTGGACTGTGATGCCAATGGACAGCCCCCTCACTAGGCCCAAAACAGACATTGGAAAAGGAAGGCTAACAACCACCACTTGCCAAAGTGGGTGTCCCAGCCAACTTTGCACCTAAGCATATTAATTATTACCTTGGTAATGGTATCTCTGGATGAATGCATTTTATTAAAAGATGGCCGTAGCCCGTAGTTACTAAACAAAGTTTTCTCTTTCTCATTATACACAAACCTCGGAGTTCAGAATTACTGAAATCATCAAGTGCTTTAAATACAGGATTTCCCCCCCTTAAATCATCAAACCAATTTCCTAATCACGTCGATCACCCATCTACAAGTATAAAAGAGCTAGCCCCAAAGCCTGTGAATTCTGTCCAGAAAACAAGATCGAAAAGAGATTAACAGTTAAGAGTGTGTAGTACTAGTAAGAGAAATATGGCTTCTCGTCTTTTGCTCGTCGTTCCTCTCCTATTCTTGTTTCTTTTCTGCCATACTTCCTCTGCAAGGGTGAGCGTGAAGGTGACTAAGTTGATGGTTGAGAAGATTTGTGGGCTGACCAAGAACCCCAGTTTCTGTCTGGAGGTGCTGACTTCTGACCCAAGAACCGGATATGCTGATCTAGATCAACTCAGGGGCGTATGTATCAATCTCGCGATTGTTAATGTGACAGACACTGAGAAACAGATAAATTTGATGCTGAAGAGAAGCAGCAAAGAGAGACTAAGATCATCCCTCACGAAATGTGCCGCCGACTACTCAAATGCAATTGAGCAACTTCGCGAAGCTATTGATTTCTTGGGCGCCCGTGATTATGATAGCGTGAGAGACAGGGCAAGTCTTGTGATAAGCGTGACCATGTCTTGTGAACTCTCATTCAGAACTCCCCCACCGATTCCTTCTCCATTGACTCAGAACACCAAGAATGCAGTTGGTCTAGCTGATATTATTTCGGCAGCCTGCATTTTTCGTCCTTGATCATCTCTCTCTCTCTCTATAGACGCACAGTTGTAATAACTAATAAGAGTTCATAAAATAAATTTCAGAAGCTACAACGTTTCTTAATTGAAACGTAGATTCAAAACCATTTGTCTATTTGTCCATCTCAATCGCCCAGCAATTGGAAAATTAAAAAGAAAAGAGTTTTTTTTTTTTTTGTAATTTTAAGAGAATAGAATGGGCCACAGGTAGAAAGGTCAACTTAGAAAGGGAACACTAATTAATCACTCAATGGAAGGGAGTGGTCGAACTCAGCAGTGGAGAACCACTCTTTTGATTCTTCTTTAGCTATCATGAGGAAGTAACAATCCCTGGTGTCTGATATTTGCCCATATGGCAATTGACATCCAATTTAACGTAGCAAGGGTTAAATTCAGGTGGCTTTGTACAGTATAAAATATACTTTACTGTTTAGGACTTGGAAGAGTATTTTTTTAATGTTTCTACATAGAGAGACAGAGTGCCACTTTGATTGTTTAATTGTTTTATGCGGCACCTAGTGGCACTCATTTGAAACTACAATTAACTATTGCACATCGTATTATGAACCAAAACACCATACTGTCTCTACCAAACATTAGAGAAATTGGTGGTGCTCCCTGCTATTCTCCCGAGTTTACACCTGTTAGAAAAATGAAAGAGGAGACGTCAAGGGTCCTCTAACCACAAAGTTCACACGGACCTCCTCTTCCTCCCACTCTTCACACGTGGTAAGTTATTTTTAAATTAAACTATAAAAAAAATAGAAATCAAAATAAAAGTCTCTGAGATCATAATTGTCTCTAATAAAATCCATTATTACTCAAATATAAATCTTAGGTCTTACTTTTTCTAAATAAAACACATTATATTACTCTCTCTCTCTCTCTCTAATAGTCAATGTTTGTACACCATTAAATCTTAATTTATTCTAAAGTCTATCTTTCTTAACCTCTTTAATAAAGTAAGGTATAAAATTGATGAATTGGGGCCAAACCAAGACCAACTCTAAAATAAACCCTAGCTAGAACACCAAAGTGATGTCCAAGACAAAACCCAAATGTGCTACTGCTACCCCAAACAAGTATGAATTGGGGCCATACCTTACATATTGCATTAATCATCGGGCGGGGTACCGCGCTACTTTGTTATCGGCAAAAGAAGCTAGTGCAAAACTTGAGCATTCCCCTTCGGTTCCACAAGGTGATTATTATCCCCATGTAAAGGGTTAAGGGTGCAACAATAACAATTTTTTCACGTTGCCTTTCATGAGAAATTTCCTCTATTAGTCCAATAATGTATGCACCAAGTGAACGCTAACGACGCCCTTCAGAAAATTTGAACAGAATCATGGGGTATATTTCTAATTTCCTAACTGCTGAGATTATAAAACATTCCCGTACGAGAAGCATCCCCTCAACTAGCCAATTCTCAATTCTCATTCATCTTTGCCCATGAATATAAATTTGAAATTTCCATACAAACTTCAAATCGGCAACTCAAGGAACAGAAAACATCATTTATTCTTATTCATAAAAAACAAGTTACGAATTCTGCCCTAAACTAAGCGGATGGTGAGAAGCTTAGAAACCACGAGACATCACTTCTTATAGGTCCAGCTTACCACCCACCAAAGGTCGAATACAAATATGCAAGGTAAAAACAAAACTAGCAAATACAAAGCAGTTGTTTTCGCAGTAGAAAACTAAAATAACCCTTTCGACTGTCAAGTGTCAACACACTATAGTGACTGTAAATAGGATTACAGTGCCTACAATAATACTTAATAATCTATGGTGCCTCGTACTCTAGGCGCCAAGAGAGAAAATGAGAGACTAAAGAAGATAGACCCGGCTGCATCATCTTCATCTTCATGCCTTGGACTACATAACTTGGAAGTAGGAAATCCTCGTACAAACTAAAGCATGGTTAACAGAACCATAATAGCGTGACTAGCAGTATCTGCCTACTACCCCATTCCGAAACTGAACAAATGCAGGAAAAAAAAATTAAAGATAGAAGTCAGATTAACCTTCAGGGGAATTAGTTTTCTCCCCATTCAACAATGGACCAGTCCTCTGAAAAGTAATGTCATCAACCGAAACTTTGTACTTAAATATTAGCAGACACCACCAAATCACCGTCTTCATAATGACAAATGAAGCTACTATAATTCCGAAGTCTACGATGTCTGGATAATTAACCTACAGGAAATAGGTAATACAAAAGTCATTAAGCAATAAAGTTGACTGGAGCAAAATTAGATCCGACTGCCTAATTATAAAATTAAGAACTATATCATTTAGACCTTTCTCCTTTTTTCTTACTGTCTATGTTGTTCATGGATCCCATAGTCAATGGGAAGGAAGCCTTGTTAATAATATTCCCAAGTTGGTCATGGTCCAATTTCTTTTTCAGTCACTATGTATATTAAGGTTATGTAATGTAGAGCAATGCATGTAAAAGTTTAAAACTACCACCTAGGAATTTGCATTCTGGAGTGAATCTTGCAACCTTCCCAGCTAGGCGGTTATGAGTTGTCTGATGAGAGCCAAAGCCTTTATTTGAAAATTTTCAGTTAATGATTTTTCTCTTTGAACATGTAAAGTAAAATTCATTGATAATAAGAAGCTGTACATGAGATTATGTACCAAAAATAAACTTTACGCCCCCCCCCCCCCCCCCCCCCCAAAAAACCCCTACGTCCAAAAAAGAAGAGAGCAACATTTTTAAATACACAATGTAAAGATAACCAGCTCCTCAAATCTCCTACAGTCCTATTAATCACCACCAGATTCTGGTGTACTCGAAAATCCTCGAGTTTCTTTCGGAATAGATGGTCCACAGTAGTGCCAGAGGGACAGTTGACCAACAAACTCTCCCTTTCCTTGGCAAGCCCGGTTTGCCCCACCATTGCAAAAGGTCCTTGACTGAGAAGGGGCAGCACCAGTGCAGGTTAAGAGCTCTTGAAAAGTGGCTCCACACAGCTGAGCTGAAGTGACAATATAAGAACAAATGGCTTGCTAACTCATTCTCCCTGCTGCAAAACACACAGAATCTGTCTTGGATAGGGTACCCCTTCCTCAAAAGCATTTCCTTTGTCAAACATTTCTCTACCACAACCACCCAAGTGAAGAATTTCACCATTGAAGGTGCAGCTTAACCCCAAATGGCCTTGCTTGGAAAAGGGTTCCTTGAAGAACAACCAGGTCCATTTCCAAAGTCTTGAATCTTGATTCTGCACATCCAGAGGTTGAATCTCAGTAGAGCTAACAGATAAGAAATTTTACAAATCTTCCAATCATTGAAACTCCTTCTAAAAGAAGACCTCTAGCATATTGATCTACCATTCACCTCATGGCAGTCTTCCACCCAAGCCATTTTGTTATTCGCCATGTTAAACAGAGAGGGAAATCGGTCCTTAAAAGAAAAATCACCACACCAAGAGTCCAACCATAATCTTACCCTTCCTCCCATCCCCAACTTTAAAAAGAAGCTCCTGACCAAAACTGCTTAAGTCTTTTGAGAGCCCTTCCACAAGCTGCAGCCTTAGGAAGAGGGGTAATTCTGTATCCCATCCATTGCTACTAAAACCATATTCCTCAGCAATAACCTTCCTACACAAATTGTTTGGCTCCATGGCAAACCTCCAGAGCCAGCTGACAAAGAGAGCTTTGTTAAACAATCTCACCTCCCTAACCCCCAAACGTCCAAACGACACAGGTTTGCAAACCTGATCCCAGCTCATTAAGTGACACTTGGACGAATCCCTCCAACCATTCCACGGAAAGGCTCTCATCCCCTTTTCTATCTGCTCAGCCACCTTAGATGGGATTGGAAGAACAGGTATTCACCAGTTTGCTTGTTTTCAGTTAATAATCAAACAATTTGAGGGGGAAAATAAAACAAGAGAACTCAATTTGTGAGCACCCAAATGATTTGGGGCTCAATTCATGGCTGAATTCTAATCAGGCCGCCACCCATCAACAAACATCAAAGTGATGGCCCTCTGATGTCCAAAAAGCAAACATGACTCCCATAAACCCAAACTATGGCTCTTCTAAGTACTTTAAGAAGACAGAGGGAAGGTGTTAGGGACCCCTCTCTCATAAATGACATGTAGCACCAATTCCCCAAGAAAATGAACAAAGAAAAGAAATACAAACATGAAAACTTTAGTCACCCCTATGCTAAATCTTCTCATACTTTTTTTGAGAAGGTAAAGTCAAAGAAATTTTATTGATGAAAGATGAAAATGTTACAAATTCCTGGAGCCCACACAAAGGAAGAAGACATATTACAGACTCCAAATAGACTGAGTACAAAGCAACTGAAACAGATTCTGAGATTTAAACTCAGGAGAAACAGACAATCAAGAAGCAAGTTTAGATATTGCAGTCTGAATTAAGTCCTCGGGATTTCTCACTTTGTTGCAGACAATTCTGTTGTTTCTTTTAGTCCATGAAATCACTAAAACAGCTGCAGGAATGCTTCTCCAGATCAGATTACCCTTTTTTCTTCAGGTCAGGTAATCTCCAGCAGTATAAAAGGTCTTTGACAGAACCAGGCATGACCCAGCAAACCCCAGCCTCCTTGAGAAAATGCTCCCAAACTCTTGCAGAGATCGAACAATGGATGCCAAGGTGATCAACTGTCTCTGGCAAGAGCCCACAAAGGCCACACTTAAGATCTGGAATCTCAACTCCTCTCCTAAACAAGTTAGTTCTCGACAAGCACTTATTTAGTGCAGTGCCATCACCCAAACCAGAAAAGTATGCTTAGATGGGCTGACAGAATTTCACACCCGCATACTTGGGAAATCAGAAATATTTGTTCCACTCAGTTTTGAGGCCAAGGATTTAACAGTAAAATACCATCACCACTCCATCTCCATTCATCATCCAGATTAACAGAGATAGATTGCCTCTGTAATAGTTGCAGAAGGTCCAACAGCTGATCCATCTCCCAATTAAAAAGATTTCGTCTAAAGAAGGGGCACCAGGAAATTGACTCCCCAACCACATCATAGGAATCAGCCACTGAAGCCTCAGGACTGAGGGAACATTGAAAGAGCAGAGGAAAGGCCTCAGCTACGGGGATGTCTAAACACCAGGAGTCCTTCCAAAACTTCAACCTATCTCCCCTAACAATCTTAAGAGCTAGGCCATCAGAGAAAGCCAGAAAAGATTTCATAATTCCTTTCCAAAGGGAGCACCCCCAGCTCTGAAATGGATCCAAAAATTTCCAATTACCCCAGTCCACCCCATATTTAGACGCAATTAGGGTCCTCCACCAAGCATTCCTCTCAACACCAAACCTCCAAAGCCATTTAATGAGAAGAGAATAGTTAAAAACCTTCAACTTCCTTGTTCCCAAACCTCCATCCTCCACAGGGAGGCAAACCTAAACCCACTTAACAAGATGGATTTTTCTTTCTTCCTCCCAACCTCTCCACAGAATTTCTCTGAAGGGACTCCATTATTTGCTATTTTGGAAGGGATGGGAAAGAGGGATAAGAAATATGTGGGTAGGTTTGAAAGAGTACTTTTTAGGAGAGAAACTCTACCCCCCAAGGACAGAGCTTTCCAGGAGGCTAGTTTCCTTTCCATCCTTTCTACCACTGGATCCCAGATAGCACTCGAAGTACACTTAGCCCCAAGAGGGAGCCCTAGGTATCTCCCAGGGAAATGATCCACTTGGCAGGCAAGAACCTCAGCAACTCACCCAAACAGTCAACATGGCCCACCAGAAATCTTCTCATACTAAGAAGATGATAAGCAATTTGAGCACTTCAACCCACCGAAGCCCTTTTGAAAAGTTTCATTGCAGCAAAGAGAGGTTGAGGTCACTTCTCAACTACTTTTTATCCAACCTCAAACTTCCTACTAGCAAGCAAAATGGGTTGAATTGTTCAAGAATCCCACTATTCTTATGAGAAAATCTTGCATTAGTGACCTTACCAAAAATACAAAAATATAAATAACAATTTATTGAAATAGACATGCGAAATCTAGACCAAGGTCAAACTAAGGTTCAAAGTATTGATACTAGCCAATACGCCGGTAGGGCATATTGGCCAGTATCGGTCATTTTTTTTTACTTTTACTTTTTTTTTTCAATTTTGGTTTAACGGGGCCGGTTTAAGTCCCGACTACCCTCTAAACCAGGCCCTGACCCGATACAACCCCTATAGGGGCATATCGGGAAGAGCCCGATACGATACATATCGGCCAGTACGGGCCGATATGTAATGATTTTTTGAACCTTGGGTCAAACACCTTGACGAATGGTTTCCTACACCATCCCATGTAACTAAGACATGCTAACAATGATAATGAAAGACAAACCAAATCAGCCAAACATGATTTTAATATTCAAGCAAGAGATTCAAACACGTGCAATCAACCAAAGCAAAATCGAATTTGGAAGGCAAGAAATTAAAAGATTTCAACATTACAATGATTCAAATTGAGTTCAACAAGACACATGCAAAAGCACATAATATGCATTCAAGTCCACCAACAAGCTATGCTAACATATTTGCTACTTCTAACCACAATGAAACTAATATCATAATTGCATTACACAATTCAACATCATGAACAATCAAATACAAGAGGTAGGCAAAACATTAGAAACCCAATCCATCCAAGAAAAGAAAATTACTTAGAATGAAAAATAAAATGAGGTGAGCAACTCACCTCCTTGTGATCTTTTTGATCAAATATGTTATAGGATTGTAATGGTTGAATTGTTGAGCAAACACAATGAGGAGTGTCCTTCAACCTCTTGCTTTTTTCCTTGGTCAAATCACACTCTACCTTTTTTCTTATCAATGATTCAAATTTTATTCAATAAAATCAATAGGATATTACAATACAGCCTTCCCAAAGGAGGGGCACGAGATGGTACCTCTCCACAATAGCAACAATATACTACCTCAGACTAGTAACAAAAAAATTACAAAGCTACCCAGAATAACTGTTCCCTTGTTACCCCTAGTTTAGCTAACCCATCTGCTATGGTGTTAGCTGTTCTACCCACCCACTGAAAAATAACATTCATGTTCCTTGAGAACCATTTAGCTTTCCTCATAATACCCCTGTAGCACCAGATCACTGAATCTGGATTTTTTAGCCAACCCACAACAACGTTGGAGTCTCCTTCAATAATCAAATTCTGAACTCCTAACTGATCCGCAACCCGAATGCCTTGTACGGCTGCTAGGAGCTCAGCTCTGATAGAATCTCCTATACCCACAGAGCCTGAGAACAAAGCTAGAATGTTACCATTTTTATCTCTCAGCACCCCACCAATCCCTGAAGACCCCGGATTTCCTTGGCTGCTACCATCAAAATTCAGCTTTGTCCAGTCTTCTGAAGGGGGTACCCACACATCTAGTACTCTGTTCTTTCTATTACTGTTGCTAGCCACAGCCCTCCAGTTCCTCCACATGTCATCAAAATGGTATGATTAGAAGGAATCTAATGATCTCAGCCAGTGGATTGCCCTGGTCAAAATACAATACTTTACATTCTGCACAGTTCACTCTTGGAATATCCTCACATTCCTTTCTTCCCAAATTGTCCACAGAGCAGCAACTCTAATGGTTCTCTACATTGTTTTACCAGTTTTTGTGGGCCACACAATGAAGGAAGGATCAAAGATCTGATCTATGGCTGTGGTCATATTCCATCTGCAACCAAACAAAGCAAAGATCCAACCCCAAATAGCATCAGAAAAGGGACAAGTTAAAAGTAAGTGAGAGAAATCCTCACCATTAGCCCTGCAAAGTACACACCAATTAGGAGACAAACACATAGAAGGCCTTCTCTTCTGCAGTAGATCTGAAGTGTTGATTTTCCTATAGAAAACCTCCCAGCAGAACATAATAATTTTAGGAGGTACAGGTTTAGACCAAATCTCCTTAGCTGGGAACCCCACTTGTCCCGAGGGAGAGCAAAGGCACTTGAAAAAGGAAGCGCATGTGAAGTAAGCTTTTGGGTTTGGAGACCAAAGTCTCACATCAGAACTGGAAAGGTGCAGAAAAACACTTTCAGGCAATGACAACAGGTCTCAAAAATAAGATGCTCAAGATCCCTCAAACCCCTATGAAACCCAAACTCCCAACTCAAAGAAGACGGAGAATTAGGTGATGGGAGAAAATGAGAAATTGTTTTACCCTTGTAGCAAGAAATGGAATAGAGAGAAGGGAAGTTGTCCTTAAGGGCAGAATTGCCCACCCAGATGTCTTCCCAAAACAAAACAGAAGTACCAGAATTGACATCATATCTGATACAGTTGAGGAGAGGGGAGAATACTCTGAATTGCTTTCCGAAGAGTTGCCAGAGTGGCTCGACGCGATACACCAGCATCCCATCCATTGCCCAAACTGCCATGTATGCTAGCTATCACCTCATTCCAAAGTCTCTCCTGTTCTAGGGTCCATCTCCACAACCATTTTCGGATTTTCCTAGGAGTGCTTTATCATTCAAAATTAAATTTCCCAATCCCAATCCACCTTCCTCTTTCCTCCTACAAACTATTCCCCAATTTATTAAGTGATCCTTTTTTCCCTCCCCTGGCTCCCACAGAAAATTTCTCATTAATTTCTCTAGTTTCTTGGCTTCCCTGACCGGAATCCTAAACACATAGAAATAATAAATCGGAAGATTTGCTAAGGAAGCTCTCAATTAGGTAACTCTACCCCCTGAAGAAATATAGTTCCTTTTCCACGAGGCTAACCTTTTCTAAAACCGGAGCACAAAATGTGCTCTCCTTAGGGTTGGCTCCAAGAGGAAGACCTAAATACTGTAAAAACCAATAGAAAATAGGACAACCTAAAGACTCAGCCACCGACTCATGGGTCCTCTCATCCAGATTCACTCCCATCACATATCTCTTTTCCAAATTTATTTTCAGATTTGATACTCTCTCAAAGCACTCTATCAAAGAGTTGAGATTACTTATTGTTCCCCTATCACCCCCTTCACAAAAAATTATTAGGTCATCAGCAAACTGTAAATGGGTCACCCTAATCCTGTTCCTTCCTATCCTCCAGCCTCTCACTACACCTTCCCTGTCTCCCTTCGAGATCAAGGTACTAAAGACATGCAACTAGGGTAAAAAGAAAAGGGGAGAGGGGGTCACCTTGCTTTAAACCTCTAAGAGCAGGGAAAAAATCCTTGACTACCCCATTAACCAAGGCCGAAAAATGGCAAGAACTTACACATCCCTTTATGCAATTACACTATCTGACTCCAAACTCACAACACCCTAGGATTTCTAGTAAGAAGCTCCAATCCACCAGATCATAGGCCTTTTCTAAGTCCAGCTTACAAACAAACCTTTGCTTTCCGGACTTTCTCATCTCCTCCACACATTCATTCGCTATTAGAATCTGATCTATTATTTGTCTCCCTTGCACGAAAGCTCCCTGTGCTTGACTAATGATGGAGGGTAGCACTACTTTAATCCTTAAGGATAACACTTTAGCCAAGATTTTGTAAATTCTAGTCACCAAACTAATCGGCCTAAAATCTTTAGGATTTTTTGCTTCTTTTCTCTTAGGGATTAGAGCTATGAAAGTGGCATTAACTCCAGGGCTAAATTTGCTATTAACTTCAAATTCCTTAAACACAGCACAAAGGTCTTCCCTTGCCACATTCCAGCAGTCTTGATAGAAAGCCATGGTGAAACCATCTGGTCCAAGGGCTTTGGATCTATCCATTGAAAACACTGCATACCTAATTTCCTCTTCAAAACTCCTCTCTAACCATCTTGCTTGCACTCACACTCCTCTTCCTTCTCCTATCTTCTTCACACCTTTCTCTTTCATTTTCAAAGCATGCCCGAACTACCAAAGCTTGTATGGCATAGAAGTCAAGGCGCTAGGTGCCTAGGCAAGCGCCTAGACAACGCCTAGGTGATGAAATTTGAAAGCATAAAATTTAAAGATCCCTACTTCTCCTAAGCTACTTTATTAGTTTTTTATACTAGCCAACATGCCTATCTACTAAAAAAACCATTCAATAAGTAATTAACTATAAATTTCATATAAAAACATAACCATGCCATCATAAATGCATCATTTACGTAATATATTAATTTCAATGTTTAATAACAAGAAATGCAGCAAGAAAATTCATTCCCAAAAGAAAATTCTTGAAAAATAAGAAAATAAAAATGCATGAATAAGAGAACGATTTGGACTGTGTTTAAGGAGCAGAGACCCTGTTTCAGGCCACTAAAAAGGTCAAATCCAGCTCAAAAAAGGAGAAAAATAAGGGGACGGAGCCCCTGTTTAGTACCAAAATATATAAATAGTGCAAAAATACAGGAAAATAAAAAATATAGGAGTAAAGGACGACTTAAAGAAGAAGAAGAAGAAGACCATACTTGGAGGTCCTGGACGACTTGGACTGAAAGACTGGAAACTCTTCTCAGTCATCTGTCTTCTCAGTCTCTTCTCTTCTTAGTTGCACTGTCTCAATTCAGAACTCAAACCCAAAAAACTTGTAACATGCGCATACTTCTAATAAAAGAACAACTATTTTAATAAAAAAATGTAACATACAAAAGGGTGTATGTTAGTAACATAAAACCAACCAATAAAATGATATAAACATACATGGTAATTAAAAAAAAGAAACAAATATGTATGGGTAATATGAAAACCATATTGGTGTTAGGCAAGGCAACCTCTAAAGGTCGCATAGTCACATAGGTGTCACCTTGACAACTATGCTCTTTGGTTCTTCTTTTCTTTTTTAGATTGAATGAAGAAGCAGAAGGAGAGACAGTGTTTTTTGTTGAATTAATGTTCGATTGGGATTAACGGTAGGGAAAAAAGGATGATGGAGGGTTTTTTGAGTTTTGTGGTGGAGTATGAGAGGGGTAAGAAGAGATATGGGCTCGGTACATAGTGAGATGAAGGATGACAAGAATGAAGGATCAATGGTGTTCTTGAAAAGGAGAAGGTTCATTTCCTTTTCTTAGTCGAAAATGGATAAGGTGACAACCTTTCTTCTTATCCTCTTCTTCTCTCTTCTTCTTTCTACTTCGTCTCTCTTCTCCTTTGTCCTATTGGCCAAATGTAGTTCCTGCCTATTTTTGGTTGGGGAAGATGGAGGATGTAGAAGATAAGCGAAGATGGCAATGGTTCAGGTCTGCATGGAGTCTAGAATGTGAGAGACAGAGGATAAGGGAGATGGAGATTTCAATTATGCTGACGAGGAAGGAGATAGAAGGGAGAACACGATTCTTTACGATTGTTGGAGGAAGAAGATGGAGTTGCGAAAAAGAAGGGAAGAGCTAGATAGATGGAAGAGGAGGTAGTGGTTATAGGACTGGTTTGGTGGTGGTTTCGTGAGGTGTGAGTTCGGTCATGGGAGGTGTTTGTTCTGGATTGGCTTGGTTCAGTTGTAGTTACTAGGCTTTTTCTTTCTCTTTTGTTTTTTTCTGGTTTTTGATCTACAACCGAATGGGAGATGAGATTGGTTCTAGCTTGGTTCAGTTGGCATGGTTTGGTTGGGTTATGACCAAATAAGTAGAGTTAGGCAAGATTTAGTTGGGTTTCATTATTAGGGCTTTTCTCTCAAGAAAGATGAATGGGTGGTTGAGATTGTTTGATTCCAATTCGATGGGTAGGATTTCTAAGAGTTTTTCTCTCTTTTTTCCTTTTTTCTTTTATTTTTCTTGTTCTGGACAAACCTAGACCTTCTCTTGTCTAGGTTCAACCCTTTCTTTCTTATTAAAGGCCTAAACAAGGCCCCCTTGAAATACTCTCTTCTCTTGCCTCCCTATTAATGGCCCAAAATGGAGTGGGGTTTAAATTTAAATTCAAATTTTAATTTTAATTGAGTTTGACCGAATTTTTTTGAGAGTTTGAATGAGAACGGGCCGATCCTAGGGTGGAGGTGTGTGGGTTTAAACCTTAGGCTAGGATTATCTCTAGGGTTAGGGGGGCTCTAGTTAATATCAAAATGATGCAAGGGCCTAAGTGAAAATTCGGAGAGGGGTTTTACAACAAAATTATTGCAAGTCACAAGGGGTGTGATGTGCAAGAGGATCAAAGGGTTAGGATTAAACTACAATGTGTTAGGGTTTCCTTTGACCAATGAAATTGCATGGATTGGATTCATGGATGAAGGGGTAAAATGGGAACTTTTGCACCAAAAGTATTCTTAGGGTTCTAATCTATGGCATCCAAAAAAGGTAATAATGGGGTTTGATAGTCTCGGAGGAGTGTCAAGGTGAGAAATCGTGATTTGGTGTATTGAGCAATGAAAATTATGGGATCGGGATCTTTCTTGATGGAGGGGTAAAACAACATTTTGGGTCTAAAAAATGAATGATGGTCCATCAGGATGTCTAGGAAGGTGATACTATGATAGTAGGGTATGGGTACCTCGAAGGGCATTCCATGATGTAATTCTTAAATTTGGATAGTTACGGCCAATAAGAACCCGTGATTTGAAATCTTTGTGCATGAAGGGTAAAATGGGTATTTTTGGATCTGATGGGAGGTCAATTGAGGGGTTTAAGAAGGTTTGATAAGGTTTGGTAGTCATGGATAATGTGTTTCGATGAGTAGCGGCCAACAAAGATAGCCGATTTGGAAACTTTGTGCATGAAGGGTAAAATGGATACTATTGGATCTAGAATCTAATGGGGGGCTTACCCTTCATGCACAAAGATTTCAAATCAGCCATCCTTATTGCCCACCACTCTCTCCTATTTCAAGATCTACATCGCTGCCCATCATCCAAGACAATGTTTTAAAAGGTGCGGAAGGCATACGCCTGAAGGCGCTCCCAATACGCCTTGAAGCACATGCCAGAGGTGCTGACACCTCTGAGGCATACACCTCATGCACTTTTTTCATGAGGTGTGCTATAGGCATATGCTTCATGCGCCTCGTACTAGAGGCATACGCCTTACGCGCCTCATGCACACCTCACACCTCTAGGTAGTAGAGCCCCTCGCATCACGCCTCCGCATTTTAAAACATTGATCCAAGTCTCAAACCTTACCAAACCTCCCTAAATTCCTCAGTTGACCTCCCATCAAATTTAAGACCCAAAAATATCCATTTTAAACTTCAAGCAAAAAGATTCAAAATCGACTACACTTATTAGTCATCACATTTCAAGATCTACATCAAGATACATCATCCAAGACTACCAAACCTTCTTAAATTCCTCGAATGACCTCCCATCAGATTTTAAACCCAAAAATACCCATTTTTTTGTTCATGTAGGGTGTAAACGAATTGAATTCGAATCAAATCAAGCAATATCCGAATTCGAATCCGATTAGAAAATATGATATCCGAATTTGATTCGATATCCAACAGATATTGAAAATTAATATCTGAATTCGAATCCGATTAAATACTCGAATATTTGATTTGATTAATTAATTATTTTAGATAATTAATAAATATATAAAATAAATATTTTATTGATATAAAGTATATAAATATATAAATTATTTATATAACTTAATTATTATATATAAATTATATAAAATATTTTAAGTATTATATATGAATTAAATAATCAATCGAATTTGGATATCTATCAAATCAAATCAAGTCATCCGAATTCGAATCTGATTAACTATTCAGTAAGAATAGGATATCCGAATTCGACCGATTACATATTCGAATTATCCAAATTCAATTCAATTATGGCGAATATTGAATTCGAAATCAGATTTTCGAATACTATTGACACCCCTACCTTCATGCACAGACTCCAAATCAAGGGTTTTCATTGGCCATAACTATCCAAATTCAAGACCTACATCACATCACTCCAAGGCACCCAAACCCTATTGTCACCTTCCTAGGCATCCCGACCCTATTGTCACCTTCCTAGGCATCCCGATCGACCATCCTCCATTTTTTAGGTCCAAAATGTTTGTTTTACACCTCCATCAAGAAAGACCTCGATCCGATGGCTCTCATTGCTCGATTTACGAATTTTCACTCCGACACCCCCCTTAGACTATCAAACCCCATTGTTATCTTTTTTGGATGCCATAACCCCCATGAAAAGTTTTGTTGCATAATTTCCCATTTTACCCCTCCATCTACAATGATTCCAATCCGTACAATTTCATTAGTCAAAATAAACCCTAACACCCGTAGCTTAATCCCAACCCTTAGATTTTGCGCATCACACCTCCTTCGACATGTAACTTTATTGCCAAAATTCCCTACAAATTTTCACTTAGGTCCTTGCACCTTTTTGAAATTACCCAGAGTCCCCACTAACCCTAGAAATAATCCTAACCCTAGGTTTAAACCCACAAATCTTCTCTACCCTAGGATCAGCCTATTCTCATTCCAACACTCCCGAAACCCTAAATATCAAAACCCTAACTGCCCCTTCTAATTCCTTCTCAAAAATTCGGTCAAACACAATTCAAATTTAAATTTAAATTTAAACCCACTCCATTCAAGGCCATTAATAGGGGGACAAGAGAGTATTTCAAGGTGGCCTTGTCTAGGCCTTTAATAAGAAAGAGAGGGTCGAACCTAGACAAGAGAAGGTCTAGGTTCATCTAAAACAAGAAAAAAAAAGAGAGAAAAACTTATAGAAATCCTACCCATCCAATTGGAATCAAATAATTCCAAACACTTACATCTTTTTTAGAGGAAAACCCCCAATAATTAAACCCAACTAAACCCTAGCTAAACCCAACTTATTCGATCATAACCCAACCAAACTGTCCCCAACCGAATCAAACAAGAATCAATCCCACCTCTCATTTGGTTTTAGAGCAAAAACCGAACAAAACAAAAGAAAAAGAAAAACCCAGACAACTACACCTGAACTAACCAACCCAAAAAATGACAACACAGTACCCTCATCTATCCTCTCCAACTCATCTTCCCCAACACAACCAACACCTCCCATGACCGAAACTCCCACCTCCATGAAACCACCACCAAACCATGCCTACAACCACCACCTCTCAAGCTCTTCCCCTCTTCTTTCCCACTCCATTTTCTTCTACAACTATAACCTCTATCCATAGAACCGAGCTCTCCCTTCCATCTCCTTCCATTCTCACCACCATAACCGAAATCTCCATCTCCCACATCCTCTCTCTCTCACGTTCTATACTCCACTCACACCTGAACCATCATCATATTCACTTATACTCTCCATCCTCTATCTTCCCCAACCAAAAAAAGACAATAACTTCATTCAGCCAAGAAGACAAAGAAGGAGAAAAGAGAAAAAGAAGAAAATAATAGAAAAGAAGTAGAAGAAAGAAAAGAAAGGTTATCACCCATCTATTTTCGAATAAGGTAAGGAAATAAGCCTTCTCCCTTTCACTAACTCTCTTCTCCCTTCCAAGAACACCATTGAACCTTCCTCTTTCTCACCATCCATCATTTTCTTCCTCCATCTCACTTTCAATTGAACCCATCTTCTAACCCCTTTCACACACTCCACTACCGAACTCAAAAAAAAAAAAAAAAAAAAACCTCCCATCATCCTCTCTTCCCTTCCATCAATCCCAACCGAATCCATCTACTTTCTCATCTCTCACAGTTGGCCATGCTATGAAAATGAAAAAGAAAGATGGAAAGAATAAAGAAGAAGAAGAGGTGTGATTCGACCGAGGAACAAAGCTAGAGGGAGAAGAAAATTCCTCATTATATTTGCTCAAATTCGAAGTCACCAATTCAGCCCATTACAATTCTACAACGTATATGATCAAAGGTCACAAGGAGGTAAGTTTCTCGCCTCATTTTACTTTTCATTCCAAGTATTTCCCTTCTCTTGAATGGATTGGGATTCTAATGTTTCACCTACCTCTTGCATTTGATTTTTCATGATGTTGAGTGATGCTATGCAATTATGAGATTAGTTTCATTGTGGTTATAAGTAGGAAATATGTTCCATAGCTTGTTCGCGGATTTGAATGCATGTTATGTGTTTTTGCTTGTCTTTTTGAACTCAATTCGAATCAATCTAATGCTGAAATTTTCTAATTTCTTGGCTTCCAAATATGGTTTTGCTTAGGTTGAGTGCACATATGTGTTTCAATCTCTTGCTTGAATATTAGAATCATGTTTGGTTGATTTTGCTTTAGTCTCCTTCATTACCATTGTAAGTATGTCTTAGTTACATGGGATGGTTTAGGAAACCATTCGTCAAGGTGTTTGATCTTCGTTACTGATAACAAAAAAGGTGTTTGATCTTCGTCTAGATTTCACATGTTTATTTCAATGAATAATTTTTTATTTTTATATTTTGTATTTTTGGTAGTCACTAGTGCATGACTTTATCATAAGAATGATAGGATTCTTGAACAATTCAACCCATTTTGCTTGCAATTAGGAAGTCTAAGGTTGAATAAAAAGGAGTTGAGAAGAGACCTCCCTACATCCTTGCTTCAACCATAGAATTTTCGAAGGGAGCTTGCTCTTGTAGGAATGTTTTTTGGATAAAAAAGAAAGGAGACCTCAACCTCTCTTTGCTCCAACTAAACTTTTCGAAAGGGCTTTAGTGGGTTGAAGTGCTCAAATTGCTCATCATCTTAGTATAAGAAGATTTCATCATAGGAGTGACTAAAAGTTTTCAAGTTGTTAGTCCCTTGTTCATTTTCTTGGGGAATTGGTACTACATGTCATTTATGGGAAAGGGTGCCTAACACCTTCCCTCTCTCCCCATAAAGTACCTAGAAGAGCTATAATTTGGGTGTGAGAGACAATGAGAGTCATGTATTCTTTCTTGAACATGGGAGGCCCATCACTTCCATGTTTGTTTCTTGATGGGTGGTGGCTCCATTAGAATTCAGCCATGAAGTGAGCCCCAAATCAATTGGGTGCTCACACTATTAGAGGAGAAAACTACACAAAAGTAACAACATCGAGATACAGATATTTACTATTTCATTACATGCAAAGAATCACACATCAATCTAAGCCACAAATCTTAAAAGCAATTTGGTGATTTAGCAAGTCTAGAAAAAAATGATATTCATCACATTAGATGATCTCAAAGGTTGCTCTAGGCCAAACTTATGCATCCATTAACTTCACAAAAATCAGCTTCAACTATAATTCCCTACAATCCAACCAATATTAACCATAGCAATGATCATAGATCAATACTTTGGAAAACTTACAGAAAAAGAGACCCTCGCTTTGTCTTTCCCTAAATTGGTGTTCCTTGTGTAAGGCCGAGCATGAGGACTGTGTCCACTTGCTGATCTCCTGTTCCTTTGCTACAGCTATATGGAGGTGGAGCTTTTGTTTATTTGGAGGTAGGTGGTCTTTGCCTTCTGATTTAAGCTTGTTATTCAGCCCACCTGTCTTTGTTTGGCACACTAGAAGAGGTAAGGTCATGTGGAAATGTGTCAGGGCAGCCACTCTATGGACTCTTTGGGAGGAAAGGAATGCAAGAATCTTCTTAGAGAAGGAAAGAGGGTTAGATGAAATGAAGGATTGTATCCTAACAAGAACAATCCATTGGCTGAAAACTGTGGATATCTTCGATGACTTCTCCTTTGATGATTTGTGGAGAAATTGGCTAGTAATAGCTAACACTTCAACAAAGAATGATAGAATTCTGTCAAAATAGATTCCGCCTGTGGAAGATGTCATCAAGCTGAACTTTGATGGAAGTAGCCAAGGCAATCCCGGGCCTTCAGGTATAGGAGGTATCCTAAGAAATAAGGACAGCAACATAATTTCCCTATTCTCAGGACCGGTGGGAGTGGGGGATTCCACAAGGGCAGAAATCCTTGCTGCAGTACAAGGAATTCAGATCGCCAACCAGCTTGGGGTGGAGCATCTCCTAGTTGAAGGGGACTCTCAGGTGGTACAAAGATCTCATCAAAAAAGTAAAGTGGTTAACCAGTAATATGAGAGTTGAGGTAAAATGGGTTAGTAGGTCTGCTAATTCTTTGGCTGATGCTTTAGCCAAACAGGGAGTTTCTAGGGAAGATCTTTTTTGTGCTTCTATGTAAGTTGTTATTAATGTGGAAATCTGTACGTAACTAGCCCGGAGAGGTTGCAACTCGTACCTCCCCTTGAGGACTTTGTAATATTGTCTATTGCTGTTTTATAAAATCATTCCAATTATCAAAAAAAAAAAAGATCATAGTACTAAATAAACAACACCAAAGTTTAGGCCATGCATAGCCAAGACAGCAAGACCATCATTTGGCAATTGACTTTTCAATATAAGATATTTTTAAACAGCATAAAATAGCTCTGATACCATGACAACAAACATAAAATAGAATAGAAACTCAAGGAGGAAACAAGAAGAAATAGAGAAACACCAAAGTTTAATGTGGTTTGGCTTGGTAGCCTACATTCATGAGGAGAGGAAATATATCCACTATGAGAACAAGAGATACAACTCTCTCTCTCTCTCTCTCTCACACACACACTTCCTCACTCCTTAATCTCGCACACCAACTTGATTAAATAAGCAAAAGACCAAAATACATCAGAATTACATATAGGTCCCTATAACTTATCAATATTACAAATACAATATATCTCATCAAAAACCGCTTTTTCTAACATAAATACATATAGGTCCCCATAACTTATCAATATTACAAATACAACCAAATACAATATATCTCTGAACAGATATAATGGGATGGACCAGAGATACAAATCCATACACCAGGCTATCTATTACCAGCTCCATGGCTACCTGAACAGTTCAAACTTTTTTTATCTCAAAAATAACATAAAACATTTCATTCCTCCATTCTCCTAAAAGAGAAACCACAAATATTGCTACTAATCTCCTCTCCTCTAATGGAGGACATACTACAAGTTCCATATAGGGTCAAATATCCCCAAGATAAGTCTATCAATCATCAAACAAAGCCAAGGAATGGATTCCAAATGATAGGGCAACACACTAATGAAAATATATATGGTTTACCAATTCACCTTCAAGCAAAAATAAAATGCAGACATGGAGGATCTCTAGTATCCATAAGTATTTTATCTTTTGAGTTACACTTCTAACCCAAATACCCTGTATTGAAGAGATTGTTGGGACTAATACTTGAAAAGGATTACCACTGCAAAGAGCCCTGAAGTGAGATGCTTATATATGGTATCAAGGCCACTTCATTTTTTTTATCGTAACAAAAGATTTCATTAAAAATTTAAGGGTACAAGGGGAGGAGATAATGGCTCCTATCTCCCCCAACAACAAACAAATAAAGTACAAACATTACATGTTTTGATAACCCGTCAGCAAAGGAGTCTGCACATCTCTTAACCCAAATTACTTTAACCCAAATTGCTTTACCTACACTTCTAACCCAAATACCTTGTATTGAAGAGATTATTGGGACTAATACTTGAAAAGGATTACCACTGCAAAGAGCCCTGAAATGAGATGCTTATATATGGTATCAAGGCCACTTCATTTTTTTTATCGTAACAAAAGATTTCATTAAAAATTTAAGGGTACAAGGGGAGGAGATAACAGCTCCTATCTCCCCCGACAACAAACAAATAAAGTAGAAACATTACATGTTTTGATAACCCGTCAGCAAAGGAGTCTGCACATCTCTTAACCCAAATTACTTTAACTTCCATGTCTCTAGTCAGACACTTGAATCTTCTCTTTTCATTGCTGTACCTCCACATCCCATTTTTTACTCCATTCAGCCAGTCCACCACCAGCTTGGAGTCCCCTTCGATGATCAGCTTCCTTATATTTATGTCTTTAGCTCTCTGAATACCTTCCAATGCCACCAAAATGGAAGAACCCTCTATTGGAAATTCTAGCAGATGGTATCCTTCTTCAGAGCATGTCAGATGTGTTATGTTCTTATGAGCTATCCTCCAAATGAGTCCTAAATCCTTGAAGGAATATTGCCCCCAAAGCATTTTTGAGAAAGCCAAGCACCAGGAGAGAAGGCAATACATAAAGTCTTGAATTTGAAGAATGAATCAAACAAGATTATCTAAATATATTCCTAAGACCTATCATCAAGCCTTTACCAATGGCAGAAGCCTAGCATCCATAAGTACCTAAATTAAGTCATTTTCCACAATTTTAAATTCTATCTGTTGTGTTTGGAATGTTGCAGAAAGAAATCCAGTTCCTTCACTATTTCACTGTCTGGCTATGAAAGTGGGGTTGAGTGAACAAATGGTTACATTTTGAAGTCGAAGATTTAGCATCTCTAATACAATATTGCAGTAGGCAGGGACCCTCGCACTAGCCAATAATTTCCTGTAATTCAAACCCTGAAGCAAAGCTGCATCTTTGTTTTAATGGAGTTGACAGAGTAGAACCTGAGTATACCAATATGATCTTCCCCCTTGATCTCTGAAAGCACTCATCTCTAAGGGTCATGGAAAAGAATGTCGACTGGCCAATGCTATAGCAAATAGAAATATGTTGCCATCTTAGCCACATTTAAGCTCTGTTTGAACATGGGAAACTGGGTTGGATCCAGGTATTACTCCTTTCATAGGTAGCAAAAGATGCAAATTTGAGATGAATGAACAAGAATAAAACAAAAATTAGGGAGGCTAGAGATATTGCTGAAGAAAGGACCCTGCCGCATTACCTAAATCATCAACCAAGGTTCTTTTATGAGTAACTGAAAGAATTTTATTAATATTTAAGGGAGGTACAAGAATAAGGATACACCTATAGGGTTTTTTTGAGCCTCATCTAACAACACCAACCAAGGTATTTTATTCCCTGGGGATCTATCTCATCAAGGAAAAAAGGAACTCAAAATATCTCTAATGTTGTTCAGGAAATGAGCAACTCTCCATTAACTAGAACCTGCTCTCCGCACCCATGTGATTGCATTCACTCTCTGAGAACTAACATCAAAGGAGGTCTCATTCTTTTAGCAATTTTTGAACCAGTTAGTAGGGCAGGTTTTAGTAGCATCAGCATCCCCAATAGGCCCATACTAAAAAACCATACAAATTTGCTTTCTATGACAAAGAACACTCAAGGTTGAAAGTATCTATACACCCTGATAAGGCAGAAGGGGTATAATCAGTACTTTGAATCTTCCACTTTATTTTTTCTTTTTTCAAAATTTAAAGGGAAGCTGCATTTAATGTTTATTGCCATTTAACACAACCCTTTTTAAAAAGGTACCCTAAAAACTGGATATTGGCACCCTCCCAATATGATACATACTGGCCGATACGGGCCAATATGTTCTGAAAATTTGATCCTTGAGAACACCCATCCAACCCAACAGAACCATGGTTGCTTTGCAAGTTGTGATTAAACGAGAGGGAGATTTTCTCAAGGTAGGAATAAAAGGGTAGGATCATAGAATCTCTAATAGGTTCCCCTGCATCATGTTGAGAGTAATGCCTTTGAACACCTAAGTGGTACCCCATACTCAGCAAGGAGCTTAACAGAAATAGAATATACTGCCCGAGGTTTTAACCCTTAAATAGTAGACATGGCATTTCTTCAACAACTTATCCTAACATCTTATGCTATCAACCGGTAATGTGTACCAACAAATTTACAGAAAATACCTTCCGAATTAAGAATGAACTTCTACAGGAGGTGCAAAGCAGAAAAGTCATCAATTGTGAGATTATTTTATTTGTTTTTTATATTAAGAATATTTTATTTGTTTATAATAAATGATTAGGAAAACAGTTTCATAAGCACATAGATAGCTGGTTGTCAGTTTTTCCAATACAATATAGGCATCTAGTTCTCTGATTGTAACATTTCTAAGTAAATACTGAATTATTAACTTTCTTCACCTAGAAAAGGGTGCATTTTCCCACAATAACCTCACTACTAGATATAATAATAATAAAAATAAAAATTTCTACCTGATAGTATTACAACAACTGATTATTTATTTTTTTATCAGTAGTTATGAAAAAGTGATTATTATATAGCATGTATATAGAAAATGGGCTTTAATGGGATGGTAGCAAGAGTTGGCCCAAATAAGGTGTGCTTGGGCCTTGGGCACAATACTGCTTAGCACTCAAATTCTTTTTTATCAGCAACGCTTAACACCCATCTTAGAATATATTTTTTCTGTAAGATAATCTCAATTTTTTAAACAAGTTTATGATAAGCCAACATCATTTAAAAGTTGGACGCACCTTTGTTCTTGAGATTAAAACCTTAATGCTGACCATGGCTCTTGCTTACAGAGTGGCGTGGTAAGACCTTTTGGCCTGGAGTTAGGTGTTCATCCTGTAAGAAGAAGTTAGATCAGTGTGCAAGCAAGGAAAGGTGTATAAAGAATGCAAAAAAGAAAAGAAAAAGAAACAAGGCTGAAAGAATAATTGTGAGTAGAGCATATCCCATTTTTGAGAAAGAGTGCACTCCTAGTGAATAGACCACAAGTTATGTCTTCAAAAAGACAAGCACTACTATGCACTTTGTATTTTAATAGGGTTATCTTTTGTCTTTTCATGGGGATGTACCCCATTTATCAAAACTGGGATGTGCCGTAATCAGCATTGCTAAAGAACCTCCAAAAAACAAAACCAATGGATATACTACTTTACAGACGGATATTAAAAATCCAATACAATAACATGAGAACATCAAACATCAATGTAAAAGACAACAAAGACAAGTAAATAATACTATATTATTTGATTTTTCAGGTAACAAGTACATTTTAGAAAACAAGGAATTGTTAAAACATTAATTAAGAAGGCACATGGTAAAAAAATCAAAGATCGCATTGGCAGTAGAGAGACAAAATTATTTATGAATTTCCAATTGGGTAGAGTGTTGGAGGTCATAAGGGCTTTACTGTTATGTAGGTGTTTTAATGTCAACTCAGTTCAAATCAGAGAAGAAGAACTAGGAAATGAAAGGGTGTGTTCACCTTAGTCACATGCCCAGAATGATTAACTTATATAAGAAAGAGTACAAGGTTGTGGAAAGAACAGTTGTGCCTTTCTCTCACAAGAAAGAATAAAACAAAGAAATAGTGTACATAAGTTACAACACAAAAGAGTGGTCCCAAGAGCCAATAAAGGAAAGAAGATGTAAGAGACATAAAACAGTCTCTACACCCCCCCTAATCCCAAGGTACGAGCATCAGTTTGTCAACTAGAAACTGGTGGCGAGCACGGGTCGTAGCATTCGTGAATAAGTCAGCAAGCTGTAGGGCAGAAGACACCAGCAAAGATGTGTGTCCAACAGAAAACTGATCTCTAATGAAGTGGCAGTCAAATTCTATATGTTTGGTTCGCTCATGGAAGACAGGTTTGGATGCAACTAGAGGTGTCAATTAGATGGACTTGGTCCAACTCGATCCAGTCCAATGTGAGTCCACTTATAAATGGACTGGACCCAATCCAATCCAAATCTAATACAAACCAAATCCAATCCAATCCATTTAAATCCATTAAAATGTAAATGGATTGGATTGGACCCAATCCAAAGCAAATTAAATATCAAAAATTATATAAAAGCACTTTTGTAGGTGCTTTTACAAAAGCACTTTATTGAAAGTACTTTAGAAAAGTGCTTTTGTAAAAGCACTTTTTGAAAAGTACTTCCATAGACTTATAAAAGTACTTTTGTAAGTGCTTTTGTAAATGTACTTTTATAAAAGTACTTTCTTAAAAGTGCTTTCGTAAAAGTGCATTTATAAAAGTGCTTTCATAAAAGTACTTTTGTAAAAGTGCTTATGTAAAAGTTCTTTCATAAAAGTGGTTTACCAAAAGTGCTTTCGTAAGTGCTTTTATAAAGTACTTTGTAGAGAAGATGGGCCAAATGGCCCATAGGCTCTTTATCTTTTATGTTCTTTGCTATAATAGGCCTTAATCTGGGCCTATCCTTTCTTATGTTATGTCTTTTTCATTTTCTGCCCAACTAAGGGCTTCTCTGTAAATTACCAAAGTTAACTTAATAAAATAGAATTAAGGGTGTAAGAGATGAGATTATGTTCGAAAATCTCTCTCTCAGAACCCTAGTTGCCGCCATCTTCTTCTTCAACTTCTCCCTTCTAGAATTCTGATTTCTGCTATTTTCTTTTGACTTTTTGCATCTTTCTAAACAGTACTTTTCTCTCAAAGGCTGTTTCTCTTCTTGGTATTAGAGTAGGCTCGTTTTTTCTTTCTTTTTCACCTTTTTTTTCCCATACACAGTGTGTATGCAGAACTGAATCGTATGAATAGTTAGACACCTTTTTCAGCCCAGTTATTAGTGGTTTCTGGAGAGAAGAGGACTGACTTTGTCGCCCCCTTGACAGATTTAGGGGTGTTGCCCAAAACCCTAATTTTCTAGAGAAATCTGATTGTGGGCCCCACAGGGAGTTTGACCTAGGCGCTCAGTGACTGAAGGCTTTCTTATTCTCCTTCTTGAAGATTGAATCAAGGGGTTTGGTGTTCTATGAAGTCTACAAGGAGCAAATGAATTTTCTCTGTTTCTCCCATCTTTCAGGTGTGACACAAATTTCTAGTACGGCTACATAGAGGTTGGCTCACAACACAGTTTTTGTTCTGTCTTCATTTGGTTTTTTTTGAAGTTACTTGAAATCTTTTTTGAGGTGTTTAGGAAGATGAACCCATCAGACATTGAAAACAAACATGTTGTTGAATCCAGACAGGTTCCGGGAGCCTCTGTTGACTCTCTACTGGCTGTGACCACAGTCAAGCTAGATGGAACTAATTATCTGGCTTGGTCACAATGAGTAAAGATTCATATTTGTAGTAGAGGCAAATGGGGTTTTATCTCTAGGAGCAAAAAGGCTCCTTCGGAAGATGACCCATCATATGAAAAGTGGGTGCAAGAAAATTATACTGTTATTGGGTGGCTTGTAAACTCAATGCAGCCACAGATTAGTCAGCACAATTTGTGGATAAATTCAGCAAAGGAAATTTGGGATAGTGTTGCTGAAACCTATTCCCAAAAATTAAATGTGGCCAGAGCTTACAAGTTGAGAAGTGATGTGAAGAATTTAAAACAGGGGGAGAAACCATTAGTTGTATACTTCTCAACACTGAAGTTTTTATGGCAAGAAATAGATTTGTTTGAGGTTGTAACCTGGGACACCACTAATGATGCGGAAACCTACAGAAAACTGGTTGAGAGAAATAGGGTGTTTGAGTTCTTGACAGGGCTAAATCCAGAGTATGATATTATAAAACAAAATACTTTATCCAAGGATAGTGTCTCACTGTCTCAGGCATATGCCTTGGTAAGTAGTGAAGAAAGCAGGAGACTTGTCCAGGTCCAAGGAGCTCGTCTTAATGATCACTTTGCTAATATGGGAGTGAAACCAAAGGGGGCTGCAGGAACTCCAAGTAACTCAGGGAAGAAAGAGATTGTCTGTGAATACTGTAAAGGCCAAAACACACTAAAGACAAGTGCTGAAAATTGCATCCTGAGCTACTACCACCTCGGTTCCAGAAGAAGCCTGATAATAAAAGGGCAAGGAGAGCTAATGTTGCTGCTGGTTCAGATAGTGACAGGTACCAAACTGAAGAGATGTCGGCTAGTGTGTAGTTAGCTGCTATGAAGGCTGAATTTGAGAAGTTTGGGAGGATGATTAGTCACCTAGAGGGTGTGACCTCTTCTTCCAACCCTTCAAAGAACTCAACCTCTTCTACATTTGATCATTCAGGTATATGGGCTTCTGCCAATCATGCAACCATTTCAGGTAATCGTAGGATCCCTTGGATTATTGATTCTGGTGCTTCTGATCATATGACCATCCTTTCTACTTTGTTTGTTTCATATGATTTACTTCTTGGATGTGACAAAATCACCCTAGTCGATGGCTCTCTTACCCATATCTCTGGCAAGGGAACCATCAAGGCTACAGACTCCTTGGTTCTTCCTTCTGCTCTTCATGTACCTAAACTACATACAAACATGTTATCTGTAAGTAGCCTTAACTAAATCATTAAACTGTTGTGTAACCTTCTTTTCTTCCTATCGTGTTTTTCAGGATCTAGAGTGTCAGAAGGTGATTGAGAGTGGCTGTGAGGCGAATGGAATATACATGCTAGATACTCCTGGACAGTGCCATGAACAACCCGGAAAAACTGCTTTTGGGTCTACATCTATAGAGTCTATCAGTCGAATCATGTTATGTCATTTTCATTTGGGTCATCTTTCTTTTTCTGCATTGAGTCAATTATTCTCATAACTGTTTAAGGGAATTAGTTTGTCCAATCATCATTGTGAGTCTTGTGAACTGTCAAAACATTGTAGAAACAATTATCCTTTGAGTAATAATAGATCTTCTTCTCCTTTTGATAGTGTGCACTCTGATGTGTGGGGGCCCTACCATTTACCCTCTATGGGTGGATACAAATATTTTATCATGTTCATTGATGAATTTTCCCGGTTCATTTGGATGTTTTTGATGAAATCCCGTGATGAAACTCCAAACTTGTGAGACAATTCCATGAATTTTTCCTATCCCAGTTTGATACCAAGATTAAAATTTTCAAATCCGACAATGCAAAAGAATATTTTGAGAAAAACTTGTCCTACTATCTCACTGATTTAGGGGTTATTCATCAAAGCTCATGTGTTAGGACCCTAGAACAGAATGGAGTTGTTGAAAGGAAAAATAGACATATTGTTGAAGTTGCAAGGAGTATCCTATTTGCCTCACACGTCCTTACAAAGTTTTGGGGAGATGCCGTTCTCACTGCCACCTACCTTATAAACCGTTTGCCATCTAGGGTTTTAGGTTTTAAGGCTCCCTTCAGCCGCCTTCATTCAGACAAGGATCTTTTCCCTATTCCTCTTCATGTCTTTGGCTGCACTTGTTATGTACATATTCCAAGTGTCCAAAGACATAAATTTGAACCAAAAGCCCACAAGTGTATCTTCTTTGGTTATTACCCCACACAGAAGGGTTACTGTTGTTTTGATCCGAAAACTGGCACTCGATATGTCTCAATGGATGTCACATTTGATGAGCTTTCTTCCTTTTATGGTTCCTCTCTGGAGAGACATTGTCCAAAGGGAGAGGATTTCTCACAGGTGTTTACTCTTCCTCTTCCTGTCCCAGTTGAGTCTTTTGACGAGTCGATTCCTCCTTCAAATGAATCAAGGGAGGATCAGTCACTTCACTCTGATTCTAGTGTTTGTATTCCTCCCCCTTTACCTCCTCGCCCTCTTTTTAATCCCAGGATGTATCAAAGGAAAAGAACCAGAAATGAGCAGGTTGTTTCCCCTACCACACATGAGCCTCATGCACTTTCAGTCACAAATGAGACAACATGTACTGTTACAACTCCTTTGGTGCCATCCTTCCCAGACCTTGATATCCCCATTGCTCTCTCCTTCATATTTTGCCTACCTTTCTTCTGTTGCCTCTAACCCAATTCCCAGGTCTGTGTCAAAAGCTCTTAATATTCCAGAATGGAGGGATGTTATGAGAACAAAAATTGATGCCTGTACAAGAATGACACTTGGGAAGTGGTTGATTTGCCTAAGGGGAAGGATTCAGTAGGATGTAAGTGGGTCTTTACAATAAAATATCATGTTGATGGCACCATTGAAAGGTACAAGGCTAGGCTAGTTGCAACAGGCTATACACAGACATATGGGATTGATTATTTAGAGACCTTTGCCCCTATTGCCAAGATGACTTCTATGAGAGTTCTTCTACCTTTGGTTGCACGCTCAGACTAGTCACTTTACCAACTGGATGTAAAGAATGCTTTTCTGAATGGAGAATTACATGAGCAGATTTATATGTCTCTTCCTCTAGGAATGTATGAAACAGATATGAAAGGAAATGTCTGCAGGCTGAAGAGATATCTTTATGGACTCAAACAGTCCCCTAAAGCATGGTTTGAAAGGTTTAAGGCTGCCCATGTTAGCTTTGGCTATGTACAGACACAGTCTGATCATACACTCTTTGTGAAGAAGAGAGGATTCTTGGTTGTTTACCTGATTGTGTATGTTGATGATATTGTTGTGACTAGTAATGATGTCTCTGTAATTAATAATCTCAAATATTTCCTTCATACAAAGTTTGAGATCAAAGATCTAGGGGAATTGAGATACTTTCTTGGCATAGAAGTTGCTAGATACAAGGATGGGATTCTTATCTCTCAGAGGAAGTATGTTCATGATTTGCTCACTGAAACAGGGAAAATGGGTGCTAGACCAGTTGCTACTCCTATCGATATGAGCCATAAACTCTCTGCTTCAGATGGAATATTGTTAGAGAACAAGGGAGTCATCCAGAGACTACTTGGAAAACTTCTTTATCTATGCATGACTCGGCCAGACATTGCATATGCTATCAGTTGCATCAGTCAGTTCATGCATGTCCCTAGGGATACTCATATGGCAGCAGCAGAGCGAATTCTGTGTTATTTGAAGGGCTCCCATGGAAAGGGAATTCTATTTGCCAAGCATGGCCATATGAAACTTGAAGCCTACACAAATGTTGACTGCGCTGGAAACATTGATGACAGAAGATCTACCTCTGGGTACTGTAGCTTGGTGGCTAGTAACATTGTCTCTTGGAGAAGCAAGAAACAATTTGTTGTTCATCGATCTTCAGCCGAAGCTGAATACCGAGCCATGGCACATGGAGTTTCTGAACTATTGTGGCTTAAATCATTGATAGAGAAACTGGTTATTGAGCATGATAAGCCAATAATGTTATACTGTAATAATCAGGCCGTCATCAACAATGCTCACAACACAGTGCAACATGACAGAACTAAGCAAATTGAAGTTGACAGACACTTCATCCAAGAAAGAGTGGCTTCTGGTGAAGTGTCTACCTTTCATCACCTCTGAAGGTCAATTAGCAAATTTCCTCACCAAGGGCATTCCCAAGGCTAAACTTCAGCATGATACTGGCAAGCTTGGCATGATTGACATCTATGCTCAGCTTGAGGGGGTGTAGAGAAGATGAGCCGAATGGCCCATAGGCTGTTTATCTTTTATGTTCTTTGTTGTAATGGGCCTTAATCTGGGCATATCCTTTCTTATGTTATGTCTTTTTAATTTTCTGCCCAACTAAGGGCTTCTCTGTAAATTACCAAAGTTTAACTTAATAAAATAGAATTAAGAGTGTAAGAGGAGATTATGTTCGAAAATCTCTCTCTGAACCCTAATTGTCGCCATCTTCTTCTTCATCTTCTCCCTTCTAGAATTCTTATTTCTGCTATTTTCTTGACTTTTTGCATCTTTCTAAACAGTCCTTTTCTCTCAAAGACTGTTTTTCTTCTTACTTCTATAAAAGTGCTTTGGTAAAAGTACTTCCATAATTTTTTTTTGTAAAAGTGCTTTTGTGTAAAAGTACTTTTATAAAAATGCCTTCATAAAAGCACTTTTGTAAAAGTGTCTTCGTAAAAGCACTTTGTTCATAAAAGTACTTTTGTAAAAGTGCTTTTATTAAAGTGATTTTGTAAAAGTGCTTTTATAAAACTAGTTTTGTAAAAGTGCTTTCATAAAAGTACTTTTGTAAAAATGCTTTCGTAAAAGTATTTTTAAAATGTGTTGTAAAAATACTTTTCATAAAATTACCTTCATAAAAGTGCTTTTATAAAAAATGTTTTCGTAAAAGTGCTTTCATAAAAGTACTTTCATAAAAGTGATTTTATATTGTTTCCGATTTTGACTGATTTCAAATTGCACAAGAGTTTTTCCTCATGATCAGATTATTGGAAATTTGGTTTAGATCTAATTCAAACCAACAAGAATACAGACCAATTTATTTTGGATTGGCCCAATCCAATAATAATTAATGGACCATCCAAATCCAATTTGATACGGTTTTGATTGGATTGGATCCAAACCAAAACCAGTCGATTGACACCCCTAGATGCAATCTTGATAACACCCATATTATCAACATAAATAGGAACTAGAGATGCCAAGATCATCAAGGAGGGCTCTTAGCCATATAATCTCACTACAGACAGATGATATAGCCCAATACTCGGCCTCGATAGAAGACTTAGAAACAGTTGGTTGCCTTTTACACTTCCAAATTATAAGATAGTCACCAAGAAAAACACACCAACCAGTAGTAGAGCGTCTAGTATCTAGGCATCCTACCCAATCAGCATCTGCATAAGCGGATAAGCCAAGCGAAGGATATGCAAGAAAGAAAATGCCATGTGAAAGTGTTCCACGAATGCATCTGATAATACGAAGGACTGCAATCATGTGCGGTTGTCGAGGAGAAGAGACAAACTGGCTGACCACCTGGACAGCATAAGAGATATCTAGACGTGTCATGGTGAGGTAGATCAGACTACCGACAAGCTGTCAATAAAGAGTGGCATTTGCTAAGGGGTCCCCATCATCCTTCGAAAGTTTTAGATTCATCTCAAGAGGTGTGTCAACCTGTTTGTCATCACTCAAGTTTGCAGATTTCACAAAGTCCATCACATACTTGTGTTGATTAACAAAATACCAACGGGAAGAGTGAGCAACTTCTAGCCCCAAGAAATAAGTGAGATGACCAAGGTCCTTCATCTTGAAAGGTTGACTAAGAAGTTGCTTCAAAGAGGAAAAACCCTAACAGTAATGTCATCCATATATAGAAGTAATAATGTAATTCCTTGGGGATGTCTCGATATGAACAATGAATAATCTAAAGAGCTCTGGGTGAATCTTGCATCTGTGATCACTGAATGAAATTTCTCAAAACTAAGCCTTGGGGGCTTCTTTAAGACCATACAAGGACTTTTTAAGTCAACACACCAAGGGAGAATTATCATAGTATCCTAGTGAAGGCTTCATATAAATAGTTTCCTTGAGGTCCTCGTGCAAGAAAGAATTCCTGACATCCATCTGATGAATCTCCCAGTGTTTAATTGCAAATATAACCATCAACAAACGAACAGTGGTCATATTAACTACAAGGGAAAATGTCTCATCATAATCTATCTCATACTCCTACTTATACCCTTGGGCCACCAAACGTGCCATGTATCTATTAAGGCTCCCATCAAAATTAGGTTTCATTAAATATACCCACTTGCTTCCAATTAGAGAGGCATCAGAAGGGACAGGAACCATGTCCCAAGTATCATTATCAATAAGAGCTTGGAGCTCAATATCAATGGCTTCTTTCCAATGTGGGACAGCCACAGCCTTCTGGTATGATGTGGTAATATTTGCGACAGACAAAACAATAGAGAAGGAGTTATGGTTTGAAGGAAAACCATAACGGTCAAGAGGGCGAGAAACTCATGATGAACGACATAAAGGGGGATTAGAGGATGGTTAAGGGTCATGGATAGGTGTAGGTGTACTTATAGGATTAAGAGAAAAACTCATGGCTAGAGATGATGGATCAGCTTCTAGTGATGAAGGGGGCAGAGCGATAGGAGTCTGAGCAGCTAGCCTCTTCTTGAAATAGACACAAAGCAATTCTAGAATAGGAGGTGAATTAGAAGAACATGCAGATTCAAAAGAACACATAATCGAAATGGAAGTAGCAGGCAAATTAACAATGTGAGCAAAAAAGGAAATGTTCTTAAGAAAGATAACATTGCGGGATACATGAACTCGATGACACTTAGGATCATAGCAAAGGAAGCTCTTATGATCAAGCTATACCCCACAAAAGCACACATTGCCAATTGGGGAGTAAGCTTTGTGCATAATGTGGTGGAAGGTGAACAAAACACACACAACCAAAGACATGAACTGCAAAAAAAATCAGGTGAACCGTGAAACAAGCTTTGGAAAGTTGAGGTATTAAGCAAGGCAGATGAAGAATGAATGTTAATAAGGTACATAGTAGTGTTGGCTACCCAAAATGAAGTAGGAGCATGGGAATCATGAAGAAGGGTCCAAACTATGCTCAATATATGTTTGTTCTTGTGCTTTGCCACACCATTTTGTTGTTGAGTGCCAGGACAAGATCTCTAAGATTGAATTCCATTCTCTCAAAAAATTTTGAAAGTCTCTATCAAGGTATTCACCCCCCAAAGTCTGAATGGAGAACCCCAATGTTTGCATCAAATTGGATTTTTACCTTTGTTAAGAAAGATCTAAAGGTAGAAAAAACTTCAAATTTGTTCCTCAAAAAATATATCCAGGTAAAGCAAGTACAGTCATCGATAAATGTAACAAAATATTTATATCCCAACCTAGAAACAGTTGGAGACAATCAAACATCATTATGTACTAGTTTAAAAGGAAAGTAAGCATGTTCAACAACTGAAGGAAAAGGTAAAACATGGCTCTTATTCAAACAACAAGAAATGCAATCCTTATCAACAGTATTAAAAAATTAGCTTTAGAAGACAAAAGTCCATCACGAAACAAAGACTCAAGTTTATTTCCATAGGGGTGACCAAGTCGCTTGTGCCACAAGTGCCATACATTATTTCTGCAAATAACTTTAGTACTAGTAGTAGTAAGCAAACAAGATGTGGAGGAAGGCTCCGGTGTCTTCAAATTCCAATGCAAATAGCCAACCCAATCTATATCCCTTTCCTTTCACCTTCCCAATGCACTAGTCCTTTATCAAATAGCCATCATGGGAAAAGGAAACAACATTACTATCCTCAACTAGCTGACCGACTAAGATCAATTTTTTTGTAAGCATAGTTGTCAAGGCGACGCCTAGGCAGGCACCTAGGCAATTTTAAGTGACTAGGTGGTTTTACATTAGGCGACTGCCCAGAGACTTAGGCGGGCGCCTAAATAAATTTAAGAAATATTTCTTTTATTTTTATTGACTATTATGTTGTTTTAAAATACAACAGGTCTTTCAACTGTTTACAAGATTTTTTTGCTTATTTGTTGTCGATCGGCTATTTAAGGGTCTTAAAATACAACCAGTCTTTCGGTTGTTTAAAATACAGCTGATCTTTTGTTCATTTGTTGTCTTGTAAGGGTTTTTGCTCGACTAAAGAGGGAGGAGAACCAAAGGCTTCTAGTTCCAACTCCATATCTTGCCCAACTTCGAGCTTCAATTGGTAAGTTGTTGCTGCTTCTTCTAGCCCAGATTCAATGCTTTTTTTTCGAAAAAATAGGGGCTCCTTCCTTCTTCTTCTTAAACATATTGTAGCATAAATACCGCCTAGGCGCCTGGGCGCCCCATGGTTGCCTAGCCTCGCCTAGTCACCTTGAAAACTATGGTTGTAAGTTTAAGAACAAAGAAAGTTTTGAGTAGATGAACGCAAGAATTGACATATGTAGTCAAAGACAAATCATTACATCCAATAATATCCAAATTTTCTCCATTACCAGTAATAATATATTTATTCAAAAATTTGGGTTTAACAAACTGACTAGTGGGTGCCCCTGTCATATGGTTAGAGGCCCCGAAATCAATCATCCATAAGTGACTAGGAGAGGAATAATAATAGGATGACTCACCCGAAAGACCGATGGCTGAAAATGCAAAGGAAATAGCGGAGGATACTAGTTGTTGCATTCTTTCTTCTGTAAGAGCTCCAAAATTTTCATCCACTCCTATTGAAGTTGTACCCCTTAAATTTGCACCTTCAGTTGTTGTTTGGAGAGCCTTATGACTCTTCTTAGTACTTGAACCATTCCCCTTTGCTGGCAAGGTAGGACACTCCAGAATAATATGCCCATGTTGCTTGCAATAGGTACAAAAATTTTTCTTCCAACAGTGTGAGATAACATGTCCATATTCCTTGCATTCATAACACTGTACACCTTCAGTTGTTGTTTGGAGAGCCTTACGACTCTTCTTAGAACTTGAACCATTCCCCTTTGCTGGCAAGGTAGGACACTCCAGAATAATATGCCCATGTTGCTTGCAATAGGTACAAAAATTTTTCTTCCAACAGTGTGAGATAGCATGTCCATATTCCTTGCATTCATAACACTGTACTCGGGACAAGTCCTAGGGCTTCGATTTGTTTATCAGAAAGGCCGTCTCTGTTCTAGAATCAGATTTTGACCTCAAGGTCGATTAAGTAATGAGTCTACTTTCATTCCTAAGAAGCTCCCCCAAAACTGTGTCAAGTGTGGGAGGAGGGTCACTACTAAGAATGTTGGACCTTACGATCTCATATTCAGGTCTAAGATGCATCAAAAAACGTATGATCTTCCTCCTATTAAAATGTTCTTGTTACGAAATTATAGGCTGTAAATATGTAGTATTAGCCCAATTAGGAATAGCTTGATTATAGGAATTATTCTTTCTTTGATTTTCTTCCTATTTTAGTATCTACAAGGCTGTATGGTTTTCTTCCTTTTTTGTATCTGCAAAGCTGTATTATTTTCTTCCTTTTTAGTATCTACAAGGCTGTATATATATGTAATATTTTCTCAATTGAAAGATATCAATTTCTTCCCATTCTTGTTCTATCACATGGTATCAGAGTTGGAGACACCAATTCCAGTCTAAAACTAATTTCTGGTTTTCTTCCCTCTGCTGCCCAAGTGAGCAGCTTTGAATTCTTTACGTTGCCCAAGTGAGCACCAACTGCGATCTCTAGGTCACCCATTCTGAGTGACATCAGCATCTCACCGCCCCTACCAATGGAAGCGGAATCCCAGATCGACCTACCCACCTTCACCAGTCTTTTTTCCGACGATCGCCTCAGCCTCGGTGTTACACCTGTGGTGTTTGTTTGCCCATCAGGAAAGTATTTCCTCTCTGTTCTTTTTTTTATACAGTTGATATTTCAGTGCTGCCAATTGTGGTTTCTTGTTGTTTGGGTGTTGCATCTGCTGCCGATTCTGTTTGTGTGTTTTATTGGCTTTGCTGGTTGTTAAAAGTTTATTTTCCTGTGTTTATGATGGGCTAATGTTGTTTCAGTGCTGCCAATTGTGGTTTCTTTTATTTCAAACACATGTTCCTAAACAATCTTGGTCTAATGTTGTTTCTACAGCGTGTTTTTTGATTAATTGCATGCCTTCCACTGTTCTAAATGATTAGATCCCTTATAAGATTTTGTTTCCTAATAAATCTGTGTTTCCTATTGAACCTCATATCTTTGGATGTTCTTGTTTTGTTCGTGATGTTCGTCCACAGGTTTCCAAATTGAACCCCAAGTCATTAAAATGTGTCTTCCTGGGATACGTTCATCTCCAAAAAAGGTACAGGTGTTTTTCTCCTCTCTTGAACAGGTATCTTGTGTCAGCTGATGTTACATTCCATGAACATCTTCCTTTCTTTACTGCTCCATCTACACGTGTGTCCACAAGAGGATGATGATCTACTAGTGTATCATATCACCAGTCCAGACACTAGTGTTGTTCCAATACCCCCACAACCACCTTCTCAACCAAAACTACCTATTATTCAAGTCCATTCTCAACAACCTAATCCTCCTGTGACAAGTCCGACACCGGTCTCTTCTTCGTCATCGGATCCAATGCACAGTGATATTGATCTACCTATTGCTCTTCAGAAAGGTAAACGTCAATGTACTTATCCAATTTCCTCTTATGTTACCTATGATCGTTTGTCCTCTACTTCTTATTCGTTTGTTGCCTTTCTTGATTCTGTAGGGATTCCCAAAACTGTTCACCAGGCTTTATCCCATCCTAGGTGGCGTGACGCCATGCTTGAGGAAATGAATGCCTTGACTGAGAATGGTATTTGGGATCTATTCGATTTACCTACTGGTAAAAAAGCGGTTGGATGCAAGTGGGTCTTTGCAGTCAAATCTAATTCTGATGGATTAGTGCCTCGCCTGGTGGCCAAAGGCTATGCACATATGGAGTGGACTAGTCTAATACTTTCTCCCCTATGGCAAAATTGACTTCAGTTCGATTATTTATTTGTCTGGCAACTACATATGATTGGCCACTTTACCAACTTGATATTAAAAATGCTTTCCTGCATGGAATTCTTCAGGAGGAGGTTTATATGGAGCAACCACCTGGGTTTGTTGCTCAGGGGGAGTTTGGGAAAATTTGTCATCTTCGAAAATCGCTATATGGACTAAAACAAAGTCCTCGAGCTTGGTTTGGAAAATTTAGTCAGGCAATAGAGAGGTTTGGGATGAGGAAGTGCAAATCTAAAAATATTGCTTTCTATAAGCAGTCCACATTTGGCATCATTCTACTTGTTGTATATGTAGACGATATTGTTATCACTGGGAGTGACACGAAGGGAATCTCATCCTTGAAATCCTTCTTGTAGAGCCAGTTTAATACTAAAGATTTGGGGCACCTAAAATACTTCTTCGGGATTGAGGTGGCAAGGAGTAAAAGAGGCATTTTCCTGTCTCAGAGGAAGTATGTTTTGGACCTGTTAACAGAAACTGGGAAACTGGGAGTCAAACCATGAAATACTCTAATGCTTCCTAACCAGCAATTCACAAAAGATGGAGATGTTTTTGACGATCCTAAACAATATAGAAGATTAGTTTGAAAGTTGAACTCTCATAGCGACTCGTCCTGACATTGCTTACTCGGTTAGCATTGTAAGTCAATGTATGTCCTCTCCTACAGTGCATCATTGGACAGCCTTAGAACAAATCTTGTTTTACTTGAAAGGAGCTCCTGGACGGGGGATATTGTACCGGAATCATGGTCACAGTAATATTGAGTGTTTTTCTGATGCGGACTGGGCAAGTTCCAAGATTGATCGAAAGTCCACTACTGGCAATTGTGTTTTTGTTGGTGGTAATCTAGTTTCGTGGAAGAGTAAGAAGCAAAATGTGGTGTCGCGATCTAGTGCAGAATCTGAGTGTAGAGCAATGGCACAAGCTTCATGTGAGGTTATGTGGATTTCTCAACTCTTAACCGAGGTCGGTCTTAAAGTCATAGTTCCAACAAAGTTATGGTGCGATAATCAAGCTGCGATTCATATTGCTTCGAATCCAGTTTTTCATGAACGAACTAAACATATTGAGATAGACTGCCATTTCGTTCGTGAGAAAATTCAACAAAACTTGATCTCTACAGCATATGTGAAGACTAGAGAACAGTTAGGAGATATCTTTATTTGTAACAAGCTGGGCATGATTGACATCTATGCTCCATCTTGAGGGGGAGTGTTACGAAATTATAGGCTATAAATATGTAGTATTAGCCCAATTAGGAATAGCTTGATTATAGGAATTATTCTTTCTTTGATTTTCTTCCTATTTTAGTATCTACAAGGCTGTATGATTTTCTTCCTTTTTTGTATCTACAAGGCTGTATGATTTTCTTCCTTTTTAGTATCTACAAGGCTGTATATATATGTACTATTTTCTCAATTGAAAGATATCAATTTCTTCCAATTCTTGTTCTATCACAATTCTTTTAGATTTTTTATGCAACAAGCAGAAGTGGTTTCATCCATGTGAACTAATTCATATTTTGCCCACAAATTCACAAAGCCAACATAGTACTCCTATATTTTCTTCTCACCCTGACTGCAAGAAAAAATGTCTCAATCTGATACTGACGAGAGATGTTGGTACACCTTTTCCATGTAAGTGAACATCTCACTAGCAATTCGATAACTTCTCATTAGAATAGCAATCTCAGTTTCAACGGAGCCAAGAAGCCAAGACACTACTTTGGCATTGTTGATCTTCCACTGTTTCAGCCCCTTGGAATCAGATTCATCAGGTTGTTTTGTTGAACCATCCACAAATCCCCATAGGCCATTTACTTCAACATAGAACTGGAGATGGAATTTCCAGAAGGCATAGTTTGTCTCATTGAACTTTATTGGTAGAATATCCCTTTTCTCCATGGCCATTTCAGCAATGAATAAACAAAAACCTAAGAAAGTAGAGCAGTCAAAGGTCCAAAAGAAGCCAAAACTTGATGGAATATGTGCGTCCAATCACACACAAGGGGGAAGCAAAACCCAATAAAAAACAGCCACACAGTTATTGAACTGATAACAGTTTAAAAAAGGTAAGTTTCCTGTACTGTCGAACAAGGAGGGCAAAACACCCTTCAAATGTAATCTGAACCAGAACTAAATTATAGATCAATATAAATCTTACCTGGGCGGCTTTAGATCTGAAGTTTCACAGTGTTTGAAGTAGCCAATTGAGAGAAAGAGAAGAAACCCTATTACTAATGGCGATCTTCCAGAAAAAAAAAACAACAGATTTCAATCAAAAACAGGTTAAAAAAACCACTCTATCCCTAAGAGATCTAAAGTTGATATAGATGGATCGATCTCACAGGCCTAAACAGATTTCAATCAAGAACAAATTAAAAAAAACTTGCTCTGATACCATGTCAACTCAGTTCAAATCAGAAAAGAAGAACAAGGAAATGAAAGGGTGTGTTCACCGTAGTCACACGCCCAAAAATGATTAACTTATATAAGAAAGAGTACAAGGTTGTGGAAAGGATAAATCTGCCCTTCTCTTACAAGAAAGAATAAAACAAAGAAATAGTGTACATAAGTCACAACATAATAGAGTGGTCCCAAGAGCTAAAAAAGGAAAGATGTAAGACACATAAATCAGTCTCTACATTTTATAGGTATCTTTGTGTGACTGTGATCATAAGAGGGAGAGGAACTTCTTCTGTTTATGATTTTTTTTGAGTAACATAACAAATCTTATAAATGAAAATAAGCAGTAATACAATAGACACATAAATCAGTCTCTACACCTTGTTTTGCAACACATCTGTTGGCCCATTTGCAGACCTGTAAAGCCGACATACTGCAACCACTCTATCCCTTCTGAGTTCTTTTATCTCTCATAAGTGAAATGTTTTCCTTTTTTGATCAACAAAGAATAATTAATTTAACTAATCAGTGAAAAGCCGAAGCCAATTTACAATACAACCAACATTTCAACAAAGCCAAAGAACTACTATTGTGCCCAAAACAGGTGCTGCCTATGGACCCCCCCTGCTTAGCTAATGAATCAGCCATTCCATTTGCAGTCCTTCTGATCCAAGTGAATGAATCATTGAGTTCCCTTGCCAGATATTCTGTCTATCTCAGTGTGTGTCTATATATCCAGGGACCATTACACCTCGTAGTAGTCCAAGAGATAACCAGTTTTGGATCCCCTTCTAACTCCAGATTTTGAAAGGTTGCTTGCTTAGTGAATTTTAGACCTTGTAACAGCACTAGCACCTCAGCCTTTATGGAATCTCCTACCCCTAGAGGCCCCGAGTACCTTGCCAATACTTTCTGTGAACACTCTCTAAATACACCCCCTATGTCTGCCAGTTCCGGGTTTCCTAAAGAGCTCCCATCGAAGTTCAGCTTTATTTTATTGCCATCTGGGGGCCTCCAGTCCGTCACTTTTTCTTTCCCTTTACTGAGTGTGCAACTTCATTCCATGCTCTAGTAATGTCAGTCACTGAAAAGCTTTGAAAGAGTTCTAGTGTTTTTAGCCAACTTCCAACCGTTATCTTTATAGAACCACAATTTCTTCTTTTGACTTTTGCTTTTCATTGAAGATCCTTGCATTTTTTTCCTCCCAAACAGTCCACACCACTGCTGCCCTAACTGCTTTCCACATTACCCTTCCTATTTTTGTCAGTTGCCTTAGGAAGTTTGAGTTGAAGAGACTCACTATATCCTGAGGAGTAGTCCACCTGCAACCTAAGAGAGCAAAATGAAACCCAGACAAAGAGCACAATAGGACAATAAAGCAGTAAATGTGGTACAGATTCACCATTTTCCAAGCAAAAAATACACACATGAGGAGAGAAGCATTTATTTGGAATCCTCTTTTGAGGCATGTCTCAGGTATTCACCTTTCCAAGGAAAACCTCCCAACACAATGCTTGGAACTTGGGTGGAATGGGCTTACTCCAAATCTCTTTCACCGGGAAGTTCAACCCCCCCCCCCCAATATGTTAAACAAGAGAATTGGAAAAAGAAGCAAAGGTAAAAGATACCATCAGATGTGGTAGACCATACCCTAGTGTCCTCTACAGTTTGAACCAAAAGGCTAGATGAAAGTTTGTTTACCAGCTGAATAAGGGTCTCACAGTCATTATCCCTCAAACAGTCAAACCCCTCCTGAACCCAAAATCCCAGCATAAACCAAATGAAGAAAAGGTTATGAAGCGCGAGATGGAATGAAATTTATAGTCAGACACTTAGGTCAGGATACAGAGGACTGAGGGGTTTCAGCCAACCAAAGGTCTTCCCAAAAAAGTACCTTAGAAGTTAGAACCACAACCCACATCAAATCTAGTAGATTGATAAAGGTTTGATATACCTCTTGTATTGCTTTCCACGGAGAGCTTGAAGTAGATTGGTAGGTTAGATAAGGTTGCCCTGATTAGGGTTATTCTCCCTCCCAAGGAAAGGAAGTTTCTTTACCATTGAGCCTATCTCTTCGTAAACCTCTCCACCACCGGCTTCCAAAACACTTGTGATCTTGGGTTCCCTCCCAAAGGAAGACCTAAGTACTCCAAAGGCCACTGTTTAATCTCACCCCAGGCTTTCAGCCAACAGACTTAAAGCGCCTTCTTCCAAACTAATACCTGCTATGAAGCTTTTTCCCCAATTCACCTTCAACCTAGAAATAAATTCAAAGTAAAGGATGAGCTCTCTCAAGTTTTTTATATCCTCCAGACTCCCTCCCTCGCAAAATAAAAAAATGCCATCCGCAAATTGCAAGTGATTGTCACCTCAAGCCTTCCTACCCTCCAACCTCTAAATAGGTTGACCTGATCAGCCTCTACAATCATCTGACACAGGAATTCAGCAACTACAGTGAACATGAATGGAGATAAAGGGTCCCCTTGTCTCAAGCCTATTTTAGAAAGAGAGAAGTCCCTAGCCACTCCATTAATCAAAATTGAATAATGCACTGAGCTCAAGCAAATGGAGATAAAGGATCCCCTTGTCTCAAGCCTCTTTTAGCAAGAGAGAAGTCCCTAGCCACTCCATTAATCAAAATTGAATAATGCACTGAGCTCAAGCAACCTTTTATCCACATCCTCCACCATGCACTCAAGCCTATTTTCTTTAACAGCTCAAGGAGAAATGACCAATCAACTAAATCATATGTCTTCTCTAAGTCCAATTTAGACACCAGCCCCTTACCTTTTCTTTTCCTCTTTTCTGCTACACACTCATTTGCCACTAATATATGATCAATTATTTGTCTCCCTTCAACAAAGGCACCTTGAGACTATGAGACCACATGTAGTAACACTTTCTTCAATCTCCTGGCAAGAACTTTTGCAATGATCTTATAGAGGCTCCCTACTAGGCTTATTGGTCTAAAATCCTTTGAAGCTTTTGCCTCTTTTTTCTTAGGGATTAAAGCAATGAAAGTTGAATTAATTCCTCGAGAAATTTCCCCCTCATGGAAGAACTCATTCAAAACATCCAATAGATCTTATTTAATAAGGTGCAAACAATCCTGATAGAAAGACATAGAAAATCCATCTAGACCTAGGGCTTTTGCTCTATCATCAAAAAAACAGCCTCTCTAATTTCTTCTAGGGTGAAGATATTCACCAAGGCTGCAAACAAAGGTTCCACACTCTATCCCACTGAAGGTTTGGGAACACAAAGCTCCTCTCTTCAAGGCTCGAAAAAATGTCTTTGAAATAATCCACAAAAATCTTCACAATTTCATGCTCCCTAGTTGCCTCACCAGTCATTTCACACACAGTACAATAATGAGGAGATAAACACCAATTAGGAGATAAACACCAACATATCACAAGTTTTAATACCCCCATAAATACTTCACAAACAAAAGAACTAATCATAGGGGGAATAAGAGCACTCTATACTTCCTTTAAGGGGTACAAAATCAAGCTAGGATGAGGCAAAGTCAAGGATTTGAAGAAATAAGAACAAGAAAACCTCCTAGAAGAACTTGGGGGCCAAATACTGTTGTCATCAAAACGGGGATGAAGAACCACCCCATCCAAAATTTGCAACAAATTAGATAAGGGAGTCAATCCGGAATCCCTCAAATTCCTTCTCAACCCCAAATTACAAATAAGGACTATGAGACCATTAGTAGAATAAGAACCAAAAAGAAAACCAAAGACTGGTCTCCCTTTCAAAGTTGAGATAACAAAGATGGCAAGTAATCTATCTTTCAAAGGAATGTCTCCAACCCAAAGGTCTTCCCAAAATCCAATCTTACTGCTTAAGGAAAGAACAACCTTGATTGTCAACACCCAATTTTTAATCGATCGCTTCACCCTACCTCTTTATACCCTCCTTTCAAACCCAAAAACTTGGAATCACAACTAGATCAAATTGAGACTTTACAAAGCTGAAAATCCCTCTTTTGACACAATCCACAAGACAAATGAAAACCCCGACATCAAAATCGACGTCCAATCAAATATGGCCTACAGACTAAGGAAACTGTAAATTAGTTGCATCCACCATTCATCACGCCAACTTCCTTTCTAATGGCCTTGATCCAACACATCGATCACCTCATGATCACTAGGATGCAATCAACTAGCAAATCCCACCATAAACCTCAAAACTTTAGCTCCTCACCTTAATCCATACCTATCCACTAAATTTTAGCTCAAAATTCCTTCGTTTGACTCACCATCAAGCCTAGATCTTATTTCAACAAATCCCATCAATTAGAGCTATCATTCATCATCCTAGCTTCATTCGACCAATCAAAACTCACCACTATGTTGGAAAACCCAAAAAACCCCAGCACGTCAAATTTCACGACCAAACTCCTTTTGACTGTTAAAAAAGTGAGATCCCATTTCAAACCATATCGTTAACTGATAAACCATTAATCCAAACTAAATATGCCAATCTACACCCTTGATCAAAGATCCATCACTTCCATCCGATTCAGGATGTTCAAAAGTGCTTACCCATCAAATTTCATCCCAAAATTCCCCCGTTTGACCCTTCATCCAACAAAGATTTTATTCCAGCAAATCTCATTGATCTGATCTTGTCAGCCATAGATCTCCATTACCTCAACCCTATTAGACTACCAGACCTCACCAATGGTGAGTCACCACTGTGTTCAAAGACACAAAAAAATACCAACACATCAAATTTCACGACCTGATTCACCCGTTTAACCATTAAACTAGGAAGACGTTATTTTGACATGCCAGATCAAATTACCATCTCATCTGTCCAAACCTAAAACCTTAAAAGGGTGATAGCTGATGTCAAACTCATTCTTGACCTGTTCAAACACCTAGACCAATGAAATTGAGCCTAATAGACCGAAAAAGCCCAAAAACTTAAAGATACCCCCACTTAGAACTAAGAAAAGGCAAAACCACTTATAAAAGTTCGTCAAATTTACATTTTTGCAACTGATAGCCCCAAATACGAGATTACCATGACAAGCACGCCCTAAGCTCCCATTGGACGCACAAACCCCGTGAAAATCACCCCCAAATCGAAGACAATCTTTCACCAAATAGGAAAGTTTGACTGAGCACCATTGTCTTTGAAAACTCCTTGCCTACTCTCTTGTAAAAACCTTCTTGAAGCCCAAGCCTTATGATTGGACGAATTTCAAACCTATCTCCCTCACTTTTCTCTATAAATAGAGGACCAACTCGAGCTTGAACTAGGAGGAAGGGGGTGAAAAGAGCATTTCCCCAACCTCTGTAATACCTCTATTTTACTTGACATCCCAAAGTCCTTGAAGATTAAGCATCAAATCTGCTTCACCTATTTCCTTGACTGAAGATTTAAAACCTGAAACATTTACCCCAACTCAACAACTCATCAAAGCTTCATTTGAACATTTTCTAGATACTAGAAAACTCTTCTCAAGGTTGCACACAACAGGCAAGTCTCTCATTCCACCGTTTTTCTAAGTTTGAATTCGTAGTCTCTGCTTTTGTTTAGTTTTGGGTTGCTTGGAGTCCCGAAACCATGAGAAACTTGCATTCCCGGTTTCCTCCAAATTGAGAAAAAGAGGTAGAGAGACGAGGGTCTTAGGAAATCAGTACCTAAGACCCAATAACATCACCTCAAATCAATTCTGGGTGAAACTGGGAGCATTTTCGCCTGATTTCAGAAGCTCTGAGAAACCCTTTTTCATTATTGTTTTTCATAAGAAAGAGAGCCTAAACAACTCTTGTATTGGGATGCTACATCAAGCTTGGAGAGAGGGGTGCCTAACACCTTCCCTCTCCCAATCCTTGAGATCCAAAACGATGGCCCATTTCCTCTAAAAAATGGGTGGCGACTCCATTTCTTCGAGCCGGCCATTAACTCCCACAAGCTCACACTGATTAAGTTTAAAAACAAGGGAACACCCTGAATTGTTTTCCAAGGAAGCAAACATAGCTTTGTTAAACACTCCGGCATCCCACCCATTGTCAATTAGCCCATCAATACTAACTACCACCTTATGGCAAAGCCTATTTATTTCCCTTAGTAACCTCTAGAGCCATTTCCCAAGAAGAACCATGTTCTTTTCCTTCAAATTCCCTAACCCCAAGCCCCCCAACTTCCTTTCTTTTGTAGACCTTTCTCCATCTAACTAGTAGAGAACAAGTTGTATGGATAAGAAGCACATACTTTAATGGTTGATGTGAAATGTGAACCATTGGGACACAATTAGTAAACATTAAAAAATGATGAAAGAGCTAAAATATGCATGTGCATATCTTATTTCTTAGAAAATAAATATAATTTGTGCTCATATTAATAAATATATGAATTTTAATAATCAATTTTTAACATTTATTGGCATACATCTACTAAGAAGAGAAAATTTGAAGTTAAGATTCAAAATACATGTAAGACAAGTAATTGGAGCATGGAATAGTGGTGGATTTGTTGTCTTCTAACCTAAAAACCAAGGTTGAAATTTTCTTACTGGTAGTTTTTATACCCAAAAATTTACAAGTTAATTAGGGAAATCTAATGATGTTGAGAAAAATAATTAGAAAATTTGAATCTGAATGGTTGCCTTCAAACATAGGAATTAATGTTAATTTGAACAATTGTCTTAAATATAGGAGTTAATTAGGACTTAGTGCTTGAATATAGGATGAATTAGGAATTAATGTTAATTTGAACAATTGTCTTAAATATATGCAAATTTGAGCTTTAAAATCTGTCTTGAGCATAGGAGTTAATGAAAGAGAGATAATAACTATAGGGATTATATATAGAAACCAATGGAAGAGAATGTGGAGAGACTACTAACAAAAATCATGATGTATCGGCCAATATGCTCACAGTATTAATCCATGTCAGACGATATGAACCCAATACCGACTAATACCATGAGAATATCAACCTATACTGATACAGATAGAATAAATTTGACTTCTGGTCATTCAACTTGTACCACATATCATAACTTGAAAAACCGATACATATCTCACTCAAAACCTTGTTCCGAATACATGCAAACGCTTAAGAGAGCATGAAGTAGGGAAAAAGATAATGCAGAAATTAAAAAAAATAAAGAAACTCAACTTCTAACAATTGAAAAAGGAAAAGAATTTTAGGAGAAATACAGACTCATTCTTTAATAAAAGAAATAGACTTCGAGAGTAATCCAACAAACCTTGTAAAGGGATGCTGCAGACTCAGATTGCACATTTTGGATCGGAACATTCCCTAGTGATTGAAAAGAGTCCAATGCATCCAACGTCAGCTGCCATCCACAAAGAGCTATAGCACCAGGATCAGAACTGGAACCACCACTACTACACCCAGCAGCAGCAACATTTCCATTCACCCAAGGACAGAAATGATTGTGATGTTTGATAGGATCAAATTCCATTGCCTCTTCATAGTTGCTTTCCCCATTTGGTGGTCCTGAACAGTTGAATACAGAGTACATAATGAGTCACCAAGAAAAAAAAATACATAGAAAGGAAGAATTCAGGGTAATTACTAATGAATAAAGGGAACAAGTGCTTAAGAAAAGTATATTTGAAATTTGAATGTACAAAGTTGGTAACAAGAATACCTATAAAAAAAGGTTGGTAACATGAATGAGAAAGAGAATAAGAGGAGATTTTGCTCTCCCAAAAAAAAAATACAATTAAATCCCCTTGAACCTCATGTGATTGGATCCGGGAAATCCAATCACAAAATCTACAATTCTCAATACCAAAATAAACAGAGAGGGGAGAGAAAGCAATACAATCAATCCAGCCTCAGTTCCAGATTTCACTGGTTTTGGGCAAGGTTTAGGTTCACCCAATGGAGATCAACTTCATTTTCAGGTAGCCATTGGTTACTAGTAGCATGGCAGAAGAGTTAGATTTGGTGTCTACTGTTCAGGTAGTCTGAGGTATTCAGACAGAAAATAGAGATGAAAATGGTGATGTCACCATGGTCTTCTCTCACCCAATTGGTCATGACCTCATAGAACTCTACTGGAGCAGGAATATCAGTGTTAGCACAAGGTTGAAGGAGAGGCGTGGATTGGGCTTGGACAGATTTTTGGTGCAAAGGGAATCTCAAAACTCAAGCTGTTATTTAACTCCTTCACAAATTGTTATTTACTGGTCTATCTAAATAGGAAGGCCACTGGTTACTTAGACATGCCAACAAAGGGAAGCAAAACCCTTGGCATGTAATTACTTGGTCAGGTGGATACCAGTAACAAATAATGCCTCGGTGGATAGTCTACCAAGGGAGACACTCAAAGGAAACCTCTTAGGGTCATGGGTGGTGGGATAGGGTACATGTTAGGTTAATGGACAGAAGTAGTGGGCCAGTTGTTCAGTCTCTTGATTCCGGCTGTTCACTTCCCACTTTCCCTAGAAGAGGGAAAAGGACAATACTTACAAACAAGAATTTATAAAATTCAGGACCTTGAGGCTGATCCAATATGGGGCACAAAAGGATACATTTCTTGTTGGACCTCTTTCTAACTTCTTGCACTATCACCAGCTTACAGCATATCGTCTAAATTAGTAAAGGGCATATGTTTTTAAGTGGTAATTCCTTGCCTCAAAATGCATTTACAGCTTCATTTGGGATGGGTAAACAAAGCTTACAAATAAATAATGGCAAAAGAAAGTTGGTGAATGACATGGATATCACACTGATTTCGAAAGAATGTTTCAAATGATTCTACAGATCCCTAAGAAGTAACATAATTACCTTCAAGCATTATAATTTATATTATATTTTCATTTTAACCTTTTAGGTTCTTTAATATAATAACCATATGGATCATCCACGTCGATTATATTGAATAGAGCACCTACTGAAGAAGATGAATAATGCAAAACTGTCTACCGTAGGTATCCTTAACCTATTAGAAAATCATATATATATATATATATATATATATATATATATATATTGAAGCAAACATTATTTAACTTACCACTTCCATTGGCAGCAACGCAATCTGACTGAAGGAAAGCACAATCATCTGCAAGTGATGCCTTTCCAGCCTGGGTCACTTCATCCTTGGATACATCATAACCAGAATACATGACAGCATTACAGGAAAGAGAAGGATGGACACTGCTCTCATGGGCTAATATGTGACTTTGACTTATTTTCTCACCACTTTCGACAGATTCCGCCTTGACTGACCCATCAATTTTTGAGCCACTATCTGCCCTTCCTACAGATCGAGAAATCATATCTTGACTATCACCATGAGGATCTTCCCTATCCATTTCCTCTGGAACAAACTCATCCATCAGACCAGGATCTGGAGCAGATTCACCTGTTTGACCCTGATTTTCAGTGACTTCAGCTATAGGTTCAACATCACCAACAACACTATCTGCCCTATGAACAGACACATCAGTCCCATGGATTTCCGCTTCATGACTAGCACCCATACCAACACTTCCACCACTAATCCCAAAGCTAAATCCATCTCTAGCATGGGCAGTCACAGTTTCTGCATTCAGTATTTCCTCGCCATCATTGGTGCTACTGAGACCCATTTCTCCAGCAACTCTCCCAGCAGCTGGTTGGAAACAAGTGCTCTGCTGCGCTTGATTACTATAGTTCAATTCTGATGTTTCATTCATGTCAGGATTCTTATATATAGCCGGTGATGGAAAATGGACATCATCAACATCTCCAGGATGATTTTCAACACTCTCCATAGAATCTTCATCTGCACTGTGACAGATTGTGTCCATTGCTATAACAGAGGATGCGCGTGCTGAATCTCTGGTGGATGCAAAACCAATAACCTGTTCATTTTCCCGTCGAAATGGATCAATTCTATTACCATCTGTTTCCATTTCAAAACCCAAGGAATGGCTAGGACCAGCACCAGATAAATCCCTCCTATATGATGAATGATATGTGTCAAAGGCATCTGAGTCACGAGCACGCTTTGAAGGCCCAGCTGAATATTCTCTTCCATCATTTACTTCATCACCATCACGATCAATGACAGTTCCTTCTACACTATCAGCCTGTTGCATCCTTAAATGAGGCCTGTCAACTGTACTACCACCTTCTTCCAAGCTTCGCTTTCTTGTACTGGGGCCCCGTGATTCATATGAAGCTGCACGATCACCAACTTCACTGCCTGCAGGTTGTCCAATCATTAGATCCCTTCCCATGTCTGCATCTTGAAACTGCTCAGATATCAATGCCATGCCCAACTGAGATGATGGTAACCCACCACCCATTGTAAGATTTAAATCTACACCTGCATTTGAGAGTGATTTTCCTTCATCTGTTGTTGCTGCATCATCACGGCCTTCAATCTGTTCTTTCTCTGCACCATCAGCAGCAACCCAGCCACTGATTCCACTGGCTGCACTAACTCCACGTGTCAATGCCATTTTTTTGCTCGTTTCAGGGATACCCAGGCTGTTTGGAGCAAAACGAGCAGGGCGAGACACAGAAACAAAGTCCCAGATTCTAACAGTGGCACCACATAAGCTACAATCTAACAAAGGTGACCTAGATTCACATTTGTTTTCCTGAACCAATAATCTTTTCTTTCCAGCTTTGGCTGAAGCAGAGAATGCTTTCTTGCTAGGCCCAGGATCCTTAGAAGGATGAAATCGATCTTGGGTAGGGCCAAAAGAACAGCCATTTCTAGCAGATTGAGCAGAATGTTCTTCACAGTCTTGAACATTTGGAAGCCATCGTGGCTCCCATCCACACAAGCTTATTAGCTTCTGGGCCTGCCAAAGAAAGGGAAAAGACATGAATAGCACAACTAGAAGGTCACATGGACACACCTGAACAGTACAACAATAATTATTTAGCATGTTATTAGCATAAACAAAATTTACCAATTATCTTACATGAGAATATACACATAATGTCTCTTCTCGGGAAGATTCTGGTCCTGCGATGCTCTCTGATTTAAAATTTAAATCCCCAGATGTAAAGGCTTGTGACTGGGATAATAAGCGGTCAAGTTGTGGCCCACGAGAAATCCGCATCTGTTCAATTGCAGAAGCAGCTACAACAGGAAGAGATAGAAATTGCAGAAGTCCATCACAACGATCTTTGTAACCACCAATTAGCGCTGATGGGGGAGTAGGAGGGAACTGCACCAAGCTTTCAGCACAGCTATTTCCTCTCCAAGGACAAGTTACTTTGTGCCCAGTATCAAGCTGCTTGGCAAACGCCTCACCAGCAGTATCAACTTCAACCAAGATAAATGAGAACCGACCAATGTTAGCATTAAGCAAGCTGATGCAGGTAGTATCAAAATTACTGCTCCAAGCAAGGAGAAAATGAAATGAAATGTTAATGTGCCTGGAAATGAGTAGAAAATCTATTGAACTACTAATAGGAATTAGATATAGAATTCTATTTTGAATTCTTTGTTTTGGATTTCATTTTCAGCTTATTTGATTTGAATTACTTTTGTTTTTAGAGAGTACGAGGTGACGTGAAAGCAAGAGAGGGTCTTATTTGTACAAGAAAAGAACATTATATGTCTATACCATATCAAAAAAAAAAACAATCTAAGCAATAAATAGGATTCTATGGATGAATCTTGAAATGAGACATCCACAACAAACAAACGAAACAAGGTTAGGTGGTTCAATCAAAATCCATTCTTCTTTCAACTTAGAAAAACAGTTCTGGACAAACTGACAATTATAATATAATTCAAATCGACTAATCTGGTATACTTTCCACATTCAAAGGAGTGCATCCATGTTTCTATTTCACAAACATGATATTTTCTGGGCATTTCAAATAATAAAGTGTTATACCCATTTTGGCATTTCTAATTTCCAAAGTTTAGACCCCAACTAGAAACCAAGTATTACAGAAACGAGACTATCCTGGACTCTAAAAAACTATGTACAATTAGCCTCAGCTTAGCACCTTCAAAAGTATGATTCCACTACATCTCTGATCCATTCATTCCACTCAATGCCAATCTGCCAAAGAATTTGCTTAACCTTGGACTCCAATGAATGGAATGTCCACACTAGCAGCCAAGGATCAAACCTCTCTACGATGACATAATAGGAGCCATGCCCCTCCCCAAAAAAAATAAGTCTCGTTCATCCAATTACTACTCGGGAATCTACTTTCACCATCCAATGACCAAGAATACATAAAGCATAACCCATAAAGAAGTGAAAGCAATTGAGATCCAATAACAATCAGCACCAACAGGTCCAGAACAAATATAACTGCTTCACGGATATTTCTGAAATACAGCATACACCAAAAGACCAACCATGCTGACTTATAGACAGATTGCCAATATCAAATGATAAAAGCTCAATTCTCACAATGTCCCCTAACCTTGCCACTCCAAATTTTGCAAGATCCACCCTACTTAAATTTTCAAAAAGGTTTACCTTTAATTTTAACCTCACTTCCCTATTAAAATATTTCTTGACTACTATCAGGAAAAAGAAAAGGTCAACCTGATGAATCATATCTACAAAACTCTGGAGGATATGCTCTCAATTCTGTATTTCCCTGTTACAGTTTTCTTTGTTTTTTTTTTTAAACCATCTCTGTTACAGTTTGATGACTTTATCCAAACCCCATATTGAATGATTGAATATTTCTTCAGTTGCAGATTATGTTTCACTTAGGCCCATTCATTTTTCAGTAAATAGAGGCCAACACCTCAATGGGAAAGTTGACCAACGGTAAATTAATTTTCCCATGGGTTATCTCCCAGGTGGGTATGTAACTTTCCCACCTGAAGGCGGGGACAAATTGCCAAAACATTATCAGACAAAATTGCCCCTTCTAATAATCAAATTAATGGGTAAAGATGGTCAATTGCACAGCTTACCTAGGTTAATGTTATGATCAAAAGAACAGGGGCTAGTGCACTTATGCAGGTAAATGATTTACCATAAACGAATGGGACCTAAGTAAAAAGTTACAGCATAACATGTATAACGATCACTGCTTGCAGGTGCTTTTTTGGAAAGGAAATTAAGTATTCTGTAGACAAGATTTTGTACAGCCCCAATGCAACATGCAATTGCAAAAACACTTATCCAAAACAAGATCATGAAAGATCTGAGAAAAATGTTACTAAAACCCCATATGAAAATTAGTTTACTTCATTAAAGAGGGGAGATCTTGGATTCTATGTTGAACTCCTCATTCCATAATATTTCAGCACAAGGTTCAAAATATCAATACAGGCTTATATGCCAGTTGGGGCGTATCAATGTGTATCGAGGCTCGCATTGATTTTTTTTTTTTTACAAACTGGTTCTGAGGGGTCAGTTTAAAGCCCCATCTACCCCTTGAACCAGGTCAGACCCCGAAACACCCACTGTAGGGGTGTATCGGGAGGCCACTGATACATATTCAAATATTAAACCTTGTTTCAGCATATGACAGCAAATATTTTTGCAGTGCCGCAAAGAGACCATGGGGAGAGATATTCCATACTAGGAATCTCCTTTGCCAACTTAGGATCTGTTAGAATTCTTGCTTAACATTCCTTGTCAACTTTGGTGTTTTCAACCCATCATTTTCTTATGAATTTATATTAGAGCCTTAAAAGAACACCAACATGTCCGGTCTAGACAGTAGGAACATTACAGAACAGCATAAAGCTAGCATACATACAAAAGCATCAAAAAACTAAAAAATTATGAAAAATACCCAGGTCCTGGCGTTCTCCATAAACACCCTCATCTGGAAACACCTGCTCTGACCAAGCTATCGGCAAAAGAATTAGCCTACCTCAGAATCTACATGACCTTGTGAACAAGCTATTCCAGTTTCCAACCACTCAATCGAACCATTTTTAAACTAGCCACATTGCTGGTCAATTTCATTGGTTTAATATCTTCATTTTCATTTTAGCAATACTATTCTTCAATCAACAGGTAAAAACCATGGTTCAGTAATATATGATGTCCATATAATATTTTTCAAGTGTTGATGACAAACAGCATTCTCTAGAAAAGCCTATCTCAACATATATCATTTAGCAGACTATGCAGTAAATACTATTGAGAAGAAAGATATCATAGATTAAGTCTAAAGGAAAAGGCATAACTACCACTAGCACACTTAAAGAGAACAGAAATCACCTTCAGTGGGTGTCCAAGATGCTAATAAAACAAAACTCAGGTTTGCACCACAAGACTCGCATACAATCTTATCTACGTCAACATTTACCCAACCTCTGCGGGCACAAGCCAATGAACTGGCATCCTGTAGACAACTAAAACAAAGTAAAATATATATATATACAAAGAATTAAGAAAGGACATAACCAATTAAGTACAGATAAAACTAAACATGCAGAAAAGCTTTTGGCTCATGTTCCTAAACTAAATACTAAATTGCTTTCAGTTAGTAATTTGACAAAAGCGTTAAACTGCAGTGTGACCATTTTTTTGATAGATAACAGAAACTTTTATTAATAGATGTTAAGAGAAAAAAAAAACAAGAGGGGTAAAAGCTCTTAACCCTCCCAATAAGTACATTTCAGTTTACAATATTGACTAGAAAAAGTTGACTCTTCCCACCCCTTGTTTGGCCAATGAATCTGCCAAGGAGTTGGCACTCCTCTTAGCCCATTGAAACTTGACTTCCATGTTTTGAGTGAACTGTCCTAACTTTCTTTTTCTCATTCAGAAATTTCCACAAACTAAAATTGTCCTTCTGCAGCCAATTTATAGCCAGCTTAGAATCACCTTCCACCATCAGTTTTCTAATATTCAACTCTTGGACTCTTTTTACCCCTTCCAGAACAGCCAATATTTCAGCTCTAAGAGAATCCCCCCATCCAATAGAACCAGAATACATGACAATAATTCGGCCTTCTTCATCCCTGACCCTATACCTGACGGGCCTGGATTTCCCCCTATACCTGACGACCTTCTTATTGTATCTTTTCAGAACACGAAATCTCAAAAGATGATTGGGAGTGACCATGAAGCAAATGGAATATACATGCATGCCAGGCCAGGATCAAGTATCACCTCTGAGAGCAGCTTTTGATTCAAATGTCTCGGAGTCAATCAATCATATTATGTTATGTCATTATCATTTGGGTCATATTTCTTTTTCTTCATTGAGTCTTTTGTTTCTAGCTTTGTTCAAGGAAACTAAGTGTCAAGTTTGCATTGTGAGTCATGCGAGTTGTCAAAGCATTGCAGTTCTTATTACGCAAATAATAAAATATCTACAATTCCTTTTCATATTGTTCACTTTGGTGTGGGGGGCATACCATTTACCTAGCATGGGTGGTTATAAAAATTGTTATCTACTTATTCATGGCTTTACCTTATGTGTTCCCGTGTTGAAGTACCCAAACTTGTAAAGCAGTTTCATGAATTTGTGCTTACCCATTTTGATACCCACATCAAGATATCAAATAATGCTAAGGAATATTTTGAGAAGGATTTTGTTTCATACTCTGAGAGGTTTGGGGTTATACATCAGAGCTCCCCATTGTAGAATTATTTTTATGAATGAAAGAAATTTTATTGGACTAGAAGAAATATCACAAGGTTACAAAGTACATCCAGAAGAGGCGCAAGATGCAGCCCAATCTGGAAACAAGATAATAACTGAGCCCAAGATATATCAGATCCATGCACCCAACGTTTTGCAAAAAAATTAGCCATCCCATTAGCTGAACACCTTTCCCATTGGACTGAGATTATCGTATCTCTGACCAGCCACTTAAATCTTTTCATATACTCTTTATATTTCCAAATTACCATTTCAGGTTCCTTCAACCAACCTATTACCAGTTTAGAGTCACCTTCCACTACCAACCTGTCATAATTTAATTCTCTAAGCAATCTGTCTTCCATGTAAGACAGCTCGGAACTCCGCAAAGGCTGAATCCCCTACACCAACTGGACCTGAAAAAACAGCAACAATATGACCTTTAGAGTTTCTAAAAGCTCCCCCTATACCAACCGGACCTAGGTTCCCTAGAGGGCCTAGACTGCTTCCATCGAAGTTCCGTTTGATGAAGCCTTCGTCTGGTGGTTTCCAAACCACAACAGGTTTGACTCTCTTAGAGGAGCTTCTAGCTACCGCTTCCAAATTCCTCCACAAATCATCAAAAGAGAACTCAGAAAATAAACTTAGAGACTTGGCCCACTTTATAGCTATATATAAAATGCATTCCATCACTGCTTCCTTATTTCTTTCTTTATCATTGAACACTCTACCATTCCTTTCCTCCCACACCATCCAAATCAATGCAGCCCATAGACATCTCCACAAAATCTTACCTCTTCTCTTTGGCCAACTGAAAATCGTCGGGTCAAAGAGATCTCCGATCTGAATAGGTAAACTCCACCTGTGACCAACAAGTTCAAAAATCTTTTCCCAAAGACTAGCCACAAAGAAGCAGGATATCAGAAGATGGTAACAGTTTTCTACACTTGCTTTACACAGGGTACACCAGTTAGGGGACACACAGAAAAGGTAGTATGTTTTGCAAGACATCCAATGTGTTTATTCTCCATGCAAAACTTTCCAACACAAAGCCCCAACCTTAGAAGGAATAGGCTTAGGCCAAATTTCATTAGCAGGGCAATGAGGAGAGTTTGGATTTGAACACAAGAACATCATAAAGGAGGCACTAGAGAAGATCCCTTTGGGGTGTGGAATCCAGATCCGACCATCGGACTTAGACAAATCCAGGAAAACAGAATCAAGAATTTGTATCAACGAGGTTGCCCTTTCAAAGACAAAGTCCCTTAAATAACTTCTTAAACCCAAATTCCAGCTTAACCCGATCAACTCAGAGAGGGAAACAAAAGGAGAGACAGGTTATTTTTTGAACAAAGAAAGAGAACAACAAGGGGAACAAATCTTTAAGGGTTGAATCGCCAAGCCAAAAGTCATCCCAAAAAAGAACCTTACCTCCAGAGCAAACATCATACCTAATTTGTCATAGAAACTGAGGAAGCACTCCACAGATGGACTTCCAAGGAGATACCAATGTAGCCTCGAAGATACACCAGCATCCCAACCATTGCCTGCTGAACCATGGATACTACCAATCGCCTCTTGCCACAATCTCCCCTCTCCTGAATCCACATCCGAAGCCACTTACCTAGTAAGGAGGAATTCTTCTTGCCTATATTTCCTATGCCTAGACCCCTTTGATCTTTACTTTAGCACACTATGTCCCAATTGATCAAGTGATCCTTCCTACCTTCCTCTGGATCTAAGGCTGCAACTTGGGTCGGGTTAGCCCGAACCCAACCCTAACCCAACCTTAAAAAGCCGAGTTGGGTTGATCCAGGTTGATGCTCGGGTTAGAGTTAGGGTTGAAATTTATGAACTCGACTTTACTTCAGGTTGGGTTAGGGTTGACTCCTTGGGCAACCCGAACCCAACTCTATAGTACATATCATATATAAATATATGTTATATATATGATCATACATTGATTTGTTTAGATGCATGATAGTTGTATAGCCACTACCACAGACTATCATTTAGTTCATTTAAGATAATCACTTTTTCTATCAGAATTTAAGATAATCATTTTTTTTATCTCCTCTTTGTTGTTTGCCACCCATAGCTTGCTGCCTATAAAAGATCTATCATAAGTCATCATAATGAAAGTTGAGTTAAGATCCAAAATTAAGAAGTTCAACAAGATTTTAAGGGATGGGAAGAAGGTTAGGTTGGGACCAACCAGAGCCCAGCCCAACCCGAAGTTGACTTTGGGTTGGGTTGGGTTAGGGTTAGGGTCAAAGGAATTTAGTTAGGGTTAGGGTTAGGGTTGGGTTGGTCGGGTTGGGTTAGGGTTAGGGTTGGAGGTTTAGAACTTAGGGTTGGGCTAGGGTTGGCTTCAACCCAACCTAACCCGGCCCAACTTGCAGCCCTACTGACTCCCACAAAAAATCTCTCATCAATTCTTTTAGCTTCATCACTTCCCTCCATGGCAATCTGAACAACTAAAGATAGTAGACTGGAAACGATATAATTTTTCTTCCAAGCAGCCAATTCCTATAGCACTTTTCCACAACTGGATCCAATACCTACTTTATTTCGAATTGTCTCCTAGTGGCATCCCAAGGTATTACAAAGGCCAAGAAGCTATGGGACAACTATTCAAGGTAGGGGGGCCTTTTGGAGCCCAACTGTTGAACAGTAACAATGAAGATGGGATTGCTTCAAGTGGAAGAGAAACCCTAGATTGGGAGCATGAGATAGGGTTTCAGGCAAAAGGTGAAGCTGTGAAGGAGAATGGGGGAAGACTTCCGCAGTTCCGCCTAGTGAGAAAACTCTCGAGATAATCATGTAGCTGAATTTACAGATAATCTTGTTCTTTCTTTGTCTGGGCTGGTAGCCTCCAACAAGGAGGGCGAGGACAGGAGCGACTACTTCCAGTGACAATTGTTCGGTCGATCTGATGGATACAGAAAGCTCATATTCTTCCGGTTCTTATTTTCTCAATCAGATGAAAGAATAATGGCCTAAATCCTAACTCTTTTTCTTACATGAGCCTTCTCTACTTCTCTATTTCAATTTCATTTCTATTCACCCCACGAAAAAAAAGAAATTGGATTTGGTTCTCGATTTTTCTATCTAGTTTAAATCATTGATGATTTTTGCTAGGGAATGTAAATCAAAGAGGAAGGATTCCAAGGAAGTTGATGAGCTTGAGAAACAGTATAAGTGCTGCCTGTTTGCCCCCTGTTTGGCTAGAGTATCTGCCATGCTATTTGCAGTTCTTCTCACCCATTTAAAAGTAACACTAGTTCCCTTGTTAGCCTTTCAATTTCCCTAGTCTGTTCACTTCTTCAGTGAGAGCTGAAGAGAACATCCCTTGGATCCATAGATCGTTGGTTAGACAGGTGCAAACCTTTGGCAGTTCCTTGATTAGCTTATTCAAGTGGACGCCTAGGACTGCAAATCTTTTGGTTGATGCCCTAGCAAGGGATGGGTTGTCAAAGGAAAGTCTTCAGTGGAGATGTCCTTGGCCTGGGTTACATGTGTAATCCTTTTCTGTTTTCTGAATTTTGGTGTTAGTCAAGGTCTGTCTTGTCTTCTTTGTTTGTCTCCATTCTGTTTTTGGGTAGTAAGAAGTTTTTATTAATGAAATCTCTATTTTGTTATTGTACTAAATTATTGAATATAATAAATTAGAGATCCATGCCCAAGTTTTCTCCTAGAAGTTCAAGGTTCATCGGTCATATTCATATATGACAGATTCAATAAAGAGAATAGTTTCCTCAAGTGTCATCTTGCTATCAATATCCATGTGTCCAACACAGGTCAGTGAATTAAAAGGGACGCCTCAGCACACAGGTGAAGCGTGTTTTAGGGTATATGCCTTGCTAGGTCCTAGGCACACGCCTGGTGCACCTAAGCATGCACCTAGTGCGCCTAAGCATGTGCCTCAGCCCAGGCATGCGCCTTTTTAAAATTTCACGCTTTTTTGCTTTTTTTGAAACTAGTTGCTGGGCCTCCAAGAACCCCTATTTGCTAATGTTGTTTATTCATTTTTTTCTAATAAAATATCTTCTTAAAAGGCAATTAAAGTTATAAAATCATTATTTTTATGTGAGAATTAAGAATTTAAGACCCTAAAATGGACTTGTTTGGGCTTGCCTCAAGAGGCATGGTACAAAGGCAGCTCATAGAATCAGGAATGCAATATGTTTTACATCACATTATCTACTTTAAGTAATGCAATTGGGGGGGAAGAGATTGTGTTTTACATGCTTGAAAATGCTTTATATGTCAATTATCAAAAAAAATGCTTTATATGCTTGATTTTATTTTTAAATTTTCATTTGAATACACTTTACATGTTATGTTTATGTATACTAATTTTAGATAATAAGTTTTTTAAAACATTTATTTTAAAACTTAAGTTTATATTTCTTTTTATTGGTAAATGATTGAAACTTTATTCAAGAAATTCAATAAGATATTACAATACAGCCTACCCAAAGGAGGGGCACGAGCTGGTGCCTCTCCACAACAACAACAATGTACTACCTCAGACTAGTAACAAAAAATTTACAAAGCTGCCCAGAATAAGCGTTCCCTTGACACCCCTTGTTTAGCTAACCCATCCGCTATGGTGTTAGCTGTTCTACCCACCCACTGAAAATTAACATTCATGTTCCTTGATGAAAATTAACATTCATCAAAGGAATATAATTTGAAGGAATCTAATGATCTCGGCCAATGGATTTCCCTGGTTGTAATGCAATCCTTTACATTCTGAACATTTCTCTCCTTCTCTTGGAAAATCCTCACATTCCTTTCTTCCCAAATTGTCCACAAAGCAACAGTTTTAATGCTCCTCCACATTGTTTTACCAGTTTTTGTGGGCCACACAAAGAAGGAAGGATCAAAGGTTTGATCTATGGTTGTTGTCAATTTCCATCTGCAACCAAACAAAGCATAGATCCAACCCCAAATAGCAACGGAAAAAGGACAGGTTAAAAGTGAGAGCAATCCTCACCATTAGCCCTGCAAAGTACACACCAATTAGGAGACAAACACATAGAAGGCCTTCTCTTCTGCAACAAGTCTGAAGTGTTGATTTTCCCATAGAACACCTCCCAACAGAACATAATAATTTTAGAAGGTACAGGTTTAGACCAAATCTCCTTAGCTAGGAAACCCACTTGTCCTGAGGGAGAGCAAAGGGACTTAAAAAAGGAAGCACATGTGAAGTAACCTTTTGGGTTTGGAGACCAAAGTCTCACATCAGAACTGAAAAGGTCCATAAAAACACTTTCAAGTAGTGACAACAGGTCTGAAACACATGAGAGTTCATGATCCCTCAAACCCCTACGAAACCCAAAGTCCCAACTCAGAGAATATGGCAAATCAGATGTTGGAAGAAAGTGAGAGATTGTTTTACCCTTGTAGCAAGAAATGGAATAGAGAGAAGGGAAACTGTCCTTAAGGGGAGAATTGCCCACCCAGATGTCTTCCCAAAATAAAACAGAAGTACCAGAATTGACATCATACTTGATACAGTTGAAGAAAAGAGGAAGAATACTCTGAATTGCTTTCCAAGGAGTTGTTAGAGTGGCTCAACACGATACACCAGCACCCCATCCATTTCCCGAACTTCCATGTATACTATCTATCACCTCATGCCAAAGTCTCTCCTGTTCTAAGGGCCATCTCCACAACCATTTTCCCAAGAGTGCTTTATTCTTCAAAACTAAATTCTCTAGTCCCAATCCACCTTCCTCTTTTCTCCTACACACTATTCCCCAATTTATTAAGTGATCCTTTTTTTCCTCCCCTGGCTCCCAAAGAAAATTTCTCATTAATTTCTCTAATTTCTTGGCTTCCCCGACAGGAATCCTAAACACAGAGGAATAATAAATAAGCTGATTTGCTAAAGAAGCTCTCAGTAAAAAAACACTACCGCCTTAAGAAATATAGTTCCTTTTCCACGAGGCTAACCTTTTCTCAAGCTTTTCTAAAATTGGGGCCCAAAATGTGCTTCCTTAGGGTCGGCTCCTAGAGGAATACCTAAATACTGTAACGGCTAATAGGAAATAAGACAACCTAAAAACTCAGCCACCGACTCAAGAGTCCTCTCATCCAGATTCACTCCCACCACACAGCTCTTTTCCAAGTTTATTTTCATATTTGATACTCTCTCAAAGTGCTTTATCAAAGATTTGAGATTACTTACTGTTCTCCTATCACCCCCTTCACAAAAGATTATTAGGTCATCAGGAAACTATAAATGGGTCACCCTAATCTCATTCCTTCCCATCCTCTAACCTCTCACTACACCTTCCCTGTCTACCTTAGAGATCAAACTACTAAAAACATTTGCAACTAGGGGAAAATGAAAAGGGGAAAGGGGGTCACCTTGCCTTAACCCTCTAAAAGTTGGGAAGAAATCCTTGACTACCCATTAACCAAGACCGAAAAATGGCAAGAACTTATGCATCCCTTTATCCAATTACACCATCTAACTCCAAGCCCACAACACCCTAGGACCTCTAATAAGAAGCTCCAATCCACAAGATCATAGGCCTTTTCTAAATCCAGCTTACAAACAAAACATTGCTTTCCGGACTTTCTCATATCCTCCACACATTGATTCGCTATTAAAATCTGATCTGTTATTTGTCTCCCTTGCACGAAATCTCCCTGGGCTTGACCAATGATAGAGGGTAGCACTACTTTAATCCTCAAGGATAACACTTTAGCTAGGATTTTGTAAATGCTAGTCAAAAAACTAATCGGCCTAAAATCTTTAGGATTTTTTACAGAGGAATAATAAATAAGCTGATTTGCTAAAGAAGCTCTCAGTAAAAAAACACTACCGCCTTAAGAAATATAGTTCCTTTTCCACGAGGCTAACCTTTTCTCAAGCTTTTCTAAAATTGGGGCCCAAAATGTGCTTCCTTAGGGTCGGCTCCTAGAGGAATACCTAAATACTGTAACGGCTAATAGGAAATAAGACAACCTAAAAACTCAGCCACCGACTCAAGAGTCCTCTCATCCAGATTCACTCCCACCGCACAGCTCTTTTCCAAGTTTATTTTCATATTTGATACTCTCTCAAAGTGCTTTATCAAAGATTTGAGATTACTTACTGTTCTCCTATCACCCCCTTCACAAAAGATTATTAGGTCATCAGGAAACTATAAATGGGTCACCCTAATCTCATTCCTTCCCATCCTCTAACCTCTCACTACACCTTCCCTGTCTACCTTAGAGATCAAACTACTAAAAACATTTGCAACTAGGGGAAAATGAAAAGGGGAAAGGGGGTCACCTTGCCTTAACCCTCTAAAAGTTGGGAAGAAATCCTTGACTACCCATTAACCAAGACCGAAAAATGGCAAGAACTTATGCATCCCTTTATCCAATTACACCATCTAACTCCAAGCCCACAACACCCTAGGACCTCTAATAAGAAGCTCCAATCCACAAGATCATAGGCCTTTTCTAAATCCAGCTTACAAACAAAACATTGCTTTCCGGACTTTCTCATATCCTCCACACATTGATTCGCTATTAAAATCTGATCTGTTATTTGTCTCCCTTGCACGAAATCTCCCTGGGCTTGACCAATGATGGAGGGTAGCACTACTTTAATCCTCAAGGATAACACTTTAGCTAGGATTTTGTAAATGCTAGTCAAAAAACTAATCGGCCTAAAATCTTTAGGATTTTTTGCTTCTTTCTTCTTAGGGATTAGATCTATGAAAGTGGCATTAACTCCAGGGCTTACTTTGCTATTAACTTCAAATTCCTTAAACACAGCACAAAGGTCTTCTCTTACCACATTCCAGCAGTCTTGATAGAAAGCCTTGGTGAAGCCAATTTAAGTTTATACTTTATATTTTTATTACTATTATGTTGAATATTTTTTATTTTTTTTGGCATTTTTTATTTTTGTACCTTGGTTCAAAAAGGCATGCGCCTTGCACCTTACACCTCAGGCACAAATTGCCCCTTGCGCTTTTAAAACATTGGCACGGGTACAAACCCATTTTAAGTGTCCATCTAGAAGCAACACAAGAACTCTTTCAGAGCCAAGATTATGTCCTTACTTAAAAGGCCACAAGTTTTATGGGATATTCTCAAGTGGAAGTTGACTTAGAATAGGGGCCATCACATAGTGTAATGGTAAAATATCAAGCTGGCAAGTGTGAGAATGCATGTTCATGTCTGGGAGAAGTAACTTTCTGCAAAAAGTGCCAAATATTAGGACTGTATCCATTCTACCCCTTCCAAGACCCCAGATAGCTGGCACCAACATTGGGTAATGTCCTTTTTAAGTTGACAGACAGTCACAGATTGTGATTGGTTGGATTAGAAAGGGGAAGATGGAAGATACTTGGCTCTTAGGAATTTTATAATGGAGATTAGATCTTTGGCAGCTAGAGATATATTGTTCCATTATATCCAGAGATCAGCTAGCTCTTTAGCAGACAGATTTGTTAGTGAGGATGTATATAGGAGCTAGCTATTTTGGAGCCTATCCCTTTGAGCCTACTTGTTGTGAGCTTTGATTGGGATTAGGAATCTCTTTCTACTCTATTCCTATCTATGGTTTTTGGCCTACCAATGGGAGGCCTGCCCTTTTCACTCTCTACTTCGAATCATGCATAAAGTCATCTTTACAATAAAAGAAAGTATATAGAAACTTCTAAAATAATTTCTTTACAGCAGCATTCAAAAAGATTTTGATGCATTTTATGATAGTCACCACCCTAAAGAAAAAAAGTAAAAAGACAAAAAATGAACATAGGGCATCCAAAGGCTACTATCAGCATTTATTATTCACTTGAAGAAAAGAGTGTAGTGCAACAATATATATCCATATTTCAAATATATCCTTTAAGGAAAAGCAACTCAGGTCCAAACCTTTGGTTTTCCAAACCAGTTTGAAGGCTTGAATGTAGCAAGCCGCCTAAGTAAATCCCCTCTTTCCCATGGTCTACATGAAGGTTGTGATGATCCAAGAGCAGAACCACCAGCACTTGTGCTTAAGGAAGCCCGTGGGGGTTGTGAACCAACACAAGACAGAGAACCTCCTTTGGAACCTTGTCCATTGCCAAACCAGTCAATACTGCCAGCATTTGTTGGAACAGCAGGTGAAGATGCCCCTGCAGAACTGATAAAAGACGATGTCTGTAAGAGTAAGACATGGTTAACAGTGTCAACATGTAAATCCCATAATATGGCTCCTAAAAATATGGAGGATAAACTTTCAATCATATTTGAGAGTCGTGAAAAGTGACTTCCAAAAATTATGAAATGATGTTATACTGCTACTATAGTTGTCAAAAATTCAGTCTTCCTCTCTATCTAGTCTAAGGTGTTGCCATGTTGGTAGCTTATGTTTTTGGATTACAAAACATTTTTTTCTCTCAGATATTTCCTCCTCTCAGAAAGGCATCAAAATGGCAATTATAAGGAGATAGTTTAGCATAACTAAACCTTCATATGAGACGCATGTTAATAGGGATTGTGCAAGCCAAAGGGCTGGGCCCACCTGGGACAAAAAGATATGGTTCTAAGCACAGCCAGCACAGCCAACATGACAACCAAAGCAATTTAATCTATTGAACTAAATGGAGAGGCACAGGTAAAATGACCAATCAATTTTTAGTGCACCAAAGAAAGTGGTTTTACAATCAAGCTGTTTAGATTATCCAACCACTGGCACAGGAAACCTAAACGAGGATGCAGTTGCAGAATGGCATTTCCTACTGGATGCTAATCAAAAAATAATAAATAAACAATCTGAGAACAATGTGCTGTTATAGAGATGGTTAATGGTCTGACATCTTTTAAGTGTTCATTTTAATTTTTAACAGCTACATAACAGTACTTGGAAAACAACAATAGTTATAAAATGGCACCAGGAAGCAAAAACATTTTTCTGGGTTGTTGCCACTTGCCACATTGTTTTGAGGTCCAGAAAGCATCACTTAGGAGGAGATAAGCCAAAGGCCAAACAAACATCCAGCACAAGTAAAATTAAAAAGATGTGCCAATGGTTTGTCAAATATCTAGATAGCCACTAAAATAGTGCTTAACAACAGCTAGGGCCATTCAACAACAGATAAAGTGGTAGAAGAAGAACTGAATGACTTATTGCCATTAAGAAGCTAAGAACCTACTTAATAACTTATTCACTGAAAGACAAGACACTAAGTATTCAATTCACCACTTCAAAGGCAATCAAGATCCCCCTTACTTGGGGCTAAATGGTCACCCAGCAGTGGAATCATTTAGCATTCATCAATAAGGACCAAGCGATCATTTGATAACAGCTGAACTGGCTGAATCGAAAGCATATTGCTTTGTCTTTTAGTGAATAAATATTTGAGGTTGTGAGCTTGATTTAATGTTGTGGTTTTACTAAATCTCCATATGTTTGAGTTTCACATATGTAACTTTTAATTAATTTTGTTCATTAAATATAATATCCAAATAATTTTTAGTTCATTTTATTAATATTATATAATATGTTGATCATTTTTAGTCTAATTTATACCATTCAATATCTCATTGCAATCTGAATTCAATTTGAATCAGATCTAAATTTGATGGATTAGATCCAATTCCAATCGAATATAAATAAATCAATTTTGGATCTGCTAATGTCTTATCCAATTCGATCCATTTGCAGCCCTATCCTTAATTGAGGAAATTGAGGATGGGTAGTATACAGCATCTTCATCATCATCTAAGCCTTGTCCGAACTAGTCAAATACATGAATCCTGATTTACAATTCCATTTGAGCGTGTGTCTGACACCATAACTCGAGCCAGCACCTGACCTACTTCACCCCAGTTTAGGTCCTCCCTTGAACCGTCTGACAAACTTGGTTGGATTTTCCCTGGTCCGGTTCACCTATGTTAGCCCGTTCAAGTCCAATTCCCTTAAGCACTCTCCAATTAAAGCTTGGAGCTCCTACCTATTCGGCTATTCGTTGGAAAATCCAACTCAGCAACCCTCTCTTGGGACATGTCGCTCAACCGCTCTGCCTCCTTCAAAATTTGAAAAGATTCCTCCAGCTCATAGGCTGCCACAAGGTCAGGAGTCTACAAAATCTCCACTGTTCTGTACCCCTGATGGGCAGGCCTATCCAACAGCTCCCCTGGGTCACCCCTGGAAGTTCTGACACAGATCTCTTGCCTGGAGGATTCGATCGCCATGCCAAACATCACCAGCATCCCTGCAATTTTCAACAGCCCTGCCCGGTCAATTTCCCCCTCTTCATAGGATCTCAATAGCTCCTCCCTCGAAATTTCTTTTGCCCCTATGTACCTCTGATCCGCCGGCCAAGCTGCAAGTTCAAATTTCAGCCAGATGTGCATTGTATACACCACTTCTCCTACCTTAATGTCAATTGAACCTTGCAGCTCTCCTTTCCATACAACCTGAGCCCTGATCCACTCAAGTGTCGCTAATTCCTTTGTCGAGTCATCTGTGGCTAGGAAACCCCCACAAAAGTTGCCTACCATTGTTATGATTTTTGGGTTCCAGGGCATCAGTGAAAGGCTGTAAATTTTAATCCCGACCTTCCTGTCCACGATCCCCTGACTCGGAGGCTCATCCATGGCACAACCAGCACAGGCACTCCACCTATCGATGAGCAAGGACATGCCCCCAGCCGCCACCGGGATCTATTCAGGAGTCAGGATGTGTCTCAAGTCCGACTCTGAGGGGACTATGAACAGGAACAAACTACTGATAAACTTTTTCACCTTGACTTCCTCTAGGACATTCCAGGCTTCCCTCACCCAGGCTTCAGCACCTGCTAGGTCCGGAGCCTCCCCCTCAAACTTCCCAACTAGTCATGACTCCAAGAACTTCGTAAAGAGATTTATCCCTTTGCCTTCTGTTTCAATGAAGAAGAGGTCCCCATTCTGGTAGAAGTGACAGCCTCCCCCTATCGGCCAAGCCTTGGAGAATCATTTCTTAAATAAAACTGTTTTAATTAAAAATCTTCAAAGAGTTATAAATAAAGGCAAAGAAAATATGCATAAAACCATGGGCAGCCAACATTTCATTAGAAAAAACCTACAAAGGGAACATCAAAGTTCACCCTCTGTGATTGAACACCATCTCCAACCCAGAAAGACAAATTCAGACAAAATTATGGAAAAAAAAAAAACAAATTAAGGAAACTGATCAATTACATCCACCATTTTCAGATGAAAAAGGAATGAAAGTGCAGGCCAAAAAAAAACTTCTACAGAAACGAGCAATCTCAACCTCAGAACAATTGGCTGTGTATCTTTTTTCTTCTTCTTCTCCTTCTCCGTACCACCCCTACTGGAATAGTTTACAGTATAAAATAAGCCATGGCTTCAAAGTTACTTCAGAGCATAATGTTTCCCGGTAAAATCCTGAAACCACGAACTTGACCTAAGACCACCTTAAATTCAACAGTACCAACAAACATTGCGGAGAAAGGGAGGGATAGGAGAAAGTTCCGTGAAAATGCTTCCCCATTCACAATTTGTTCTCCGGTGTAAAAATAAAACAAAAATTCATTTTTACAGGTCCTATTTGCTGTTAAAAAGAATCGTGCCCATCCTGTATCATTAAAATTCGCCAGCTGTAATTAATGACTCCACAAAAATCCATATACATCATGCACCATTGCTGTAATTCCTTATAATTCAACCTAAATAAACAATTCAACTCAAGCATTGAGCTAAACAACCGAAACCCTTATAGAAATCAACAATAACTCGGGCAAATCCCACAAAATAATTATTCTCAGACCAAAAACAAACTGACCTCACCAAATTCTAGGGTTTTCGAACAACGCATATCGACCTAAGCTGATCTGTTCAACTACTAAGCATGCCCTAGTGGTTCACTAAAGTGATCAAGACGCAAGAAAAGAAAACACCCGAGAGATTCCTCGAAAGAAAAGAAAGGCAAAAAAAAAATCAAACCAAGGAAAAGGCGATACCTTGCAGCAGTAACCGGAGGCGGCGAGGAAGATCGAGCGAGCAGTAAGGGATCCATAGTTCCCCCAGAGCTTATAACCTCCTCCCTCATTGTTCCCTCGTCGAAACCAAAAATCTCCGTTTTCTCGTTCTTGGCTCCTTTTTATAACAGCGTTAACCGATTCCCTTTCGCTCCTAAGTTACGCATGGCGCGTAATACGCGTAATATATTTGCGTAGTAGATAATATCCAATTTCAAATCGAGGAGTTCGCATCTCCGCCCCACCGTGTTTCTGTGTGCGACTGACACCTGTTCAATCGCACGCGATGAGATGTTCCCACGTGCGAGGCTAATGATACGGACGTTAACCCCGCCCGTTTAGCCCCAAAACGATCTCAAAGGGGCAAGGTTCGAGCTTCTCCCATATTCCTGCCCTCTGAACTTCAAATCGGACTCTAACCCCTGTTTTAGCCCGAGCTCAGATCTCCGCCTTCATCTCCGGCACCCGCGATCGCTCCAGTCACAAGGTAAGTTCTAACCATCGTTTTTTGTGTGGGTGTTAAGTTTTTTCATTTCAAACCAGAGAAACCCTCTTTGATGTTTTGTTTTTCATTTCAAACCAGAGACTTTTTTTTACCCTCTTCCACCTCCCTCGCCGGCACCGGTGTTTGCTTGAGTACTGGTTTCTTGAAGTATGCTTAGTTTTTTCTTCATAGAGCACTGGTTTCTTGAAATGAAAAACACTCGCACAAAAAACGAGGGTTGGAACGTACCTGTAGGATGGGGGAGAAGACATTAACTTCAACTGGATGGTATAAAGGAGATGGTTAATAAGTACTCTATGTATATCTTCTAAAAGTCAGTTGCCAATACATCCATCATATTAATCGAACCAATACATGAAAAATTCTTAAGGCCATGCTTGTTTCCATGTAAAGTGGATTGAAAAGTTTTCAAGTTGATATTTTTAAGATTTATTTTCTGACAATTTACAAATAAAACTTTGTTTTCCTTGCCATTTACATGAAAACAAATTAGGAGCAAAAAACTATGATTTTATTATAAAAGAGATAATAAAAATACTAGTTGAAATATTTCATTCTAAAAAATTTTACAAAGAAACAAATACAGCCTAAAGAAATGACAATGCCTATTATACAATTATCATTAATCAGGTCAACCGAGAACACATGCAACCAAGGTATAGTACAGCAATATCCCATCCTCCCTTCACTTGACAAGTATTTTAGGTAAGAAATTTCTCACTTTTAGGAATAAGAATGAACAAATACAAATAAATAAGATTAAAACTTTATTTCTCTATGAGCAACTTAGCCCAAAACAAGCCAAAGTACATCATATTACAATTTATCCCAAAACAAGCCATTTCTACTAGCTCCTTGCTTTGCCAATACATCTGCCACTCCATTTGTAGACCTTCTTATCCACTGAAAAGTGGAATTGAACTGAATCTCTTTGCCAATGTGTCGATCTCCCTAAAAGCATGTCTATAATTTTGTATTTCCATGTAGTTGATCTGATTTTCTTGGACGAAGATATGACTAATTGAATATCTCCTTCCACTTCTAATTCCTTTACTCTAACTTTTACAGCAAGTCTTAATCCATGTAAGAGAGTCGGTATAATGGCAAGAAGATTGAGTTATATATTCTACATTCACAATGAATGCAAGAGAAAATTTGGAGCATATTCTTTCCAGAGCATATGATTTCTTATGTTCGTTAACCAGTCCTAATGTAGTTTTAGAATAAAAGTATTGGTTATGACAAATAAATCTTGGGAAAAGAAAAAAACTTGAGTTTATATAGCGTCTAAAGAAGAAATAGAGAATAACAAGCAAAGTTACAAGCAAGGTGGACAAAATTGACACGAGAATGAGATAGAAAGAATTCCATGATATTACTCTTTTTCTAATAAGGAGGGGGTGGGGGAGTATGACTCTACATCTCATCATCATCATCAACTAAGCCTTCTCCAGAGCATATGGGGTTGGCTACATGAATCCCATTTCACCATTCTGTTCTATTCAGTGTCGTGTCCATTTTTAAACTATGGGTGCTTTAATAATTTTTTATTATTTCTCCAAAGTCCCTTTGGGTTTGCCCCTAACTCTACTAACCCCTTGAACTTGTAACAGATCAGGACTTTGCATTTAACCTTCCTAAATTTAATCTAGTCACTTAAAAAAACATGTATATGTAAAATGTCCAATAGGTGGGAACACAGCAATCCAATTTGACAATGTTGAACCCCATAAATAGCAGCTTGTGAAGTATCATAAATATAGTAGAATATATATTTATCTTCCATGTCTGTAACACCTTAGTAATATGAGGACCTTAACTTGACCCTTCATGGAATTTTCTTGTTCTTCTTCAAATTCCTTCCTCCTCCTCTGGCCTTATTCTTGCAGTAGAAAGATTTGCTTTTCAAGATCAGCACACCTGGTCTCACTGGCTTGGGTAAAGGTTGGATGTTCTTATTTTTCTATATCAAAGGAGAGCTGTAACTCTTCCAAATCACTAAGTGTGTTGTCTTTCTCTTCTAATTTTGCATACCTTTCATCTAGCTCCTTCAACCTTATTTGAATAATTTCCAATTGAGGATTCAAAGCTCCTCTTTCAGTAAGAAGTATGGGATTCTCATTGTCAAGAGACCAGCATGATTTTTCTAAGGTCTTTACTTTTGTCTTCAATCAGAAAACTTGACAAAACCCAAGTACTCAACTCAACTCAACAAGGCATTGTACCAACTATATGCAATTGACTACACAAATCTTGTTACACCATTGAGCTCTGTTCAATGTCATAGACAATGTAAATTATTGACCTTCAAATAATTTCTAACTACTTCAATCCATGTTCATTTTGGTCTGCCCCTAGCTTTTTTAGACCCTTTTAAATTGCAAAAGTCACTTCTTACTGGATATAGTCTAACCTTTGACATTATTTTTCCTGCACAAAGTGGCTGCCCTCAGACTTGAACCTGTGTTCTCACAAATGCTCACTAGCCCAAGATTTTACTATTACACCAAATATTGGCCTGTACTAAATGTTATCCTACATGGTGGAAATTACCGAGCGTAAGGTGATTAAAAAATTTTGGTCTGGTCTAAGCTCTTGAAAGGAATGGACTCAATATTGACCTCAACTTTGGAAATTTTTGCACAAAATGATTGCTCTTAGAATCATACCCACATTCTCGTGTTTGCTTGTGCTCAATAGAGCAACATTTTAACATCTCTTTTTCTTTCAAAATGATTAAAGTGACTCACTTCTTCCAATCTATATAGGAAAAGAAAGATCTACCCTTTTCAATATGCAAATTTGTACCAACATCATGTGATGGTCTATGGAATAAAACTTCCACACAATATTCCTTAAGTATGCTGGATTCCAAATCAATCAAGTAGGTTAGTCATTCTTTAATAGGATTCAGTTGTTTGAGCGACAACTCATACACAGATCTGTCCTTAGTCTTTATATAACATAATAGAGCAAAATAAGACAGAAATAAATAACAACTGAAACAACTAAATGACCAACGACTAACCCTAGGAAGACTAGAACACCTTCTACCCTACGAACACAGTGGGACCGTAGCTGGGGGGCCCACATCAGTGTTCTCTACACTCCCCCTCAAGTTGGGAATAAATGTTTATCATTCCCAACTTGGATAGATCCGCCTCTAGCTTCTTCCGTGCTACAACTTTGGTGAGGATATCTGTTAGTTTATTGTTGGAGATGATGTACAGGAGACACACTTCTTGTGATGAGACCCTCTCTCGTACAAAGTGTTGATCAACTTCAATATGTTTAGTTCTGCCATACTGCACTGGGTTGTGTGCTATATTAATAGCCGCTTGATTATCACAATACAGCATCAGGGGCTTCTCATACTCAATACCCAAGTCCTCAAATAGTGATCTCAGCCAAAGAATTCCAACCACTCTGTTAGCCATTGACCTGTACTCAGTTTCAGCACTACATCGGGAGACAACGCTCTGTTTCTTACTCCTCCAAGAGACTAGGTTACCTCCCACAAGAGCACAATATCCAGAGGTAGACATTCTGTCATCAACACTCCCGGCCGAATCGGCATCCGTATAGACCTCCACCTTCATTGGGCCATTGTTCTTGAATAGTATACCTCTATCCGGGCATCTCTTCAAATATGCTAGTATTCTTTCTGCTGCTAGAAGGTGCGTGGTTCTAGGAGAATGCATGTATTGATTGACAATACTAACTGCATAACTGATATCTGGCCAAGTGAGGCATAAATTTAGGAGCTTTCCCACTAACCGCTGGAACATAACCTTATCTTCAAGCAACTCCCCACTCTCTGCACTAATCTTCTGGTTCTGTTCAATGGGTGTATCCACAGGTTTGACACCCAGCTTTCTAGTTTCCACCAACAGATCTAGAGCATATTTCCTCTAAGAGACAAACATCTCCTATTTAGACCTAGCAACCTCAATACCCAAAAAATACCGTAGTGTACCCAGATCTTTCACCTCAAACTCTTGATGAAGGAGCTGTTTGAGGGACTCAATCTCATGGCTGTCATTTCTTGTCACCACAATATCATCAACATATACTGCAAATAGTGCTAGAGAGGACTCCACCCTCTTGATGAATAGTGTATGATCTGACTGGGTCTATACATAACCGAACTTCCCAAGGGCTATTCTGAATCTGTCGAACCAAGCTCTAAGTGACTGCTTCAAACCATACAATGCCTTATTGAGCCGGTAGACCTTCTTACTTGGCTCTGTATCATAGAATCCATGAGGCAACTACATGTAAACCTCTTCTTGCAAATCCCCATTCAGGAGGCAATTTTAACATCCATTTGGTACAAAGGCCAAGTGTGGCTTACTGCAAGAGATAATAGAACCCGATTGGTGGTCATCTTGGCTACCGGGGCAAATCTCTCCAAGTAATCTATACCATAAGTCTAAGTGAACCATTTTGCAACTAGCCGAGCTTTGTACCTCTCAATAAAACTATTTGCATTTTGCTTCACAATAAATACCCATTTGCATCCAACTGGTTTCTTTCCTTTGGGCCAGTCAACTAGCTCCCAGGTATTATTTTTCAACAGGGCATCCATTTCAATTTGCATTGCACCTCTCCACTCCGGGACTGATAGGGCTTTTTGCACTATTCTTGGAATAGGGACATTAGCAATGGAAGTGAGATAGGACCTATAGGAGGGAGATAGGCGATCATATGACAAAAATTGGGAGATGCAGTGGGCTGTAGATGTGGTGCAATGCCGTTTTCCTTTACGAATGGCAATGGGAAGGTCAAGGTCATCTGCAGGGGGTGAGGTAGCAACAATGGAAGGAGTCTCTGTGGGCCCTAGGACTGTAATATCTGGACTTGAGCCGCAAAAGATGTTGGAGCTGGTCGGGACTGCTGATGACTAGGATCAACCTACCTGCATCGCCTGTGATAGACTCTCAACTCCCGATCCCCCTGACCACCCTCGCTACTATAGTCCTCATCACCCAATGGAATAGGTAAAGGAACAGCCCCAAAAGTATTACCCCTGCCCTCACTTCACCCCCCTTGAAGAAAATGACCCAAATCTCCACGTTCACTACTCTCCCCCTGAGGAGAGACCCGAGAATAGTAGGGTGTCTCCTCAAATAAGGTGACATCCATGGAAACAAACCTCTTCCCTGAGAGAGGAATATAGCAGCAAAAACCCTTTTGAGTTTGTGCATAACCAAGAAAGATGCATTTGGAAGCCTTGGGTTTGAACTTGGAGTGATGGGGACCGAGAAACTGAACAAAACAAGTACAACCAAATGTTTTGAGGGGAATATTAACAACTCTTCATTGGGGTATAGAAGTGAAAAATGAGGTTTTATATCAAGAACTCAGGAAGGAACCCGATTAATAAGATATACCGCCGTAAGGATAGCATCACCCCAGAAGCGAATAGGAACATTGGAGGTAAACATAATACTTCTAGCCACCTCCAAGATGTGTCTATTCTTCCTTTCTGCAACCCCATTCTGTTGAGGTGTATGAGGGCAAGTGCTCTGGTGGATAACCCCATGATTAAGAAGGTACGATGCCAATGGCTTAGCAAAGTATTCATTTGCATTATCAGATCTAAAAACTTTGATCCTGGCATCAAACTGGGTTAGGATCATTTGATGGAAGTTTTGGGTCAGGGTAGGAACACAATCTCGTGAACGCATAAGATAATCCCAAGAAAACCGGGTGTGGTCATCAACAAATAACAAAAAATATCTGTATCTACCCATAAAAGTAATGTGATATGACCCCCAAATATCAGTATGCACAATATCAAAAGAACTATTACTCCTTTTATTATTCAATGAATAAGAGTTTCTACAATGTTTAGCAAATTCACAACTTTCACATTTCAACTAAAACGACTCAATCGACTCAAACAAAGTAGGAACCAAACTCTTTAAGGACCGAAAAGACAAATGACCCAATCGGTTATGCCAAAGCATAACCGGACTCACAACCTGAGAAACAAGTAACTTCTTATCCATTAACTCTTCCCGACGAAAATTCTCCCGGAGCAAACAGATCCCATTCGTCTCACGGCCAGTCCCAATCACCTTCTTCGTCTCTAGGTCCTGAAAAACACATCGGTCAGGGAAAAAGTTACTGAACAGTTCATATGTTTGGTAATACTTCTAACGGAAAGAAAGTTAGTATCAAGTTTAAGATATGCAAAACAAAATACAAGGAGATAGTATCCGACAGTTTCATGTCACCCTTGCCAGAAATAAGGACAAAAGAGCCATCAACAATAGATACTTTATCCCTACCAGAAGATAAGTGATAAGTAGTAAACAATGAGGGCAAGCTAGTCATATGGTCGGATGCACCTAAATCTATTACCCAACAGGGTTCAGTAGTACCTGGAGCGGAGGCATGGTAGGCTGAGGCTCGAGTACCTGAATGTGCAAAGGCCGATGTGGCAGGGGCTGATGATGATTGCGATGACTGAGCTGAACTGCGAACTTCTTTTTCCAACTGTACTAGAGCAGCCCAAACTGTAGCTAAGGTCTCTAAGGGTGTGCCTCTTGTACTAGACGAGGATGCTGAATCAGTAGTCACAGCCACATGAGCATTACCCTTTTTGTTTCTCAACTTTGCCGGGACCAAATGTGGATGCAGCTTCCAACATGTTTCTTTTGTGTGTTTAGATTTCTTACAATGCTCACACACCACATCCCTTTTATCTTCCTCCTTTTTGTCTCTCTCTGAATCACCCCTTGTTTTGGGTTTGACAGCTACCAAGGCAGGTGCAAGCGGCTAATGTTGCATCATGACTTTCCTCCTGGTCTCTTCATTGTGCACTAAGGAGTATGCCTAAGAGAGGGTCACACTATCTTTGGTCAAAATCTGTTGTCTCACAATATCATATTTTGAATTTAGTCCTGCCAGAAACTCAAATACTCTATTTGTCTCGATGTGCTTTCTATGGGTCTGAGCATATTTGGGACTCTCCCACTCACGAGTCTCTAAGTGATCAATTTCATGCCACAGGGACTTCAAGGTAGAGAAGTAAACCGAAATCGGTTTCTCTCCTTGTTTAAGGGTATTCAACTCACATTTCAATTCATATGCTTTGGCAACATTAAGGGGTTGGGAGTAAGTTTCTTTCATCACATCGCATATCTCTTTGGCTGTCTTTGCCCATAAGTAATTTCGGTTGATATGATGATGCATAGAATTATACAATCATGTCATAACCAAGTAGTTTTCTTGGACCCACTTGGTATACATAGGGTCTCCCTTTGAAGGTTTTGTCACATCTCCCAAGAGATACCCTACTTTGCCCCTTCCCCCAATAGCCATCATGGTTGATTGGGCCCATTCCAAATAGTTTGATCCATCAAATCTTACGGTTGTAATATGAAAACATGTCTCAGAACCACCACCATAACTGTTGTTCCCAAAACTGCCTTCTGCCTGATTCTTAAACTCCATTTCGGTCAAGAACCAGAAGTCTCAAAATTAGGGTTACTACAATCAAAATAGCACTTGGACTATTAACCACAATCACAAAATCAGTATAGAACCAATCTGTACTTACAGTAGATGTGCATGAAACAGGTATAAAACTGATCTGAAACCAATAACCACACATAACAGCAATAGTCTGAACTGTTTCCACCCCCTTAAAAGAGTTTGAAAACCCCAAAAGAAAACTGAAAAACAATTTGAAGAACAATCTGATATGCTGAAGCCGAATTGGGGTTTTCATCAGTCCTAAAAGCAAATTCTCAGTCGTACACTCCAGATAGTACCGTACAGATAAGGCTTGTAGTAAGGTTAATATGAAACCCTAAAACTGATCAATGTTGAGGAGAGAACTATTAGGGTTTGCCGCAGTATTAGATCACAAGGTTCAGTTCAGTATTAGGGTTTGCCGTAGGGTTAATACAAAACCTTAGACATTAGAAAGATAAAACCCTAGACTGGTTCGGCCGCCCTTGCTAGATAGGTCCAACCTATTTTCTCTGATATTACTTCTCTCAGAAAATAAAAAACTTATAATAGAATGTTGTTCGCTGCCTTCCAAGGTTACCCGAACCCTAGCCTTCTCTGATTCTTCCTGATCACCAACACGCTACAACGGTAGCAATTCTTCAAACAGCTGCTAAACCCTCTAGAGATGTCCAAGAACCAATCAACAAACTCTATTTTCTCAGCTTCCAGCCTTAGATGGTTCTCATGTGGTCGGTTGGACTAGCATCACATGGGAAACCCTAACTCTGATACCAAGTAGAAGTTCAGTATTGTTATCAGTCTTGAACCCTAATGGATTTTAGGTTTGAAAATAAAAAGAAAGGTAAATAGAAGAGAGGAGGAAGAGGGAGGAGAAGTAGTAGAACACAAGAGTTGAAAGGAAGAGCAGAAGCTTAATGTTCTGTCGTCGCCACTTTAATTAATATTTATAGGTTATGCTCATTACATGGAAAGGACAGATCTACCCTTAGTCTTTACATAACATAATAAAGCAAAATAAGACTGAAATAAATAGCAACTGAAACAACTAAATGACCAACGGCTAACCCTAGGAAAACTAGAACACCTTCTACCCTACGAACACCATAGCTATGGGGCCCACATCAGTGTTCTCTACAACCTATTAGAGGAAGGATAGTAGATGTGTGCGTCTAGACTTTGGTCCTCAAAGGCTTCACCAAAACCTTAAAAACAAGCCACCAACCAAAAAAAGCCACTTGTCCATGGGTTTTGGTTTGAAGAATAGCAACTTGACTGGAACTTTTGAGTTTAAAGCCCATCTTACACTTCCATGCATCGCACCTAAAATACCCATACATAAAACCTTTAGATGAAAGTAGGATAGAGAAACTATAGCGTAATTAGGACTAGGACATCATGAGTGTTGAACTATGTGATTGTCATCTTTAAAAGTAGGATAAAAAATGAAGCCCAAACTCTTTCATCCCATTAAAAAAGCAACAAAAAGAAGAAGATTTGATCTTCCATTAAAAGATACTAAAACTCCCTAAAAGTCACCGAAGGCAACACCTAAGCCCAAATTTCCAAATGTTATCTAAGTCTAAGCTAGATCCCAAACAAGTTTCAACATATCAAAATCTTGAATCAAAGTCAAATAACAATAATAATGTAAGATAAAAAAAAATGAAACCAATTAAGTAAAAATTAGGATCAAATTACATTAATAAAAATTTAATGATAAGAAATCTAAGAATTTGAATCAAAATAAAAATCATAATTATCACAATCTAAAACTCTCATGACCATCTTCCGACTCTAGGTTTTTGTTTCCTATCTTGAACAAGTAGATGCATGACTATGAGTTCAGCTCTTGAGAGGTAGCATCAAAATGCCATTTTGACCCCTTTAATTATCTCTATTTTGTCCCTCTCTTAACTAAGCAGATGCACGACTCTATGAATTCAAATCTTGAGAAGTAACATTAGAAATCCACTTTGACATACTTTGAGAGTATGTAGTAGATATACATGCTAAAGGGTCTAACCTTCCCTTTGGGCACTATCAAAGGATACTTCATTCCCTCAACCGAACTTAGGCTTAGAAGATGCTTGGCTCTATGAGTTATTCTTGAAAAATAACATCAAAAGGCCATTTGGACCTTCATACCTTCAAAAGTCTAGGATGCCTAATAGGTACACATATGGTGTAGGGATATTCCTTTGGAAAGTATCAAAAAGGCATTTGCATGATCCTTCATAAACTTTCGAGCTTAAATATCTTTTTTGTTCTTCTCTAAACTTATTAGATGTTTGACCGAATGACTTTGTTCTTGGGGAGCAACATCAAAAATGTTGTTGTTTCATAAACATGATAAATGAATTAATTACTATCAACATTTTCTTCAAGTCTTAACATTTTCCCAAACCAAAGAGTATTTTCTAAATTAAAACATTCTAATTACAATACTAGTTGCCCAAGTCCCAAAATTAATAATAAAATGAGGGGAAAGAACAAATGTACCAAATAGCTTCAAACCCTAATACCTTGCTAACATAGTAGATAGGTCATTGGACTCTATCTACCTCTCTTATTAGTACCGAGCTAACCATCTCGTCACTTGCAGAAAGGTACAACTCCAAAACATCACCTTCCTCGGGTCGGGTTAAGACCGGGATACTGTCGAGGTACTTTTTGAGCTCGTCGAACGCAAACTGGCATTCTTCGGTCTATTCAAAGTCTTTGCTTTTAATTGCCTTAAAGAAAGGCAGGCAGTGATCTGCTAATTTGGACATGAAGAGCTCAGAGCGGCTATGCGGCCATTGAGCTTCTAAACCTCCTTCAATTTTCAGGGTGGTTTCATATCTAGGATGTACCCTAGGAATTTACTCGAGGTGACACCGAAGACGCACTTGTTTGGATTTAGTTTCATGTTAAACTTACGTAGAATTTCAAAAATATAATGCAAGTCTTGTATTAAATCATTTGAAAACTGAGTCTTGACAACCATGTCATCTACATACCATTCTATTTTCTTGCTGATCAACGGCTCAAACAATTTATTTACAAGTCTTTGGAACGTTGCCCTGGCATTTTTTAGTCCGAATGGCATGACCTTGTAGCAGTACAGGCCGAGTTCAGTTATGAAGGTTGTCTTTTTTTCGTCAGCAATGTCCATCCTGATCTGGTTGTAGCCCGAATAGGCGTCTAAGAAGCTTAGCAACTCATGCCCTGAGGTCGCATCCACCAGACGGTCGATCCTGGGGAGCGGGAAGCAGTCTTTTGGGAAAACTTGGTTCAGGTCAGTATAATCGACCCACATGCACCACTTACCATTAGCCTTTTTTACCAAAACGGGGTTGGCCACCCAACTCGGGTAATGGACTTCCCTGATAAAGTTGGTTGTGAGGAACTTTCCAACTCTTCGTCAACTGCACTCCAGTGCTCTGGGGCTAAGTTGTGTTTCTTCTGTCTAACGGGCCTAATTACAGGATCAGTATTAAGCTTGTGAGTGATGATGATAGGGTCTATGCCGGGCATCTCTGCCGTTGACCATGCAAAAACATCTAAACTTTCAAGTAAAAAACTTACTAGTTAAGATCACAGAGGCTCCTCGATTGAAGTGCCAATCTGGAGTGTCTGAGTTGGGTTCTAGACCGATGTCGGGACGGAGACGGTCTCTTCTGTGGGTGCAGTTCGCTCCTCGCACTGCTCCGCATGTCGCTCCAACTCGAGGTTGTCTGCCACCTTGGCTTTCCCTTTGAGGGTAGCGACGTAGCACTTGCGAGATTCAAGCTGATCGTCTCGCGCCACCCCAACTCCGAAGTCCGTAGGGAACTTCATCACCAGATAGTAGGTGGAGACCACCGCACGAAGGGCATGGGTGATGGGTCGAACTATTGGCATTGTACGGGGAGGGAGTCGCGACCACCAAGAAGTCATGATTGAGCCTCACGATGCTAGGCCAAGTGTCGACCTCCACATGTATAGTAATTCTCCCCAGGGGCCTGACTTCCTCTCCGTTGAAGCCCACCAAATGAGTATTTGCGGGCTTGAGATCACCTTCTTAGAGTTGAAGCTTGTCGAACACCGCCTTGAAGAGAATGTCTGCTTTGCTCCCCCTGCCGACCTGTTTTATTATTATTATTCTGTACAAAGTTTCTTAAGTATCCGCGACGGATGAGTTCCTTTATCTCGTCGTTGAGGTTTTTATAACTCTCGATATTATAATTGTGATCTTTATGGAAGCTACAATACAAATTTTTATTCCTTACATGAGATTCCCCTTTCAACCGGGGTGGCCACTTCACGTACGGGGCATCCTTGATTGCCATAAGGATCTCGGCCCGCTTCGCGTTCAAGGGCGTCAAGTCTGTCCTCTCTGCTGGTGGAGCTCAGAAGGGCTGACCTGGCCTTGCCCCCCGAGATAAGTCTTTCTTCTTCTTACTGTCCCCTGGGTCGGGGGCTCGACCTCTATTTTTCTTTTTTCAGGGATCTGCTCACCCTTTTAGTTGATTTCCTCCTCTGTCCCTATCAACTGGTCCACAAGCTTAAGGAACTCGGTTACCATCTAGGGCCGATTTACAACCACATGCCACTTGAATTCTTTGTGAGTGATGCCTCTCTTGGCCATGGTGAGCTGAACTGCAGGGTCTAGGTCGGGTATCTGTAAACAAGCATCGTTGAACCGCTTGATGTAACTTGGAATAGATTCTCCTTCCTGCTGGACTATGCCAAGGAGGCTCTCCTGGGTCCTCAGGCTCTCCTGGGTCCTCAGGCACCGCTCGATGACGTCTCCGTTGCTTTTTTGCGGGCTCCGCATTAGTGTTGCTGGCCTCGATATTGTCGGGCACAGTTTTCGCAGGGAGGGGGACGAACGACTGGTAATAGCTACGGACAGAGGGGTCTTGCCTGGAGTCTGCGGCCAAGACCTCAAACCTGTTCTCCACAAGCGAGGCCACGAACTCAGAAAGCTGAGGTGATGCGGGCCTGGTAGGCTGGGACCCTCCAAACCTGACTGCGCGCGGCAAGGCAAGGGTGACTGGCCTTTCCTTCCTCCCGTGGGATGAGACTTGACTCTCGAGAGGATTCTGGGTCTGAGAGGTCTCTCCCCGGCAAAAAGGACGCTCATTCTAATGGTGAGGCCGGACTTGTTGCACGGCCGGATGTTGAGGAGGAAGGGGTTGCTGGGTCTGAGGCAACGAGGGAAACTACTACTGATAGTGATGCTAAGAAACTTGGTGTAGCACTTGCTACTGATATAGTTTGAATTGCTGGACCTGTTGCATCTGAGCTTGCATGGCTCGCATGCATTGCACCAGGTCTTCAAGCTGGTTTTGGGCTGTCACGGGGGGAACAAGGGAGGGTTCAGTGAAGGTTGTTTCCACCGTGAAAGGGAGTGGAGCATTCACGGGTGCCATTGTCTAAGGCACGTTCAGAATGGGAACTCCATTCGTGGAGTTGCTCCCCGGCGGTGTTCATTTCTGCACTGCGTGCTGCGTTCCTGGAAGAAGCCACGAGAACTAAAGTCTGCAAAGTTTTGGTTGAAGGCTTTTTGAAGCGTTTCCCACAAACAACGCCAAATGATGTAGCGCGATATGGTCACTCCTAGCTGGTAGGGGTTTCGCTCCTACCTAGCAACGGACAACACCTGAGAAGGAGAAGATGAAGGATTCCCAAGGAGCTCGGCCGGCGGGAACACTCCGATGCTTAAGTTAGAACTCTGAGAGAGAAGCTTAGAGAGTTATGATGAGCTAAGAGTGGAGATGTGCACTACTCGATTTCCAAAAATTCAATTACCTTTTTTCTTGGGGGTTGAAGCCCTTATATATTAATGTGCGGCAAATCGGGTGTAACCGCCTCTAGTTCTCTGCTACAGTCGTTATTCGTCAGACTGATTTGATTGGCGTAGGTATCCATCACAGGGTACAGTCCTGTCACCTGAGAGACGTTATGTAGAGCTGGCATGCATGACGCCACCGGGCGTGAGACATGGGCGCAGTCCTATGGACTGGCAGGTGCTGTGCCGCCGGACAGGAGACGGGGGAGCAGACTGAAAGCACGGTCTTGTTGGATAAGACGTTACTCGAAGACTCCGGGTTACTCAATAGCGAACTCCTTTGTAGCGAGCTCCCTTGTAACGAACTCCTTCGTGGTGAGCTCCAATAGCAAGCTGCCTTGCAGCAAGCCGTTCTATAGCGGGCTGTAGCGAGCTGCCTTGCAGCGAGCTGTTCTGCAGGGGTTTTAGCGAGCTCATTACACCGAGTTGTGGCCAAACTGTCATGCTGAGCTTGTTAGACAGTTTTGTATGCCCTTAACTTCAATCAAAATGATGTACTTTTTGAGTTTATTGTAAATGAATAAAAGTGCATATTTGATTCATGTTCCCTATGTATGTTTCTGTGTAATACCCTTAAACTGGACACTTAATGAAACTCGTGTTAGTTTAGAATGTTCACAGCCAGTGGGTCGGTCTGGGGAGACCTATCCTGACAAGGCTGACACTGTGGTGCCACCAAGTCGGTTGGAGTGGCCTGTTTCAGCTGCCAGGGTGAATCCTTAGGCACATACAGTGTATGATTAATTGAATCTTTGAACTGTACCAGATTTCTAGTATTGCCTTGGACATTGGAGATTGATTGGCAAAACTAAAAGTTACACCCGACCCCTAGACTCGATTATGATACTGCACTAGGTGTCGGATTGGGCTATCTTTGATATACCAATCAGTGAGATCCTTAGCGGGAGTCAAAACCTGGGTATGTTGGGACAGTCTGAGAATTCATCTGAGTGGGTGATCATAGTGACAGGATCAGCCCCTTTGTCGGACAAAGGTAATGATCGGGGATGCACTCCCACTGATGGAAACCAAGACTGCCGACAATCAATTTCAATCGTTGAGATTTGTTTTGCAAAATATATTTTATATGAGATATGAAAGTATATATATTATGGTTTCTAAAAGATTTGCAAAAGGTTTTAATTCCCGGGATCCATATAAGACAGAGCGCAACACTATTCCTTACAGCCGAGGGAGAGGTCCTCTCTTGTCGGGTAGTGTATGATCATTATGGGCTGAGAGGTTAAGTGTAAGACCATTAAGGATAATACCTGATGGGCTAATCTTGCATCTGCCCACAGTCCCTACATGTTACAAGGTGGCTTGGCCCAGGGACCACTTAGGGTAAGTGTTGGGCCCATAGAGACATTGAGATGGTTTTCAAGGGGTGCACTGTCAATAACAATGTATTCGGCCAGGCCTTGTAACAAATGCTGGGCCGAACCCATGTAGCTGATGTGTAGATCAATGTTTGGGTCCCACACTATACAAGGAAACCCAACTGAGCAGCAGTTTAGAAGGCTAAGTGAATACATAACCTTAAATGGGCCTTAAGCCCATTTCGAACTGGGCAAATTTGATTAGTCACTTAAATGGGCGAATTCTGAGATGGATCAGTTGATAGGATTGGGCCTAGACCCTATCCACTTAGAGAGTCCAAGATCTAAATAAGATTTAGATCTGGAAGCATCCTAATTAGATTAGGAGATGGTTGATCTAATTTGCAGATAAGATAAGGGTTATCTCTTATCACTTAAAGGGACTTCTAATCCAAATATGATTTGGGTTAGCAACTCCTGATGGGATTAGGAGCTGATCCCTTTGAGATTATAAAAGGACGAGGGGGCGGCAGCCTTTAGACATGCAAGCAACACACTCCTGTCTTCAGAGCTGAAATCACAAGAAGAGAGAATTCTGCACCCTACAAATACTCTCTTGCCGCCTCCTTCCTGCAACCGCCATCTCCAGCAGTTCGATCTCCAGTTCTTGGGAGAAATCAAGATTTGATCTTGATATCAATCTTTTGGAGAAAAGATTAGTTTGAGTTGTATTCACAAGCCATCCAATTGATTCTTACAAAGGGTCAAGTTCTTTTGGAAGAACACTGTTGATTCTGCTCCAACCTGTACTGCGCCATTTTCAGTGGGAGTAAATTTTGGATCCTTTCTTGGGCGTGAACATCTCCATTGGGAGATACTACTTCTCTGTATCAGGTATAATTTCTCCCTACTCTTTTGGGTTCAGATCTAGTTCAGTTTGTGGTTCAAGAATGATCCTTGAAAATATGATTTTCTAAATAGGGAATTCGATTCCCAGTTGAAGGGAGAGAAAAATTTTTGAAATTCACCCCCCTTATTCCGCAATCTTTGGGCGTCCATATGATGGATATCCTATCCCTTCAGAACTGTCACTTACGTTGAGTCATATCCATGTGTCCCTTAGTTAGGAGGTCGGGTCAAATCGTCCTCCATCACCACCCATCACCAACATGGGGTGATCTAGAGTGTCGTACTCAAAGACTAGATGAAAATTTCTCCAAGTATTTGAATTGATGGAAGATTACGTCTATCAAAGTGAAAGAATCCTTGCAAGAGAATGATGCAATTAAGATTTTCATTAAGTCACTTAGACAACATTTTTATTCATTAATGATAATACAAGTTTTTTAAGACTTTCATCAATTGCAAAAGGCTAGTGCACGCACGAATAGGGAATTAAGCACATGAAAATCCACCTTGCATCCACGAATCCATTAATCGAAACCAATGAACCTACTTTAGTTGTCGTCATACATCAACCTTCCTCTTCAATACAGAAACGTCGAACTTTAACAGATCCCTTCAAAAGTAGAGTAAAGAGACGATTCACTTCCCCCTCTCCACAATCTCAATTGCTTCCTCAACTAATCGAGAGTGAATGCCTAACACCTTTGTTGCCCAAGCCAAATCCCAATCCCTTACAAAAGACCTTTAAGATGGGCAAATATTGCTCTTATCACCAAGGACTAGGGCACTCGACAAACAATTGCACAGTTCTCAAAGTCAACATCCAAGATCTAATCAACGCAAGACAATATCCTTTAAAGCATAAATAAAATATGTAATCAAATTTGTAACATTTTCAACAACTACAACTAGTCTAATCCCTCACAAGGGGTATGTAAGCAGCCTGGGCAATGGTGCTTGACTGTGACTCGAATAATCAAATAAAAATAAAACCTTAATACTTTTAAATAAACACATTTTAATATCTTCTCCTAAAAACCTTAGGCTTTCTACCCAGACACCCCTAGGTACAAAACCTTATTGTCTAAGCATTGCTTGTAGCTTGTCTGTATTACTTCATTAACATTTATTCCATGCATATTTGCATTCCATATAAAGTATAATGCTCTTAGTATGAAATATAACATCACCTACCAAAGATCAATTCAAAATCCAACAAGAGATCGAAGAGATTCGAAAACCAGTGAATTTCTTAATCTTCAAAGTTGATTGGCTAATCTTTCGCCTAGGAGCAACACCACTAGTTTTTGTCTTAAATCATATGTCACCGCCTCAACCATCCAAGAAAGAAGAGAAGAAGTTCAGCCCATTACCTTGCCAACCTTTCCAACTTTTGTCAATCTTGGTCAAAAAACAATACTTTCATTTGTTGCCTTAGAAACCTCTTACAGATCCAAAGAATTTCAACCAAAAGGCTTATTGTACCACCCCATCAAGGACCAAGATATGAAACTAATGAATGTTGGCAATTGAAGTATGCAATCCAAAACCTCATTGTTGATGTCCAATACAACCCTACGCTCAAGCTTATGGACATATTGCGACCTAAAGAACATCTGTATTAAACTTTGTTTTCTTTGCACCTTAAAACTTAATGTTCTTAGTTTTTTACTTGATGAAAGTTTGTTTTGCGTATTTTATCAACCAATATTTGTGTCCCGATGCTTACTCTCGACAAAACAACAAATGCAACTGGGCCTAATTTATCCTTCCAGTGCATTCAGATCAGATGATCAAAAACTTGCAACAAGTCTCATTAATATGTTCTTGAGAAAAGTTGGTTGTTGAGTGGAAATTGAAAAAAATGAAATGTTTGGAGAGGGGGACAACCCTGGGTAGTACAGTCACTAAAGGCAATTAGGACATTAAATCAACTTCGTAGCAGCCATTCCTAAGTTATCACAAAATCATCAAAACCAATATCAATTGCTCATCGATCAAAGAATGGACTGGAGGCCATTTTTGGTCAATCATTTCCCTCGATCCCTTATCATTCATTCAAATGATAGTCAGTCCATTTGAGCCTTTAATCTAAACTTCTCTTTGACAAATCCCACAAGTTTCCAATGATGCTTGAATCAAAAGGGAAAATCAAAGGGCAAAAAAAAAGAAGAAAAACGGAAAGAAAAGTCCTGAAAAAGAGCATAAAAAAGAAGCGAAAAGGACTATGGGCAAGTTCACTAGAGGGCCCCAACACTATCAAAGAATAGTGATTCTCCATTGAATGATCAATTGGGGATAAACTTAACATGTGTTTCATTTCCTAAGTCATGCATACAATCAAAGGATGAAGGAATGCCATCTATCAATCATTTTACCTTTTGTTTGATCCACTAACCAATCATCTGAACATTTTCTTTGATTAAACTATTGTCACAAGGGACCGATGTCAATTGTTCGAATGTCCATATAACAAGTCAAAAAAGGGAATAAAGTCAAAAGAAAAACTAAGTCAGTAATGTGTAATTATGAAGAAAAAAAAGAAGAGAAAAAAAAACTAGGACAGTTAAGCTAAACATTTGTTTTTGATTTTATCCTAACCCCATCTCATTCTTCACCCCCAATGAAAAGTCCTCCTGCATCAAAAAAGATGTATGGCTCATAGCACTGAAAAACATGAAAACCATTTCTCATCCAAAGGGAGTAAAAAAGCAAAAAAAAGGAAAAGAAGAAATGAGAAAAAATGTGCTAAAAGCCCTATTTGTTAATTCAAGTATATGAAACTTATGTCAAAATATTATTTGAGCCTCTTATCTTCTGATTTTGAACATTGTCTAAAGCCATGTTTCATCCCATTTAATAAAACCTCATCGATGAGAGATTAGCAAAACTGACCTTGGGCACACCATTTTTCATTGATAATGACAGAATCAAGTGTAAGCCCCACATGAGAAAAAAAAAAGTCAGACCTGAAAACACTAAACCAATAGGAAAAGGGTGAGAAAAAAAAACAACAACAAACAGAACGATACATTCCGAACTTAGGGCAATCATATCAAAGCATTAGAAGTTTAACTAAACAATGTCGTGAAAATTCAATCTCTACACGAATGGACAATTACCTCTTGCTCGAATATTCTCCTATTGTGAATTTCCAATTAGCATCTAATATTTCTAAAACACATATCTCTAAAACCAATAGTGCTTTTTTCATCAAATCCCATACCCCATTAAGGGTAGGCACGCACTTTTAAGTGTCATTGTTTTGTTGGAAGTAAACTCTAACCATCCACTTAATCCTTATTTGATTCAATGAAAATCTCAATCGCATCTCTTTTCCTTTCATCCAAAAATATTTTCTAAAGCATCCAAAAATCATATCTAAATCATCCAAATGTTTTCCCAAAAATCCAAAATCATCCAAAAGTCTTCTAAGAATTTTCATACATATTTTTTTCATTACCCAAAAATCTTTCATCCAGAATTTTGGCATGCACTTAATCCGAAGTTCTTTGTATCATATATCCAAATCCAAAGCTACCTATAAATCTTTTTTTTTTCATAATCATTTGGTGCAAGTTGCTTTCATTTTAGTTGTTCAAATACAAAAGTCATTAATCAACCAACTTTTTTTCATCTAAATCATGCAAATTCATCAAAATTCATCGAAATCTCTTGCCACATGTGATCCGCCTTTGGGCATAATCAAATATCCATCCAAATTCATTGAAATCTCTTTATTTGTGCGACCTGTCTTCTGGCATTATCGAATACCTATCGAAAGCATCAAAATCTATCATTTTATAAGATCTACTTTTAGACAATCAAATACCTATCGAAATCTCTCGCTTTGTGCAATCCGGTTTCGAGTATAATCGAATACCCATCGAAATTCATCGAAATCTCTCACTTTGTGCCATATGCCTTCGGGCATAATCGAATACCATTGAAAATTAGCGAAATCTCTCGCTTTATGCAATCTACCTTCCAGCATAATCGAATATCCATCAAAAATTATCAAAATATCACGTTTCATGCGAGTCACGTTTGGGCATAATCAAATACTCATCCAAATTCATCAAAATCTCCCACTTTATGCAATCCGCCTTCGGGCATAATCAAATACCCATTGGAATTTATTAAAATCTCTCACTTCGTATGATCCACCTTTGGGCATAATCGAATGCCCATCGAAATTCATCGAAATCTCTCATAAGCGAATACCCATTAGAATCTCTCATAAGCGAATACCCATCAAAATTCATGGAAATCTCCCACAATCGAACACCCATTAGAATTGATTGAAACCTCTTATAATTGAATACCCATTGAAAATCATCAAAATCTCTCATAATCAAATACCCATCAAGATTCACTGAAAACTATTGCTTCGTGTGATCTGCCTTCAAGCATAATCAAATACCTATCGAAATTCATTAAAATATCTCATAATCGAATACCCAATGAAATTCATTGAAATCCTTAATAATTGAATACCCATCGAGATTCATCGAAATCTCCCATAATCGAATATGCTTCGAAATTTATCGAAACTATCATAATCGAATACCCATTGAACTTTATCAAAATCTCTCACTTCATGCAATTTGCTTTTGGGCATAATTGAATACCCATCAAAATTCATTGAAATCTCTCATAATCGAATACACATTGTACAGGTGGGGTAAGACTTGGTTGGGAAATGGTTTCTATGAAAGACAGAGAAAGACCAAGAATTGGGGAGATTGGCTTTCGGGCTCAAGGTGGTAGAGAAGCCAAAAGTCAAAGGGTGCTCGAGTATTTATTGGGGAGATCCTGAGATCCTAAAAGGTAAGAGATAATGGTATTTGTGACCTATCGGGAAAGGGAATATTGGATTTGTTGTCAATCATTAAGTGCACCACTTGGCTTTTGCCACGTGTCTCGTGAAGATCTTCTTGAGGATTGGCTTTCCTTCCAATCAGGATCCTTCATTACCCATATGTGCCACTACCTATCGTGTGCTTTATTTAATTAACGTGGCATTTAGTGACATCGCCGCCTGATGGGGTGTGGGCTTATCATGGATTTGGGCACGTGCGGGTCTCACTACGGGTCCAACTCGGGTTTGTCTTGGCTTGGCCCAGGATTGGGCTCATCGAGAGCGTACGATGAACCACAAGTTTATCACGGTTCTGTGATGCGCGTTGTGGGTTCATAGTAGAGGGAAAGTTAACTGTGGGTCGATCGCATGTATCTAGGCGGTACCGATATAGTGTTAGATGTTCTTTGGGGGACTGAATGAACACTATATATCTACATTAGCCCCCCTGCTTATTGGTAAGTGGAATCTTAGTGATAAGTATTTTGCCTTCGTATTGGCATTGAAATCCTATAACGGGTCAATGAACGCTTGTGTGTTGGGTCTAGGGATTTGTTCTAGTTTTGCAATTTCATGTGGTTATTAGAAGGTTAATTTGGGCTTCTATTAGCCCTTCTGTATGTTAATAGACTAGGAATTAGCTAGTTGATTGGTCGTATGTCTTTGCGCGTTGGTGGTCTTGGGTAGGAATAGGTAGTTTGTTCCCCTGGGGTTCCATATCTTCTGTGGTTTATCCCCTGTCTTTCGGTGATTTCCTTTTTATCCGTGGGCAAGTTTTCATGGATTCACATGTTTTAGCCCCCCTGACCATTGATTGGAAGGAAATTAGTGAAGGACATGGGCTCAGTTTTACCATTAAGGGCGGTAGGCCCCCTGTAATTTGGTGGTTCTTTTTCTGTTAATGGGCGATTCTCAATCCAAGTTTGAGAGCTCCAACCCCCCTCATCATTTACAAGAAAGGGATTAACAAAAGATGTCTTCGATGATGCATGAATGTGGGCGTGAGGCCCCCCCCCCTTGTGTACTGGGTGGGGTGAGGCCGTTGTCAAGTGTACGGTGTCAAGTGATGTTGCGGGGCTTGATGGCATGTTGTAGTTAGCGCCTAACGGGACTCGGATCAAGTATTTGTCAAAGGTCACATGGTGGCTATCATTATCAATTCCATGTTTGGGTTCCCGAAACATTGGCAAGGAGATTTGGCGGCTAGGGCCGTTATCATGGCTCACTGTGTGGGTGACGGGTTTCCTTCTTTTTGTCCAGGTGGGCTTTTGAAGTTTGTCTGAGTGGTGTGTTGATTTTGGTTTGTGGGATCGTTTCGTATTCAGCTGTTGTTGGGGATTAGTTGGGCATTTCATTAGGTGGTGAATTGATGCTTGGTATCTGCGCGTGTGGTTTCCTGATCTTGTGTAATAAATGGACTCTTTCGCGCGTGTGCTAGTTTCCGTTCTGAAATGGCAGTTAATGACATGGCTGTTTTGTTATGATTTAAATGCGTCATTTCAGCTTGCTTTATAAGGGCATATGTGTAATTTTCTACAGGTTTTATTTTTGTTAAGTTTCATTTGGGATTTTGTACTGGCGCCTGACCTTCGGCGTCGTTTGCGTTCTGAGCATGCAACCATTCTGTAAAAGTGTGGGGAGTGGGACGGTATTGGTACCCTATTCTCATTCTTCTCCCATTGTCATTGTATTCTTGTTTTAGGTATGCGGTTCTTGTGAAGTCCTTTTTTCCTTCCTTTTCCTCTTTGTACCGTGCTCTGTCTCCGTTCTTGATGGGTTGACAGTACTGAGCTATTGGTGGAGAGGGAAGCGACCATGGTGGCGGACGAAGGGAAGGGTTTCTAGCCTCTGATGCCTGTGTTTAGGGGGATGGAAGGTATACCTGATCCCGTTTGTAGATATGGAGTCAATGACGAGCAATTTTCTTAGAAATTTTTTCAATAGCATGTCTTGTAGCCTCACAACAAGAGATATATAATGTTTCCATGGTACATAGAGCCACGCTTGCCTGCTTTTGACTCCTGCAAGAAATAACTCCCCTAACCATCATAAAAATAGACCCAATGGTAGATTTTTTGGAGTTTACACATCCCTTGTAATCAGAGTTAGTGTACCCGACAACCTCTAGATTTTCAACTTGGCTATGTACAAGCATATGTGCTTTGTGCACTATAGGTACCTCATTACCTTTTTATCCATTTTTCAGTGTTATCATCCTGGATTGCCTTGGTATCTTCATAGCATTCCCACCACAAAACTCAAGTATGGTCGCATTCAAATCATGGCATACATTAGGCTCCCAATAACATATACATAAGGGATATTCTTCATCTTTTTCCCATTCCAAATCATTCTTAGGGCACTGATCAAGACTTGGTGTGTCCCCTTTAATAAATGGAGACTCTCTAAGAGAACAAGAATCCATACCAAACTTCTTCAGTATCTTCTTTATGTAAGATTCCTATGAAAGGCCTACAAGCCTCAACTTCTTATTTCAACATATTTTAATTCCCAAAACATAAAATGCTTCACCAAGATCTTTCATATCAAATGAGGTATATAAAAATTGCTTAGTTTCTAACAACATATCTCGACCTTTCCTACCTAATGAATGTCATCAACATATAATATCAAGAAGAATCAATCTCACTACCATCCCTAAGGAACAGAGCAACGTCCAAGAAAATGATAATACTGGCATTGAGAACCAACCCGAGGTTGAGATACCCATCCAAGCCGACATCGAAATATTGTCAAACAAGATATATGGGTTTGAGACCTCCCTTCCGCTTCTTGAAGAACATTTCAAGAGGATGGAGCAAAGCATGGAGGAGACGAGAAGCACCCTCCAAATATTACTCAACCACTCAACCCAGGCTGAGCAAACGCCCGCTGCTACCATCCCTAGCATTCCAAATCCTAATCAAAACCCCAATCGGCATGTTGTTGGTACCGTGCCCACTTTCCTTGGCATCCCGGAACAGCACCACAGGGTCATCCCAACCCCGTCCCAGGCGGGCTCCTTGCCTACCTACTAGCTTCATATTGTTCCCAGTGTCAACCCGCTGTCAGAAATTCCCCTCAGTAGGGACGAATTGAAGGTGACGTCCAAGGGTTCGTAGTCGAGAGCCGTAATCGAGCATAGGATTTGTCAGTCTTACAGAAGCCTTATTCTGATAATATCTTACACAAGTCGTATCTACACCTCTCCTCCATAGTGGCCACAATATGATGGGCAGAGAGGTAGTCCGCAAGAACATATCAGCAAATTTGAAGATGCCTTCGATCCTTTTGTTCTTGATGGAGACCTCAAAGTGTGGGAGTTCTCAAAATCATTAACAAGCTCAGCATACTCATGGTTCGTGAGTCTCACCCTCGGGAGCATCAATTCATGGGGAGAGTTAGCCAAGAAATTCCTATCGAAGTGGTTCACGCTAGAAAGAAAGCTAACAATGGCTGACCTACGGAATGTCGAGCAAGGGCCCAGAGAAGGCCTTCTGGCCTACGTCTTGATATTTCAAAAGCTCACCTATTCCGTATTCAACGAGCACGCTACCAAGAAAAGCTTCGTCGAATGGTGCGTTCCAGGGATGCGACCTGCATACTGGATCGGCATCGAAAACGTCAAGGTTGAAACTTTTAGCCAGCTCAGTAAGTGCACGGAGAGGATGTCACGAATTGTCATAGGTACGACACCATTCATCATGGAAAAGGCATATGCGATCAACAGGAGGCCAAGGAACAATGAAGTAGCCAGACAAGGGGCATACCAGAGATGTAGCACCTAAGGGAGAAGAGATGCACCAGCACCTCCCCTCTTTCCTTGTATTAAGGAGGAGGTGATCATGATTATGAACAAATTAGTAGAAGACGGGATCATCAATTTTCCACCACCACCTCCAAGAGTGGACCTAGAGAAAGGCAAGCACGGCGACAGGTGTGGTAACTATCACCAAATGCCACACCATGAGTTGATGGACTATTTCACCCTTAGGAGAATATTAGCGCAGAAGGTAACAATAGACCAATTTGTGACAAAAGAGCCAGCTCATGTGGAGACCGATCCCTTGCCAACACATGCCCGAGGAGGTAGGGCCAATGTAGTCGGGGCTACAGGACAATACCAAGTTGATGTCCTGATAGAGAGATTGGAGCAGAGTGAAGAATTGCGTCAGCTTTTCATCAAGCAAGGAGCCAACATGGCAACACAAAAATCAGCCATCAGGGCATTGGTAGAAGTGTTCCGATACCCCCTACATTCATATAGTTGCGATCGTGGTAGCATGGAGTTCACAATAGACAACATGCTAGCAGCCGACCCACTCCACAACTGGCCCATGTATATCATGACAAAGATAGGGGTAAGACATGCGAAGATCGATGGTTGATCCCAAAAGTTCTGTGAATCCTATCTCGGTCCACACACTGGAGCTGATGGGCATCTGAAAGGAAGACGTCAAAGGGTCCCCACTAAAAGTAACGGATTTCAATGGAACCCCCTTGACCACCAAGGGATCTATAGAGTTGCAAGTCGCAATCAGTTTGTTCAGCATAACACAAGAATTTCAAGTAGCTCGAGGAAAAACTTCCTACCACACGCTCTTGGGGCGATCGCTAATACACGACTTAGCCCTTGTCCCCTCAACGTACCATCAGTGCATCAAGCCAAGGGATCGAGGGAGGTCAATAAGGATTCTGGCTACTAGGGACCCATCTGACAAAATGAAGACGCACTTTCATGATGCAATTTATTTCACAGAGCTAGCAGAAGACGGTGAGACCAGGATAGCTAAGGTTGAATGGGCAAAGCTGCCACATCCGCACATCCTCCCTATGGTGAATCCGCATGGGCATTAGAGCGGCGGAAGAAGAGTAAATGCATATGGATGAAAAGTGACGATTGGAAGGAGTACTACACCATCATTGTAGAGTATGAGGATGACAAACTCCCTACAGCTAAGAAAGTTAACCCCGAGGTATCATTTTTTTATATATATATAATTGTCTAGGTATGACTTGATTGCACCGTGTATCAAGAGAAAAAAAAAACAGTCTTTTATTGTTCTTTTCAAGAAAAGCTAAGATGTTTCTTTAAAGCATGTACTTGTTAAACATGCTCACATTTTCTGCCTAACTGAAAACTCCAAGTAATGTTTTAACTAGTACCATTTTTCCACACCCAAAGCGATGTCGTTGTGATCATGCCTGAAAGAATAGTAGGATCAATCTAATGGACGCCATGAAGGTTGCAGAATGGGTGGGCGAATTTCAAAAATTTTCCTACCTTCTTCCAACTGGGAATCATATTCCCTAAATTTAAAATACAATATTCAAGAATCCTACTTGAACCATAATCGAACCAGATTTGAACCAAAAGGAAATGGAGGAATTATACCTGATCCAGATAAACAGTATCTCCAAAAGTTGGTATTCACGCCCAAAGAGGACACCAAGATCTGCTTCTGCTGAAGATGACACAGCTATATGTGGAACGGAACCAGTAGAGTGCGTCCTACACACTGGATCCTTTACAAGAATCCTCTGGAAACTCTGAGCACCGGATCTTTTTCAGTCTTTTCTGCAAAACTAATGTCAAGAAACAATTTCTTGATTTCATTCTTCTTCAAAGATCGAATCTTGTAAGAAAGAATGGCGGCGGGTGGAGGAGAACTCCTGGGACAAAGATGGCTGAATAGCTTCTCTTCTTTCTGGAGTCTGCATGAGATCCAATCTCTATTCGCAGGATGCTTTCTTGCTTGCTCAAAACCCTAGGTTCGAAATCTTATATTAATATCTCTTAGGGTTTCTCCTCCTTTCTTCTTGATTAAGAAACCTCCTAATTAGGATTTATCCCAATCCAAATCAGTATTTTGATAGGAGATGATCTTAATCCTATCTGCTGATTAAGTTAGCTTACTCCCGATCTTATTAGAAGGTTAACAGATTTAAATCTAATTTGAATTTGGTCTCCAGAGTGGATAAGGTTAAAAGGCCCAATCCTTTTCTAACTTTAATCCTAGATATGCCCCATAGATGGGTGATCATATCGACCCAGTTTGAAATGGGCTTTTGGCCCATTAAGTGTACAGTGCTTAACTAGTTTCCAATCTGCTGCCCAATTGGGCTTCTTTGTATGGCATGGGACCCAAGCATTGATTTACACACCAGCCACATGGGTTCGGTCCAGCCTTTATTACAAGGCCCAGCTGAATTCACTGAAAATCTCAGTAAACCCCTTAGCCCATCACATGGACCCTATGGGCCCAACACTTACATTAAGTGGTCCCTAGGCCAAACCATCTTATAAAAACCTAGAGACTGTGGGCAAATGCAAGATTAGCCCATCAGGTACTATCCTAAATGGTCTTTACTTAACCTCTCAGCCCTTAATGATCAAGCACTGCCCGACAACAGAGGACCTCTCCCTCGGTTGCAAGGAACAGTGTCGCACTCTCCACTCACATGGATCACAGGAATTAAAACCATTTGCAAACATTTTGAAACCGTACAAATATATATATATATATATATATATATATATATATATATATATATATATATATATATGTTTGTATATTAATTTTGCAAAACAAAATTCCAATGATTAAAATCAACTGCCGGCAGTTTGGTTTCCATCAGAGAGAGTGCATTCCCGATCATTACCTTTGTCCGACAAAGGAGCTGATCCTGTCACTATGATCACCCACTCAGATGAATTCTCAGACTGCTCCAACATACCCAGGTTTTGATCCCCGCTAAGGAACTCACTGATTGGCATATCAAAGACAACCCGATCCGACACCTAGTGAAGTGTCATAATCGAGTCTAGGGGTCAGGTGTAACTTTCTAGTTTTTCCCATCTGTCTCCAAGGTCCAGGGCAATACTGAAAATCTGGTCCGGTTCAAGGATTCGAGTAATCCCATACTGCATGTGCCTTGGGTCTTATCCTGGTGGCTGAGACAGGCCATCCCAACACTTGGTGGCACACCAGTATCAGCCTTGGCAGGATAGATCTCCCTAGATTTATCTAATGGCTGTGAACATTTAAAACTAACACGAGTCTCTATAAGTGTCCAGTTTTAGGGTTTTACACAGAATTATACCAAACATGAATCAAACATGCACTTTATTTGTTTATACTAGATATCAAAAGTACATCAAATCGGATTGAAGCTAAGGGCATACAAAACTGTCTAACAGTCAGGTGATATACCGGCCACTGAACTAAGTATGAAGGAACCGAAAGAGGACACACTAGAATACTACGATGAAGTTAGGGCATCCCCAATATTCATGACAGACTCTATCGACATAGTAGAAGAGCCATTAGAATAAATCAACTTAGCATCTGACGAATCCGACAAGAGACCTTTGTACATATCTACCAAATTGCCAATAAAGGATAGGGAGAGATTGGTAGCACTCTTGGAAGAGTTTCAGGACGTGTTCGCCTAGACATACAACCAGATGCCGGGACTTGACCTAGCGCTAGTTTGCCACTCTCTCTGCATAGACCCAAAATTCCGGCCGATGAAACAACTGTAAAGAGTCTTTAAACAAGAAGTAACACTAAGAATCAAAGAGGAAATAGAGCAGATTCTAAAGGTAGGATTCATCAAGCCCATAGTGCATCCCTAGTGGCTAGCCAACGTAGTCCCAGTAAAGAAGAAGATTGGGCGACTAAGATGTTGTATCGACTTTAGAGACTTGAACAAGGCCTGTCCCAAGGACGAATTCCCCTGCCTAATATGGGGGTACTAATAGGTTCAATGGTGGAGCATGGACTTTTTTCCTTCCTAGATGCTTATAGTGGGTATAATCAAATCTCTATGGACCCCAAGGACGCCCCTCACACAGCCTTCAGGACACTAATAGGAAATTTCTACTATAAAATGATGCCCTTTGGGTTTATGAATGCTGGGGCCATGTACTAGAAGGCGATGACTAGCGTCTTCCATGATATGAACCACAAGGAAATAGAGTGCTACATGGATGACATAGTTGTCAAAACCAAGAAGGAGGAGCATCCCAAAGTCTTGAGGAAAATCTTTACCAAGTGTAGAGAATTCAAACTGAGGTTGAACCCGTTGAAGTGTGCATTTGGAGTACAGTCAGGCAAGTCCTTAGGTTACCAAGTAGACCAAGTCGGCATACACCTAGATGAGAACAAAGTTAAAGCCATCCTATACTTGCTTCGACCAATAGATCAGTCCCAGCTGAAGAATTTCCTTGGGAAGGTGTCATATCTAAGGATATTCATCCCCGGCCTCACACACGTGGCCTTACCACTAATGAACCCAAGAACACTAAGACACTTTTGAACGGTTGAAACAAGCACTGGCCAAAGCACCCGTGATGAGCCCTGCCCAAAGAGGGGCAAGAGTTCAGGATGTATATCGTGACAGGATTGGAAGCCATAGGATGCTTGTTGGTACAGGAAGATGAAAGAAAATAGAGCAGCTTCTAAAGGTAGGATTCATCAACTGTAAAGAGTCTTTAAACAACTGTATAGAGCAGCTTCTAAAGGTAGGATGCTTGTTGCCACTCTCTCTGCATAGACCCAAAATTCCGGCCGATGAAACAACTGTAAAGAGTCTTTAAACAAGAAGTAACACTAAGAATCAAAGAGGAAATAGAGCAGCTTCTAAAGGTAGGATTCATCAAGCCCATAGTGCATCCCTAGTGGCTAGCCAACGTAGTCAAAGTAAAGAAGAAGATTGGGCGACTAAGATGTTGTATCGACTTTAGAGACTTGAACAAGGCCTGTCCCAAGGACGAATTCCCCTGCCTAATATGGGGGTACTAATAGGTTCAATGGTGGAGCATGGACTTTTTTCCTTCCTAGATGCTTATAGTGGGTATAATCAAATCTCTATGGACCCCAAGGACACCCCTCACACAGCCTTCAGGACACTAATAGGAAATTTCTACTATAAAATGATGCCCTTTGGGTTTATGAATGTTGGGGCCATGTACTAGAAGGCGATGACTAGCGTCTTCCATGATATGAACCACAAGGAAATAGAGTGCTACATGGATGACATAGTTGTCAAAACCAAGAAGGAGGAGCATCCCGAAGTCTTGAGGAAAATCTTTACCAAGTGTAGAGAATTCAAACTGAGGTTGAACCCGTTGAAGTGTGCATTTGGAGTACAGTCAGGCAAGTCCTTAGGTTACCAAGTAGACCAAGTCGGCATACACCTAGATGAGAACAAAGTTAAAGCCATCCTATACTTGCTTCGACCAATAGATCAGTCCCAGCTGAAGAATTTCCTTGGGAAGGTGTCATATCTAAGGATATTCATCCCCGGCCTCGCACACGTGGCCTTACCACTAATGAACCCAAGAACACTAAGACACTTTTGAACGGTTGAAACAAGCACTGGCCAAAGCACCCGTGATGAGCCCTGCCCAAAGAGGGGCAAGAGTTCAGGATGTATATCGTGACAGGATTGGAAGCCATAGGATGCTTGTTGGTACAGGAAGATGAAAGAAAAATATAAACCCCCACCTACTATGCCAGTAGAACCCTCAAAGTTGCAAAGAAGAACTACTCCCACATGGAAAAACAATGTCTAGCCTTGGTCTTTGCCACACAGAAATTTAGGCATTACATTTTGGGGCAAAAGGTGTGGTTCATCGCACGAAGTGACCCGATCAAGTTCTTTATAGATAGACCACCCCTATCCAACAGGCTCATGAAATGGATGATGCAGCCTAGTGAGTATGATATAGAATATATACAGCCCAAAGTTGTCAAGTGTCAAGTCATTGCTGACTTACTAACCATTTTCCCATCTGCCTCTAACTTCCCTATATCAAAAGAAATCCCAGGAGACTTGTCATGGTCACTTTGGCAGAAAGTAGTGAGTGGATCCTAACCTTCGACAAAAGCAGCACAAGTACCTCTATTGGTGCCGGAATAACCCAAACTTCCCCTGATTAGCAGATTTCGGCCTTTTTATTTAAACTCTAGTTTCTTTGTTCACACAACATAGCAGAGTACGAAGCACTAGTTCTCAGCCTGATTAAAGCAATTGAAGCCGGTGCAAAGAGGATAAGAGTGTTCGGTGATGCAAAGCTAGTGATTGGGCAACTCGACGGAAGTATGACAGTAAAAGAACTAACCATCTTACTCTATAGGACCCTTATACAAAAATTAGTCTATGACCTAGACATACGCTTCAAACACCAAAATAGGACCAAGAATATGTTTCCTGATGCCTTAGCTACGTTAGGATCCAACTTGCCAGCCACTCTTGAGCGATAGAAATCAACATTCAAATAGTCAACCATCACTTTGAGGTACCAAGTGGAAGACGAAAAGCAGATGACAAATGACGATTGGAGATATGAGGTGATACAGAAACTGAAGGGTTAGACTAGGGGAACTCAAATATAAAGCTAATCGCAAAGTATCAATTGGTACAAGGGGTACTATTGTTAGATAGTTTTTCCCTTAGCTCCAATCTGATTGATGTATCTTTTGACATTTGTTATAAATGCATAAAGTAGATAATTCATTCATGTCATTGTGGTGTATTTCTGTGTAATACCCTTAAACTGGACATTTATGAAACCCGTGTTAGCTTAGAATCTTCACAGCCATTAGATAGATCTAGGGAGATTTATCTTGCCAAGGCTGACACTGATGTGCCGCCAAGTTGGTTGGGTGGCTTGTCTCAGTTGCTAGGATGAGACCTGAGGTACATGTAGAGTGGGTTTTCTTGAAACACTGAACCGGACCAAAATTCCAATATTGCCCTGGACCTTGGAGATAGATGGGCAAAACTGGAAAGTTACACCAGACCCCTAGACTCGATTATGATACTGCACTAGGTGTCAGATTGGGATGTCTTTGATATGCCAATCAGTGAGATCCTTGGAGGGGGTCAAAACCTAGGTATGTTGGGATAGTTCGAGAATTCATCTGAGTGGGTGATCATAGTGACAGGATCAGCCCCTTTGCCAGACAAAGTGAACGATCGTGGATGCACTCTCTCTGATGGAAACCTAAACTGTCGGCAGTTGATTTCAACCGTTGAAATTTGTTTTTCACAAGATATATATATATATATATATATATATATATATATATATATATTATGGTTTCAAAATGTGAGGGAGAGGTCCTCTCTTGTCAGCCAATGTTTGATCATTATAGGCTAATAGGCTAAGTATAAGACCATTGAGGGTTATACCTGATGGTATAATCTTGCATCTGCCCACAATCCTTGGGCCTTCATAAGATGGTTGGACCCAAGGACCATTAAGTGTAAATGTTGGGCCTATTAAGAGCCCATAGTGATGGACCCAGGGGTTCACTGTATTCAGTAGTGAATTCGTCCAGGCCTTGTAATAGAGGCTAGGCTAAACCCATGCAGATGATGTATAGATCAATGATAGGGTCCCATGCCATACAAAGAGAGCCAAGCTAGCTACCATTAAAGAGGAAGTGGGCATGAAAGTTTAATGGACCTAAAAGCTCATTTCAAACTGGGTTAATTAGATTAATTAAATAGAGGCGGATCTGGGATTTGGGTCAGTAGATAAGATAAGGGATTATCTTTATCTACTAAAAGAGTCTATATCCAAATAAAAATTTGGATCAATGAACTCCTACTTAAAGAGTCCAGATCCAAATAAAGATTTGGATCAGGAAACTCCTAATGAGATTAGGAAGTTTTCTCTTTAAGGCTATAAATAAGAGAGCAAGGTGGTCCTGAAAATCACACTCACTCAATACAGAGAGAAGATAACTCATTTAGACTGATCTTGCCTTCAGTCCATTTTCTTCTTGTTCTTTCAGCCCTACCCTGTTCGATCTCCAGTTCTTGGATTTGATCAAGATTCGATCTTGATATTGTTTCTTGATAGAAGAAACAATTTAGAAGTTGTGCTCACTATCCCATTTGATTCTTGCCGAATAATCACAAGTTCTTGGTGAAGAACTACCTGTTGATCCTACCTCATCCTAAGTTGTGACATCTTCAATGGAGGACAGATTTCGTACACTCTTTGGGCGTGAACACCTATATTGGGAGGAGCATTCTTGCATGGATCCCATATCATGTATATCCCTCCCTAATTTTGGTCTCAGATTTGGTCCGGTTTGGTTACAAAAACGAACCTTGAAAATGCAGTTTTCAAAATTGGGGAAAGGATTCCCAGATGGGAGTAAAAAAATTTTTGAATTTTTGCCCAACCTTCCTATAGGGTTCGGCCATCCATATGATGGATCTCCCATCCCTTCAGTGATATCAAAGCCAAGTTCAAGCCTTGAACCAAATTAGAACATATTTGAATCTACACAAATGGGAAAAGGTGTTCTACTTTATTTGCACTGTTAGCGTTTTTTCTGGGAATTGGTTCCTAGATTATGGATGGATGATCTAGAAAATAAATTTTTATTATTCTGCCAAAATTATAGAATTGTTCTGTGAATATTTCTTGAATATTTGGGCGGCACATGTGATGGAGATCGTATCTTTTTAGTGCCAAGAGTGGCACACCCTGCGATTTCTTTTCTATTCAATTGGGTTTGTAAATTTTTTTTTAGACAAATTGTATAGGAATTCAATGTGATGTAGTAATAGAAATTTTGGGTTTTTCTATTTTATTTCCATCTAGAGATTGCTGGATTGCGCAAGAGAGGAGAAGAATATTCTGTGATTTTGCAAATATCAATTCTGCAATCTACGATTAATTGTTCTTTGTAGGTTTGCAAGATATACAAGAAAATCACAGTACAACCCTATGATTTTAGTTTCTTGATAATTTGATTATCTTGAATTAATTTATTTTTTAGATCATTATTCTTAAATTAAATATTGAACTGGACACTAAAACTTGGGCCAATTTGCACCATATTTGGTTCTAACTGATTGAATCGAATTGTTGGTTCGATGGGGTTGGTTTTTCTGACCCAAATTCGATTTAGGCCAGAGGATTGATGATCAACTTCATGTTTTAATTTGCCCCAGCTCTGTAAAACCCAGTTTTAATATGATAAAACTGAATCAGCCCTGATTTAGCTACATGGGTCGAACTACCTTTTGCAATACAACCCATGTACCTAGAAAATGCTAAATGTCAACATTATGGGCTCTGTTGGGCTGATACTGAAATAGTCTAATTAATTAAGGGTTGTACAAATATTTTAATTGATTGGATCAATTTGTTTCATGCATGTGATGTATGGGTGTGTAATGTGTTACGTACATGGAACATAAGTACTTGGCCCATGATTATTTTGATAGTGGCTCTTTCACACACTATGGCTGAATACACATCATTTCCAAGGTGTCCATAAGATCATTGGATGATCTACCCATTTTGTGGGTCCCACATCAGCTTCCTCCCCAAGAGGAACCGTGCGGGACCCTAGCCGTTTAGGGCCCATTTAAATCTGGCTTTGAGAAAGTCAATGGGAGCCACTTTGGTTTGACCTAAATAAAATTAGGGTGTAATACTGCATTCCCTCCACTGAAATATAAGTGCATGTGATAAGGGCATTCATATGATGAACTTTCTAAAGGCCTTCCATCATTAGCATGAAGATGGGTCCTTCAGTAATGAAGAAATGCACCATAAAATTGGGTTATCCATTTGCTATTGGATCTGTTGGATTATTTCATAAGATGATAGATGTGCCATAGATCGATGTGGGAGGAGCCTATCCTAAAATGGAAAACTGTCTCATGGTACCTTGGCGTTCACGAATATGATGGATAAGCACTCATTGGATAGAAAGGTTTAACCTAAAATGGCAATGAACCTTATCTAACAGACGCCAAAGGGACATCTCATGAGATGAGTGGATGTGATCCTTCACAGAAAGTGGTGTGGTTATGCAGCTGAAACAGATTGCTCCATGCACCATGTGGTTTCCCACATTTCTAGAGACATAGTGCACAGTCTCCGTCACTAAGATAAGAGGGAAATCTCAAAGATGAAAAAAGGGAAATGGAGCATAGATTAAAAGTCATATCTATGTAGATTAATGAATCAAATCGAGTTGTGGACTAATATTTGCTTTGCCTTTTATTAGAAATGGCAAATTGAAAAATCGCCAAACTGTTGGATGATAATAAGCTTAGGGGCCCAAATTACGTTGACTGGTATCGCAACCTTATGCTAGTTCTAACGTCCAAGAAATTGGACAAAGTTACTAAGAACCCCGCTCTGGATCGTCCAGGTGATAGGGCTTCTAAGGCTCGCTCCTGATCGCAACCTTTTGCCCGGTGCTATATCATAGCCTCCTTAGACAATCAGATATAGTGATAATTCGATCAGATCAAAGTGTGCTAGGATGTCTTGGATCGTCTAAGGACAATGCATGAAGACATAAATATTCTACTCATCAGAAGGTCTTTAAGTTGTTTATAAACACACAAATGTCCAAGAACCAGCTAGTTCATGACCATTGTCTTAAGATGATGGGATATATCAATGAACTGGAGGATATTGGATCTAAGCTAAATCTTTCCACCAAAGTTGATGTCATCCTGAATTCTTTGCCTCCTTCCTTCAATCAACTCATAATGAATTACAATATGAACTAGCTAAATGTTAGCCTTCAAAAACTTAGCAATATGTTGTAGAGGGCCAAATAACTGAAAAAGAAGGATGAGCCCATTGCCATGCTTGTTGAATGTGGAAAATCGGGCAAGAAGAAGAGGAGGCAAATAAGAAACCTGAGAAGAAAACTATGAAACCTAAAAAGTAGAAGAAGGACAAAGCATCAGATGCCTGTCATTTCTACAAATAGACCATCCACTAGAAGAGGAACTGTCCTCAGTACCTGGAGACCAAGAAACAAGGTAATTTCGAATGCTTTGTCATAGAAACCAATATGTTGGTCACTTTTTATTCCTGGTGTATTGACTCTGGGGCTTCTACTCATGCATGTAACACATTGCAAGGGTTTAGAACAACCAGAAGACTGAGTGACGGTGAAGTGATTCTTTACTTGTGGACTTCTACAAGCATTGCAGCTACAATCATAGGAACTGTAAAATTGTATTTCAGAGAATGAATAATTACATTAAAAGATTGTCTCTATGTACCCAATTTGATAAAAAATTGATTTCTGTTTCAAAACTGTGTGCGGATGATTATTCTGTTCTCTTTAATAATGTGATTACTATCAAAAGGAATAACAAATTCCTCGCATATGGAGAACTTGAGAATGGTATCTATGTTCTCCATTCTTCTCTAGAAACAAATATAATCAAAACTATGTCGGATAATAACCCCAAGAAAAGAACCCGTGATACAGTTAATCACACGTGCCTATGGCATTACCAACTTGGCCACATTAACATAGATCGTATCACAAGGTTGGTAAATGATGGTCTTTTGCATTTTCTAATTGTAAAATATCTCCCAACCTATGAACATTGCCTTCAAGGTAAGATGATGATACGTCCATTTAACGGTAAGTCTAAAAAATCAATAGGCTCGTTTGACCTTATACATATTGATGTATGTATTCCCATGAATGTTAAGACATGTAACCAGCAAGTTTATTTCATAACACTTACCGAGGATCACTCTCCGTATGGTTGCGTCTACCTAATGAGACACAAGTCTGAATCCTTTAAAAAACTCAAAGAGTTCAGGCAAGAGGTCGAGAAACTGTTGGGGAAACACATTAAGGTCCTTCGATCAGATCAAGGAGGTGAATTTCTCTCTAATGAATTCAGGGACTATTTAAAGGAAAATGGGATACTATCACAACTAGCTCCTCCTGTTACACCAGAGTTAAACAATGTGTTAGAGAAGAACATCTGGCCTTTATTGGATATGGTCTGATCACTTCTTGTAAACTCGGAATTACCCACATCCTTTTAGAGTTACACATTGGATATTGCAATATATGTATTGAACCGGGTTCTAGCCAAATTCGTTCCGAAGACTCCCTATGAGCTTTGGACAAATAAGAAATCAAGTGTGAGATGTTGGAAGATTTGGGGTTGTCCAGCACATGTTAAAAGAACAAGTGCTGACAAATTGGAATCTAAAACCAGTCGTTTCCTATTTATAGGTTACCCAAAAGGCTCTATAAGGTATTTATTTTTTGACCCAAGAGAGTAAAAGGTGTTCTGTAGTTGAAATGCCCATTTCTTGGAAGAAGATTACATCTTGAACAATCATCGTCAGGAAGTTGTTATTGATGAGGAGAGCTCAGGGGTAGTGAGAGATGTTCCATAAGCTCTAGTTAAAAACCAACCAGAGAGATCTACCTGGGCATCCAGGCTCTAGTTCGTTATGGCTATGACCAAGAAAGCCACAACTAGTGAGGAGGATCCTGTGACTTATACGAAAGCTATATTGGACAAAGATTCCTTGAAGTGGTTAGATGCCAGGATAACTGAAATTGACTCAATGGAGACCAATGGAGTCTGGACTCTAGTAGATCCGCCCCTTGGGGTAAAGGCAATTGGTTACAAATGGATCTATAAGAGGAAAAAGGGCCCCGACGGTAAAGTTGAACCTACAAGGCTCGTCTTGTGGCAAAAGGGCCCCGAAAGCTGTTTGCCTATGGCTATGCTTAAATCCATTAAGATCCTACTAACTATAACAACGTACCATGAGTACAAGATTTGGCAAATGGATGTCAAAACTACGTTCCTAAATGAAGATCTTGTTGAAGATATCTATATGCAGCAACAGCAAGGTTTCATAACTACAGGTCAAGAACACATGGTATGTAAACTCAATCGATCCATATATGGACTTAAGCAAGCTTCCATGAGCTGGAACATCCGATTTGACACTACTGTCACACAGTTTGACTTTGAGCAGAATCCGGATGAGCCATATGTTTACAGGAAGACCAGTGGGTATAAGGTTACATTCTTGGTTCTGTATGTATACGACATTCTACTCATTGAGATTGATGTAGGAATGTTGGCTACGGTGAAATTATGGCTATCATAGCAATTCTCCCTAAAAGATCTTGGAGAAGCCTCTAATATCTTGGGACTTTGATTCTATAGAGATGGATCGAAGAGGATAGTAGGATTTTTCCAATCTACTTATATTGACAAATTTGTTAAGAGATACAATATGGAGAACTTCAAGATAGGAAATGTTCCTTTTAAACATAGAGTCACTTCTCCAAGGGTATGTCTCTCAAGACTCCCGAAGAGATTGAGGGCATGAAAGAGATTCCTATGCCTCAGCCGTAGGGAGCATCTTGTATGCCATGTTGTGCACTCGTCCTAACATTTCTCAAGCAGTGAGTGTGGTAAGCAAATACCATTCCAACCCAGGGCAGGAGCATTGGACCGCTGTGAAACACATACTAAAATACGTTCGAAGGACAAAAGAGTTTTGTCTGATATTCGAAGGTACATCACTACAGATCGTCGTGAGGCTACCTAATGAATGAAGTGTTCATTCTGGAATTTAGAATTCGGCAGATCACCCATTCCACTGACCTAGAAAGTGTTTGAGAAACACGTGGAAAGTATGGGACTCCGACTTGTACCCGATTGGACCTAAGTGCAAGTGGGAGACATTGTGGTGTGTTTTGACATTTATTGTAATTGAATAAAGTACATAATTGATTCATGTCATTGTGGTGTGTTTCTTTGTAATACCCTTAAACTAGACACTTATGAGACTCGTGTTAGTTTAGAATCTTCACAGTCATTGTATAAATCTGGGGAGATTTATCTTGCCAAGGCTAACACTGATGTACTGCCAAGTTGGTTATGATGGTTTGTCTCAGTTGCTAGGGTGAGACTTGAAGTACATGTAGTGTGGGTATTCTTGAAACCCTGAACCGGACTAAAATTCTAGTATTGCCCTAAACATTGGAGATAGATGGGCAAAACTGGAATGTTACACCTGACCCGTAGACTCGATTATGATATTGCACTAGGTGTCGGATTAGGCTATCTTTGATATGCCAATCAGTGAGATCCTTAGAGAGGGTCAAAACTTAGGTATGTTGGGACAGGTTCAAGAATTCATCTGAGTGGGTGATCATAGTGACATGATGAACCCCTTTGTTAGACAAAGTGAATGATTGGGGATGCACTCTCTCTAATGGAAACCTAAAATGCCGGCAATTGTTCTCAACCGTTGAAATTTGCTTTTTGCAAAATATATTTATATAGAGATATACATATATATTATGGTTTCTAAATGTTTGCAAAAGGTTTTAATTCCTAAGATCCATGTGAGTAGAAAGTGCAACAGTATTTCTTGCAGCCGAGGGAGATGTTAAGTGTAAGAGCAATGAGGGTTATACCTGATGGGCTAATCTTGCATCTTTCCATAGTCCCTAGACCTTCGTAAAATGGCTAGACCCAAAGACCATTTAGTGTAAATGTTGGGCCCGTTAAAATTCCATAGTGATGGACTCAGGGGTTCACTGTATTTCGCAGTGAATCCGGCCAGACCTTGTAACAGAGGCTAGGCTGAACCCATGTGGATGATCTGTAAATCAATAATAGGGTCCCACGCCATACAAAGAGAGCTAAGCCTCCCAGCATTAAAGAGGAAGTGAGCCTAAAAGCTTAATGGGCCTAAAAGCCCATTTTGAACTAGGTTAATTAGATTAATTAAATAGGGGCAGATCTGGGATTTGGATCAGCAGATAAGATAAGGATTATCCTTATCCACTCAAAGAGAGTCCAGATCCAAATAAAGATTTGGATCAACAAACTCCTAATTTGATTGGGAAGGTTGATCTTTATCTGTAGATAAGATAAAGGATTATCCATATCACTTAAAGAGTCTAGATCCAAATAAAGATTTGGATCAGGAAACTCCTAATGAGATTAGGAAATTGTCTCTTTGAGGCTATAAATAACAGAGCAGGGCAGACCCGAAAAACACACTCATTCAATACAGAGAGAAGACAGCTTAGTTAGGCTGATCTTGCCTTCAGTCCTTTTTCTTCCTACTATTGTTGCCCTACCCTATTCGGTCTCCAGATCTTGATTTGATCAAGATTCGATCTTGATATTGTTTCTTTCCAGAAGAAATAATTTAGAAAATGTGCTCACTATCCCATTCGATTCTTGCTAAAGAATCACAAGTTCTTGGTGAAGACTACCTGTTGATCCTGCATCATCTTAAGCTATGTCATGTTCAGTGGGGGGAGGATTTTGTACACTCTTTGGGCGTGAACACCTACATTTGGAGGAGCATTGTTGCATGGATTCCATATTAGGTTTATCCCTCCCTAATTTTGGTTTCAGATTTGATTTGATTTGATTACAAAAACGAACCTTGAAAATGCAATTTTCTAAATTGGAATAGGATTCCCGGATGGAAGTAAAGAAATTTTTGAAATTTTGCCCAACCTTCCTATAGGGTTCGTCCATCCATATGATGGATCTCCCGTCCCTTCAACTATATTATCGAGAATCCAATGGCATAAGGACAAGGTGTTTAGGTAAGGAGGAGAAGTAGGCCACATTGGAGAAGATTCACAAGGTTACTAGTGGAGCAGTCATGAGTACCCTATTTCACAAATTACAATGATTAGGGTATTATTGGCCCACAATGAAGTGGGATTCGACTAGAATAAAACAAGAGTGCAATAAGTGCATTTCACAAATATGTAACAAAGAGTGCTTAGTGATTTGCAATGAAGACCGGAGGAAGATATACATAGATTACTTACAAGAGCACACACTTATCAATGATATTTGGTTGTAGAGGAAGTTGTTGTCCAGAATCAAGAGATTTTACCTCCAAGACGGGATACTATACTAGAAGTCTTATACGAGCAAACCTCTACGATGTTTTGCTGGCAAGGAAATTGATGGCATCTTGGAAACAGCCCACGAATCTGAGCCTGCGATTCACCAAGGCCGGCTTGCCCTGTACAACCACATCTTGCATCTTGACTTCAATAAGCTAACTATGATGAAGGACATGCAACGACACATGTGCCAATGTCATAAGTGCCAAATTCATGAAGAGAGGATCCACAAACCCGCCAATGCCCTTCATCCTATTATCACACCCTGGACCTTTCACACTTGGGGGTGCGTAGACCTTATAGGGAAGATACACCCGCCCCAAAAGGGGTACTGTTTCATTATTGTCACGATAGATTATTTCACTAAATAGGCAGAGTCCATTCCCTTGCAACGGATTTGTGCCGCTAACATTGTGAACTTTCTACAACAAAACATTGTCCATAGGTTCAAGGTACTGATGTGGATACTAACTGATAACGGCCTGCCCATCAAAAACCAAGAGGTTCATGACCCTCTAGGGCAATATGGAGCAAAATTAGGGACATCGACGATGTATTACCCCCAAGGCAATGGTCAGGTGGAGGCTACAAACAAGACATTGCTAAGAATGCTAAGCAAAACAATAGCTAACAAACAGAAATATTGGGTAGAGAAGCTATTAGAAACATTGTGGGCTTATCGCATGACGATCAAGAAAAGCGCACAAGCGACACCCTATTCTTTAGTCTATGGGCAAGTGGTTGTACTCCCAACTAAAATCAAGGTCGTGTTTGCCAAGATAGTTGTGATAATGGGAAAAAAGATTAGACCAGAGGATCTAGACAATTTGCTAGCAAACAAACTAGAGGTGATTGATGAAATAAGAGACAGAGCAGCAAAAAACCAAAACAAATATAAACAAGGAAAGTTTGCACTGACATGGGAAGGGCCCTATTTGATAAAAGAATCTCACAAGTTGGGTTACTACGTGGTTAAAACTATAGACACGGGAGATGACGATTAAACCATAAATGGCTACTAGTTGAAACCTTACTTTGAGTAACCATGTTTTTTAACACATGTGCATTCTTTGCTTTAAAATAAATCTATGATGTGTGCTTTTAGATTCTCTTTCTTATGGTCTCTTATCATGATAGATGTTTTATACGCATGTGCATTCTTTGCTTTGAAACAAATCTATGATGTGTGCTTTCAGATTCCTTTTTCTTGTGGTCTCTTATCATGATAAATGTTTTCTATTAACTAAGAACATATATGCTTGTTTTTCTTATATAACTACATGTGTATATATTCTCACCTGCATAAAGCCCCGAACACCCCAGGCAATTTGACACCCCAGGTAGAAGCCTTGGATACTGTGGGCACCTTAGGGATAAGCCCCGGCACCCCAAGCATCTCTACAAAGCCCCAGAAACCCCAGGCAATCTAGGACACTGGGCACAAAGCCATGGACACCTCGGGCAGCTCGGTGATAAGCCCTAGCACCCCAAGCATCTCTATAAAGCCCCAAATACCCCAGGCAATCGAGCACCCCAAGCACAAATCCTTGGACACCCCAGGCACCTCAATGATAAGCCTCAGCACCCCAGGCATCTCTACAAAGCCCCAGGCACCCCAAGCAATCTGGCACCCCGATCACAAAGCCCTAGACACCCCGGGCACCTTAGCGATAAGCCCTGGCACACCAAGCAATCTGGCACCCCATGCACAAATCCCTAGACACCTCGGGCACTTCGGAGATAAGCCCCAACACCCTAGGCATCTCTACAAAGCCTTGGACACCCTAGGCGTTGCATCAATAAGCCCCAACACCCTAGGCATCTCTACAAAACCTCGGACACCCCAGGCAATCTGGCACCTCAAGCACACACTCAATGCCCTAGAGACCCTGGACACCTTAGCGATAAGCCCTGGCACCCCTAGCATCTCTTCAAAGCCCCAAACACCCCAGGCACACGCTCAAAGCTCTAGACACCCTAGGCACCTTAGTAAGCCCCAACACCATAGGCACGGACAAAGCCCTGGCAACCCCAAGCACAGAAAAGCCCTGGCAACCCCAAGCACAGATAAAGTCTTGGTAACCCTAGGCATAGAGATAAAACTTGTGACCCCTGGCGGAGATAACATTCTAACAATACCAGGCACAATTTGTAAACATGGATATTCTATCCAACTGTGATAAACTTAAGGAAGAGGAGCTTTGCTCATCTCGCATTAACAACAACAAATTTGCTAACGATAAACATTTCATTCCCAGACATGGTAGTGCTATAGTTCTAACTCGAGTTAACCATTTAGGTTACAATTGAATGCCGACTAGATTGCCTGCAACGGGCTCCTGTTTCATTAAGGCTTGGGTAACCCCCAATCTTTGCATTGATTACAAAACTACAATATCAGTCAATCGATTTCCTTTTACAAATACGGGTCTTGGTGCTCCCCCCACCACCCATCACTGCTCTACGCATTGGATGATGTTTAATATCAGGACAGCTCTACTCTACGATCGCATGTACTCATTTAAAAAGAATTTCATAGCGTATAACAGTACTTCAAATGTCGGATACCACGGCCCATTTTTGTCTGTACCAATACCTGAGTACGATAGAACCTGATAGGCTATTAACCCATGAACACTTTCCAGTCTCTATTGGGCCCTCACACCATGAAGCACAGGGGCCGCATCGAATGACCCCATACACACCATTAGGGGGGCTCCGCCCGCGGTAACACTGAGTCATACTCATTGCAATAAAACAAACATTGTAAGGGGTTGCGCCACCCTGACGCAACATTGCCCTCACGTCCAACTATTCCTCTTTCATTTAAATGAATGACAAAAAGACCAGTACCGCTCAATGACTAGTGAGGACGCGACGTTACTCTGGCATTTGACCATAGTACAGCGACTGCACTCTCAAACGGATGTTTGAGAAACATCATTACATATGCTCAATCCTAGCAGACTGCTTCCACGTCCTATTTTCTCACTAGGGCACATCTAATATGCACCTCCAACCATAGTCGCAGTACGCAATGAAGCATACGTAAATGTATCTTCACATCTCTAGCGGCCATGATCATGCATTAACTAACAAAAAAAGGGGAAGAGGCAAACAACAGAACATGGAAACTACCATCCTAAGGCCGCCTCAGCGCATTGGGATGAATTCGACCACAAGAAAATTGCACATTGTGAACAACATTATAAATTTTAATAACACAAAAATTCTACTATTATACAAAAAAATGTGAGATTATCTCACGGTGACCTATTACAACAAAGTCACTTGGCCCATTCTCCGTGTATAGCTGTTATGGGGTCAACCACCCGACTAGTTTCCTCATACTTCTTCAATGAATCCAGCTCTGTCTTATAGTCTTCGAGGATCCACTCTTGCCTCATGCACTCTACCTGAGGAATATTCCAACTGGCTTCCAAAAATGCATGTGGGGGATTGTTGGATTTTAATCTCATAAGAGATTAAATCCAATGGGTTTGATTGGTCAATTACATGAGAAATTGCACATGCACACTTGGTTGAAAAATCAATTTTTCTCTTACAAAAAATACCCAGTTTTGAACTTGTCCCACATTGGATAAATACAAGGTTTGTTTTCAGTATTTCAACAAGAGCTGATTTACACTCCTTAGAATTAGTAGAGGAGACTACGGGGATTTCATACCGCGCACGCGTGTGCGCGTGTGTGTGTGGCGCAATGAGGCGCACTTTGTTCGCACCCGCGTGGCTTGCGATGGGCGGCTCTGGTTTTGGTGCATTGATGATCGTTGATCATCATTGATGAGATCAACGGTCACGATTCAATCAGGTGTGATCAAGAGGCACAATTCAAAGTTAACAGTCACCAACTGTTAACAGCTTTTTAAACAATCATAATGTTTGAAATTGTGACTGTTCAAGGTGCCTTCTCTAAACCAGCACCTACCTTTTCCTCATACCTCTTCACAAATTATTTAAGGAACATGAATCAGAATCCAAAACACACAACTTCAAAATTCACTATCTCTCTCTCTCTCTCTCAGTCTGGTCTGCTACAGCCTCACAGAAGGTTTCCTTGGAGACTCTTCAACTTTGCTAATTGCAGATTCTTGCCCAAAGCTCTGTTGTATCCTGGGAACAAATTTTCCTATAACCCAACAGCAAACTCAGTAAAACTGAGTGGGGGAAAATAACATTCTAAAAATAGTGTCTTTAGACGCGCCTCAGAGTTTCTCCTCCAAAGTTACTGTGACCCCATCTTCCCCAACCCCAATACTATAATACGTCTTTCGATCTAACCAATACGGAAACACATTGAAGAAAAAGCTCGACAAGCTTCCATCCAGTAGGCAAAATCGGACCATGATAGTTCATCTAATGGTTGGCCCATTATACGGCTCATTAAAGTCGCCACCATATTCAAAGTAGGGCCAACGAACTTTCGGTGCAACTTTCCTTTCGGCAACCAACCCACCTGAATCACAAGGGATGTGAAGGAAGTGACAGTGCTAGATATGCTATACTGGATGTCCTTACTCTGAGCCAAACAGGATCCAGCATCGGAAAGTGCAACGGCGGAATGTTCTGACAATTGCAGTACCCCAACAATTGTTGTCGTATCCAGAGCAGCTCTTCTTCATACGATAATTCTTCCGAAGGAAGAGCAAATTCTGGAGTTGCCTTTTCGTTCCTAGAACGATGCTCCAAATCACCAACAACCTCTGGTCAAGGAGAAATATCGTCATCGTCGGCCATAGTCTCCATTCCCTCGACATTACCACCCTAGCAAAAGCGATGGCCACCTCGTGCGGCATCGCAAAAACTGAGCTCAACATCATTTGCAAAACCTGATGCGTCACCAATGTCGCCATAATACGGACACCCTCGTCACTGCCACCACTCTTCATACCACTCGTGGATTCCACCCTAGGGGGCTACATCATTTTCAACTCCTCTGCTAAGTGACCAAACCGGGGGGTGACAACCACACTGCCAACTTGCTCGGTAAATGAGCTTTGTAATTAATCAAATGCAACTAATCAGTCTAACACACACATATCGAAACCCAAAAGAAGAAAGAGAAAAAGAAGGTCAACAGTAAGATGACAAACAAAACTCACGTTGTGGTTGTGCACGACAACATCTTCATCAGGTTGAGCCTCACTCTGATCTACTCGCCTTAGTATTAAAAACAACTCCCACAGTTAGTCCCTGTGCCATACAACAAATACAAGGATACTGGGCACAGGTTCGCATACTCACTAGACCTTCCCTATCGTTTGAGCTGATCAGGATCCCCGCAAACTAATATGAAGAGCTCATTGAGACTTCACAAACAGTCCGCCCCCATACAGTCACCATTGGCTACAATGACGAAAATGAGCAGATTAGCAAAAATTTTGTTTCAAACATAAAGGGACAATAGATTATATACATCAAAAGGGGCTTACTAGATCATCACCTTCATGGTAGTGCCTCAAGCACGGAGGATCCCTCTTCTTTATCCACCCATTCGAGAATCGAACGATAGCCCCCGCGGCAGGAGGAACCGAAAGTGGCAATTCCCCTAACTTTTCAACCAGTGTGACTGCCCCTTGGATGTTGTTAACTGGACCTCCTAGTCGTTGGTGGATACATGAGAAGGATCAACAATGGGAGGCTTTAGCGAATTCCCAAATTGCGATGGACAGGTTACCCTTGCAATCAACAAGAGCCACTATCAAATTAACAAGGGCGAAGTGCTTATAGCCCATGTACGTAGCACATCATACATCCATACATCACATGCATTAAACAAATTGATCCAATCAATTAAAATATCTGTAAAACCCTAAATTAATTAGGTTAAATTAGTATCAGCCCAATAAAGCCCATAATATTGTCTAGGTATATGGGCTGAATTGCAAATAGGAGTTTGGCCCATATAGCATTTTTGTTGATTCGGGCTAATGCAGTTTTAACATATTAAAAATGGGTTTTACAAAGGTGGGCCGAATTAAAACTTGAAGTGGGCCATCAACACTCTAGCCAAAATTGAATTTGGGTCAGAAAAACCAACCCTATCAAACCAAAAATTCGGTCCACTAGTTTGGACCAAATCTAGTACAAATCGACACAAGGTTTGGTGTCTAGTTCAAGATTTAATTCAAGAATAATGATATGAAAAATAAATTAAAAGGAAGATAATCACAATTATCAATAAAACGAAATCAGTGGGCTACATTATGACAATCTTGGACATCCTACAAACCTATAAAGAAAAAATTAATAACAGACTACATAATCAAAATCTGCCAAATCGCAGATCGCAGAATTGAAAAGAAATAGCAGGGTGCGCAAATCTAGGCACCAGAAAGATTTTATCTCCATCACACGTGCAGCCCAAGAATTCAAGATACATTCGTAGAATGATTCCATAAATATAGCAAAATAATAAAGATTTATTTTTCAGATAATATGCCCAAAAATCTGGGAACCAATCCTAAAGAAACTAGTAAATGTGCAAATCGAGTAGAACACCTTTTGCCCATTTGCACAGAATTAGATCTGATCTAATTCGATTCAAAACTTGAACCTGACTCTAATACCACTAAAGGGATGGGAGATCCATCACATGGACCACCGAACCCTACAGGAGGGTTGGGCAAAATTTCAAAAATTTCATTACTCCCATCTGGGAATCATATTCCTAATTTAGAAAACTTCATTTTCAAGGTTCGTTGTTGCAACCAAACTGGAGCAAATTTGAAACCAAGAATAGGGAGAGGTATACCTGATACAGAATCCATGCAAAAAACTCCTCCCAACATAGGTGTTCACACCCAAAGAGGGTACCAAATCCTCCCTCCACTAAAGATGACAGCTTAGGATGAGGCAGGATCAACAGAGTTCTTCACCAAGAACCTCTGATTCTTTAGCAAGAATTGAATGGGGTAGTGAGCACAAGTTCAGAATTATTTCTTTTAGCAAGAAACAATATCAAGATCAAATCTTGATCAGTTCCAAGAAATGGAGATCGAATAGGGTAGGGCGGCAAGAGCAAAGAGAGAAATAACTGGAGGCAGAAACAGTCAAACCGTGTTATTGTTTTTTAGGTCCACCCTGCTCTTTTTATATATAGCCTTAAAAATATGATCTCCTAATCTATTTATGATATTCTTCATCCAAATCTTTATTTGGATCTGGACTCTTTAAGTGCTAAGGATAATCCCTTATCTTATCAGCAGATCAAGATCAGCTACTCCTAATCAAATTATAAGTTTATTGATCCAAATCTCTATTTGGATGTAGACTCTTTAAGTGGATAAGAGATATTCTTTTATCCTCATCTATTGATCCATACCAAGATTCACCCCTAATTAATTAATCCAATTAACCCAGTTTGAAATGGGCATTAGGCCCATTTAACTTTCATGCTCAGTTCCTTTTAATGCTGTCTAGCTTGGCTTCTTTGTATGGCATGGGACCCTATCATTGATTTACACATCAGCCACAAGGGTTCAATTCCGCCTTAGTTACAATGTCTGGCCAAATTCACTGTAGGACACAGTGAATCCTTGAGTCCATCACCATGGGCTCTTAATGGGCCCAACATTTACACTAAATGGTCCTTGGGTCCAGCCATTTTATGAAGGCCCAATGGCTGTGGGTAGATGCAAGATTAGCCCATCAGGTATAACCCTTAATGGTTTTACACTTAACCTCTCAGCCCTTAATGATCATACACTACCCGACAAGAGATAACCTCTCCCTCGGCTACAAGGTACAGTGTTGCACTCTCTACTCACATGGATCCTAGGAATTAAAACATTTTACAAACAATTTGTGAAACCATAATATATAAGTATATCTCTATATAAATATATTTTGCAAAACAAATTTCAAACACATTTGAAATCCACTACCGGTAGTTTAGGTTTCCATTAGAGAGAGTGAATTCTCCAATCATTCACTTTCTTCGACAAAGGGGCCAATCCTATCACTATGATCACTCACTCAGGTGAATTCTCGGACTGCCCCAACATACCTAGTTTTGATCCCCGCTAAGGATCTCACTGATTGGCATATTAAAGACAACCTAATCCGATACCTAGTGTAGTACCATAATCGAGTCTAGGGGTCAGGTATAAAATTCCAATTTTTCCCATTTGTCTCCAAGGTCCAGGGCAACATTGGAATTTGGTCTGGTTCATAGTTTCAAGAAAACCGACACTGCATGTACCTCAGGTGCAACCCTGGCAGCTGAGACAAGCCACCCAACCAACTTGGTGAAACATCAGTGTTAGCCTTAGCAGGATAAATATCCCCAGATCTATCCAATGACTGTGAAGATTATAAATTAACACGAGTCTCATTGGTGTCTAATTTAAGGGTATTACATAGAAACTCACCATAATAACATGAATCAATTATGCACTATATTAATTTACAATAAATGACAATAAGTACATCAATCTGAATGGAGCTAAGGGCATACACTGTCTAACAGAATCCTACAACATTCGACAGTCATTAGGGTTCTCGAGAATGAACTTTGCCCATGCCGTATAGTTGTTTAGGACATAGATTGATCAGATTGACCACAAATGCACAATAATTTATTTCCCTGAATAGGATCAAATATGCCCTCTAGCTTCTCGCCACTGGAACTGGGGGCCAAAATCCCTGTTCTCCTATAGCAGCTAAGATAGTTTCCCTCTCCAATAGCCTTTCCGCCATATCAACGGTCCTAACAAAATTGATAAAAGGATACTCAACCATTTCCTCCGCTTCCCTCATCTCCTGACCCTTGGCGACCCTAACATCTTGATGGCGACGCTGAGCCATGGATAGAAATCAAAGCGAGGTCTAAGGGTGCATTAAGCAGAGAGACCCTTAAGCACAAATCGCGGGCAAAAATAACTACTAGGATTTGCTTTCCCCTGTCTTACGAAGGTTTTCTGACACTAACATAAATGGCGGAACGAACGGTGTTGTCATAGATGAACGGACGCATGTACAACACACAAGGCGTTACTTAGAATACATGAAATCCCATTGAATTTACCCAAGTACCCTTGGGAGGATGGGACAAGTGGGGCGCATTAATTTAAACAACATGTCGCATCAGTAACCATCGCCGAACCATATCAGGCATCGATTTTGCCCCACACGCGCGATTGAATCGTAATGATCTTGCAAGCGCCAATCGAATGGCCCCACTAGTAATTTCCAGGTGCCCATACATAACTGAGCCTGAAGTCTTGATGGGACAACATGTCAGACGATCTTCGCAGGATTGACAGTAGGTTGACAAGGTCATCACTCAAGAAAGGCTATAACCTTCTCTTAAAAACCATTCTTAGCTCGGAGGGTTGCATAGCTGAAGTGTCTCACGGCCCTATCACGACATCTCCAGGGCCCATAGTGATGATGTCGCCGAGCCACATAGTCGACCTAATCATCTGCCCACACTAAGGCTAAAGCAACAGCACACCATGAGCGCCACACACACACACACACACACACAATTAAACGCAACCAAAGCTACACACAACCCCTACTCGAATCACAAAACAATACATAACAACAACAAAATAAGTTCACTGGGTTGAAGAGGATTCATTGATTCTCTGAAAATTAATACACATATTCACAAATAAAATACAACATTCATCAAGCGGTCTACTCAGTCCTCACATCTTCAATACCCCGGAGCTAAGGTTCCCGAGCCTTGTACGCTACAAGCTCAGTCATCTCTGCCTCACATTTCGCCACCATGCGACGCTGATAAACGCATTGTGTGCCAAGGTCTGCAAGACGCATAGTAGCCTCCTTCAACCTGGCCTTCGTCGCCTCCATACGATGACACACATCTGTTATAGACCGCCTGTAAACCAATGGTGAATCCTTGAGACCCGCCCTCCAGAACACATGCGCCAATCGAACGACACATTCCTCGACCTCCGCGACATGGAAAACGATCATGGAGAGACTATGACAGGTCCTTAACCATTGCGAGGATCGACCATGATCTAGTCATATGGGAGTTTCATAATCTCAGACATCACCGAGCAAATGTATTCAGCGTCAGACTGATAATAACTGAAGGCAGCCACCCAAACCGCATGGCCGCTTCTACAAAACTCAGAATTTTCCTTGACACTACAAACCTATCTCACGGATGAGGGCCACGGGCAGGCACTCCATCAACAACATCATACCCCAAGGGGGTTGTACCATTCTCCTCACAATACTGCCTAAGCAGCTGGCGGACAATGGCGTAATCCAAAGATAATGGCGACCCCATTGGAGACAGCAAATTAGAACCCATAGATTCACTGGCATGCATGTGCGCATCGTTTTGATTAAGAGCCATTCCCAACAGCAAATAAAAAGATCGAAGATGAGTTGTTGCAATACTAAACAAGACACTTTGCACCTCTTTTATAAGCAGCCTACACCTCAAAAAAGAGACTAATTGGATGCATCCAGACGAATCGTTGCAAGAGCCACGATAGCACGCATCTCTAGTACATCCGCAAGAAGATGGGACACCGTGACGCACATACCTAGGTGTAATGATACACCTAGCACCATTAATCAGCTAGCATTGACCTGAGCAACACACATGGCACCTGTCACATTGGCACAAGGAAATAATGACCGCCACCACCGCAACCTAGTCACCAATACATCTACAATGGAAGTAGTCAAATAGCCACACCATCAACCATAAATTTGGATGTCTTTTGGTGATTTCCTTCCTAACAACACTCAGGGGGGGACCAAAACACGCAATTTACATAACACTGACTATTAACAGGAAACAAATCACCAAAAGACAGGGGGGCTAAAAAAACCTTAAGCCATGATAAACTATCAAGCATGAAAACAGGGTATACGTGATTTATACAAAACCACAAGACAAGTAAAAACACCAAACCCAATAAAACCACTGCATAGTCCAAAAACAAAGGCAACATGCTTATTGATATGCTCCCACCTACCGATAAGAAAGGGGGCTAATGTAGGTATGTATAACTCGCTTGGACCCTTAAAGAGAACCCAAGTACCAAGAGTAACACCATAAAACTTTTTACAAGATATCCACACTCAATCCCCATGTTACGATTAACGTACGGTCTATTATAACCAACGCAATGAAGCTACAGCATACTAAACAGAACCACGATAAGCCTATGAATCCACCTCGGACAATGGGTCGAGAAGGACAATGGGTCGAGCCCATGGGCTCGACCCGGGCATGTATGCCCAAACACATGCGGATCCATTACAAAGAATCACTTTACGGATCGCCACATGGCATTAACGAATATCAACACCGATTGGTAACATCATTGCCTCCATGTAGGATTAGTCACGGCGCACAAAAGGTAGTAGCACACATGAGTAATGAGGGATCTCAGGGATAAGGAAGGCTAATCCTCAAGGATGTCTTCAAGGACCATGTGGTGATGCTTGGCAATGCGCCCAATAATTTCCAGCGAACAATATATTCCCTTTCTCGGTATAGAGCAAAAATCCTAGTCTCCTACCTTTTAGGATCGTGGTATCTTCTCCATAAATAGGGGGTCCTATTTGCGTTGGGGATCATCGAATCCCAAACACTTCATTACTAATACCCTCGAACCCCTGCAACCCTCTCATTTTTTCCTCTAACCCATACCAAAAGGCTTCTATTCTCTAGGGAGGCACTCCTTCGTCTTTCAAAGAGAGACCACTTCCGACCTAGCCCAATATCCCCTCCATACACTGCTGATTTTTGCATAAATGTAGTTATCTAAGATGTTTCCTTTGAATCCAAATGTTGTGGTAATAGTATGAAATTTGATGTACCATTGCATCAAAGCTTGTTTTAGTCTATAAATAGACTTTTGAAATTTTCAGACCTTTTATTCTTTTCCTTCTCTGATAAAACCTTTAGGTTGTAGCATGTAAATAATTTCTTCCAAGTCACCATTAAGAAAAGCAATTTTTTACATCCATCTAAAATAAATCATAGTCATAGTGAGCTACAATTACCATTAATGCACGAAATGAATCCTTCTTTGATACTAGTGAAGAGGTCTCATTGGTATCTATTCATTCTCTTTGAGTGAATCCCTTAGTAACTAATCATGCTTTATAGTTATAAATAGTTTCACTTGAACTTCTTTTGATCTTAAAGACCGATTTACAACCAATACTCCCCTCCAGTAAATCAACCAACTCCCATATTGAGTTGTTCTCCATAAATTTAATTTCCTCTTTCATGGCTTCCAACCCCTGCTCAGAATTCTCATGTTTTAATATTTCTAAGTAATTTCCAGGATCATTATCTACATAATCAGGTTCGGTAAGATATACAATGTAATCATCTTGAATTGCATATATTCTAAATCTTTGAGTCCTTCCTAAGGTTCCAACATCAACATTAATTGGAATAACATTTGGGGCCTGCTTGTTTCCTCTTAACTCTTATCTATTCAGATTCGGTCCAACCAGTTTGGTTCAATCTAATTCGAATGGGTCTAGGGTTTGATTTTTAATTCAATAATTAATTCAAGAAATTGATATGAAATTAAACTACTGATTAAAGACAATCAAAAAAACAGTATAAGAGTTGTTCACACATCTGCTACCAGCAAAATAGATGTTAGATCACAGTTTGCAGTTTCACAAACTGCAAATCGTAGATAGCGAAATCTCCTCCCTCTACGCAATCAGCCTTGGTCTTGAATAAAATAAAATAGAAAAACCCTAATTTTCTATTAATATTACATCAAATCGAATTCCTATACATTCAGTTTAGAAAAAATTTTAATTATAGACCAAAAGTTAAAGAACTGCAAAATCGCAGATTTGCTGCGCCAATAAAGACTTCGATCTCCACCATACGAATAACCTAAATGAAAAAAAATATAAAGAACTATTCTAAATATATTTCAGATTCATAAAGATTTAATTCCAGATCAACAGCCCTTAATCTTGGAACCGATTTCCCATAAAATCAATTATCTGCGCAAATCAGGTAGAACGCCTTCTGCCCAATTGCGCAGGTTCAGATCTGATCTATTTTTTGTTCAAGACTTGAACCTGGCTCTGATACCACTAAAGGGATGAGAGATCCATCATATGGATAGCCGAACCCTACAAGAAGGTAGGGCAAAATTTCATATATTTCTCTCTCTCCCATGTGGGATTCATATTCCCTGTTTTAGAAAAACTGCATTTTTCAAGGATCAATCTTGAAGCAAGAACCAAACCATATCCGAAACTAGAAGGTACGAGAGGGAGATACCTGATATGGAGAAATAATAACTCCCAATGAAAGTGTTCACGCCCAAGGAAATCTCTAAATACTACTCCCACTAAAGATGACACATTGTAGGGTGGAACAGAATCATCAGGTGATTCTTTACAAGAACTGGATCCTTCAGCAAGAATTTGATGGAGGGTTTGTGAGAACGACTTCAGATCAGTTTTTTCTCAAAAAACAGATGTCAAAACACTTCTTGAATGCTCCTACTAGTGGAGAAGGAACTGGCAATGGCGGCAGCAGGAGGAAAAGACAAGAGCAGAAGATGGCGCAGTATTACTGTTGCTTTCTTTCTCTCTTGTATTTGAGATCAGATAGGGTGAACGGAGGTTTGCCCTCCTCCTCCTTTTATACCCTTAAAATGAGCAACTCCTAATCTCATTAGGAGTTTCCTAATTCAAATCTTTATTTGAATCTGGACTCTTTTTAAGAGATAAGGATAAACCCTTATATTATCCGCAAGTTAAGATCAGCCCTCCTAATCTTATTAGGCGTTTCCTAATCCAAATCATTATTTGGATATGGACTTTCTGAGTGGATAGAGATAACTCCCTATCCTATCTGTTGATCTAAATCCCAGAACCGCCCCTCTTTAATTAATCAAATCAAATCAGTTCGATTTGGGCTTTAGGCCCATTAAGTCCATGTGCTCACTAACCTTCCAAACTGTAGCCCAGTTGGATTTCCGTGTATGGCATGGGACCCAAACATTGATCAACACATAAGCCACATGGGTTTAGCCCAAACCCCTGAGCCCATCACCATGGGCTCTTAATGGGCCCAACACTTACACTAAGTGGTCCTTGGGTCAAACCACCTTATAAAAACCCAATGACTGTGGGCAGATGCAAAATTGAACCATCAGCTATTGCCCGTAATGGTCTTACACTTAACCTCTCAGCCCATAATGATCAAACATTATCCAACAAGAGAGGACCTCTCTCTCAGTTGCAAGGAACAGCGTTGCACTCTCTACCCACATTGATCTAGGGAATTAAAACATTTTGCAAACATTTTGAAATCATAATATATATATATATATATACTAGTTGGATTTTCGTGTATGGCATGGAACCCAAACATTGATCAACACATAAGCCACATGGGTTTAGCCCATCCTCTATTACAAGGACTGGCTGAATTCACTATAGGAGACAATGAACCCCTGAACCCATCACCATGGGCTCTTAATGGGCCCAACACTTACACTAAGTGGTCCTTGGGTCAAGCCACCTTATAAAAACCCAATAACTGTGGGCAGATGCAAAATTAGCCCATCAGCTATTACCCTTAATGGTCTTACACTTAACCTCTCAGCCCATAATGATCAAACACTATCCAACAAGAGAGGACCTCTCTCTCAGTTGCAAGGAACAGCGTTGCACTCTCTACTCACATGGATATAGGGAATTAAAACATTTTGCAAACATTTTGAAATCATAATATATATACATATATATATGTATATCGCTATATAAATATATTTTGCAAAACAAATTTCAACGATTGAAATCGGTTGTCAGCATCTTTGGTTTCCATCAGAGAGAGTGCATCCCTGATCATTCAGTCTGTCCGACAAAAGGGTTGATCATGTCACTATGATCACCCACTCAGATAAATTCTCGGACTGTCCCAACATACCTAGGTTTTGAACCCCTCTAAAGATCTCAGTGATTGGCATATTAAAGACAACCCAGTCTGACACCTAGTGTAGTATCATAACATTCCAGTTTTGCCCATCAATATCTAAGGTCCAAGGCAATACTGGAATTCTGGTTTGGTTCAGGGTTTAAAAGAAACCCACACTGCATGTACCTCAGGTCTCACCTTGACAGCTGAGGCAAGCCACCCCAGCCAACTTGGGTATCAGTTTTGGCAGGATAAATCTCCCCAGATCTATCCAATGGCTATGAGGATTCTAAACTCACACGAGTCTCATATGTGTCCAGTTTAAGGGTATTACACAGAAACACACCATAATAATATGAATCAAATATGTACTTTATTCGTTTACAATAAATGTCATAATGTACATCATTATGGTTTGAGCTAAGGGCATACACTGTCTAACAGCTCCCACTTGCACTTAGGTCCAATTTGGTATAAGTCGGAGTCCCATACTTTCCATGTGTTTCTCAAACACTTTCTGTGCCACTGGCTTAGTTAATGGATCTGCTACATTCTTCGCTCATGCTACCTTTTGAATCAGGATGTCCCCTCTTCCAACTATCTCCCGCAATACATGGTACTTCCTCTCGATGTGCTTGGACTTCGAGTGGGCTCGTGGCTCCTTAGTCTAAGCAATAGTTACAGTGTTGTCACACAACAGTGGAATGGGTGATGTACTGGATGGAACAGCTCCCAATTCATGAATGAACTTTTTCATCCATAGGGCTTCTTTGGCAGCTTCACTTACGGTAATGTATTCAACCTTGGTTGTGGAATCCGCCGTGGACCCTTATTTGCTACTTTTCTAGCAAACAGCACACGATCCAATCGTGAAAACATACCCAGATGTAGAATTTCTATCATTTGGATCTGACTAGAAGTCGACATCAGTATACCCCTGGATCTGTAGTGAGCTACCATCGAATACTAGACAAAACTTTTTGTCATTCGAAGGTACTTAAGTATGTTTTTCACAGCAATCCAGTGCTCCTGCCCTAGGTTGGCCTGGAATCTGCTTTCCACACTCACTGCCTGAGTAATGTCTGGAAGAGTGCACAGCATGGCATACATGATGCTCCCTACAGCTGAGGCATAGGGAACGTCATTCATGCCCTCGATCTCCTCAGGATTCTTGGTAGAGAGTGACTCCATGCTTGAAAGGAACATTTCCTTTCTTAGAGTTCTCCATGCTGTATCTTTTGACTATTTTGCCAATGTAAACAGATTGGGATAATCCTATTAACCTCTTTGATCTATCTCTATAGAGTCAAAGACCAGTATATAAGAGAGTTCTCCAAGATCTTTCATGGGGAATTGCTGTGAAAGCCACACTTTTACTGTAGTCAACATTCCTTCATCATTCCCAATGAATAGAATGGCGTCTACATACAGAACCATAAATGTAATCTTATCACCACTGGATTTTCTATAAACATAGGGCTCATCCGGGTTCTACTCAAAGTCAAACTTTTTGACAGTAGAGTCAAACCGGATGTTCCAACTCCTATAAACTTTTTTAAGTCCATATATGGATCTTTATAATTTACATACCATGTGTTCCTGACCCGCATCCATGAAACCTTGCAATTGCTGCATATAGATATCTTCAGTAAGATCTTCATTCAGAAATGCAATTTTGACATCCATTTGTCAAATCTCATAGTCATGGTATGTTGTTACAACTAATGGATCCTAACAGATTTAAGCATGGCCAACAGTAAAAAGGTTTCCTCATAATCGATGCCCTCTTTTTTAGTATACCCTTTTGCCACCAAACGAGTCTTATAGGTCTCAACCTTACCATCAGGGCTCTTCTTCCTCTTATAGATCCATTTGTAACCAGTTGTTTTTACCCTAGGGGGCGGATGTATTAGAGTCTAGACTCCATTGGTTTCCATTGAGTCCATCTTAGATTTCATGGCATCTACCCACTTCAAGGAATCTATGTCCAACATAGCTTTCATATAACTCACAGGATCCTCCTCACTAGTCGTAGCTTCCACCAGGTAACTATCCTGGTCATAGCCGGAACGAACTGAAGGCCTGGAAACCCGGGTAGATCTTCTAGGTTGGTCATTACTGGAACTTGTAGGACATCTCCCAATGACCCTGAGCTCTCCTCATCAAAAACAACTTCCTGACGATGATTGTTCAGGATGCAATCATCCTCCAAGAAATGGGCATTTCAACTACAGAACACCTTCTATTCTCCCAGGTCATATAATAGGTAACCCATAGAGACCTTGGGGTAGCCTACGAATAGGCAAAGACTGGTCTTGGATTCCAATTTGTTCGCACTCGTTCTTTTAATGTGTGATAAACAACCCCAAATCTTCAAGTGTTTTACACTTGGTTTATTTCCGATCCAAAGCTCATAAGGAGTCTTTGGAACTTATTTGGTTGGAACCCGGTTCAGCACGTACATCGTAGTCTCTGATGCTAAACCCCAAAAGGATGTGGGTAACTCTGAGAGTACGAGAAGTGACCGGACCATATCCAATAAGGTCTTATTCCTCTTCTCTGAAACACCGTTTATTATGGTGTAGCAGGAGGAGCTAACTGTGATACTATCCCGTTAACCTTTAATAGTCCCTGAATTCGTCAGAGAGATACTCGCCACCTCGATTCAATTGAAGGGTCTTAATTTCTCCCCCTAACTGTTTCTCGACCTCTTATCTGAACTATTTGAACTTTTCAAATGATTCAGACTTGTGTCTCATTAGATATATGTAACCATACCGAGAATAATCATTGGTGAATGTAATAAAATACACGTGCTGGTTATGACTCCTAACACTCATGGGACCACATACATCAATATGTATAAGGTCAAGCGTGCTTGTACATCTTTCAGGCTTACCTTTAAATGGCCGTTTCGTCATCTTACCCTGAAGGCAATGTTCATAGGTGGGAAGATCTTCTATAGTTAGAAAATCCAAAAGACCATCCTTTACCAACCTTGTGATACGATCTATATTGATATGGCCAAGTCAATAATGCCACAGGCACGTGAGATTGACTGTATCACGGATTCTTTTCTTGGGGATATCAACCGATGTAGTTTCGGCTATGTTAGTTTCCAGAGAAGGATGGAGAACATAGAGACCATTCTCAAACTCTCCGTATGCGATGAATTTGTAATTTCTTTTAACAGCAATCGTATTACCATAAAGAATAGAATATCCATCCGCACACAATTTTGAAACAAAAATCAAATTTCTTATCAAATTCTATACATAAAGACAATCTTTTAGTACAATTATTCACTCTCTAAAAATTAACTCTACGGTTCCAATAGCCATAAGTGCACCACTTGCAGAAGTTCCCAAGTAAAGAGTTACTTCTCCGTCACTCAGCCTTTTGCTTATCCTGAACCCCTGTAGTGAGTTACACGCATGAGTTGATGCCTTGGAGTCAATACACCATGAAGCAGAAGTTACCCAAGTAAAGAGTTACTTCTCCGTCACTCAGCCTTTTGCTTATCCTGAACCCTTGCAGTGAGTTACCCGCATGAGTTGATGCCTTGGAGTCAATACACCATGAAGCAGAAGTTACCAACAAATTGGTTTCTATGATACAGGATTCGAAATTACCTTGTTTTCTTGGATTCCAGGTATTGAGGACAATTCCTTTTCCAGTGGTCGATCTGTTTGCAGAAGTGACAAGCATCTGATGCTCTATTTTTCTTTTGCTTCTTAGACTTGGCAGCCTTCTTCTGGGGCTTTCTCTTAGTCTTCATCTTCTTCTTGTCTGATTTGCCAGTTTCAACAAGCATGGCTATGGCCTCATCCTTCTTAAACAGTTCCTCGGCCCTCTGCAACATATTGTTGAGTTCTTGGATGCTGACATTCAGCTTGTTCATGTTATAGTTCATGATAAACTGATTGAAAGAAGGAGGTAGAGACTTCAGGATAGCGTCTACCTTTGTGACATGGTCAAGCCCGGACTCAAGAGCCTCAAGTTCATTAATGTATCCCATCATCCGAAGACAATGGTCATGAACCTGCTGGTTTTTGGACATCTACACGGTTATGAACTGTTTCAAAACCTTCTAACGAGTAGAACGATTCTGCTCCTCATACATTGTTCTTAGACTATCCAATATGTCCTTCGACAATTCGATTTGATCAAATTGCCCCTGTATCGGATTATCCAAGGAGGCTATGATGTAGCAGCAGGCTAGATAATTCTTTTCTTTCCATTCCTGGTAGTCCCTCCTTTGGGCCTCAGAAGCCCTATCACCCGGACGCTCCAGGGCAAGATTCTTTGCTACTTTGTCCAATTTTTCAGATGTTAGGACTAGCAAAAGATTACAGTACCAGTCAACATAGTTTGGGCCCTTTAGTTTGTTGGCATCCAACCGTTTAGCGAATTGTCCATTTGTCATTTTTGATTAAAAGCAAACATTAGTCCACAACCTAATTTGACTCATGTTATCTACATACATATGTCTTTTAATCTATGTTCCATTCCCATTTTTCATCTCCTAGATTTTCCTCTTTTTTCTATGACGGAGAATGCGATTATGTCTCTGGAAATGTGGGAAATCACATATGGTGCATGGAGCTAATTGTTTCAGCTACATAACCCCACCACCTTTCTGTGAAGGATCATATCCACTTATCATATGAACTATCCCTTTGGCCTTTGTCAGACAAGGTTCATTGCCATTTTAGGTTAAACATTTCTGTCCAGTGAGTGCTTAGCCATCATATTTGTGAGCACCAAGGTATCGTGAGAGAGACTTCCATTTTAGGATAGGCCCCTCCCATATCGGTCTATGATGCCCTATCATCTTATGAAACATTCCAACAAACCCAACAGCAAATGGATAGCCTAATTTTATGGCGTGTTTTCTCATTACTGAAGGACACATCTTCATACTAATGATGGAAGGCCTTTAGAGAGTTCATCATATGAATCTTCCTATCACATGCACTCATATTTCAGGAGGGAACAAAAGTTACGCCCTAGTTTAATTTAGGTCAAACCAAAGTGGCTCCCTCTGACTTTCATAAAGTCAGATTTCGATGGGCCTTAAACGGCTAGGGATCCGCACGATTCCTCTTTAGGGGAGGTGTGGGGCCCACCATGAAGGGAGGATCATTCAATGATCTTAAGGACACCATGGCAATGATGTGCATTCAGCCATGGTGTGCACAAGAGCCACTATCGTATTAGCATGGGCCAAGTACTTATGGCCCATTAACGTTGCACATCACATATCCATACATCACATGCAAGGATAAAACTGATCCAATCAATTAATATCTGTAAAGCCCAATATTAAAGCCCAAATTGATCCATAATATTACTGATTAATATCATCTAGGTATATAGGCTGAATAGCATTAAGTAGTTCGGCCCATATAGCTTTTCTATAATTAACGGGCTTAAGCAGTTTTAACACTTTTAAACTAGGCTTTATAGGTGTCGGCCAAATTAGGTCTTGGAATTAAATATCAATCTCTTGACCCAAGAGTGGGAAATTAGGGCTAAGAACAGCCCCTATCGAACCACAAGTTCGGTCCAGTTTGGTCCAATCTGGTTCGAATGGGTCTAGGGTTTGATTTTTAATTCAAGAAATTTATCTAAAATAAACTATTGATTAAAGACAAAACAATACAAGGGTTGTTCGCACATCTACTACCTGCAAAACAGATGTTAGATCATAGTTTGTAGTTTCACAAACTGCAAATCGTAGATAGCGAAATCTCTATCTACGAAATCTCCACCCTCTGTGCAATCAGCTTCGATCTTGAAAAAAATAAAATAGAAAAACCCTAATTTTTTATTAATATTACATCAGATTGAATTCCTATACATTCAATTTAGAAAAAAAAATAATTACAGACCAAAAGTTAAAGAACTGCAAAATCGCAGATTTGTTGCGCCAATAAAGACTTCGACCTCCACCATACGAACAACCCATAAATCAAGAAAAATGTAAAGAACTATTCTAAATATATTTTAGATTCATAAAATCAATTATCCGTGCAAATTGGGTAGAACGCCTTCTGCCCATTTGCGCAGGTTCAAATCTGATCTATTTTTGGTTCAAGACTTGAACTTGGCTTTGATACCACCGAAGGGATGAGAGATCCATCATATGGATAGTTGAATCCTGAAGGAAAGTAGGGTGAAGTTTCAAAAATTTCTCTCTCTCCCATATTGGAATCATATTCACTTTTTAGAAAAACTGCATTTTTCAGGGATCAATCTTGTACAAAGAACCAAACCAACCAGAATGTAGGAGAGGGAGATACATAATACGGAAAAATAATAACTCCCAATGAAGGTATTCACACCCAAGGAGATCTCTAAAGACTGCTTCCACTAAGGATGACACAGTGTAGGGTGGAGCAGAATCAGCAGGTGGTTCTTCACAAGAACTAAATCCTTCAGCAAGAATTCGATGGAGAGTTTGTGAGCACGACTTCAAATCCGTTTTTCTCCAAAAACTGATATAAAAAACACTTCTTGATTACTCTTACTAGTGGAGAACGAACTGGCAATGGCTAGGCCGAACCCATGTGGCTGGTGTGTAGATCAATGCTTGGGTCCCACACCATACAAAGAAGCCCAACTAGGCAGCAGATTGGAAACTAGTTAAGTACTAAACACATAATAGGCCAAAAGCCCATTTCGAACTGGGTTGATATGATCACCCACTTATCAGATTTGAATCTGGTAACCTCCTAATAAGATCAGGAGTAAAATAACCTAATGTATAGATAGGATTAAGATCATCCCCTATCCAGATACTAATTTGGATTGGGATAACTCCTCATTAGGAGGTTTCTTAATCAAGAAGAAAAGAGGAGAAACCCTAAGAGAATATCAACAGTATTCAAACCTAGGGTTTTTTGGTGCAAGAAAACTTGCAGCGAATTGAGATAGGATCTCATAACTCTCCAGAGAGAGGAAAAGCAATATTCGCCATCTTCATCTCAGCAATTCTCCTTCAACCGCCGCCATTCTTTGAAAATATTGGATCTTTGAAGGAAAGAAATCAAGGAATCAGTTCTTGATATCAGTTTTGCTGAAAGAACTGAAAAGATTTGGTGCTTAGAGTTTCCAGAGGATTCTTGCGAAGGATTCAGTGTGTAAGACACACTCTGCTAGTTCCGTTCCATATATTGCTATGTCATCTTCAGTAGGAGCGGATCTTGGTGTCCTCTTTGGGCGTGAACATCAACTTTGGGAGATACTGCTTCTCTGGATCATGTATAATTCCTCCATTGTTTTTTGGTTCAGATCTAGTTTGATTATGGTTTAAGTTGGATCATTGAATATTGTATTTTAAATTTAGGGAATATGATTCCCAATTAGAAGAAGGTAGGGAAATTTTTGAAATTCGCCCACCCATTCCACAACATTTTTGGCGTCCATACGATGGATCCTACCATTCTTTCAAAAATCAGTTTTTCTCCAAAGACTAATATCAAGAACACTTCTTGATCGCTCCTACTAGTGGAGAACGAACTTGTAATGGCAGCAGTAGGAGGAGAAGACAAGAGCAGAAGATGGCGCAGTCTTACTATTGCTTTATTTCTCTCTTATATTTGAGATCAGATTGGGTGAATGGAGGTTTGCCCTCCTCCTTTTATAACCTTAAAGTGAGCAATTCCTAATCTCATTAGGAGTTTCCTAATTCAAATCTTTATTTGAATCTGGACTCTCTTTAAGAGATAAGGATAAACCCTTATATTATCTGCAAATTAAGATCAACCCTCCTAATCTTATTAGGTGTTTTACTAATCCAAATCATTATTTGGATCTGGACTTTCTGAGTGGATAGGGATAATTCTCTATCTTATCTGTTGATCTAAATCCTAGAACCGCCCCTCTTTAATTAATCAAATCAAACCAGTTCGATTTGGGCTTTAGGCCCATTAAGTCCATATGCTCACTGACCTTCCAAACTACAGTATGGTTCGATTTCCTTGTATGGCGTGGGACCCAAACATTGATCAACACATAAGCCACATGGGTTTAGCCCATCCTCCGTTACAAGGCCTTGCCGAATTCACTGTAGGACACAGTGAACCCCTGAGCCCATCACCGTGGGCTCTTAATGGGCCCAACACTTACACTAAGTGGTCCTTGGGTCAAGCCACCTTATAAAACCCAAAGACTGTGGGCAGATGCAAGATTAACCCATCAGGTATTACCCTCAATGGTCTTACACTTAACCTCTCAGCCCATAATGATCAAACACAGCCTGATAAGAGAGGACCTCTCCCTTGGCTGTAAGGAACAGTGTTGCACTCTCTAATCACATGGATCCTGGGAATTAAAACCTTTTGCAAATATTTTGAAACCGTAATATATATATATATATATATATATATATATATATATATATATATATATATATATATATATATATATATATATATTTTGCAAAACAAATTTCAACGATTGAAATCGGTTGCCGATAGCTTTGATTTCCATCAGAGATAGTGCATCCCCGATCATTCACTTTGTCCGACAAAGGGGTTGATCCTGTCACTATGATCACCCACTCAAATGAATTTTTAGACTGTCCCAACATACCCAGGTTTTGACCTCCTCTAAGGATTTCATTGATTGGCTATCAAAGACAACCCAAACCGACACTTAGTGCAGTATCATAATCGAGTCTAGTGGTCAGGTGTAAAATTCCAGTTTTGCTTACCAATCTCTAAGGTGTAGGGCAATACTAGAATTTTGGTCTGGTTCAGGGTTTCAAGAAAACCCACACTGCATGTACCTCAGGTCTCACCCTGGCAGATGAGACAAGCCACCCCAACCAACTTAGTGGTACATCAGTGTCAGCCTTGGCAGGATAAATCTCCCTAGATCTATCCAACGGATGTGAGGATTCTAAACTAACACGAGTCTCATATGTGTCTAGTTTAAGGGTATTACACAGAAAACACCATAATAACTTGAATCAAATATGTACTTTATTCATTTTACAATAAAATGTCATAATGTACATCATTCTGATTGGAGCTAAGGGCATACATTATCTAACAGTAGGTTCATCTTCAAATCTCTTAGCTGGTAAATAATCCCTGAAACCTTACTAATAAACTCTCTAATACTTATAGGTTGCTCAAATTTTGCAACAAAAAGTTGGGGAAGCAAATTTGTGATCATGGCCTTTGTGGAGCCTACAAATTGACTTTTGATACTGTTAAGAGTTCGCTTAGCAATATTAGATATGGGAATGCCAAGCTTCAATGGCTTAGAAATCTGACTTTGAATGATAAAGATAGCCATTTTATTGGTCTACTACCAATTGTTATATGTAGTGTGAGTTTGGCTACTCGTATTTGCTAGAGGTTGTAGAGGTTCGGGTTGTATGAGGTAGATGTCATATCCATAGGCCCCTAAGATGGTGTCAATCCAACTTCTCCATTTCTTTTAATTTGTTCCAGTGAAAATTTAATGGAGAATGATTGAAATTGAGCAAAAAGGTTTTGAGTGTTCAAGGTTGCCATGCAAATGTTATACTCCACATTCCTTAGTTTTTCATATAAGCATGGAACAAAAAACTTGATTGATAATTAATGGTAGTAATGCCAAGGCATGATCAATCTAATTTTAATGAAAAAATAAAAGAAAAAAAAGATATTCAGCCCTAAAATATTTCTTTATGCAATTAAATTGGAATAAAATGCCCCTAATTATCAAAACTGAATCGAGCATTTTATTACAACAAAAGGGCCAAAATTTGATTCAATTTGAACAAAATGATCAAAACTGAATTTAAATGGCTGTTAATCACCTAAATATGGCTTGAACTAGTAAAAAACCTGTATAAATCATGTCAAACTGGTCCCATAAAGTGTTATGATATGTTATGGACCGGTTTGGTTCAGTTTAACCCATTCAAACCACATTTGAACCACTTAGTTTGCATGGAACCGATTAGACACGATGCCATGGCGAATAAGGGTGTAAATGGATCGAATTCGAATCGGATAAGGCAATATCCGAATTCGAATCCGATTAGAAAATCCGATATCCGACGGATATTGAAAATCAATATCTGAATTCGAATCCGATTAAAAATATTCGAATATTCGATTTGAATTCGAATTCGAATAATTAATTATTTTAGATAAATAATAAATACAAAAATAAATATTTTATTGATATAAAGTATATAAATATATAAAATATATAAAATATTTTATATATTATATACAAGAATTAAATAATTGGTCGAATTCGGATATTTATCGAATCGAATAAGGTCATATCCGAATTCGACTGATATTATATTCGAATTATTTGAATTCAATTCGATTATGTCGAATATCGAATTCGAAATGGATTTTCGAATACCGTTGACACCCCTAACGACGAACACAACTCATCATATATGGTACGGTACTATGTCGGACACGGTTCATCAAAAACATGTGTAAATGGACCTGGGCAAGTCGTCTTCTTCGCTTGAAATTCATAATCAGGTTTGCGTTTGCACAACCCAAATCAATGACCGATTTCAGACCATCCATTTTTGGTCACTTCTGGCAACCGATCAGCCTCCAATAGATTGGAAAAGGAGGATAGTCAACTAGGGATCAATTTCTAGCATATATTTCCCCAGAATACGAGCAAATTAATGAAAAATGCAATCTACATTTTTAAGCATGACATGCAAAGAATTATTCTTTTATAGGTATGATGCGTCTTTGTATTGATGTCTAATTTGACAAAATTATATATTAACCATTTTAATTTCCCAAAATTAATATAAACTAAAAATTATAAAAATAAATTTATTTTATCTACCTTAAAATGTTTTGTTTTAAAATTATGTGTAAACTAAAACAAATGTTAAAAATAAAAATATATTTATTATTCGAAAAATAGAGTTATTTTTTATACAAAAATAGTAAACAAATAAAAATTTCCAAAAAGTTAATAAAAATTGAAATAGTGATAATTATTATATAATATATACATATTCTAAAATCCCAGTATTATTAACATTGTAATGTTTCTGTTTATATACATTATCCATAGACGATTTTAGCTTAGTTTTATTTATGTATTTATATAATTTATGCATTTTCTTAATGCATCTAAATGTTTCTATATCATTCACGCTATGTCCTTATCCATGCATTTCCAAACTATCTTACCCCGTAAACAATATTTTGATCCTTTGGATACAAGAATTTCGTGAATTAGTAAAAGCAAGTGTATATTTGACTAATTAACACTCCAACTACAAGGCAAATTCATGATTTATGATTCATGAGCAAATCGAAATCGGACGGAATGACATGATCCGGGTCCATCCCAGCCCAAATCTAAATCAAAGTATCTTGCCGAGCCCAAATACCCGAAACCCCTCTTCGTTTCCCCTCTTCTTCTTCTCTTCATCTTTAAACCTCTCCGTCTCCGCCGTAAACCTCCACATCCAACTCCTCAGACAAACGGAGCAAGCTCATTAACATCTCTCTCTCTCTCTCTCTTACGAAGAGGCGACCAAATGTGGCTCCATCGGCCACTGCTCAGCAGAGCTTCCATTCAACTCCGGTTCTTCTCCCAGGCAGCAGCAGCTGCGATCCTCCACGAACCCGAAGTCCCTCTCACATATCTCGAGGAGTTCCCCAAACCAGACCCAAAGTACGCCGAGACGATACTCGCGATCCCTCGCTCCACATCCGGGAAGAACATAGCAGCCAAGGAGAGAAAAGTCGGTCGGGTGCCCAGCATCGTCTTCGAGCAAGAAGATGGCCAACACGGCGGCAACAAGAGACTTATCTCTGTCCGGACCAATCAGATCAGGAAACTAGTCAATCATCTAGGTCGATCCTTCTTTCTTTCAAGACTCTTCGACCTCGAGGTTCGCTCAGAATTCGACTCAGATCAGATCATTGAGAAAGTCCGAGTTTTGCCTCGAAGGGTGTGTTCCTGATCTTTAAATCATCAGTGTTGTGTTGCTATACTGTCTGTCTTTGTGCTCTAAAACTAAGTTTGAACCGATTTTGGAACATTATTAATCGATTTAGTGGACAAAGCATGTGGACTAACCTCAGCTTATGAGCTGTTAACTACGATGCTCTAATTGTGACCAACAATCATTTATTTTGTGCTATGCTGTTTGGACTAGGCATTGTTGAGAAGCATCTGACGGATGTAATTATGAACGCAGAGACATTGGCTCTCAACTATTGTCTTTTAGGTTCTCTTCTTTTGTCTAGTTTGAAAATGTTAGAAGTTTAGTCTGCATTTCTTTTCAGTTAACATTTGGTGTTAATGCCTTATTATCTTCCCATTGGTTCCCCTCATTTCTATAATCTTGTTTCTTAATGTTGGGATTGAAGGTTGTCTGAGATACCTACTTTGTACTTAAAGCCCATAAACCACTGGCCACAATGATTGTGCAGTCTACCCCTACCCCTGCGCTTCCCGGGTTGCCGAGCGAGCTGCCACCAAGGTTCATTTTTAGCCAATTAGGAGGGAGATTAGTCCAACTAATGAGAATCTCTCGTAGAGGGGTAGCCTCTAGCTAAATAATCCCATGCTTACCTCGCTTGTTGTAAAATCAACTCTTTTTTGTGAAGGCCAAGTGCAGGCCTGATCAAAAACCATCTTATTAGGCCATTAACATAAAAAGCATGACGCATAGACAGAAATTGTTGCCCAGGGAATGCCGTTGTAAAGTGGCATGACTTTGCAGTTGCTAAGGACCCATTCCTTGAAGTGGCATGGAGAAGAAACTGGACCCAAAGAGAGAAATATCCAGCGAGAGCCATAAATGCTGGCTTGAAAGACAACCCCACAGTAGGTGTAGAATAGATTCTGGATCAGTCAAGAATCTTGGGCATGGATCATGAATAGATAGTCCACGACGTGTCCTGGCCATCTTGGTTAAGAGTGCCTCATGCATGGTTCACCATAGAAAAAAAAGGAATACGATTTTTGCAAGGCGCTTTCCAAATCGCTTTTAAATTTTGATCTGCATCATCCATATGGGGACTGGTTTTCAGTAAATATGCAGACTTGGAGCTAAATTGGCCATTGGTTGAAGCTCTCCAAGAAAAGCTATCTGGGCCTGCATGTTTACATCAATAGCAAAAGCAGCAATTTCAGCTTTCAGTTGGCAACTTGAAGCTCATTGATTTTCCAAAGACCAAAATCACTGCAGAAATCCGAAATGGGCCCTTCCACCTCATCCTCACTAAGTTCAGTGCAGGCATATTCAATAAGAGGTCCGTCTCCAAGCCAATTATCTAGCCAGAATTTTGACTTTTGTCCATTTTTCACCAAGATGCCCAAACCTTTTAAGAGTACTTCTCTGCCATACAAAATGCTTTTCTATGTGTAGAAGTCCCCTGCTTTCGGTTGACAAGTAAGAAAGTCCTGCCGTGCCAAATACTTGGCTTTAAAAACTGCTGTCTAAAGACACTGCTTTCCGCTTAGAATCTGCCACCCGCTAAATAAGAAAGGGTTGAATTTTTTTGCTTCTCATTAATATCCCCATGCTACTTGGCCTTGACCACTTTTTTCCCCCATTCAAACATATCCAACTTCCTCTCCCTTCCGCTTGAACCCCATATGAAGTTACTACAAATTTTGTCAATCTCATCACATATAGACTCTGGCAACTTGGTCGGTCTCCTACTAGAATTCTTTCCCAGTCTGATGATGCAAATGCAACTCTCAGCCCACCTATTAGTGTGAGAATAGTTTCCCTAAGAGAATCTCCTTTCTCCAATGAAGGTAGGAAGTGTTTCCATACATTCTAAGTGAATGGGTAGAATAAGAAGAGATGGTTACTATCCTCACCATCTTCTTGCATAGGATGCACATGAGTTGAAAGACAACATTTCTTTTTTCTACACTGCCTTTTCTCATTGGTGCTTAGAATTTTGAGAACTACCTTCTATGAAAATGATTGGAAGGTCTAGCACTTGAGACACAATATAAGGGAAACTAGATCTTTAGCTACTAGACTGAATAATTTGTCGAGATTGGTGCCATATCAGATAAGCTTGCCAAGGAGTCACTGTGGGAAAATTAGTTAGGATATAACAGATAGGGGTGGAATGGTTGTAATGTAACCTCAAACTTATCTACATGTGTGTCAGGTATTCTTGTTTTTTCCTCTTATCCCATGTATAGGATTTAAGAGGAAGGTTTTGTCATTCTATGTAGTATTATTCGACCCAATAGGATCTGTATTTCTGTTTCTGATAATAAAAAAAGTGATGGATTTGTTCTTTTTTTTTTTTCTGTTTCTAAAGTAGGATTTGGAAGGGACTTTTCGTATGGTGCAAATACAATGCCTTTATAATTGTGTGGGTTTTGCATTTTTGTTTCTCAAGGCCTCTTTTTTCTGTACATCCTTCCCTCTTTTTGAATACAAATAATCTTTTCTCAAAAAGAAAAAAAGGGAAAGATGGGATTATGGATAGTCCAAACCCGGGAAGCGCAGGGCAGGTGGTAGACTGCACGAGATGTCATGCCTATGATTCAGCAGTACATTTGGCTTGTTGTTGTCTATTTTTGTCCTTATTCATATGTCACTCACAAAATTGATCCTTGACCAAAAAATTTAGTGTATTTATATTTGTGAATATGGTTTTGCTTAAATATTTATGAAGAGTTCTAGATCAGGGGGTTTTCATAGCCATAAGTGTCATTAGGGGAGACATATGGAAAGTCAGATGTCATATTTGTACTGGGTGAGGCAGTGATTTAAAAGGTGTGCCTAGGCGTACAGGCGAGGCATATTTTAGGGTATGCGCCTCGCCTAGGTCCTAGGCGCAACCCTTTCAAAAGGCGCACGCCTGGTGCGCCTGATGCGCCTGATGCGCCTTGCGTCTCAGCCCAGCTGTGCGCCTTTTGAAAATTTGGCACTTATTTGCTTTTTTTTGACATAACGGCTGGGCCGGGGGTCGCCCCCGGACCCCCATGCCACGCCCCTCGAGGCAAGCCCAAACAAGTCCATGTTAGGTCTTAAATTCTTTGTTTTCACACAAAAATGATGATTTTTATAGTTTTAATTGCTTTTTAGGAAGACATTTTATTAGAATGAATGAATGAGCAACATTACCAAATTGGGGGTTCTCGAAAGGACTTGCCTCGAGGGGCGTGGCACAAAGACGACTCGTAGAATCAGGAATGTAATATGTTTTACATTACATTAGCTACTTGAAGTAATGCAATTGAGTGAAAAAAGAGATTAGAGGTTTTACATGCTTGAAAATGTTTTATATGTTTGATTTTATTTTTAAATTCTCATTTGAATTTGCTTTACATCTTATGTTTATGTGTTTTAATTTTAGATAATAGGTTTTTAAAACATTTATTTTAAAATTTAAGTTTATATTTTTTATTAATATTATGTTTAATATTTTTTTTGAAAATTTTGGCATTTTTTTTAATTTTCTGACATTTATTTTTGTTTTTTAGCATTATTTTTTTTGTATATTTGTGCCTTGCTTCAAAAAGGTGTGCACCTCGCCTTGCGCCTTAGGCGCAAATTGACCCCTGTGCCTTTTTTGCGCCTTGCGCTTTTAAAACACTGGTTTTGTTAACTATCGTTTAGATTAGTAACTATAATTTGCCTTGGTATGTGTACATAGGAGAGAGAGTTCCACCAATATTATTAATTTTGATATGTATCAGAACCTGGGTGCACTTTTTCTTCAAAAATGACATGATAAGTGGGAGATGTTGATACTGCTTCTCCTCTCCTCCTTTCCCTGTTAAGGCGGTTTTGTCTCGGCCAATTCCTCCAAAAAGCAGTGCATTTTGTTGGGAAGTATTCCATGGTTCCATCAACACTTGTGACTTGCTTTAGAGAAAAAGACCAAAGTGTATTGATAAAAAAAAAAAAAGACCAAAGTGGTGGTTGTCCCCAAACTTCCTTATGTAAACTGAATGGTGAGACTGCTCTTCACCTCTTTATATCCTGGCCTTTTGCTAACTCTATTTGGGAGTGGTTTTCCTATCAGTTTCGTTGCAGTAGGAATCTTCATGCTAATCTGGAAGATCTTTTTAGCTCCAACATTTTCTTTTTTTTTGATGAATGATTTTAGCTCCAACATTTTCAGGTGCTCTAAAAGGAGAGGAAAAGCAATGGGAAAATGCACTAGAGCAGTAGTGGCCTGGACAATCTAGGAGGAAAGGAATCTGAGGATATTTGATGATAAGGAAAGAGGCAGAGATGCTGTGACTGAAGTGATAACTATAAGTGTGGCCCATTAGGTGAAAACTTTGAAAATATTTGCAGATTTTAAGATAGAAGATTTCTTCAGAACATGGGGAACAATTGCAAATATGGCTTATGGAAGACCTATTGTAACTGAATTCTGGTCCCCTCCAGATGTTGGGTGGAAGAAGCTAAACTTTGATGGGAGCTGTTTGGGAAACCCTGGCCCATCGGGCATTGGTGGGGTAATAAGGGAGGAGAACGGAAATATCATTGCCATGTTCTCAAGCCCTACCCAATATGGTGATGTGGTGAATTCAGAATTGAAGGCAGTAGTGTTTGGTGTTGAGAAAGCTAAAGAGTTAGGGAGTAACAGGTTGATTATTGAAGGGGACTCAAAAGCCGTTGTAAACTGGCTGAAAAAAGAGGAAGGAGCAATATGGAGATTGAGAAATGAGTTCAGGCGTTTTAAGCAGGTTTTTAAAGATATGGAAATTCAAATAAAATGGATTAGGAGGTCAGCCAATAGCATAGCTGATGATCTAACTAAGCAAGGAGTCAAAAGACAATCTATGTTCTGGGTTACATTGTAGCTAGTAGGATATCCCTTGGGTCCTTTTGGGGCTTGTTTGTAATTAATGAATTTCTTTGTTGGGTTAAGCTTGGGTCTGTATTGTAATTAGTGGGGTTTAGGTGGACTTTAAGTCTACCCACAACTTCTTGTTGTACACATTCTGATAATCTAATGAATCTTTTTGTGTTGCTGATAAAACAAAGATGCTGATACTGTCTGTCATTTATTGATATGTTGGGTGATATAATTTTTTTTCTCTTTATCTTTTTACATTGATATTGATTGTGATTTCTTTTGAGATAAAGTAGGTTTCATTCCAATTAATGTTTTGCAAATATATATTAAAGACATTTCTTTATATTATTGAACATTGGAGTGGGTTCATTTTAGGGTTATGGCATGTTAGAGCTCATTCTGGGAAAGGTAGTGAACATATCTCAAAGTAAGCATGCATCTGTTTTAGTTCAACTTTGTCTACATTAATTGTTCTTGTTCCTTCTAGCTTGGTACTTAAAATCTCTGCCTCACCCTCTGTATTGCATCTTTTGCAAATTTTATAGCTTCATCTTCACTCGGGAACAGATGCGGTATTAAATGTCACATTCTTAAGGGCTCCATCAAGTGCATTATTGAAGGTCGAAGTTCCTCTTGTATTTAGAGGAGAAGATGTGTGTCCTGGATTAAGAAAAGGTATGACAATTATGACTTTCCTTCCCAGGCTTCCCTACCCATTTATCCTTTTTCCTTTCCTCCTTTTCTATTTTTTGTACTTTTGTGTTCTTCGCTTAATTTCTAAAGTTTTTCAAGTACAAACTGGGTTACTCAATAGGCATAAATAAACCATGTACGAAAAATACTAGTTACCATATTTGTTTGGGGATGTGAGGTGTTTTATTAAATAATAGTTTTTATATCCCGGTGGTGATAGGTTCACTAAGAGATTAGCTTTGTGGAAGAGGAATTACCTTTCCTTGGGTGGTAGAATCACTTTGATTAAGTCTACCTTAATCAACTTGTCAATTTACTTCTTGTTTGTATTTAGGATCCCAAAGGGAGTGAGCAGGGTGTTGCAAAAATTGATTTGAGATTTCCCGTGGGAATCGGGGAAAAAAAAAAGAGATCATGGGGTATGGTGGGAGGTGGTCACTAGAAGGAGGTGGGTGGATTGGGGATAGGAAGTATTCAAAGGAGAAATGAGGCTTTACTTGGAAAATGGTTACGGAGGCTGCCAAGGTAGGAGGATAAGTTATGGGTTAAGGTGATTGTGAGCATTCATGGGCAAATGGCAGATGGTTGGGATGTTGGAGTTTTGGCAAGGGCTACACGAGCTTCTCCTTGGAAATCTATACATGCCATTCTTCTTTGCCATTCATTATGTATGACCTATGTTCTGGAAATTGGGTAAAGTTCTAGGAACATACTTGGGTGGGAGATGTGACCTTGAAAGAACAATTTCCTTCCATGTGTTCCATCTTTTTGTTTAATGAGCCTGTGTCCACCTTTGAGGTACCTTCAGATTCATTTCTTGCCTTTGATTGGGATTTGGGTCTGAGAAGGGGCCTTAAGGATGCTGAAGTCAGTCATGTTTCTACCTTAATTCATACCCTGGGTGAGGTGGCCTTGGTCTAGGGAGAAGGGATAGCAGGTTTTGGACTATAACCTCTTATGGTGAGTTTTCTTGTGCTTCCATTTTTAGGCTTTAACACAACCCTCTGATAGCTCGGGTATGGACCTTCCAGTTTTGGAAGATTGGGGCAAGCCAATTCCCCCAAGAATTGGTGCTTTTTGTTGGGAAGCCTTTCTGGGAAGATGCAACACTTGTGACTTGCTCAAGAGAAAAAGACCTAATTGGTGCATCCTTTGTAAGGCAAATGGTGAGAGTTGCATCACCTATTAATATCTTGCTCTCTTGTCTCATATATTTGGGAATGGTTTTTCTCTTTATTTGGTTGTAGATGGACGCCCCCTCTAGATGTACAAATCTTGTTTGCCTCTTCCTTTTTCAGGTGGCCAAAGAAGAGGGGTAGACTGCTTTGGAGATGTGCCAGAGCTGCCATATGCTGGACAATGTGGGAGAAAAGAAATTAAAGGATATTTAATTAAAGGATATTTAATGAAAAGGAGAGGAATAAGGAGGCCATCATTGAAACAGTTACTATTTAGAGTGGTGCATTGGGTGAAATCTCTAGATTTGTTTGCGAATATCTCTACAGATATGATAAGAAGAAATTGGAAGGAAGTGGCCAATTCAGCACCTGCTAAAACCAAGATTAATCCCATTTGGTCTCCCCGGCCTCTGGCTTTACTAAGATGAACTTTGATGGGAGTAGTAAAGGTAATCCAGGGCCTTCTGGATTTGGAGGAACCTTCAAGGATGAAGATGGGAAAGTCATTGCTCTATTCTCTGGCCCTATTGGTGTAGGTGATTCTCTTTGAGCTGAGATTCTGGCTGTGATGGAAGGAATGAAGAAGGCACATAAGCTGGGCTGCTGCAAGCTCATTATTGATGGGGATTCAAAATTAGTCATAGGATGGCAGCAAGAAGAGAAGAGTGGTCTCCGAAAGTTTGCTAATGAAAAAAGAATGTTCAACTAGCTAGCACAAGGTGTGGAGATTCAGTTTCAATGGGTAAAAAGGTGTGCTAACTCTTTTGTGGATACCCTTGCTAAGCATGAGGTGGGAAGGGAACAATTGTTTTGGGCCATTTTGTAATTGAATTATATTTCTTATTGGGGAGGGTTAAGAGAGTTTACCCCTCCCTAGTTCTTTGTACTTCTTTCTCTATTGAAAGTTTATGTTATCGATAAAAAATATGTCAAGGCCAAGTTTAACTGAATAAGATACTGGAATTAGAGAAACATGGCCTGTATACACTCTAGGAAATGCAGTTGTTATATATGCACCTCAAAAGAATTCTACTTTGCCTGTCTTCTGCATTAATATGGTATTATCTTATTTCAGAAGATTCCTTTCTAATGGTTTCTGGTCTTATTCATAATGCTCAATGCCTTGGCATCTTCATGTATTCATCAAATCTGGTTATATTTCTTTAATACTTAAGCCCTGCTTTGAATCCTAAATTTGAACGTGGGCTTTACTTTCAAGAAGATTGAAAATGAGGTTAGTAGGTTAGGTTGTGATCTCTAGATTCTTGTTGTTTCCATGGCTATTACCTTGGTTGTCTGCCTGTCAGTGTGTTTTTCAGAGAAGTTAAGGGGGTCAGTAGATAGAAATGATTCATTGATTTACTGCTTGGCGCTAAATATTAGAAGTTGAAGAGAGTGAGTGCACTAAAAATATAGTGGTTTTAAGCACTAATGCCAAGGTAAAAAAGATTGTGACCTAATTTCACAAATATATGCCAAGCTTTGCAAGTTGTCTGAGAGTATGAAAGGGCTGAGATGTCTGCTCATAAAGAATGTTATTATGGTAGGGAGGCCGATCTGTGTGATATGGATTTGATTGGCTTGGAGATTAGAGCAAATTCAATTTTTGATTTTTTTTATCAGTAATTTTTGAATTTCTATGGTATGACTTGAAGATCCCCCTTTTTTTGTAGTTCTGGGCTTATATCATGGAGTAGTCAGATGGAGAGATGTTTGTGTCATCCAAATGGGGGCAAATTGCCCATTGAATGTTAGTGGGTCTAATGTAGCGTGATACGGGAATTTGAGGAGAAAAACTAAGAAGCTTAGATAACTTTTGTTTCAGTTTTCTGGGGAAATGTTTTGGCATTGTTGGACAGGTAATTGAAGAGGCTATGGATTTTATATTTAATGGATAGGAGGTTATGGATTAGATATCTGGTATTACTTTTGTGGTTAATTCTTGGCAATGGCTTATTAATTCCCCAAGCCATGAGGAGTCGATTTGGGTTATTACTTGATACCTTTAAAGCTTCTTCCCTGTCAAGATTGAAGGTTAAGGATAAAGAGTCTTGAGCATCATGAAGTGGAGAAGGGTTTTTTCGCAGCTTGATGGGGAACAAGTTGTAAAAGGAGTCTCTTCAGCTGGTAGTCACATTAATGTATGTGGCTTTACTTCTCAAAGTGGGCAGGGCTTTGGGTGTAATGATGTACTAGTGGAAGCAGAGGAAACTTGTGGTTTGGGTATGGTGGGGAGAGATGGTTGCAAGCAAGGTTCAAAGTATCGATACGATACGCGTTTCGGCAGTATCGTATCAGTACTTAGAAACGCCCGAAACTCTATTTTTTTAAAAAGTTTGGTTTTCTGGGAAGCTACAAACATGTTTTTTTTTTAATTAAAAAAAGTTGGGGTTCCAAAACCCTGGAAACAAGCGTTTCGGATCGTTATCATTTTCAAAAGATACGATACGATATGCCCGATACGGGGCGTATCATATCAATACTTTAAACCATAGTTGCAAGGATTGAGTTGATCTCGGTAGTAGAGCTGATACTTTGTAGGACATTAGGCTGGTAAAAGAGGTTCAGGTTGAAGGTGTTTGGGGAGCAGAGTCATTTTTTCATCAACTCCAAGGTCAGGAAACGGCTGAGGAACTTGTTTTTTTGGTTTATAGAAAAGTTGGATGAGTAGGAGAAGATGATGCTTGAATTTCAATGGAGTCTGTGAGGATGAGTAAAGCAATGGCAGAAGTGAGAGGGTTGGGGAGGTGGTTGATGTTGGGTGGGAGAGATGGATGGTCGGATGGAAATTATGTGGCTAATGTTTTTCTGAGACAGAAAAGGAAGATCTTTTTTACAGTTATGGGTCTGACCAGGCTGCTGTTTTTAAAACTTTTAAGGGGTAAACAATGATTTTAGTTTGGAAAAGTGCTTCTTAAAGACATATTGAAGTGACTATTGGAAGGCTGGGAGAGGATTCAGGTCAGAAGAGGAAAGGTGATTAGAGAAATCGAAGATGGCGATGGAACTACGAGGAAAGAAAAAAAATATTAGTATGAATAGAAAAAGTTAAGAACAGTAAGAACCCCTGTTTGGTCCACATAACCGAAGTTCTTTCCGTCTGAAACTTGGTCTTTATGGGAGTAGTTCCATGGAATAAGTTTTAGAGAGTATACAAGAGGAAGGATGTGAAGGATTTATCAAGAAAAAGTTACAGGTCTGCAAAAGGGCACTTGAATTTGGACTAGAAGCATGATTTAATGGATCATTATTAGCTGTTTTCTCCTTTGATTTAATGGACTAGAAGCAAAAGGGCACTTGAATTTGCAATATATTTGATCATTGATGAATTAGAATATATTTGACCATTGATGAATTAGAAATTACAAATAGAGTAGGTGGAGGTGATCAAAGTGAGGCTCAAAGCTAGGTATTCTGCTTTGGAGCCTCCATTTTCTCCTTTGATCAGTAAAAAGAACTAAAAATTTTATTAAAATGTACTAAATTATGATATTACAATATGTCCGATCAATACCCATAAGGTACAAATGTTACAATTGCGCCCAAAACAATTGTTACCTATTCACCCCTTGTTTTGCAAGATCATCAGCCATCCCATTTGCAGTCCTTCTTACCCAATTAAATGTAATATTCAGCCCCTGTATTATGCTATCTACTAGTGAATGACCCCCGTACTAAGTATGGGGAATCAGTAATGTTAAATTTACATTGTGGAATCAATAATCTTAAATTTATATTTATTAATATTTTAAATAATTATTAAAAAAATGTAGGCAGAAGTGGTTGTGGATAACCACTTTTGCATTTTTCTGCATTTTTTTAGGAATGGATTGAAAATGGTGGTAGTGAGTTGTGGGTTTTAGCAGCAACTTCTCAAAAAATGCCACATGTCTAGTTTTCCAGAAAAATGAGAAGGCCATGGGTTTGAATGGCAGGGGCTGTAGCCTGGTAGTGGGTTGTGGGCTTTAGCAGGAATTTCTCAGAAATTGCCACATGTCTAGCTTTTTAGAAAATGAGAAGCCCACTTGTTTGAATGGTGGTAATGAGCTGTGGGCTTTAACAACTCAAAAAATGCCATGTGTCTAAATTTCTTGAAAAATGAAAAAGCCACGTGTCTGAATGGTGGGGGCTGTAGCTTGAAAACCTTCTTTTAATATATATGTATATATATATATATATAGATTTCCCTAAACTCATGCCTATAGATCTGTTTATTCTTTGCCCAAGAAATGATTAGCTTTGAATCCCCCTTTACTTTGCAACTGCTGAAAGTTTGATTGTTTGGTGAGTCTTAAGCCTTGCTATCTATTTCCCTAAAATAGTCATCAGTCTCTAAAAACTCTTGCAATACCTGCCATTCCAGTGCTTCCCATGGAACTCCCATCAAAATTCAGTTTTATTTTATTAGCTGCTGGGGGTGGCTATACCATAACCCTCTTTTCCTTTTCTCTTTTGGAGGTTGCCACTTCAGACCATGCCCTTGTGATTTCATATACTGAAAAATCTTTGAATGCATCAATTGTCTTTATCTAGTGTGCTGCTCTAACGTGAATAACTTCACATAATTCCTCTTTTGATCCGCATTTCTCATAAAAAATACTTCAATTTCTTTCCTCCCAAACAGTCCATACTACTGCAGCCTGAATTGCTGTCCACATAATTCTTCCTTTTTTTCTTTGTTGTCTTAAGAAATTTGGGCAGAGTAAGCACACAATATCCTGTGGAGATATCCACCTGCGACCAAAAGGAGAGCAGCAGAATTCCCAAATACCAAGTACAGGAGAGCAAGACAACAATAAATGAGATAGGGATTCACCACTTACACGGCAAAGGAAACATATGTGGGGTGAGAGGCAAATGTTTGGCCTTCTTTTTTGAAGCAAATCACAGGTGTTTATCTTTCCAAGACAAACGTCCCAACACAGTGGCTGGATTTTAGGTGGGATAAGCTTGGTCTAAACTTCTTTCACAGGGAAGTTCTCCCCCAAGTTATTGGACTGCAAGAGAGCATTAAGGAAGGAAGCACAAGTGAAAACACCATTAGGGGTACAAGACCAAGTTCTAATGTCCTCCATTGACTGATCAAGGAATGTTTGGTGGAGTTTACCTAGTAATTGGATGAGTGCCTCACACTCATTGTCCCTCAAGCCCCTTCTAATTCAATGTCCCAGTTAATCCCTGAAGGAGTCAAGGAAGCAAATCTCGAGTTGTTTATAATTTGACAAGGAGTAGAGGCTAGGAAAGACAAACTGAAGGGGGGTTTCAGCCAGCTAAAGGTCTTCCCAAAACAATACCCGGGTCTCACTTCCCACATCATATACTGATAAAATTGATAAAATTTGGGTATACCACCTGTATTGATTTCCAAGAAGACGGTGAAGTTGTTGAAGAGGCTACTTTTGCATCCCATCCATTGTTTGTCCTCTCATGAATTCTTGCAATTACTTTATGCCGAAGTTTGCCATTTTCTATTGGAAACCTCCATAACCATTTCCCTAGCAGTGCTGTATTTCTAGAGGTTAGGTTCCCTATTCCAAGCCCACCTTGCTCCTTGGATTTACTAACTTGCTCCCACTTCACTAGATGCTCCCTCTCAAGGTGTTCAGATTACCAAATACAGAAAGAAACCTTTGCAGGATTTACAGGATGTCTAAAAGATTAGAGTGTTGGTGACATGATTTGGACCATAGTTGTCAGGGTGATGCCTAAGTTACAAGGTGCCTATGGATGGTCAACTCGCTTAATCGCCTACCTATTCTGTACATGCCACTATGAAAAACTTTTATACTCTATTTATTCTGATATTATAATAATTAAGTAAATATTGTTAAACTAAAGTGATCATTTTGCATGTTTTTATAATAGTTTATTTTTATTATTTTCTTATTTATTAGGGATCAATTGATATACATGTTGGTGTATATGCTGTCTTGAACCTTCAACAACTTCAAAACCTGAACAAATAAGCAAGGAAAAAACTTAAAAATTCTGTCTGATTAACACATTTATCTTTATCATCATCAACATCATCATCATCATCATCGTCATCATCATCATCATGTTCTTCTTCTTCTTCCCCTTTTCGTAGACAAAAATTGGAACTCAGCCCTTACATTTTCTGAATTTTCTTTTTCTTTCTTCTTTCTCTTCTCATAAATATGTTGAGTTTTTTTTATGTTTTATGTGAAGCTTATAATTTTTTATTTAGTCTATAAATGATTATCAAGGAAAGATGGTTTCTGGTTGCCATAGAACTTAGGAAATTACCTAGAATTCATGGTTTCTATGTAAAAAACTCCTTTGCCAGGTGATGCCTAGGCGCCACTTAGGTGGCTAGGCAACCAAGGCGCATTGCCTATTGCCTAGCTTTGTCTTGACACCTTGAAAACTATGATTTGGACGGTGAAAGCGGGATATGAGGGGTAGGAATGTGATGAAGCTTCACTCAATTTTGGTGTTTTAATATGCACAACTACACACATAGGTGAAGTGCATTTAAGGCATGTGCCTCACTTGAACCCAGGGGAAGCTTCTTTCAAAAGGCGTGCCCTTGTTGTGCCTCACGCTAGGGGCAACTCTTAAATTGGGTTTTTCTGTTATTTTTTGTTGGATTCACACCTTTGTAATGGTTTATCAACTTCTAAATTACTTTTTTATTGCTGTTTGTACACTAGTAATGGTCTATTAACTTTTGAAATAAACAAAAGCAAAAGCTTTTCAAATACCTGAAACCTAGTTCTTGCCAATAGGGCCTCAAATAGCAAAAATTCCACTAAAGATTAAAGAAGTGACAAAAATACAACTAAGCTGATTCCTAATCATCAAATAGAATGAATTGTGACAAATTATAAATTCAGCATCTTTATATTTATGGGCCAAAAATTTAGGTCGGGGGTGCTGCCCTAGACTGCCACCCGGACTTGTTTGGGCTTGCTTCAAGGGGCTTTTATGAAGGCAAGAGGGCTGATCTCCTAGGATGAGGAATGCAAGATGTTTAACATTACACTGGCTACTTGAAGTAATGGAACTAGGATACAAATAAACAGATTGAAAGTTTCACATGCTTGAATTGTTGAGTACTTGAAGCATTTTGGTATAATCCACATTCTCACTTTGAATATGTTTTATATGTTATGTTTATGTATTTGAATTTGAGCCAATAGGCATTTTAAACATTTAATATTTTCTGAGTTATGGTGTATTAGTATTTTTTGTTTTTTTTTCAAGAAGTGTGTGCCTCGCGGTCCTCGCCTTGTGCCTTGCACCTAGGGAACTAGAAGGTGTGTGTGTGTGTTTTTATGCTTTGCACTAAACATTGATCAAATTGCTGAAGTCTTTCAGATTGAAAAGAGTGTTGATTTAAATAGTGTGATTGATAAACATATCCAGGTGGTGTTTGACATCATGGCATTGCGTACCCGTGGTGTGTTAGGTCAAAATGGCAACAGCATGAACTTAAGTTGTTTTGGCCATGGTTTAAAGTATCGATACGATACACCCCGTATTAGGTGTATTGTATCGTATCTTTTGAAAACAATACGATCCGAAATGCCTGTTTCCAGGTGTTTCGGAACCCCAACTTTTTTTTAATTAAAAAAACATGTTTTTAGCTTCCCAAAAAACCAAACTTTGAAAAAAAAAAACTAAAAAAAAAAAAGTTTCGGGCGTTTCTAAGTACCGATATGATACTGCCGAAATGCATATCATAACGATACTTTGAACCTTGGTTTTGGCACAAAACACTATATAATAGGCACCATGTAGGACAAGAGTGGAAACACCCCTGGATTTAAGTGTCTTTTTGACATTTCGCCAAAAAATCCCATGCATATAACCCAATGCAAAGCATGCTGTCTTTATTCTAACTTTAATCTGCCCAACCAAATACATTTTTTGTACGTTAAGGTCAAATTGCATACATGGTGCCTACATGGAGTCAAAACGGAAACACCACAATATGGTACCCAATACCACCCCAAATTGAAAGATGTTTAGTGTTCTTCTTATCAGCAACAAAGCAATATTTTATTAAAGTTATCATTGGTATAATACATTACATGGGCGGATAGCCTCAGCTATCTGAAACCTCAAAGCACAACACAGGAACCCATTACAATAAACCACTCTAGAACACATTTTCTATTGTAGCCCCTTGTTTTGCCAACACATCATCTAGGCTTTGCCTCTCTAGGGACCCATTACAATAACATACCCTACAACCCATTACAAGATGTTTAGTGCTACTTACTATTTAGGGGGTGAAGAAAATGCAAGACAAGTTTTTCCGAAACTAGAAGAGAGAGATTGAGGAGTAGTTTGATGATGACTCGCAAGATGATCAATGAGTGGTTTCAATTTTTTTTGGGAGAAATGGAACTGATTTCATTAACTAGCAAAGATGCATGAGATTATGTCCAAAAGGAACACACACACACACACAGGTTACAAAGGTATAATTCTATGACTATATAAGTTTTCCCTGTGAGCACCCATTTCAGCCAGGCAATCTGCTACAGTATTTAGGAATCCAGAATAATTTAACATTCAATGAGTCCAGAAGATCTCTAGCCTCATCCAGGTAATGGGCCAGCCTCCATGATCCACCATCCTTGTCCCCAAGCTACTAGGGGTTATCATGGGCCGGGATTTGCCTTCATAACAACAGGCTTAGGCTAGGCCCAGGCCTGGCCCGACCCGCATTATGGGCCTAAAAATATAAACCCAGGCCAGGCCAGGCCAAGATTCTGGGCCTAATTATTGTATTTCAGTTCCAAAATTAAAATTTTGTACTTTTTTTTCACTTATTGTCGTGGAGACTATAGTAACCTGTAAGAAACTTTAAATTTATTATCAAGATAAAAGCTTCTAACACAAAAGAAATTAAATAATTATACCTTGTAATTTATAAGTTTCAATTGGTCATTAGTATGCTAAAAATGATAATTTTAACAAACCAATACAAAAAATCAACCTAGAACCTATAATATCTATAAAAAAATAACCATCCATTGTCATGTAATATCCACAAAACAACTTTAAACATCTCTATAAGAGGCTCCATCTTCCATTCAACTGCTACAAATAAAAAGTGAAATAAAAAAGATATTAGCGAACTAAGAAAAATAGTTGAAATTAATGTACATAAATAAGCAATAAAATATTGAAAATGGTTTCAATTTTACCCAAAACTTGCAACCACTCTAAACTTCAGATTTATCTTCATCAATGGAGTCTTCATCACTAGAAGATTCGTCTTTTGGTGAGAAAGAGAGAGAGAGAAATTGGGCGCGACGGTGGTTTTGTGAAATTGGTGAGAGAGAGATAGAGCCGAGAAGATTAGGGTTTAGTAATTTCTATATTTCATTAAATACTAGATTAGAATTTGTTAAGATCTAAGACCATAGGATTAAAATCTTTAATCTCCTACAAATCTCTATTAGTCTCTATTTTAATATATAAAACATCAATTATCAAATATTTTTAAATAACATATATACATAAAGATATATATTATTTATAAATATCCGGTCTGGGGCCCAAGCCCGGCCCTAAATTTTGCGGGCCTGGGCCGGGCTGAAATAATCACACCTACAAGCCACTTTATTGTATTACTCGATTCACCTTTGATGACTAGGGGAGACAAGCCTTGGTCTCTTGCAATCTGGAGTCCAGTTAACACAGCTAGAACTTTGCAGTTTGCAGTCCCAATTAGTCCACTGTAAGCCCACAACGTGCTTCCATCTCTTCATTAAACACACCTCCAATCCCTACTAGACCAGGGCTACCAGGGGCACTTCCATCAAAGTTCAGAATCACCTCTTCTTCTCTTGTAGGGGGGAAGCTTGTTACTTTTAGAGAGATGGGAGAAGAAAACAGGATCTCCACCACACTTTGCTGAAGATCATTCAAAGATGCCTTTAAACTCCTTTGAGTTCAGCACCCACAAATTGCACAAGAAGGAAATATGGGAAACCAAGTCGCCCATTGATCTAGCTTTATTGTTAAAGATCTGGTTGTTTCTCTTTTCCACACCCCCACAATACTGCTTGAACCACTGTGCTCCAGTAAAATTTTCCCTTTTTTCCTAGACCTTTTCCTTGCCATTGCCAAAGGAAGTCTTCAATGTGTTCAGGAGTGACCCAGCTATACGCAACAAGATTTAAGAAAAAGTTCCATACTTTCCTTGTTTCTGAGCAATGTAAAAGGAGTTTCTCAGCAGTTTCACCATTGTTGAGATACAGAATGCAAACATGGGGGTAAATACACAGTCTACCTTTGTTTTTCCTTTGTAGCAAGTTACAAGTGCTTATTTTATGGATTTGCATAAATTCATAAAACATAAGATAGATTAATAAAAATAAGTTTAAAAACTAAAAGTATCAACATAAGTGAAGTTTTAATTACATGCTCAAATACACTCCAATTTTTCTCACATCCAGATGCACTGCATGTCAAACTAAGAACTTTATTGCAATATTTTGTAAATTTGGAGCCGAAACACCATATGAAACCCACCAATCAGCTGTAAAAAATTAAATAATAACAAAATATTAATTACAAATTTTATTTAAATACATAAAAAATACTAAATAATTAAATAAACAAACTATTAAGTCAATGTTGCTTACCTGGTGCTTCACATTTCTCTGCCAAATAGCCATATCAAGACCAAAAACACCCTCTGCATTTTTATATTTCTTTATCTCATCAGTGATTGCACTGATCTTGTTTCTCTCCTTTTCAAACAATTCAATTACTTTATAAAGCCCAGTGATGATTTCTTCATCTGAATCAATCCTTTCAGCATCATCATAGTAAAACCCTGGATTTAAATAAAAGCCTGTTGTGTGCAATGGTTGGTGGAGTTGACACTCCCACCTCTTATCAATGATTTCAAAAATGTGTTTATATTTTTCCTCATGTCCACCAAATGCACTTGCAAAGGCTTCCTTTGCCATATCCATGGCTTCATAAATGTAACCCATTGAAGGCTTGTTCCCACGATCCACCAATCTCAAGACCCGCACAAGTGGACTTTGCACCTTAAGTGTGAAGATGACGTTGTTCAAAAAAGTGGGCATCATCACTGTCTCCCTTACCCTTTTCCCCTTTATTTGCTTTACCCACTTGCTTTCATTTCAATCCTTTGAATTAAAAAAGACCTCTTAAGTTCTTCTTCTGTTTATAAATGCTCTGTAGAGTGAGAAAGGAAGTGGCAAAGCGGGTCTTTGCTGGCCGGAGTAACTCTCTCTGGTTTGTGTATTTCCTCATTAAATTTAACAACCCTGGTTGGTTATAAATAAATCCTGTAAGTGCAATAGCCATTTCAATTGTTTTACTTATAACTGGCAACTTTCCAATATCTTCCAAAATCAAATCCAGACAATGAGCAGCACATGGGGTCCAAGTTAAATGATGGTGTTTTGGTGTTTATCTCCATAAGGCAACCTCGAAACTCCCAATAAGCTCAAACACCTACTCTATCCACAAATGCAAAGGAAAACCTTGAACGACTATCCAATCATCGAAACTCAGGTAAGTTGGCACTGTGTTCACTGTCAGCCACCAATGAGAAACCAAGACCCATTTTCCAAATATAAAATCTTCTTCCAACCTCGACCGCACCTTAACCAACTCTGAAGGGGAAAACCCATCTATTTGTATCAAAAGGTTTTAGGTGTATTAGCTCATGGGTGTGGAAGTTTTCTGTAAGCCCTATATCCACTTCTCTCCAACTCAAATCTTCTTGTTTATTGCATACAAAATCTGTTTTCCATTTACATAAGGGTTGGTCTGATGGACGATAGAAATATGCTTAGGCTTCCTGTTGCCACCACTCCTCTTTTCCTCTAGTTGAGGAAAGGATTCCGGCGAAGGATCCAAGTAATTGTGGCTTGCCTTTTTAGGTGAAATACTCACCAAAGTCTGAAGAAAATTCTTCTAATCACTTTTGTTAGCTTCTTCTAGGATGCAAATGCTATGTAGTCTATTTGTTTCTTCCCAACGGCTTACCCTGAAGAACCTCCCCCATCTGTTTTCATTAACTTGAACAAGGATCACCCTACCCCTTTCTGCCCGTTTCCTGGGTTCAGTCTTCCTTTCTTGATTTTCCACCAACTTCTGAAGAGAATCCACTAACCAAAACACCTCTAATTTTAAACTGAGCCTCATCCATGCTCCTTACCCTCTTTCTGTTACCACTTACTCTTTGAGGCTTCTGTTAGATATTAACTCTAACTCAAAAGGTTTGGAACCTATAGCTACCATTCAATGAGCCATTCCCATCAGTTACCGGTTGATTGTTTGCTGCCAGATGTTGGTTGGTGGTTGCCAGTGATCTGGTAATGGGCTAGGGCTACTAGTCCAACAACCCCAAACTTTGCTCACCTGAAGTGGAAATGAGACTAGTAATGGGCTAGGGTTGCCATTGGAAGCAACTGAATATCATCTTTCTATTGTTGGCCAACCAACTTGTGACAATGGTGCAGTCGGTTCTTGCACACATTTTGGTTGCACTATTACTAGACTGATGTTTACATCAATGAAGTATGTAATGATTTGGTGAGGGGATGGATATGAGTTTGAACATTTGTTGGCTCTGGATAAGGTGATGAGTCCAAGAATTTCAGTATGTTAATAATGTTTCTTGAAGTGATCCATTGTAGGTTGAAGGGGCTAGAGAGGCTAGGGGTAGACAAAAAATGACATGGGTAGAAGTAATGAGAAATATTTTAAGCGCCAATAATTTAACAAGGATATGTCATTAAATAAAGCAAAATGGAAAAATAGGAAATGGAGAGTGGGGTTAAGTAATCATTAGCCATTTTGTCGGGTCGATGGAAAAGAAGAGGGAAAAAAAGAAAAAAAGAAGCTGTTCGAGGTGGGGATGCTAGAATGGATGTGGAGGGTGATCTAGAATTCAGTGGGAGGGGAGAAAGGAGAAGAGGATCTATGTGATATAGGAATTTCAAGGTGGGAAGGATTTGTAAGCCAGTCATGAAGTTGATAAGCTGGAGTGTTAGAGGACTTGGTAGTGCTAGAAAGAAGAGGGTGATTAAAGTTTTGCTTCATAGAGAAGCCAAACATTGTGCATAGTTTTCAAGGTGCCAAGGCGAGGCTAGGCGACAGGGGGGCGCCTGGTCACCTAGTCGCCTAGGCGATGGATTTTTTTAAGTAAAACCCTAGATCCTAGGGTAGTTCCCTAGGTTCCATAACCATCTTTCCTTAATAATTATTCATAATTTTCACAAGAAAAGTATAAATTTCGTGTTTAAGTCTAGAAAATCAACATTTTATGAGAAGAAAAAGAACAAAGTAAAGAAAATTCAAAAAATATAGGGGCTGAACCCCTACTTTTGTTATAGGAAAGAAGAAAAGAAAAGGTGGAAGAAGAAGAAGAAGAAGAAGAAGAAGAAGAAGTGGAAGAAGAAATTGTGTTGATTAGACAAAATTTTAAGTTCTTCCCTTGCTTATAGGTTCAGGTTTTGAAAATTTTGAGGGTTCAATCAAGGATCAAAATTTTGATACGATACGCCCCGATATCAGGTGTATTATATTGCATCTTTGGGGTCTTGATACCTGTTTACAGGTGTTTTCGGGGACCCATTTTTTTAAATAATATATATTTAAAAATGAAATTGAAAACCAAAGAAATAAAAAAAAATAGGGGGAGTATCATTATAAGTACTGATACACCTCTGCCAATACACAGGTGTATCGATACTGTGAACCATGGGTTCAATACAACAGTTAGCAATGTTTGCATTGATTAAACCCTAACAAAATAAGAAAATAATAAAAAGAAATTAGTATGTCAAAAAATTTAAAAGTATTTTATAACCCAGTGCACAAAACTGCTAGGCGACTGGGTGAGGCGAGCCTCCAAGGGCACCTTGTCGCCTAGGCGTTGCCTTGACAATTATGACATTGTGTTATTATAGGAAACAAAGCTGACAGGAATGGATAGATTGTGGGCTCGGTGTGTCTAAGCATACAAGGGAGTTAAGTGGTCTGTTTACCCTTCTGGGGGCCTCTAGTGGAATCATAACTCTTTGGAAAGTCGATGTGGTGGTAGCCATAGAGGAATTAACTGGAAAATTTTCTGTCTCAGTGAAGTTCAGGAATGTGGATGGGTTTGTTTGGGTATTGACTAATGTCTATGGTCCTAGCTCTTATAGAGAGAGAGAGATGAATTGTGGGAGGAGTTACATGCAGCTAGGGGACTTTGGAAGGGGCCTTGGTGTTTGGGGGGGCTTCAATGTGACAAGATACTCTAGTGAATTGAGCAATACACACCATAATATCTCAGCCAGTATGAGAAGGTTTAATTTAATAATTTTAGTGTTGTAAATTAAAGGAGATTCCTTTCATCTCATGCAAGCAAGGTTTACCTGGACCAACAGTCAAGCAAACCCTCTTTGGTCAAAGATGGATAAATTCCTGCTTAGCCTAGAATGGGAAGAACATTGGGAAAGTTAAGCTTCTAAGGTTCTACCCGGAGTAACCTCTGATCATTGTCCCATCAGTTTAGGGTCTGGTGAATTTATCAAGGGACTTTCTTCGTTCAGATTTGAAAATATGTGGTTAACTCACCCCGAGTTTATAGAAAGGATTAAGAAATGGAGGGAAGAGGAAGGTGATCTTGTGGAATGGTGTGAAATTTTATATGAAACTAAAAAACTTAAAAGCCAAACTTAAGGATTGGAATAGGGATCACTTTGGGAGGTTGGAAGAAAAGAAGTTTGGCATCACCACTCAAATTGATGTTTTAGATGAAAAAGAGACAAGATGGTATTAGTGGGGAGGAAAGAGAATAGAGGTGGAAGTTAAAAAAGGATTTGGAAGAGGCTCTTCTTAGGGAAGAAATTTGTTGGAGGCAAAAATCAAGGCATAAGTGGATAAGGAGGGGATGGTAATACTAAATATTTTCATGCCATTGCCAATCAAAGGGGATGGTAATAGGTAGTGAGGAAGCTAAGGTGGTTGAAGGGGAATTATGAGGAAGGAGAAATAAAGAGGGTGATTTTCTTGATGGATAAATCTAAAGCCCCTATACTGGATGGCCTCATTATGGATTTCTATTAGGATTGTTGGGAGATTGTGAAGGAAGACTTATGTGAGGTGTTTAATGAGTTTGTTGATAGGCATTTCATAAGCCTAGGAGTTAATGCTACTTTCCTAGCCTTAATTCCCAAGAAGCTAGATGGGATGCACCCCAAGGACTGTAGGCCCATAAGTGTCCTGTCTTTGAGATTAAAAAGTGGGGCTATGTGTGGTATTACATGGGCTAAGCCCATGTTTGGGAGTGCTTATATGAAAAACAAGTGCTTATTCGAATAAGCATTTATTTACATTTGGCACCCAACTTTTTCAAGTGCTTATTTTTAAAAATAAACACTTGTTTCATATTTGGGTGTTCGGTAGTCTTTTTCTCCAATAAGCACTTAAATAAGCATTTGTGACTCATTTTTTTTTTCAAATTTTGCGAAAGCACTTTTATAAAAGTTCTTTTACGAAAGTAATTTTATAAAAACACTTTTATGAAAGAACTTTTATAGAAGCACTTTTGTAAAAGTACTTTTACGAAAGTAATTTTATAAAATTCAACTAGGGATGATTTTGTAAGTGGTATTTTAAAATTCAACTAGGGATAATTTTGGAAAAAATTAGTAAGTGCTTATTGTATAAGCACTTAAAAAAGCTGGAAATTTGGGCTTAAAAAATAAACACTTATTTGGGGCTTATTTCTCAAACACAAATAAGTGCTTAATGGTGTTGTCCTGGCCCAAATAAGCACTTTTTTCAAATAAGCACCTTTTTTAAGCACTCCAAAACATGGCCTAAAATTTGCTTCAACAACTGACTGGACAGTGGTTCAAAGTGGAGATTGCCAAGTAGTGATGAAGGGGGTATATCGGTACTTTGAACTCTATGCCTGTCTACCCCTTGAGATGGGTTTTGACCCATAAAAGCTTTAAATTTCATGTATCGCCAGGTCATGGTATAATACATTAAACCTGATACGGGGCATATTGTATTGAAATTTTGAACCTTGGTGATAAATTGGTTGAAGTTTGGGAATGAAGTAAAATGAGCCTTACTGTTTTTGTAAGATAACCAAGAGCAGTGGATTCAATTTGAGTTGTTCATCCTGGTGGGTGCTTAGCTTCAAATAGCATGGTTGACACCAAGGTTTAAAATGTTGATGTCAGTGGAAATATCAGTCATCCAAATATAAGAAACATGTGGGAAATATCGGAAATATCGTATGGAAATATTGTAAAAACTATAGACATGGTGGAATGTGGAAATATTGTAAGATAGAAAAATAGAGAATGATATTTATGAAATGATAAAAGAAGCATAGACACAACTTTTTAAATTATTATCTTGTTTCAAATCACTAAACGAAGCTAAGAAACTAAGGTTATACACAAAAGAATACATTCTGATGTTGCCCCATAAACCTTAAGATTTAGAGCTTCATGATAGAATGAGTTAAAGCAAAATTTTAACTAATAGAAAATGTAAATGGTTTACTAGATCAACCAAATAATCTTTTGCACAAACAAAAAACCAACATTTAACTTCATGTTTGAAATGAATATTGAGCTAGCCCAAAGTGGTAATCATGCAAGTTAGGCGGGCAATAACATTGTTATTTCACATACTTACAATATTGTCACCAACATATGTTATAATACTATCTCTTGGACTCCACATGGTATTGGTAATGTTCACTGGGGAATATGTCGATTCTAGAAAAATTTCATTTTGCTACCCATTGAAGTGGAAACGGAATTATGTCGTGAAAACTCTCTCTTGTACTCCACATAGTGCTGATAGTGTTTATTGGGGAAATGCCTATTCTAGTAAAATTTCATGTTGCTTCCCATGGAAATGAAAATATGTCATGGAAATATTAGAGAAATTAGGGACATTTTAGACCAAATTTGACACGTTAGCAAGGTAAGGTGCTTCAAAGGAAAGCTTATTTTGGGGTGAAGCACCGTTTCATATGTTTACAACATGTACACAAACAAACTCTGTCCCATGCCTACGAATAAACATATACAATTAAATACACAGGTTTGAATTGCTTGGTGCAGTGGTAAAAATTCTGGGCTGACAAGCATGAGAACATGGGTTGAAGTGTAAGAGCAGCCACATGCAAAGTGCAAACATACCAAAGATATCTAATATTGAAGTTAATAAACAATCACTGTTTAGAAACAATGAAAAATCGCTGTTTAGAAACAACATAAGTAATGTAAATTACAAAAAAAGGTATATAGTAATAAAATAAAAACAATGAAATAATCACTGTTCAGTAAACCAGAGTGGGCCAGCCAGTTGGGCTGCTTGAAGTATGGTCTGGAGCCTTGACCGGTTTGGTCATATGCTAAGAATTGTAATTCACGAAAAACCAGTCAAAACCGGCTGATCGTCTGGTTTAACTGGAAAATTGGTGAACTGGTCCCAGTTTTCTAGAACTGCCCAATCACCAAATGGATGAAATTTTCAAAATGTTAATGGCAAGATTTGAACCCATAACCTTTCTATTGTACGTATCATCTTATTACCATTAATCCATCTCTTTATTTGTGTATATTATGACTCTTTAATGTATATATTGCTTTAATGAACACATTTTTTAAGCAAAATATAAGTTAAAAGAGACTTGAACCATGGTCATTTACTTTAAAAACTAAGGTTTTACCCATTTACCCATTACATTCAAGTAAAAAAAAAATCATTTGTAAAATATGGTAAAAAATTTTGAGATTTTAAACTTGTTGACCATCCCACTTGTCCTGTAGTTGTGCAACTTAGGGAGTCCATATGGATTCTGGAATTGTGGATTGTTAACTAACTTCACTTATAATGATTAGCTTAGGGGAGGTGTTTGACTAGGTGTATGGAAAGTGATATGGGCAAATTGCTTAAGACTATTAGATGGTACCTTTGTATTTTCTTTTTTGACATTTCTAACTTTTACATGACTTCCCTGAGATGGTTTATTTTAACTGCAACCTTCCTTGATATGCAGTCCCTTGACACTATTTTGGTTCTCCAGAAAGTTTTGATTTAGATTGAACTTAATGTTTTGAAAATCGTAATCGTATCGTAAATCATAGAGAAAGTTGAATTGAATCATATCGTAAATCGGAAGATTATTTCTATTTTTTACAAACTGTCAAAAAATTAAATATAGATATATTAAAAGGCTAAATATATATAGGAAAATGACTTTATTTTTAATCTATATCTACCATATATGTACGTAAAACAATAGAATTTAGCACTTGTACAATAGAAGCCTAAGATGATATAATCAAGTTGCACATGAAAAATCCAACAAATCTACATACAATGGCTCTTTGACCTACATACGATGGAAAGTAAACTCAATTTCTTGTCTTAAATAACGTAAATAAATAGTTTTCTAGTAAGGACTTTAAAAAAAGTCTTCCCTTGACAAAACTAAATATAAACAAAAAAAAAGTAGAGAACTAATTCTTAATTGAGTCTATTACTTATAAAAAAAATTCTTAATTGAGTTTCTTTGAATCGTAAGTGAATCATAGAAATTGTATAAATCGTAAGACTTATGAATCAAATCGTAGGATTCAAACAAAAATCGTAAGATTTTTGCAGATTCGAATGGAAACCCTTGGGATTCATGATTCCAATCATGAATCGTATTGTAAACTGTAAGATTTTGACAACATATAAACTGCTATTTTGTTTTCTCCGAGCATCATATAGATTTAAGATTTAGCCATGTAAAATTGTTATTCTATGAAATTGTCAGGGGCTTACTTGAATACTATACGGAGGACAGTACGGTACCTTTGCCCTGCTGACATTGTGCCACCATACATTGATGTTGATCTGAGTGAGCTGGACGTTGGTCAAAAGCTGGTAATGGGAGACCTCAAAGTTCACCCGGCACTACGGCTTATACAGTCAACAGATGAACCTGTTTGTAAGATTATGGGTGCAAGAGTTGAGCAACAAAAGAAATCTAAATAAGTTTACTTTTGTGGACTTTTACAAAGTTGGGGCCAAGAGTTGGTGAGCTGACATCCATTACTTGTAGCTCGTTCTGTTTTTTGTTTTTGTCAAATATTTTGTTGTTTTTGCATTTGATGACAACACAAATAAAAACAGTTACGTCCCATCTCTCTCTCTCTATATATATACATACATACACGCACAAATGATCTATATATAATACTTGCTAATTGTCTGATTGGGTATTTTCATAGTATTATCATAGGATGAGGTCTTTATCTGAATCACAGGTACTTGTATTGATGGTGCCATCTAAGTTTTGTGGATGTTCTTTCAAACTTTTGAAGTAAAAACTAGAGAAGTTTTACTACCTATCAGGGCATTAGCCTGCAAAACCTTAGGTGGCACCTAATGGTCTACCTCAAAATCACCTTTTATAAGGTATAAAGTGGAGCTTTAATGGCATGTGACTACTCTTGTCATGATCTCCAGCTTTACAAGAAACTTCATGCTGCTTTTTTGGCGCAGGGATCTGACTAGGTATTTGTTTTCCTGATTGCATGAGCTGGAAGATTTGACAGCAATGGTGCTATTTTGTTCCCTCACCTAAAGCGTTTCTTTTTGCCATGTAGAAATCAAGTCACCTTGTATAAAGAAATAATTGACTATCCGAAAAACTAAGTGAACTTCTGTTCTTGTTTATCTTTTATTCTGATGTGTTGACTTTGTACTCCCAACTCACAAGATAACTATCCAAGCTGGTGCTTAATTTGTTTAATCTCATTTGTCAATTGGTCATTTGTATTTTCTTTACAAAGGGCAAATTTGTTTATGTTTCTATCTTCAGTTTGTTAATAATGTCTGAGTGATTATATTTTTTGTGATGCAGTTATGGAGTCTGCCAGAACAGGACTCAGAGAATATTTTGGGGCTTAGCCGTGTCTCATTTCGGAGCCAAAATAGGACATGGAAACATGGCCAGGAACCATTCATCTCTGATTTATTATTTCTATATCTAGAATTATGGTTCATAGTATCGATATGCGTGATACTGAAAAATTCAGTATCGAGACATTAGTCCATCACAAACATCATACCCTACATTTAATTGAGTTTTAGCCAACACCTTGTCTATCAAATGGGGGAATGCAATGGGATTCCGATTCCGTCCAACCACAGTTGGAATTGGATTCCAATTCCAAACCCTTATTCCCGCGAGCCAAACTGGGCCTAATTAATTTTAAAGAATTGAGCTGAGCTTCCTCTCTCAAGCTGGGCCTGGGGAAGATCTCAGGCTCTGTATATAGAAGCTAAGCTCACTATATCCATTTGAACGGTGACAAATAATGTCCATGTTTCCTTAATGGAGTTGTACAGAAAGCATAGGTCAGAAGAAGAAACTAAAATAGTTGTTCCAACTTAGGCATAATCAGCCCCTAGGCAGAATGATTTAGGGGTTCCACAAGGATGGAACGTATGGTAAGTTATGGGGATGCCAAATGGGGTTTACCTACTAGTCAGATTTGGATTCGAATCTTATCAATTGTATCTAGATTAAATAGGGATTTGCCGATTGGCCAAAATATTTTTTATTATCAACCAAATTAAATGAAACAGATTTATGAGAATATTAGCATGGTATCCAGCTACACATTGGTAACATCTCAACAAATTTAACGTACTCGTATAGTTAATGGTCTCAATGTAAGGTTGTATTTGCACGGTATTTTACTTTGAGATCTGAGCTCATTCATTGCTTTCACTCATGACGATAGGGGTGTTCACTAAAACCGAACCGTAAAGGCGTTTTGGCTTCCAATACATCTCCCAAGAGGCTTTTATTTCAAACATGGATAATCCAAATGTCTCCCTCTTTCTTACTCTCTTGACTCCAAACTCTCTCCCTCTTTTTCACACTTTAACATTATAGGAGATGTTCAGAGTTATAGTTGCAGATATTGTTCCAAATCATGCATAAATTGTTCTAAATGTGAGATGGTTCCAAACATCTCTTTTTTGTTGGTTTCAGAGTTAGTTCTCGAAGGAACTATTTTTGTTGTAGAGTTGGTTTCAGAGTATTATTCATTGGTTGCAGATTTAGAGTTTTTTCTTCGTTGATGAACGTTCAGGCGCGCTTTACTTGGTTCAAATCGGTTCAGGCGTTAAAGTTGCAGCAACAATAAACCAGGTACTATTTCTAGAAAATCTAATGTTTTGTGTCCTAAAATCGACCAAATATTAGATCTGACTTCCAAACTGACTCATTAGAGGCCTAACATAAAAAATAAAAATAAAAAAAGAAACAAAAAGAAAAAAGGAAAACAAGTGACAAAAACAAAAAGACCCAGGTTGTTGCACGACCCGTGTAATACATGAGTTGCTAAATATGTTAGCAACCCGTGTACTACATGCATGGATTTATATTTATCTTAATAACAATAATACTAGTGTTTAGAAAACCGGAGTAATCGGTTGGATTGGTCGAAGCATAGCCCGAACCCTTGACCAGTTTGGTCATACCCCCAAAACTGTAGTCTGTAGAAAATTGGCCAAAACCGGGGACCCAGAAGGTTGAACTAAAAAATTGGTTACTCAGTCTTGGTTTTAGAAGATCGGATGATTTTTTTTTTATATTTGTTTTTGCACATAAACGCAAACTTCTAAAAGCCATAACTTTGTGCTTGGATGTCCAATTCGGGTGATCTTTGTTTTGATTTTGGGTAATATTTTGTGATCTATGTGTTCCCAGGGTGAAAAAGGAGCTTTACCACACTATTTATCTAAAAAATGTTTTTCTTTTGCTTCAAATCTTAATTTTTAATATGAAAAAGTAGAACTAAATATATATATATATATATATGTTATAGAAGAACCTTTGACCTGTGAACCTCTCCCTTTTTTGGGTCGATGCCTAGTTTGGTTTTTTGAACAACAACAATAATAATAATAATAATAATAATAATAATAATATAGTAATAATAATTGCTATTATTATTTATCTTTCTCGCTTTCTCTCTCCCTACAAACAATAGTGTGTCATATGTCATATTCTTTATTTATATTAGAACACTATAGGAAAACTAAAACAATGTTATATGAAAAAGTTATTTCTATAAGCTATCTCAAAGGATTAGAAAGCTTAAGATGATTATCATGAGAAAGAAGCCTGACATATCCATGGTACAAAAAATTGCTCGATCTATGAAAGTAGCGTCCATGCTTCATAGGAGATTGTTAATGGAGATATCAAAAACAAAAGCACAGCCCCAAATTGTCAAATTTTTGGTTAGTCGTGCAAAGATTTTTTTTTGATGAGATCTTCTATGCTATTAAAGGTTTATACAAGTGTTGCTATGAGTGTGGTTATGGATATGTACAAGATGGGGATAATAATAATGTCACTTTAAGTAACATGTCCTCAATCTACTTTAGAACATCTGATTTTTTTACGTCGATCCCAAAGAAAATTCATAGAAAAAAGGACTCTTAGAAGGAGAACTATAAAATGTAGACATTGTTTTGCACTTATGTGGATGGAGGAGAGACTTTCTAAGTTTACACTTTATTGTTAGGATGGACAAGTGAAATTACCATTGTTATCAAATACCCTAGGATATTTGGAGATGCTTTTTATTGACAACAAATTTATGGGTCATATACAAAACTACAATTATATGCTGTCATTAATGAAAAAGAATTTCACAAAATAAGATCATTACTTCCATAGTTCCACAACTTGGTAAAAGACCTAAATTTGCTCAATAGCAATGGTAGTGCATTACATGTTGATCTTGTCGAGAAAATGTTTGATGAGTTTGTGGTCCCACATTTTTTATTATTTACTAATGATATATTTTTGTTTTATGTTGTTGTTAGCTTGAGCTTGTGTTGTTATTGTTCATAGGGGTATTCTTGTCATTGTACACTTTTTATTTGTGTCAAATGCACCCCTTTTTCTTATTCTTTTCTCTTCTTCTCTGTTCTTCTTCCTTTGTTCTTTTTTCTTCTTTTCTAGTTTCTTTTCTTCACAGAATAAGTTTGAACCTATTTGGTTATAGACAACTTGGTATCAAAGTATATCTAAAACAGATTAGGGTTTCTCATGTAGGGAAATCCAACCGACTACATGAGACCTTTTTAGCGATGGAAGTTTTAGCTTGAATCACTTGGTTCTTGGAGGTCATTAGAGAATGTAGGAGGTGCTCAAGGTATTGAAATCTTGGAGAAGTTACTTGGTGACTAGGAAGAATTAGAGAAAAATAGGTTAGTTTCTAATTTAGGGCTTAAATCAGTGATTGATTTTGGTGCCTAGTTTTTTTGGGTATTTTTCATGCTCCTTTTTGGTGGGTTGGCATATCTCAAAAGTTTGGAATCCTCTGGTATGATTGATTACCAGTTCTTTGACTTCTTTAGGGATGAGTTTAAGTTTTTCTCTTGAACTGTGTTTCTGGATTGAGTGGTAGGGAGTTTTCACTTCAATTTTCGCTTCCTTGGGTTCATGGAGAGGTCTATAAACTTTTTTATTCTTTTGGGTGGTGTTGGACAACACTTCAAGGGGCAGCTTTTGCTTAATTAGGTACATGAGATATTGCTTATCATACCTTAACCCTATGTAACACTAGCCATTTTTGGATTGTAGATTCATGAGCATCTGATCCAGGATCTAGTTTATCCTCACTATTTCACTTTTACTAGTCCTCTAGCAAAGACAAAATACCTATTGTTGACGGCTCTCTTGTCTCTATTTTTGGCAAGGGAGACATCAAAGTCTTTGATATTATCTCTTTAACCTCAGTTCTACATGTTCTTAAGCTAAGTGCTAGTCTACTTTTAGGCAATAATATCACTAAACATCATAACTATTCAATAACCTTTTTTTTTGTGATCAATGTGTTTTCCGGGATCTGGCGACAAGGAAGGTGATTGGGATTGGTGGTGAGGTGAACGGGATCTACTTACTTGAACATCCACCTGGGAGGAGTAAAAAAGTTGAGAAGTCTTGTCATAGTCTATGAGTCAAATTATGCTTTGGCATAATCGGTTGGGTCATCTTTCTTTTGTGTCTTTAAAGAGTTTATTTCCTACTCTGTCTGAGTCAGTCTAAGTGTCCAATTTGAAGTGTGAGAGTTGTAAATTGGCAAAACATTATAGATAAAATAATTTACAAAGTAATAAAAGAAGTGTTATTCCTTTTAAAATTGTGCACGCTGATGTTTGGGGAACTTATCATATTATTACTATGGAAGGATACAAATACTTTTTGTTGTTTGTTAATGATTACTCTTGGTATTCATAGGTTTACCTTATGCGCTCTTGAGATGAAGTTCCCACTTTGACTTGTGTTTTTCATCAAATGGTCCTAACTCATTTTGGGATTAAAATAAAGAATCTCAGATCTGATAATGCCAAGGAGTATTTTACAAAACCCTTACCCTTTGAACATAGAGTTATTCATCAGCGTACTTGTTCTCATACACCGCAGCAAAATCAAGTTGTTGAGAGGAAAAATAGAAAAATCCTGGAAGTTATAAGAAGCATCATGTTGAACTCTAATGTTCCTATACATTTCTAGGGGGATGCCATTCTCATTGCAATTTATCTCATTAACAGGATTCTTTCATGAATCTTGGACATAAAGTTCCTTTTATCTTGTTGTATCCTAATAAGGAGTAGTTTTCTATTCTGACAAAAATCTTTGGGTGCACCTATTTTATCCAAATACTTGGATCCTATCATTTTAAATTTGATCCTAAGCGTGCAAAGTGTATTTTTGTTGTATATGCATAAAGTCAAAAAGGGTGTTGTTGTATAATCCTGTCTTAAGGACCCTATTTGTATCCATGTATGTTACCTTCTTTAAGGATGTTCCATATTATCCGAGAATTCCATCTTGAGGGAAGAGTAGTGAATAGGGTATTTTTGCTCAAGAAGTTCCTTTGTCTATTCCTATAAATGAAGTGGAGTGTACTAAGGGGAGTTGTCAAAAGTGTAAAGAATTGAGGGTGTTTCACAGATGATGGTTGAGGCAAGTTGGTTACGGTAATGAATAGTCGAGGCTAATTCCAGTCTCCTCTTCGTTACCAGATTCAAGTATTACCTCCTCTTTACCCACTCTTACTACAAAGGACATACCCACTACCTCTGTTGAGCCTCAACCTCCCTCAGATGATCTTGAACTCCCCATCGCAATTTGCAAGGGGGAAGCATCATTATACTTCATTTATTGCCCATTGCATCTCCCATTTCCTTTCTTATGACCACCTTTCATCATCAATAAGTCCTTTTTAGCCTTTATTATTTTCATTACTATTCTTAGAACTGTGTAAGAAGCCCTAGTAGTGCTTGAATGAAAGGAAGTAGTGGAGGTTGAGATGGATGTCCTTGTCAAAAATGATAATTGGGATCTTGTGGATCAACCAAGAGGGAAGAAACCTATTGGGTATAGATGTGTATCCACAGTGAAGTATAATTCTGATGGTACAATTGAAAGATTTAATGTTAGACTGATTGTAAAGGGATACACACAAACTTATGGTATTGATTACTTAGAAACCTTTGCATCGATTGCTAAAATAAACACCATTAGGGTTTGACTGTCCCTTGTTGCTAACTTTTCATGGCCATTATTTTAGATAGATGTTAAGAATGCATTTGTAAATGATGACTTGTAGGAGGAGGTGTATATGAAGTTGCCTCCTAGTTTTTATGATGTGGAGGATGGTAAGAAAGTCGACAAGTTGAAGAAGGCTTTGTGTGGTATGAAACAATCTCCAAGAGAATGGTTTGATAGATTCAAACTTGCTTTAGAAAAGTTTGGCTATGATCAAACCTAGTTTGAAGTTGCCTCTTGGCTTTTATTTTAGATGTATGTTAAGAATGCATTTGTAAATGGTGACTTGCAGGAAGAGGTGTATATTAAGTTGCTTACTTGCTTTTATGATGCAGATGTTGGTAAGAAAATCGATAAGTTGAAGAAAGCTTTGTATGGTATGAAACAATTTCCAAGAAAATGGTTTGATAGATTCAGACTTTCTTTAGAAAAAGTTTGACTATGCTCAAGCCCAAGTTGATCACACTCTTTTCATTAAGAGGAAAGGCTTTGCTTTGACTCTTTTAATTGTGTATGTTGATGACATTGTTGTGATAGGGAGTGATATTGATGAAATTAATTCTTTTAAACAATTGCTTAATCAAGAGTTTGAAGTAAGGGATCTAGGTGAGTTGAGATTGTTTTAGGGATTGAAGTGGCAAGGTCCAAGCATAGCATTTTTATTTCTCAGAAAAAGTATGTTGTTGATCTCCTAAAAGAAACCTAAAAAAATTTCAAATACTCCTATAGTCCTATTGAGCCAAATCATAAGATAACTATAGAAGATGGTGAACCTCTTAAAGTAGGAGTATGTACCAACAACTTGTGGGAAAGCTTTTTTGTCTATGCCTGACTTGCCTTGGCATTTCTTATGCCATTAGTGTTGTTAGTCAATATATGCACTCTCCTAGAATAACTCATCTCCTTGCTGTTGAAAGGAATTTAGCCTACTTGCAAAGGTGTCCTAACTGAGGTATATTTTTTAAAAACAATGGCCACATGAAGATAGAAGTATAATTGATGCGTATGGGGTAGGGCGTATTGATGATAGGAGATTTACCTTAGGGTATTACACTATTGTTGGAGGAAATCTAGTCTCTTGGAGGAGTAGCTCTAGTGTAGAAGTTGAATACATATCAATGGACAATGACTAAAGTTGAAATGTTATGGTTATGGCTAAGATCACTCGAAGACTTGGGGGTTGAGTATTGATGAAGGGTGATTTGACCGGATCTATGAAATAGCAACACGTGGACACTGACCCGACATAAGCGACAGCTCAACATCGTGGTCCGGTATAGCTAAGTAACAGGCCTCTAAAGTAGCTCGCCACGACGCGAGCTCCCAGTTCCCCGAGCTACCCCCAAAGGAATATTCCAAGGCAACTTCAACTCGCAAACTAAGAAAATCAGCTCACCCGAACTCCCAAGTGGACAAGAAGTCCCAAAGAATAGTTTACTAGTGGCACTCCTAAAGCATTCCTAACTCGCTACAAAGTAGCTCGCGAATGGATCACATGAGCATTCTGTAGGAAGCTTCTATCTGACAGGCCGTACTAGTCAGACTGCGCCATATCACCTACTGACAGCGTAGTCCCTGTCCTTTCGGCAGTCTGCACCCACGTCTCTCAGTAGGTGGAGGTGTGCTTGTCACCTTGGAGACGTGTCACTCGCCCAGGTAAGGAGTACACCCCAACGGCCACTTGCGCAACCCTGGCAGATAACAACTACGGCAAGAGATCCGGTGGCAGTTACGCCCAATCCCCCAAGGAGCGTCCCTATAAAAGCCCTTAGGGCAGAGGAGAAACTTCTTCTTAAAAAATAGACTAAAAAAATCTCTTGAGTACAGGAACACTGCGCGACCTACACTCTTAGCCCTCATTTTTCCTTTCATTTCCCCTACACAGTACTAACTTAAGCATCAGAGTATTCCCACCGGGAAAACCCCCAGGAATCCTTCCTTTCCTCTTCTCAGGTCTCACCCGTTGCCAGCAAGGAGCTAGTCAGCGTCAACTAGGGGTGCCCGGATCGCGCTATATCATTTGGCGCCGTCTGTGGGAATCACTTCAAAAAGCCTTTCTCTCTAAGCTTTTTCAGTCCTTTATTCTTCCTTGAAACAGTCCAACACTCATGGCCTCCTCTAGCAATGTAGGACAAAGCATAGAGATGGATAACTCTAGGGAATACCCCCAGCTTCCTACTTTCTGTATCGGACAGTTCACCATCCCCCTCTCAGCGGATGGAATCCCCAGCTTAAGCATGCCTCTCACAATGGCACTTGTCATCGCCCCACTTCCTGCTATAGTCGGGGCAACCTTCACTGAACCTTCAGTCGTGCCCCCAACGGCCAGCCCGAACCAGCTGGAGGACCTAGTGTAGTGCATGAGGGCCATGCAGGCTCAAATGCAACAGTTCCAACAAATTCAACTCTACCAACAGCACGTACTGCATCAGGTCTCTCAGTACCAATACCAGCAGCAGTTCCCCCAGCTGCCTCAACCTCAGCTTCAGCAGCCTCAGCCCTCGCCTCAGTGCTTAGCTTCACAGCAAGCCAGATCTCGCCACTAGAACGAGCACTCCGGCCGAGGAGAGGCCCCCCAAAACCTTCCAAAAAGCCAGGCCTCCCCCCACGACAGACGGGAGAGACTGACTACCCCGATCTCGCCCTGAGTGGATAGGTCGGGAGGACCCTGGCTGGGCAGGTCTACGTCGCTCCGGCAGTCGAAACTTGGAACCCCAATCCTAGAGAACCGGTTCGAAATCCTAGTAGCAGACTCCAGGCAGGCTCCTTCTGTCCGCAGCCATCACTAGCAGACCGAGCTACCCCCGACGCAAACAGTCTTGGATAGCAAGGAAGTGAGTAGCGCAAACACTGAGCCCGTCAGGAAGCAGAAGCGCCGATGCCGAGCTCGCCGGTCTGTCACCCGCGATATTCCCAAGCTCATAGGCAAAGAAGAGGTACGCTCAGCTGAAGCCAAAGCTCCCCTTCTTTCAGTTTCATCCCCCCTGTCTTCCGAACTTTTGGCAGTCCCGATGCCCAAGGATTTCAAACTCCCTCCTCTTGATAAGTACGACGGGTCGTTCGACCCGAATGATCACGTAGACGCCTTTCAGTCACAGATGCACCTAGCGCGAGCCAGTGAGTCGTGCATGTGCGTGGCCTTCTCCACTACTTTTAGGGGAGCAACCTGCACGTGATATTGGAACTTGGCGCCCCGGTCAATAAGAAGTTGGGCGCAGTTCGCACAGGCCTTTACGTCGCATTTCGACACCAGTAAGTGGTGCCCACGAACTAAAGAAAGCATCTTCAACATAGCACAAAGGGAGGGAGAGTCCATCAGGAGTTATATCAAGCGATTCAATGATGCTTGTATGCAGATACCGCGCCCGGATCCCGTTGTACGCCTAGCAGCGGCCAAGAAGGGCGTGAAGCATAAGGAGTTCAAGTGGTATATGGTCGTTAACCAACCCGTGGCCATAACCGAGTTTCTAAAGCTTGCGGATAAATTCATAGCCACTGAAGAAGAGATCAACCAGAAGGGGGAGGGTGCACCAGAAAAAAGAAAAAGAGAAGAGCCATCCAGTCAAACAGACACCCGAAGAAAGGAAACAGTTCGGAGTGAGAAGCCGGGTCAATTGTTTCGAGCTCCTACACCAGACCAAGCTGATTACACCCCACTGAACGCGAAGCGGGCTGAAATCCTAAAGGCAATCAAGGATGCCCTGTACGTAAAGTGGCCACCCCGTCTGAAGGGGAACCCCAATGAAAGAAATAAGAGTTTGTATTGCAGTTTTCACAAAGACCATGGTCACAACACCAAAAGCTGTAAAAACCTTTGCGACGAGATAGAGGAGCTCATCCGTCGTGGATATTTGAGAAACTTTGTACAAAATAATAATAATAATAACAATAATAATAATAATAGTAGAGTAGGTCGGCAAGGGGAGCACGACAAAGATGCTCCGGAATCCAGCAGCAGGCCGACTGAACAACCGCAGAGGCAGCCTCTGGAGGAGAGGCCAGTTCGAGGAACCATCCACATGATAGTGGGAGGTTCGATCGTTGCGGGTTGCACATCAACAGTAGCTTGGACGTCAGTTCGTGAGGCCGCCCGGGAAGATCAGAACTCCCCAAAGCAGCCGAAGACGGGAGACCCCATTTTCTTCATGAAAGACGATGCGCGAGGGGTCCACTACCCCTAAGATGACACACTCGTGATAAAGCTAAGGATCAACAACTTCGAGGTCAGGCATGTACTCGTGGACTCAGGCAGCTTGACCGACATCCTCTTTAAAGTTGCGTTCGACCAGCTTCAGTTGCAAAGAAGTGATTTGAGGCCTACGGACACCCCTTTAGTGGGCTTCAGCGAAGAGGAAGTCCACCCCCTTGGGAAGATAACAATACCTGTAGAGATCAACACGTGGCCTTGTGTGGTCAGATTCGAGCACAACTTCCTGGTGGTAGCGACCCCCTCTCCCTATAATGCCATAATAGGTCGACCAATCACCCATGTCCTACGGGCGGTGGTCTCCACTTACCACTTGGCTATGAAATTCCCAACAGATTTCGGTGTGGGAGTAGCGCGGAGCAACCAGCTCGAGTCTCGTAAATGCTACGTTGCCGCCCTAAAGGGAAAAACCAAGGTGGCCGATGACCTCGAACTAGAACGACCCACGGAGGAAGGCGAAGTGCGAGTCGCGCCCACGGAAGAAACAGTCGCGGTCCCGACCTCAACAACAGACCCAGCTCGAATGCTCCAGATTGGCGCTTCCGTCCAGGAGCCCCTGCGATCCGAGCTGGTAAGTTTTTTACTTCAAAATTTAGATATTTTTGCATGATCCACGACACAAATGCCCGGTATAGACCCTGGACTCATAACTCACAAGCTGAACACTGATCCTGTAGTTAGGCCTGTTAGACAGAAGAAACGTAACCTAGCCCAGGAACGGTGGAAAGCGGTCGACGAGGAAGTCGAGAAGCTTCTCGCGGCGGACTTCATAAGAGAAGTCCAATACCCGAGCTAGGTAGCCAACCCCGTCCTGGTAAAGAAGGCCAACGACAAGTGGCACATGTGCGTCGACTACACCGACCTGAACCGGACTTGCCCAAAAGACTGCTTCCCGCTCCCCCGAATCGACCATCTGGTGGACGCCACCTCAGGGCATGAGTTGCTCAGTTTCTTGGATGCCTATTCGGGCTATAACTAGATCAAGATGGACTCGGCAAACGAAGAAAAAATTGCCTTCATCACAGAGTTCGACCTCTTGTGTTACAAGGTTATGCCCTTCGGGTTGAAAAACGCAGGGGCAACCTTTCTGAGACTTGTAAATAAATTGTTTGCGCCGTTAATTGACAAAAAAAGTAGAATGCTATGTAGACGACATGGTCGTCAAAACCCAATTCTCATATGAATTAATACAAGACTTGCATTTTATTTTTGAAATTTTGCGTAAGTTTAACATGAGATTAAATCCGAACAAGTGTGTGTTCGGCATGACCTCAAGTAAATTCCTGGGATACATCGTTAACCGGCGTGGCATTGAAGCCAACCCGGATAAGGCTAAGGCCATTTTAGACATGAGACCACCCCGTAAATTGAAGGAGGTTCAGAGGCTGAATGGCCGCATAGCCGTCCTGAGCCACTTCATGTCCAAATTGGCAGATGTGTGTCGACTACACCGACCTGAACCGGGCTTGCCCAAAAGACTGCTTCCCGCTCCCCCGAATCGACCATCTGATGGATGCGACCTCAGGGCATGAGTTGCTCAGTTTCTTGGATGCCTATTCGGGCTATAACCAGATCAAGATGGACCCGTTAGACGAAGAAAAAACTACCTTCATCACAGAGTTCGGCCTCTAGTGTTACAAGGTTATGCCCTTCGGGTTGAAAAACGCAGGGGCAACCTTTCAGAGACTTGTAAATAAATTGTTTATGCCATTAATCGACAGAAAAGTAGAATGCTATATAGATCACATGGTCGTCAAAACCCAATTCTCATATGAATTAATACAAGACTTGCATTTTATTTTTGAAATTTTGCGTAAGTTTAACATGAGATTAAATCCGAACAAGTGTGTGTTCGGCATGACCTCAGGTAAATTCCTGGGATACATTGTTAACCGGCGTGGCATTGAAGCCAACCCGGATAAGGTTAAGGCCATTTGAGACATGAGACCACCCCGTAAGTTGAAGGAGGTTCAGAGGCTGAATGGCCGCATAGCCGCCCTGAGCCACTTCATGTCCAAATTGACAGACCGCTGTCTTCCGTTCTTTAAGGCAATCAAGAGCAAAGGGTTCAAGTGGACCCAAGACTATTAGCTCGCATTTGATGAGCTCAAGAATTACCTCTCTAGTGTGCCGATCTTAACCCGGCCCGAGGAGTGCGACATTTTAGAATTGTACCTCTCGGCAAGCGACAAAGTGGTCATTTCGGTACTGATAAAGGAAGTAGATCGGGTCCAACGACCCATCTATTATGTTAGTGAGGTATTGCAGGGAGCAGAAACAAGATACCCAGAGATGGAGAAGCTAGCATAAGCATTGATAATTGCAGTTCGGAAGCTCCGCCTGTACTTCCAAGCTCATACTGTTATCATCCTTACCGACAAACTTTTGAGACAAGTCTTGCTTAAGCCCGAGGTCTCTAACCGATTGATGAAGTGGGCCATTGAGCTCAGCGAGTATGACCTCCAATACAAGTTGCGAACTGCCATTAAGTCCCAAGCCTTGGCAGATTTCATAGCCGAATGCACATTCGGCTTCGAAGTTCCCAGTCCGGTTGAGCACAAGACTCCCCCCTCAAGTGAGCCCGGAGCTCCCAGATCAGTCGAGTACGAACGCCGTGTAGTAGTAGCCAGTGTGGCACCTCTCCTAGCTCGGCCAACCACAAGCTGAGATGAGGAGTCCTGGATCCTTCACGTAGATGGCTCCTCGAACCAACAGGGCAGCGATGCCGGAATAGTGCTGTACGGCCCAAGCGGCATAAAAATGGAGTACGCGCTACGCTTCAAGTTTGAGGCATCCAACAATGAAGCGGAATACGAAGCATTGATAGCTGGACTAACCCTTGCCAGAGAAGTAAAAGCCAAGCACATCGTTATTTGTAGCGACTCCCAGCTTGTGGTCAACCAAGTCACTGACGAGTACGAAGCTTGCGAGCCAACCATGATCGCCTACTTAGCCAAAGTTAGAGAGGTCCTGCTCAACTTCCAGTCACATTTCATCAGACAGATCCCTAGGTCGGAGAATGCTGAGGCCGACGCCCTGTCCAAGTTAGCCAACACTAGCGACATCACCATGAGGACTGTGTACATAGAGGACCTGTCTCGGCCTAGCATCCTCGGGGGGGTAGAGGAGGTCGCTCCCGTTGTTCAAGCAGAGCCGAGCTGGGTCGACCCACTCGCGAGCTTCTTGCTACACGGGAACCTCCCTGTAGATCGCAATGCAGCCAGAAGGGTGCAGCGCCAGGCAGTCAAATACCTCGTGATAGACGAGCGGCTGTACAAGAGATCTTACACGCTCCCTTATCTGTGTTGCTTGCGACCTACTGAAGCTAAGCTCGTACTCCGTGACATCCATGAGGATCTATGCGGCGGACACTTGGGGGGCAGGGCCCTTGCCCAGAAAACGCTTCAGCAAGGGTATTATTGGCCAACAATGAAGGCAGACGCCATTGAACTCGTTAGAAAATGCGACAAATGTCAGAGACATGCCAATATTCACCACCAACCCGCTGCCGACCTCAAGTATCTCACCAGCCCATGGCCCTTCGCGCAGTGGGGCATCGATCTACTCAAGCCATTCCTGCTAGCAACGGGAGGAAGAAAGTTCTTAGTAGTGGTGGTGGACTATTTTACCAAGTGGGTAGAAGTCGAGCCCCTCGTGACGATCACAACCCGAAATGTCCAAAACTTCTTTCAAAAGAGCATTGTATGCCGTTTCGGACTACCTCGGGTATTGATTTCTGACAATGGCAAATAGTTCGAAGACATCAAATTTCAAGATTAGTGCAGAGACATGGGGATCCAATAGAACTTCACTTTAGTCGTGCACCCTCAAGCAAACGATTAGGCAGAAGTCACGAACAGAGCCATCCTCCACGGGCTAAAAGCACAGCTGGACTGAGCTAAAGGATTGTGGGCAGATGAACTACCCAGTGTCTTATGGGCCTACTGAACCACGGAGAAGACCGCCACGGCAGGAAGCAGTGATTCCTGCAGAGATCGAAGTACTCACGTTGTGCCTGGAAGCATATAGCGATCAAACAAACGAAGATGAGATACGCACCAACCTCGACCTACTCGATGAGGTGAGGGACCTTGCATACATTAGGACTGCAGCCTACCAACAGAGAGTAGCTCAGTACTATAACGCCAGGGTCAAGAGGCGAAACCTCCGTGTTGGTGACTTGGCCCTTCGTAAAGTTATGGTGCCTGAGCCCGGTGCTGGTAAGCTCGGGTCCAACTGGGAAGGTCCTTACCGAGTGAAACGAGTGCTCGGGGAAGTAACATATGAACTCGAGACCCTCGAAGGGAAACAAGTACCTCGGGCATGGAATATTGTCAACCTGAGGCAACATTACCTGTAAAAATCCAGGAGCTGACTACGGTCCCTCCCAAAACCTAAGGGCCAGAATACCGAGCTAACATGACCTCGGCACAAGAAGACCCCAGCTGCCACTTCGGCCTGGGAGAAATCTAGGAGCAGACTACGGTCCCTCCCAAAGCCTAAGGGCCAAAACACCGAGCTGACAAAGACATCGACGTAAAGAAACGACAATGGCAAAGGCAAGGTGTGAAACATTAAAAGCGTAAGTAGTTCAGGTTTAAACCCTGCAGAGCATAGTTCGTCCCGACACGTTGGCCGACCAATGCTTAGTTCGGACATGCGGTGCAATCACTCCGTGATATAGCACGTGGGCCTTAAACGTGACAAATCGGGATAACGCCTACCGAAGAGCCCTACTTCAAGTATGTAACTTCAACAGTTCAAGTGATGAGATTGCTTTAGTAAAAATAAAGGAAGTCCATCATACTCAGAAGGAAGAAACTTTCATTCATTCAAAAAAAATGAAAAATGAATGAAAAGTGCAATAACCGAGCTAAACAAGCTCAGGCAAGGTTCCATCACTATAGGGCACAATCGCCCAACTGAAAAACTTGTGAAAGACTGGGTTTATGGCACCCGGAAGCCACAGAAGCCTAGAGAAACACCACCTCAAGAATCCACCTCCTCTTCCTTCGGAGAATTGGGCTCCTCTTCATCCACCTGGTTCGCTGTCTCAAGAGATAGACCCTTCATAGCAATGCCATCGAGGTTGAGACTGGAAAACTTCTTCCGAACCATCCATTGACAGAGCTTAAACCCTGAGCGGTATGAACCCGAACTGTACTCCGCTTGGAGGTCATGAATTTTCTGTGAGTCTTTAAAATCCCTGACCGCTTTCTCTCGCTCAGCCTCCACCATCTGATCGAAGTTTCGGGTCTGGTTCAGAAGAGTGGACTCCAAGTCTCGCACCTGCTGCCTGAGAAGCTCCCTCTCCCCCACCATCCTCGACGACTCCTCCCTGTAGCATGCGCTATCTTCAGTAAGCAGAACGATTTGAGCTTCCTGGTCATGGACGAGCAGCTCCTGAGACTCGCTCCCCTTGCGGGTGTGTTAGAGCTCACCCCAGACCCGGTCGAGCTCGACCTGGAGCCTCTGGTTGGTAGCACGCTGGTTGAGAGTGTCGACGCGATGGATATTCCTCTGGAGAGCCATGACATGAATGGCAAAATTTACCTGTCAGCAAGAAAGAAAGATCAGGAGACAGTGGGAAAAGGAAAAACAAGAGGAGAGGAAAGGTCACTTACCACCATACAGTGAGCGGAGGCGAACGCAGATAAATCCCTGGGCTCCATGTTTCCCCACTAAGCAATTTCCTCATTGGTAACCGCTTTCCGACTCCTCTGCCGGGCCACTAGATAATCATTTACCCCTTCCCAGTTTCCCACTAGGAATCGGGGGTAAGGACGGGGCTGAAGGGGGTTGCAGGATGCCTCCCCTGCCTGAGGGAGTTCGGTCCCCCCAGGGTTATTCCCACTAGACCCCTCACGGGGGGCATCGGAACCTCGGGCGAAGGAGAGGGGAGGACCGATTCGGTGGACCTGAACTCAGTGCTCCCCGAAGGCGGGGTTCGGTTAGGGCATGTCCTCTTTGCTTGGCATCTCTGGCTGCTTGAGAGGAGGCGGCGCGAATCAGCACTATACATGATGGCTGCCACAAGACCACAAGGTATTAGTCCGAGAATAGACAATGCATGTGTACAAGTCGCAAGGCACTACATGACCTAAAAGACCGACCTACTTGGGCTCAAGCCTGCCTACACAAGCTTTTCCTCGACTAAGTAGTTTGAGCAATGGAAGCCTATCGACGCCCAGGACAGCATTGTTTTCCGAGTCTCAGGGTCCAGCTCGACTCCGGGGTCCTGGACAACACCCCTCCAAGCAGTAGGAAAGGGCCACCCCTCGGGTTACAGACCACAAAATAGTTCCGCTTCCAGGCGGGAATCTTATTCGGCAGCTCGTATAAGAGCTTATAGCCGCGATGGGGGGAGAGGTAATAAAAATGCCTCTCCGGAGGAACCCCAGGAGCAGCATTCTTTATACAGAGGATAGATGCAAAAATATCAAGATCTAAAGGGAAACAATACTGGTAACACAAAGATATAGTCCCAACCATGTTTCGAATGGTGTTGGGATGAAGTTGGTCAATGGTGACGTAAAAATGATTTAGCACCTCCACTATCAAGGGGTGTAGGGGGAGACGCAAACTGGCCTCGAGCTGTTCCTGAAAAATTACTATGTCATTGGGACCATGCTCCCAAGGGAAGTTGCTAGTAGGGAGGCTATAAACCAGGTCCCCAGGGAGACGAAAATAGCGGATCAAAGACCTGAGTCTCTCTGTCGTCATTAAGGAAGGGCCAAAGGTATCAGGCTCCCTTCCCCTAGAAGTAGATGCAGTATCGCCAGAGGCTTCCCGAGCCTCCGGAATACGCCCCCATGCTCCCCCCGAGCTCGAGGGAGCATCGTCATCCTAGCTATTGCCCCTGCGATAAGCATGACGTGGGTACCCGAACATGGCCGACGGCGATTGGGACTCACCAGAGTAAGATGGAATGAAGCTGACTAAAGAACTCAAGAAATCTAGGCGAAGTATGCGACCTCAGAATCCAAAGGACGGCGTGGAAGAAGGTAGGGCCTGAGGGGGCCCCCTATTTATAGCCCCCGCCCTTTCAAACTAATGGCCCAGATCAAAGCAAATCCAATGGTCTGCAGATTTCCTGACCGCATACCTCCTAAAAACCGAAGGCGATTGGCGGCACATCTTCCATGATCGAGGTAGTCGCAGCCGCACGACATTCGGAATTAAAGGCCACCTCAGCATGTTTTCGAAATCCGAAAAGTCAGGGAAGACAGAAGATCTTTTAATTCCCACGAATGCATTTAATTCGGATAGTCAATCAAGTTTGAATTTTGGTCAAATCAGCCCATTGCGCTTCATAAACTCCCCGCGCTAAGGCGATACTCTTAGCCCGAGCAATGGGGGGCAATTGATGAAGAGTGATTTGACCCGATCTATGAAACAACGACACGTGGACACTGACCTGACGTAAGCGACAACTCAACATCGTGGTCCGGTATAGCTAAGTAACAGGCCCCTAAAGCAACTCACCACGACGCGAGCTCCCGGTTCCCCGAGCTACCCCCAAAGAAATATTCTGAGGCAACTTTAGCTTGCAAACTAAGAAAACCAGCTCGCTCGAACTCCCAAGCGGACAAGAAGTTCCAAAGAATAGTTTACTAGTGGCACTCCTGAAGCATTCCTAACTCGCTACAAAGTAGCTCGCGAATGGATCACACGAGCATTCCGCAGGAAGCTTCTATCTGACAGGCCGTACCAGTCAGACTGTGCCATATCATCTACTGACGACGTAGTCCCTATCCTTTCGGCAGTCTGCACCCACGTCTCTCAGTAGGTGGAGGCATGCCTGTCACCTTGGAGACGTGTCACTCGCCCAGGTAAGGAGTACACCTCAACGGCCTCCTATGCAGCCCTGGCAGATAACGGCTGCGGCAGGAGATCCTGTGGCGGTTACGCCCAATCCCCCAAGGAGCGCCCCTATAAAAGCCCTTAGGGCAGAGGAGAAACTTCTTCTGAAAAAATAGACTAAAAAAATCTCTTGAGTACACCTCAACGGCCTCCTATGCAGCCCTGGCAGATAACGGCTGCGGCAGGAGATCCTGTGGCGGTTACGCCCAATCCCCCAAGGAGCGCCCCTATAAAAGCCCTTAGGGCAGAGGAGAAACTTCTTCTGAAAAAATAGACTAAAAAAATCTCTTGAGTACAAGAGCACTACGCGACCTACACTCTTAGCCCTTGTTTTTCCTTTCATTTCCCCTACACAGTACTAACTTAAGCATCAGAGCATTCCCACTGGGAAAACCCCTGGGAATCCTTCCTTTCCTCTTCTAAGGTCTTGCCCATTGCCAGCAAGGAGCCAGTCAGCGTCAGCTAGGAGTGCCCGGATCGCGCTACATCAAGTATGAAAGACCCTTGGTGTTGTATTTTAATAACTAGGCGATTATTAACATTTCTCATAACCTAATACAACGTGATAGAACCAAACACATTAAAGTTGAAAGGCATTTCATCCAAGAGAGAGTTGCCTCTCAAGAAGTATGTTTTCCTTATCTAGCCTCTAATATGCAAGTTACTGATATCTTCACCAAGGTAGTCACAAAAGTTAAGCTTAAGACGGATTTAAGCAAGTTGGAAATGGTGAATATCTTTTCCCAATTTGAGGGGGGGGGGGAGTGTGAAGAAAATGTTTGATGAGCTTGTGGTCTCACATTTTTTATTATGTTGTTGTTATCTTGTGCTTATGTCCTTACTATTGATAGGGGTATTCCTATCATTGTACACTTTTTATTTGTGTCTAATATAAATAATACATGGGGTGGTAGAATAGATTAGATCTACTACACCCTTTTTCCTTTTCTTTTCTCTTCTTCCTCTATTTTTTTTCTTCTTTTCTGGTTTTTCTTTATAGAACAAGGTCTGAACCTCTTCGGTTGTAGACAATTGATCCATTAATTAAATGACATGCCCTAGGAAATAAAAGAAGAATTTACAATTAATATTGAATGTTGCGTAAAAACAGTGCATTATAAAGGTAGCTTTATATATATATATATATATAAAGAGATAGTGCCGACCCTAGTTCTAATTAAATTAGGGTGAAGTTGACCTAGAATAGTATTGCAATAGTTCAATACCTTAGGAATAAGTGGATGAAGAGGAAGTTGAAGACTTGCCTTTAGGGCCTCCTTGAAAATGGTAACCTCGTCTTCATCATTCTTCTACGGGTACTGCTCAAGGGGAAGGGAACAACCGAACTGGTTTGGTATCCTATATCGATCTACGAGCTAGTAAACGTCCTTGGTAGTTAGTTTGGTGGGACCAAACTTAGATTTACTCTTAGGCGGTTGATCAGAGGATGAGACCCTCTTATGAGAACCTCGTCGTTCTTGGGTCAAGGACCCATCCTCGCCTTAGCAAGACGGGCCTCTCTCTTTCCCAAACTCAACACTAGACATAATGAAAGCAAAGGACAGAACCAAGGGAAGATGACTCACCTAGAATGAATAGACTGACCTTGCCGATTACACCAATGACTTCAACAACGTCAAGCTCTGCAACCTCACTATGCACCAGAACTCCAAAGTCAGGGATGGGGGAAATGGGCCCCCAAGGGTCCTATTTATAGATATTTGAACCGTGCTATGGATGGTTGAGATCGGTTAGATCCAACAGTTTGCAAGGATGCGACAATTCATATTTTGAGGCAAAATTAGTTTAGCTTTTCTTTGACGTCTGCATAACCTAACAACTGCATGGCATCTGCGCATGCCCGGAATGATACCTAGTGCTTGAGCCGAACCGATCAAGCCAATCCGATCTTGATCCATTGGTTAGACCATAGTGACAATGAAGGATAGAGTTAATCAATTTCCTAAACCATAAGGGTACTTTAAGAAATTTGTCCTATTTAAGAATGAAAATAATATAATTGTTTTTTACATTAAAGAGATTGGCAACATGACAAACTATTACAACTATAAAGAACATGAGATTGTCTTTTAATTCCTCCACTATAGAGGAAGAATTAATTCCGTCATGGTAAGTAAAATTTAATAATAATTAATAGACAAACTATTGGTTTGAGTTAATTTAATATTTATTTATTTATTATCAATTATTAATGCATACTGATGGAGGATGATTTGATCCTCCAATGATATCACAACATGTGGCATCACAGAACAGTAGAGTGACACCTCGACACCACGTAAATAGACCTTAGGAGCATTTCAATCACCTCATGACTACCTTGACGACCTTGGCACCACTTCGGTAGGCCAAACTACAAATGGCCTGGCAAGACATCAGGTTGGTGTAAGAGGCGACTTGCTTCCATTGTTCTAACTTGACTTCGGTTAGCGGCATGCCTAACATGTCAAGCAACCTCCTCCTCAAGTGAATTATTGTCTCTGACTTCCTTGTGTTCACGATGCCACATTGGAAGAGTTGGCTATCACCCCACCCACATCGGGCACAACTGGAAAATACTACCCACTTATGCATAGTCCACCTCTAGGCCTGAAACCACCTCCGAACTAGACGGGCTGGATATCTCGGATGCGCTTCATGAGCTTCACGACAACTTGTCTATATAAAGTTCCCTCCTTCAACCTCATAAGTACATGTGATTTAGCTTTTTTGTATTCTTGCAATCAAATACCAGTTTGCAAACTTAAGCATTGGAATGCCCACCTCAAGTCAAGCAACCCGGACATTGATATCTTTCTTCTTGCAGTTTGGCCATGTGATCTACTCAATCCGATGTCTAAGTTGTTTGCCAACAGGGAGCATCAGATCACATAGGAGTCAAGAAGTAGTCAAGATGATTCAACATTATCAAAAAATGTGAAGAATTTAAAGTAGTTTTTTTTTTGTGCATAGAAAATACATTAATAAAGTCTATTGTTTTCTTACATTACCTACACTAACAAATTATGATTATAATAGATTAATTACTAAAGCTTATTGTTTTGTAACATTATTTTGTTTCACTTTCTCTTCACAAATCTTGTTCATCACACGAGTCATCACTATATTAATATTACTAGTAGGGACTTGTGTGATGCATAGACTTTGTAAGTGAAAGCTAAACAATAGAAACACATACACATACTTTGTTAGGCGAAAGCTAAATAATAGAAACACACAATACTAGACAATTGTTTTTATATTTTAACTTTTTAAATAATTAATAATTATTTATATTTTATATACTATTTTTAATAATTTTTTTTTGCAATAAAAACATAATAATAATTAATTTCAACTAGAGATGTTCATCAAACTGACCAACCTGACCTAACTTGATCTGAGTTAGTCAATTTTCCAGTATTTTTGGTCGGTTTTAGTTCAGCAATTTCCCAAGCCAACTAGTTTGAGTTAGCTTCGGTTTGGCCATTTGTAAACCAACCAAAATCAAATTGATCCGACCATAAATATGTATTAATATTTTATATTTTAAATGCAATTTCTTAATATAGGAAAGTTTGAAAATTCCCATAATTCTTAGTCTAAAATATTTTAAGCTGTAAATATAAAATTATTTATTTATTTTTAATAATATCATTATAATTTTTTTAAATTTAAATTTATTTTTTTAAATTTAAATCTTTTGAACTGGTTGAGCAAACTGAAAACCAACCCAAACCAATACCAGTGTTTTCAATTTGTCATTGACCTGATCGGTTGAACTATTCAAACTGTCACCTAGCCTTGATTCCGATTATGGTTCTATTGAAACCCACCCTTCAGTCAAAGGCGTTGACTTGGTCAAAACTATCTAACTCAGATGATTCAATTGTTGACCCATTCAATCCAGTCACAGTGTCGTGGGTTGCACACTTAATGTATGTGCAATCTTTCGAAGGTCATAACTTTGCACTTAGATGTCCAATCAAATTGATGTACATAAACATTTATCAATAAATGAATAAAATGCATTATTGTTTTATATTCAAATTGGTGTGTTTCTGTGGATTACTCCTTAAACTGGACACTTATGAGACTTGTGTTAGTTTAGAATGTTCTTAACCATTGGATAGAATTGTGGAGTTTATCCTAATAAGGTTGACATTGGTTTGCTACCGAATTGGAGCAGCTTGTCTCAATCGCTAGGATTGGACCTCATGCACAACCAATGGGTGTTTGGAAGAAACATTGAACCTAGACTAATTTCCTGTTATTCCCTAGACCTTGGAAAGTTACACTTAACCCCAAACCTGATTGTTGTACTACACTAGGTTTTGGATTGAATTGCCTTTGATATGCCAACCAGTGAGATCCATCAAGGGTTAAATATGTAGGCATGTTAGGGTAATTTAGGAAATCACCTAAGTGGGAGATCATAGTTATAGGATTGACCCCTTTATTAGACAAAGAGAATATCAAGGTTTATACTCTCTCTAATAGAAACCTAAATTATCGGTAGTGGATTTCAATTGTATTTGGAATATGATTGCAAAATGTATTTATATGTTACATTACTATTTTGTGCAAAAGGTTTTAATCCCAAGATTCATCTAAATAGAGAGTGTGACACTACATTTTGTAGTCAGGAAAAAGGTTCATTCTTGTGAATAGTGTTTTGATGATTATGGGCTGAAAGTTTAAGTGTAAGAGACCATTATAGGGTTGATTACCTAATGGGATTCATCTTACATAAGTCCATTGTCCTTGGGTTTTCATAGGGTGGCTGAATCCAAGGATTATTTATATGTAAATATTGGACTCAACTGAGCCTAAGTTAATTAAGTCAGGGGTTCACTAACTCTAGGTAGTGAATTCGACCTAACCTCTTCTAGAGTTAAGGATGAATCCTTGTGGACTAAGTTGAGATCTTTGTGGGTCCTATGCCATACAATGTTCAGGCCTATATGGCCTTGTGATGCATAGGAAAGTGATCCTTTAAAGAAATTGTGCGTAAAGCCCATTACTAATATGATTAGTTAAATATGCACATCACAATTTAAGTTGTCATGTGACATGGGGAAAATTTGTGTTGTGAATATGGGTATGGAGCACCCATTCTCCTAATAAGACAAAGCTTATCTAATAAAGGTGAATCTTGATCCAAATCTGATTTGGATTCAGCTCCTAATAGGATTAGGAGAGTCCTTTATATAAGGGAAGAGAGGGATGGGCAAACGAGGGCATGTTCTACTCTCTCTAGCTTTCTCTTTGTTCCCTTGCTCCCATAAACCCTAGTTCATTCCAGCCCTAGTAAGGACATTTTTTTTTAGTTCCTAACTTTGTTTATGGAGAAAACATTAGTCCTATGAAGGCTCACACTTCTGCATCGATCCCAAGAAAGTTGGATGTTTGAAATGTAGAAAACTACATTGTTGAATCGGCTTCACTTCACTACTATCTCATCTTTAGCGGGAGGTCAATTTGGATATGATATTGGGCATGAACTACCACTTTGGGAGCTGCGTTTGTGGACTCCATATCAAGTACGATTAAAAATTAATTAGGATTTCAAATTTGGTTTGGTTGAATGCAAGACCAATCCCAAAATTTCATATTTCAAAATCACTAGGAAACTGGTTCCCGGGTTGGATTAGCAAAGTTTTAAAAATTCAGCTAGCCACTAGATCTAGTTCAACCATGTCTAATTTGATTTCTAACCCATCTAACATGATTGGGGTGATATATATTGTGGGCACCTTGCCCCACTATTTTTGCAAAAAAGCCATTTTTTGCCTCAAATAATAATGTTTAATATTTTTTTATAAATAAAAAATTAAATACTGAACTAAGAAGCATAAATTAAATATAAAATAATAGATATATTATATGTAAAACATAATTATACACAATTTATTGGCAAAATATATATTTGCACACATACACATTCACATAGATATATACATATTTATATATGTATATAAATATATATTTATTTAAATATATAGAGTATACATGTGTAATGGTCTGAATCGTTCGATCAGGATGATTGAACTGGTGACACGTGACTCGAAGGCAAAAGTAGGTCGACCTATGGGTCCGTTTTTAAAACATTGATTAGTACAACTCAAGTTGGTCAGTTTTCACTAATGGTTAGTGAGTCTCGAGTAACCAACTACCTAAAACCTGGCTAGGTTAGTTTGGTTGGTCAAACAATTTGCAACATAACCAAACTAACCAGTAAACACTCCTAATTTCAATTAAATTAATAATCTAATCTCTAACAAATAACAATAGTTTAATCTCCAATAACTATTAAAAATTTATAGAGAAAATACACAATTATGGAAAATAAATTTATAATGAAAATACAATAAATAACTAATAAAAATACAATTAATACAATAATTACGAAATCTATAAATATACTATAACAAAGCAGGCAACATTAGATGACCTCTTCTTGCTCCATTACCCTAAACTGTAGTTCTAAGGGGGTCCAAGATTCCCTTTAAAAGCATACAGAGTTGCCACCTTAGCATGCCTTATCTCCCTCTCCTCTCCTTTTTATTTGGAAACTAATAAAACCCATATAGTTAGCAACTTTTTTTAAGAAAATATATAAGAGTCCTTTATAAAATCAATCCTTACTCCAATTGTTCCTTTCCCCCACTAGTCACATGACACCCCTATCCTCCACTTTCTCCTAAATTATCTCTATTATCTCTAATTCGTAACTATCTAATAAATCATCTCTAATTTAGGAGAGGTTTTCTCTCCTAAATTATCTCTAATACTTATTTATCCTCTCCTCTACTTTCTGTCTATATTTATCTAAAAAAGATTGAATTAAAAAATTTAACAATTATTTCAATATTATAATGTAATTATGTAATAACATTAAAATATTTATAAAAAGACAAAAAAATATAATAGATTAATAATATTTATATTATTAACAATTTTATATTTTTATGAAATTCATGAAGCAATTATGTAATAACAATATAAATAATAATTTTATAGATTATTCAATTTAAGATATTAAAATAAAAATATTATTTAGACATTTCAATAACTAAATATTTTAAATAAAAAATATTAAAAATAAATAAATAATTATATAAGAAAATATTTAATAATACATATTAAATTCAAAATAAATAAATTTACATAATGAAATTACTTATATAACTAAATAATGTTGTAAATAACTAATTTTTAAGTATTCTAAATAACAAAAAAATTAATAACTAAATCATATTTTAAATATTGCTTAAGAAACAAGAAATAATTAAAATCATGAAATTATGTAATAACTATAAAAAAATAACAAAAAACTAATAAAATATAAATAATTTAAAAAATTAAATACTATTGAAGTAATGAAAAATAGATTAAACAACTTAGAGGTCTAAGCTTCCAAATAACGAATTTATGTAATAACTTTGACAAGAAGTATTTTAATAGATATTAAAAAGTAGAATAATAATTGCAATTATTAATGCACCAATAATAAAAAATTATTTCACATATATCTATTAATAATTCTAAAAAGAAAAGTTAATATTTATTAATAATAAGTTTAAAATCTTTACTTTATTAATTATATATTTTATATACTAAAATTAATATCTATTGATTTTCAATAATTATTTATTGTATTTTTGTGATAAATGTTTTCAATAATAAGGTATAAGTCTATTTTTGTTTTGTTACTTAACAAAAAAATTTTCAATAATTATTGGAGATTAAACTATTGTTATTTAACATTTTCTAAATTTAATTTATTGTACTTATTGGATTCATTATATTTTTGTTAGAAATTTATTTTTAGTAATTATGTATTTTCATTATAATTTATTGATTAGTATTTAGGGAAAATTCCCAATCAATACTTTGGCTCGAGTGACAATTTGGTCCCCAAACTTTAAAATGCGACAATCTAGTACTCGAACTTTCGAAACACGACAATTTAGTGCCTGCCATTAACCAGCTATTAAGTGACATGTGAAAAGACACAAATGCCCTTCAGGTGTCATCTAATTTTCTTTATCAACCATCCGCTAAAATCAAAACCAATAGTCAAAATTTTCATCCGTGTGACAACACTTTTGTCATCTTCAGACTAAAACCAAAGCAATTTCTAGGAGAAAAGTTTTCCTTTAGGTTCAATTTGGAAAGAGTACAAATGCAAATATGTGCAATGTAAATACATGCAAAATAATACAAACTATAAGGTTTTGCACTCTACATATTTGCATTTGTAATCCTTCCAAACTAAGCCTTAACTACTATAATTATCTTATCCAAAAAACGGAAAAAGAGATAACTCCGGCCACCATCACTGATCTCTCTCTCTCTCTCTCTCTCTCTCTCTCTCTCTCTCTCTCTCAAGTATCAAGACAAAGCTTCCAATTCTTCTCCTCTCTTTTACCTATAGGAATAAAATATTACTGTGCTAAGTTAAAAAAAATAAAAATAAGTTGTATAAAACCTAGAATTTTCTGTTCATGACAAAGACTTGCAATGACTTTGTGAGAAAGGCAAAGTCGTCGCAAGTGCTTTTGACAAAGAGATTGGGCTCTATTCTGTTATATAATTATTTTCTATTTTTAATATTTTTATTTAAAATACTTATTCATTGAAATATTTTAATTTTTTAATTAATTAAAATTTAAATAATTTTGTTATTAAAAGTTTTAAAAACATTTTTAGTTATTACAAATTATTAAATATTTTGTTATATAATTATTTATCTATTTTTAATATTTTTATTTAAAATATTTGGTTATTTAAGTATTTATTTAATATTTTAAATCTTAATATTTATACAAAATTTAAATAATTTTGTTATTTGAATTTATATTGTTATTACATAATTTCCTTATGGATTTCATAAAAATATAAATTTATTAATAATCTAAACATTATCAACTCTATTATAATTTTTTTTGTATTTTAATAAATATTTTAAAGTTATTTCATAATTTTGTTATAATATTTAAATAATTATTAAGTTTTTAATTCAAACATTCTTTACATAGATATAGATGAAAAGTGGGGAAGAGGATAAATAAGAATTAGAGATAATTTAGGAGGGAAAGTACTTCTTAAATATAAATAATTTAGGAGATAAATAAGAATTAGAGATAATCGGAGATAATTTATGAGAAAATAGGGTATAGTGGTGCCACGTGGCTAGATTGGGCATGTAAGACAGATTAAGAGGGCTGCCATGTGCTACATGAAATGGTTGGAAAGGGGTAGGGGAGGTAGGAGAGAGAGAGTTAATGGGGGTAATGTAGCAAGAAGAGGCTGCTGATGTAGCCTATATCGTTACTCACCCTGAGTTTTCAGCATTTCTCTTAAACTCACAACAACTTTTCAAAATGTCTAAAACTCACCATGTCACTAACTTGACGCTAAACAAAATAAAGGGTGTTAATATATTACCATTTTAACCTTCATAGAAAAATATGAAATACATACATATATTTTAATAATTAGACATGAAAAACAAGAAAAAGTTCAAAAAAATATTTTCAAATATAAAATACATAAAAACATAGAAACTATATAAATAACAAAAAAAATTATAGAAATTTCAAACAAAATAAATAATTATTTTCAAATTATAGAAACTATATAAATTGAAAAACAAAATCAGAAAATAAAAATTGTAGAAAAAACACAAAAAATATAGAAAAACATAGAAATTGCAAATAAATAACAAAAAATATAGAAAAATTTATAGATTGTAGAAAATAGAAAAATGTAAAAAAAAACAGAAATTATAAAAAACATTGGAAATTATAAAAAAACACTAAAATGCAAAAAACAAAAAGAAAACTGATGTGGACACCTCTAACTCGCCATCCAAGGGTAATTTGGTCATGAAAATTGTTATTTATGCTGATGTGGACACCTCTGCTAAGAAGCATTAACGGTGCACTAACGGAAAATAAGTTTTGGGAAAAAAAAAACTAACTAACATGGTGAATTTTATACATTTTGAAAAGTTGTGGTGAGTTTAAGAGAAATGTTAAAACTCATGGTGAGTTTTAGACAATTTCCCTATAGATAATATACATAATATATAATAAAATAAACTCTCAAAGCACTCTCATTTAACCAAACTGATGCTTACAATAGCATACCAATTACAATGATTCAATGATTTTATGATGACTAAAAGACAATATTTATTATTTATGCAAGCATATATGTTGTTTGAACTCTTTCAGTGTGTTTAACTCAATAGAGTGGCCCAATCTGTATTAGAAACCTCACCAAACCATACTAAAATGGTTTGGATTGGTCTGAGAAATTCTAAGACCATATATTTACTGGTTTGGCCTGGAATCTTCTCTTACCTGCATTGAACACAACCATGAACACCCTTAAAGGATCTCTTACCCAGACACTCATCCCGTATCCCTACCCACAAGAAACCATCACTGTAGGAGTGTGGGTAGGAGATCCGAACTCAACACAGACAACGGAATGTTCAAAATAAATTGGTTCGTTGGAATGAACATTATTACACACGAGTTTGACTTCAGTGCTTAGAAGTAGGGGTGCAAGTTGGGCGGGCAACCTAGGCCTGACCCTAGAAGTTGGGCTTAAGCCCGATTTTTCCAACCCGAGCCCAGCCGATATTGTAATTTGATGCACTCAGGTTGGTCAATGAGACCACTCTAAAATTATACATATGTAAAAGTATTTATGCAAATATATATACATATATTTGTGTATATATGTAAATATGTATACAACATTTACATATATATATATATATATATATATATATATATATATATTTATATACATATATGTATTTATAAATCTATATAATTGGGCCAGGTTCTGGCCGGGTGTGGATTACCTAAAAGTTAGGCCCAAGTCTAGCCTGAAAAATAAGAAAGCCCAACTTCTTAGACCCGAGCTCAGCCCAAGTATGGAAAATCCAAGTCTAACCTATATAAAATTCCAGGTTGATCTGGTTCAGGCTCGGACTGAGACCCACACAAGTTGCACCCAAGGTTCAAAATATCGTTATGCCCGATACATTGGTAGGGGCGTATCGGGTGAATCAATACCTTTTTTCTTTTACTTTTGTTGTTTTTTCAAAACCAGTTTAGAGGGGCCGATTTAGGTCTCCTCCACTCCCTAAACCAGTCAAACCCCCGATACACCCATTATAGGGGCATATCGGAGGGGTCCCAAAAATGATACATATTGAACCATACGTATCGTTACATACGTTACTTTAACCTTGATTGCACCCCTACCTACAAGACTGCTCACACCGTTTGCATAGTCTCTTTCAGCCTTGCATTGGAAATAGGCTATTGGCATATTTACCCGGACGGGGACGGAGTAGATGGGTGATTAATAAGAAGGCAGTTGATTTGCATTACTTAGATTCCAATCCAAGGGCAGTAGTATGCAGTATTGTGGGACCCCTCCAAAGTCCTTTCTGTCCTTGAGTTAGTGTATGGCGAAAGGCTGACCATTAGATGCCCAAGGCTAACAGAAAGCCATATACAAGTAAAAGGGAGGGTTGGTTTAGTCAATAATCATAAATTAGTAGAGTATTTTAGTAATAGAAAACCTATGCGTTTTGACCGTTGGTTTCTTGTTGAAGGGGGTTTCTCTCTCCCGCCAAATCTAAATCAAATCCAGTTTAGGAAAGATCTCTGATTCTCTGTTACCTATTTCAACTGGGTTTGTCTCTGTTCCTGGAAAATAGAAACTAACTTGAAGAGGGAAGCAAAGGCCGGAGATAAAAGACTCTACAGGAGAAAACATTACTAAAATGGCGAACATGGAGGTTACGACATGGATACGGGGAGAGACCATCGGCAGAGGAAGCTTTGGCATCGTTTACCTGGCTACAACCGGGAGAACCAACAACCCTTTACCGCCTCTAATGGCTGTGAAGTCTACTGAGTTTTCTGTATCAAAGTCACTTAAGAAGGAGAAGAAAATTCTTACTGAGCTTCAGAGTTGCCCAAACATTCTTCGCTGCTACGGCGATGATATCACCCTGGAAGGTGGTATACTGACCTATAATATGATGATGGAGTACGCTTCTGGAGGCAGCTTGGCCGATCGCATAAGAGCTTACCCTGGAGGATTTCTGGAGTCGGAAGTTAGACGTTACACCCAATCGATCCTTCGAGGGCTTAGTCACATTCACAAGCATGGTTATGTTCATTGTGATATCAAGCCTCAGAACATTCTACTGGTGCCCTGTTCATCATCTTCGAATTCTTTTGAGGATGGATTCAAGGGGAGAATATGGATGGGGAAGGAAACAGTGAAGATCGCTGATTTTGGACTTGCAAAGAAGGTTGGACAGCAAAGGAGGAATAAGGTCTGCCGGAGAGTGAGAGGTACCCCTCTGTACATGTCTCCTGAATCAATTGTCAATGGTGAACAGGAGCCTCAGTCTGATATCTGGGCTCTTGGGTGCATAGTAATAGAGATGAGAACTGGAAGGCCCGCCTGGAAATTCACTTCTGATACTGAAGCGTGTGGACTCTTGTATAAGATTGGTTGCATGCAAGAGTTGCCGGAGATACCAAGTGGTTTTTCGACAGAGGGGCGAGATTTTGTAGAGAAATGTTTGGTTAGGAATCCAAAACTCAGGTGGACGGCTGATAAGCTCTTAAAACATCCTTTTGCTACTGTTGCTGATGAGGTGGTTGATGCAAATGAAGAAGAACTAGATGAGGTTTTAACAGATGCAGCTGGAGTTGGGTTTGTTCCATCTCCAAACTGTGCATTTTATTTTCCTCAGGCTAATTTTCCATCCTCAGATTCGCTTGCCAACCACATCCAGAAGTTGGTAACAGGGAAAGGCCCCAACTGGTCTTCATCAAAGAGTTGGATCACTGTAAGGCAAGCAGGTCCTGTTTCTTCTCATTTAAATAAATGCACTGTTTGTGGGAAGAGGAAGAGGACTGTAGATGATGCAGAGGATGTTATTGGGTTGTCTAGTATCAGATCAAATACTACTACTGATGAAGCACTAGGTTTTCATTGTTACTCGAGTGGCAGAAGATTTGCAATGGAATCTCAGTCAATTCAGTGGTCTACTTCGAAAATGAGTGCTATTACTGATGAACCACATGCTTTTCAGCGTTACTGGTCTTCTAGGAGATTTGCTGGTTCCTCTCTCTTGATGACATATATTTGGGATTCTAGCAAGGTTACTCTGAATGTATAGATTGACCAACTGTTGAAATCACTTATTTTTTCTTTCTTTTGGGTAGCTTAAAAAATGTAAGTAGTAGAGAGGTAGAGAGAGAAGAGGCCTGTTTTCCTTTTTTGTCTAGAATAGGTTTGACATTCTTTCTTGTATATTTGAAGAGTGATTATTTTGGAACATCAATTGTAAATTTTAGTCAAAAGTGTACAGAAGCAGAGAGTTCTTTTTCTGGTGCTATATAAATTCTTGATTATCTATTAAATAGAATTTTTTGGTCCTTTTGCATATTCTTTTGGTTACTTTCTTCCTGCTCTTTATTTTTCCAATTTCTTTTTCATTTCAAATCATTGCACAAATATATGGTTTGCTCCAAAACTAGAATTGATTGCTTTAATGCCTAACTTTGAATCATCGAAAACATAAGCAAAAGTAGATGAAATCTACTAGGCAAGACTAATGAAATAATGAGTAGTTGGCATCTGTGTCATGGCTACTTAGGTTCTTAGTATTTTGAGTAGGAGATATCAGAGTATCTAGATACTTCTCATCTCCATACCAATGGAGTTTGCACTTTGCAGAGCTATTTGATCCATGGAATGGACACAACTCCTTTTTCATCTGCCAGTGTGTGTGTGGAGCATGTGTAGTAAACCAGAAGATTAAAATCCTGCAGCTATTCAAAGTGCATTTATTTGAGGATGGTATGGACACAACTCCTTTTTCATCTGCCAGTGTGTGTGTGGAGCATGTGTAGTAAACCAGAAGATTAAAATCCTGCAGCTATTCAAAGTGCATTTATTTGAGGATGGTTAGCCACAGATAACCTGGATACGTGGGTTAGATCACTTCAATGCAGTCTATTTATGATTGTTTTAGACTTATGTAAATCTTTTTATCCTCTGTTATCATCATCTGATTTGATCTTCTCATTTTAAGTATGCGATCTTTCATCACATGTTCTTTTAAAAGATCCCTAGTGGGGATGTTCCTGCTCTATCAAAACAAAGACTAAGGGCATCTCCTACGACTTGATGGTTACTATAGGCATAAGTTATAAGAAAGTTTTGTGCAACAATAGATTTTTTTTTTTTTGTGGCAACTGGACGTGTAGCCAATCATTACTTTTAACTCTTAGACATGCATGTAGAAACAAGATGGATATATGCATGGTTTTCAATCATTCATTAGGAGCAAACTTTATGTCATGGTTTTCAAAACCGGACTGGAAAACCAGGAACCAGTCACCTGACAGGTTCTGTTTGACTCCAAAACCGTCATTTCGTCAAAAACTGTTGATTTGGTCAGAAAACCACTGGCCCGGACAGTTGAATTGTTTGAACCGTCCAACAGTTTTGGCCATTTTTTATTTTTTTTTAATTTTTAATTTTTATTGTCAAAACAGGCCACCCATTCGATTCGAATGGTTGGACCATTCAACCTGGAAACCAGACCCTTGAATGGTTTGTTGTACGGTTCAGTTTTAAAAACCTTGCTTTATGTCAATAATGATAGGAGGGTACACTATGAGTCTTTGTTTGCAGATTTCCTGGTATCTTTTCATTCAAATGTAACTACTAATGAAGCACCATATTTTCATTGTTACTGGAGTGGCAGGAGTTTTGCAATGGTATCTTAGTCAATTGAGTAACTTACCATTGACACAAATTCTGAAGTGCATGTTTTTCAGTGCTATTTGTGTCTCAAAAAATTTGCAGCTGCATCTCAATTAATTCAATCGTCTGCTTTTAAAACAAGTTCTATTAATGATGAACCACTTGTTTTTCAATGTTACTGATGTTCTAATAGATTTGCTGGTGCCTCTCTATCTCTTGGTGACATATATTTGGGATGATTCTAGCAAGGTCACTCCTAATGTATAGATTGCCCACCTTCTGAATTCATTTCTTTTTTCTTTCTTTTGGGTAGCTTAAAAATGTAAGTAGTAGAGAGGCAGTGAGCGAAGAGGCCTGTTTTCCTTTTTCTTTTTGTCTAGAACAGGTCTGGCATTCTTCTTTTGTCTTTAAAGAGTGATTGTTTTGAAACATCAATAGTAAATTTCAGTTAAAATTATGCATAAGAAGAGAATTCTTTTTCTGGGTTTATATAAATGCTTGATAATCTATTGTTTAGTCTTTTTTGGTGCATTTGCTTATTCTTTGGGTTAGATTTTTTCTTCACTTTTTTCGTTTTTTTCATTTCAAAATCAACTGACAAATCTATGATGGTTAGCTCCAAAAATAGAATTGATAGCTTTAATGCCTAACTTAGAATCATCAAAAATAGAACCAAAAGTAGATGGGATCTCCTAGGCAAGACTAATGAAATACTAGGTAGTTGGCATCTGTTTCTGGGCTACCTGTAACTCTATAACCTTCAAATAGCACCAATTTATAATGTTCTTAGCATTTTGGGTAGGAGATAGCAGAGTATTACTTCAAATATCCATTTCAATGAAGTTTTCAGAGCTCTTATCCATTTGATGCATATAGTGGATAGAGCTCATTTTTCATCTACTAGTGTGCTTGTGTGGAGCATGTGTAGTGAATTGGAAGAGTAAAATCTTGCAGCTGTTCAATGTGGGTTACATTATTTCTACTTAGTCTATTTAGGATGGTTCAGCCTTGTGCTAATCTTTTTATTCTATACAAGCTTTCACCACATTCTTTTATAAGATCCCCAATGGGGACACTTCTTCCCTGTCAAAACAAAGTCTAAGGGTATCCCCTGCAACTTAGTGGTTTCTATAGGCATAAGCGACAAGAAAATCATGCACAACATTTAATAGAATTTTTATGGAAACTAGATTTGTAACTGATCATTACAGGTATCTCTTGGACATAGAAATAAGATGGATGTGTTCCTTAAGAAAATAAGTTCAACCATAACTATTGGTTATCACATCAAAGTAAGTAGGTATACTTGGTTAGAGAATCAAGGTGGTGAACCGTATGATTATGCTTCTATGCTAAAAGTGAGTAGAGGTTGACAGAACATTCTTAATTAGTCATTGTAGATCAAACCAATGTCTTCGTCTGTAGCTTACTTTTCTCCTTCTAATGATTTAAATTTCAGAAAAAGTGGTAATAGACTTGAAAATGATAACTACAAGAAGGTGATCCCATGAAATATCTGAATAGCCCATATTGCAGTAGTCGTATCAGTGAGAAAGTCCTTGTCTTTGATTTTAAAAAAGGAATTTTCTGTATTTTAGCTTTTGTATGCCATGACATCCCATTTTATTTGCCAATTTATTTTCTATTTGTTACTTTAAAGTTGGTCTTCTTTGTTTCTGGAAGTTCACTTGATTTTCATTTTACTAGTAAATTTCTCAGTTTCTGTCCATTTTATATGCATGCTTTTGAATGGTTGGCAACAAGGACAAATTCATAGTAATTCTAATAGTGAGTTCTGTGGATTGTTGTATATTTTTATTGTCATATAAAATTGAAACATTGAATTGTTCACATGTGATCTGATATTAGAAGTATCTGAACTGGTCAGTTATGTAAATTGGAGAACTCCTGTATAATCCTGACTAGAAAATTTAGCCACCTAATAGATCAAATTTTTCTAGAGGAATGCCAAACTTTTGAGCTGCTTCCACAAGTTCTGCAGGCCTATAAAGTGAAAATAATATAACCAAAATTATCATCATTGGATATGAAATTTGTCTTTTGCAAGGAAAAAAATTCTTTGACAGGGAGGAAGACAGATGGAGGAATTAAAGACCGATAGGGCCCTACAACTTCACACCAAGTTATAAATGCCAGTGGCAAACTTATAAGCTTGTCTTCTTAACTCAAGAGACTTTTGTTCAACTAGCTATATTGATGTCTTATGTGACACCTTTTAATTAGGTAAGACCCTGTAGGAACCAGAAAGAATTATATGAAAACATACAATAAAAATCTGAAAAGAAAATTCTGTATTAGGTTTGCCAACCTCTTTAATTATGGACTCCCCCCATAACACTTTTTTCCTTTATGTGGAATATGATTATTACAAACTTTCAATAAACAATGGAACCAGAAGTGAGATGATCACAGTTTCCACAGGCTGCATACAAGTTTATCAGTGAAAGGGAAAAAATAAGAGAAAATAAAAGATGTCTACATCTGTTTCCAGAACCATAGGAATGAGCTATACATTTTGATATTGTTGTCTAAACAGCTAATGAGCATAAGCCTGGCTATTTTAACAATTTTATCCATTCTCTAAAAGATCTACTATATACAGAAATGTAACAACTAGAAGTGAGGCCTGGCTGACTTGCACCAAATGAAGGAAAATGAAAAACATTTCCTTTAAGGGCCATTGCCCATTGTTGGTCCAAGCTATCCAGGATCTTGGGAGGGATAGACTGGATACAAACCTAACTTTGGCTTAATTTTCAAAAAAGTGACCACACCCAGACTTGAACCTAAATTTTAATGAATGTCAGCCTAAGATTAGACTACTTGACCATGCAATGGCCTCTGAAGAATATCTTCTTTAATATTTACACAGAATGTTCTGGCAGTTACTTGCATATATACAGGCAACCCATCTCTTAATGGTAACTGGTCCAAACCAATCAGTCAGTGGAATGATTGAAGGTTAAGATAATTCACTAGCTAGCTCATCGTGCTAAAATGAAAAGATCATCTGAGATAACTTCTCATCACATTCTTAAACTAATACTTATAGGTAGGTACACATGAAAGTAGAAACTTATGCAGTACATTGCATATTTCAGGAGAAACTAAAATAAACCTGTTTAGACTTTGGATAACAATCTATGTTGAGTATTTCAGCACTAGAATTTATGTATTTAATTTTGATTATGGAGCCATTTATAATTCAATTTATGCAAAATGCCTAAAGTAGGTTTAATAAAAGAAAAAAAAAGAACTATTAAAATAAGAATAAACAGAGGAAAAGTGCATAAACAAAAAGTAAAGAATAATTCAGCAATTTATTTCAGTGAATGAATAATTTGCAAATAACGAAATGTGCACAATATTTACAGATGATTCTGAATAAACACAATCATGTGTTGGGGGCTTCAGAAAGAGGAATTTGGCATAGCAGGGGGCTCTCTCCTCAATTGAGTTGCATGCATGGTTCAAAACCTAATGTTTGTTCAATAATGCTACTCGTTCTGATTGTAGACCCTCCATCCGGTTAACTGAGATGCCACTACAAAAACTCTTGGAGCAGCAGTAATTCTAAAACCCAGGCAGTTCAGCACAGATCCTCGTTTTCTCTCCACAAGGATGGAAGTCAAACACCTGTCTTGGAGATTGAACAAACTCAAATTTCCCTGTTTCCACTTGGGCCCCTTTTGTTTCTTCTCCCCCTTCATCGTCTTCATCATCAACAGATACAAACGGATGTAATAGTAGCATATCTGCAGTCCATCGAAGAGCCTCATCTCTAACGAAACACATGTTGAGGAAATCTTTACCTTCAATGGACAACTTCTCCGGTATCTCAGGCACAACGGGATTGTTACCAATCTTATTCAAGAATAAATCCACATCAGCTTCTGGAGTAAAATCCCAAGCATCCTTACCAGTTATCATGTTTATGACAGTGCAGCCAAGAGCCCATATATCAGAGCAAGGCTCATACAAACAGAATTTAATCGATTCAGGTGCTGCATACAGAGGCGTGGTCCTCAACAGCATCCCATCCTCCCTGCAGAGCATATCTTCTCCAACCCTCTTAGAGAGCCCGAAATCGGCAATCTTGACAGAGCTCCTCCCCTTAGAAGACGAGCTGGGCACGAGCAGAAGGTTCTCAGGTTTGAGATCACAATGAACAAAGCCACACTTGTGAATATAACTGAGGCCTCTGAGGATTGAGCGAGTGTAGCGCCTGACCTCCGATTCCGGCAACCCACCACCAGAACGCACTATCCGATCGTGTAAACTGCCTCCAGAAGCATACTCAAGCCACAGATTGTAGATGATGAAACCGTCCTCAACGGTGACATCGTCGCCATAGCAGTGAATAACTTGTGGGCAGTCTTGGAGTTGGGTAAGATTCTTTCTTTCCTCCTGAATCGATCCAGACATGGAGTACTCAGACGATTTTACAGCTATGACAGGCGGCAAGAGATGGTGGTTGGTTTCGGCCAATGAAACAACACCGTAGCTTCCACGGCCGATGGTTTTTCCTCTAATCCATGTCGCCTTCTCCATTTTCGAGGTCATCTATCTCAGTAGTCAGAAGTGTAAGTGTAAGTCTCAGTTTCTTCCATTCTATAGAAGAAGAAGAAGGAAGGAAGGAAGGAAGACATAGTTTCTAAAATCTGGGACTCGCGTAATCGTGTTTACGCGGAACAGAAAGCTTACGCAGTTAGAAACTCTTCCACAGGCTCGGCAGACGGCAGTTATGTTCTGTTATGCGGCGGGAAAATAAGCCTAATTAAGCCAAACCGGATGGTCGAACCATTCTTTTAGTGGGTGTTGTGAACTCTAATAATATTTGTATGTTTCTGCTTATTTAACGTAAAATAGTAGTAAAAGATATTTTGGAATCATATTTTATTTTTTGCATTATTTATTTTGGGTGAGTCGAATGGTCAAAGGCAGATGGTTGAACCATTCGGCCTGTGGCCCAATGGCCAATATGGTTGGTTCTACATGCGGTTCATGGTCTACGTCTCTACGAGTAGTATCAGAATTGAACTAGTAGTAGTAGTTAATTAGTTATACTAGGCGTGGGATTTCTGGGTAACACTCCTAATCCAAGTTTGAAATTAAAAATTTAGGTCTCTCTCTCTCTTCGACTCTTACTGAGCTAATCCCACCACGTCACTGAAATTAAAATTTATATTAGCTTTATTAGTTGTACTTGGACTTGGATTTCTCGGACAGTATCTGTCCTGGTCCAAGAGTTTGAACAACCAACTACTATCAAGTAAGAAGACATTCATTGGATTTCTCTCTCGTACAAAGTACAGACCTATTATTGTTCAAAACCGAAAGCTCAGGCTGCAATTGGACTCGGTGGGGTGTTCAGCGATGGAGAAGAGTAAATGGGGGTCCGAAAAGCTCTGCTTTGTTTTTAATAGCTTTATGGGTGTTCACGAACCTATTTTACGAGCCAAATTCAGCCCCCACAACACATCTCAGTGTGTATTAGGAACATCTCTCAATGATACAATACATTCCAATCATATATTAAGAACATCTTCAAATGATAGTATAAGAAATGATGAAAGATTACTGGGAATTCTCAATACATGACTGACTGGGATGTGCTGTGGGACTTTGTGGGATGCCCCCTTGTGGGAGGCTGATGTGAATTCCTATTCTCTAAACCGGTAATTGAAACTTATAATACATAAATATATTCATTTATAATATATGAATAATATAAAATATATATAAAAAAATATCTGGTAAATTTCTTAAATTACCCCTACTGTCTTTCTAATTGACAAAACTATATCCTTACTGTTTAACTGTCTTGCACTACGCTATTGTTTCTAATAGTTGACATCATCGCTAAGTATTAACAGAAAAAATGAAAAGTCAAATTTTCAAAATAAAACTCAAATTTCAGGAAGAAATGAAGCGTTTCGTCTCCATCTCCATCTCAGCCTTCGCCTCTGCCTCTGTCTCCATCTCCGTTTCCATCTTATTTCCGACACAATCTCCGTCTCTATTTTCTGTCTCCTGCCTCTTTCTTTGTTATTCATCTCATAGCAGAATCTCTTCTTGTTGATTTTTCATCGCTGTGATTTCAATTCTAAATTGATTTATCATCCTTACAATGGTTTCCATTTTAGCCCAAATTTGTATGAATCCATACACAGACATTATAGTTCTGATGACAGACATTGTCCCTCGTTTGTCTATAGAAGAGCATTGGAACAGGAAAGGCTAAGATAAACATAGACTTTTCAATGAGTAATAGTGTTTATAGTAGAAAATGGAATTTTTAGAAAAGAAAGAGAATATCTATCTATCTATCTATATAAAATTGGTATGTCCATGTCGACATGTCTCTCATTTGATAGAAGCTATTTATCTATTTTCTTTATTTTTTTTTCACATTTTTCTTATTTTCTTTTGTTTTAAAAATATAAAATAGTAATCATTGTTTATCTTGATTAGATTAATAAAACTGCATACTATTAGAGAAAGACCTTTGGATTTATAAAGCCTCTTTATTTTATTTTAATGAACGTTATTATCATCACCCTATTTGCAAATGGAGAAAAAACCCAACGTTATCTGAACAGGAAAGTTCTAAACTCCCCGTCTATTGTGATATTTTCTTTCATGATCTATTCTGCTTAGTACAATGATCTGATTAGTTTACCTTTGAAACATCTGAGAAACACATGTCTGATTTGTTCCTTTCTTCATATTAGCAGAATCAAACCCGAATTATTAAAATCTCTTTTGTCTAAATTAGCTATTTAACTTTATTTGATAAACTGTCATTCATTACTGATTCAACATTAGCAATTAATATTTCCTATACAAATCACCTCAGTCTTACCTCATTCTATCATTTCTTGATAATTGTAGCAGCTGTACCAACCCAATACCAGCATTCATAATCAGTCTATAAGCCTTATTTGCATTCCGTTTAACTCTTGTACTGCTTGGTTGAAGTCTGTCTTGTGAGTTCTGTCATACACATAATTGTTATCTCTTTGCTTTATTGACTAGTTTATTTAATCCTACTTGATTTCCTCCTCAAGCACTTTAGTTATTATCATCACTGCTCATATTCTTCTTCTTGTTAACTTTTACTGCTGAACCATTGTCTTGCAGGAACTATTCTTTACAGCACTAAACCATTATATTTTACCCATAGCTTGCCACCTAGTTCCGTTCTTGTTTGTGACATCCATTTCTATTGTGTTGGTGTTCTGGGTATCTTCAGTCTGCACCCCATTCCATCATTATTCAGTAATTTGCTCATTTTGCATTTAATCTAATTTCAGTATCTATTACAATGGTGTTTGGAAGTGTGGGCATTTTTCGGGGCCGATTTAAAAAAAAAATGCCCATATTTCGTAGTGTTTCTGCCACGTAGATAGTGAGCAATATTAATGCTGTTTGGTAAGGTGATTTTCATCATCGTTTTTCATGTATGTGCATATACATGTAAGCACCACATCATTGAACCGTTAGGGGCAACGGTTCACCAATCGATGCATGAAACGCTTGAACCAAAATGCAACGGTTGGGATGCATTTTCTGATGCATGCCCATTTTTCAGTGTTTTTTCAAGTAACACTTGAACCAAACAGTCATGTAGGCGGTTGTTTGTGGAATCGCCTACATGAATCCGATGTGGCACCATTTTTCAGAAAAACGCCCACGCTTCCAAACATCCCCTACATCTAAAAGTCTGTTTGATAAAAAGGTAAATTTGTGAATGCAAAACTAACCTAACTTTACAATATATATGAAGTGTTTTACATTATACGTATTTACATTCACACTTATTTGCATCATTTTGAAACGCAGCCTAAAAGTTTTAAGTGAGCACTTAAGAGGATGTAAAAAAATACCGGCCTTAGAATTGGAAACCGAAGTATGTTTTCATTTTTAAAACAACTGATCTTTTAGGGTTTAGAAACAAGTTATTTTTCTGACTTTCTAGCATCTATCTTGTAGACCCATACATTTTTAACCGTGCATTGGGATCGTCTAAAGAGTCACCACTGCAATGGACTCCAAAATCATTAAATTTTGTCGGTCTAGCTTCTTTATCTAGATATTTCCAAAATGGAAACTGTAATAGCAGGGAGATGACTATTCCATCGTATATAAGAATTATGCACAAAAGAATCCCAAAATTCGCATTATTAAATTGGCCTTCCTACAAACTAAATCATACCAAGGGCTTTGAGTCCCATTTTGTTTATTTCTGAGATAAACTTGACCCAGCCTTGTATCTAACCATTCAGAGTGAGTTACAACAATCTTGGCAGTGGGTATTTATTCAAAGTGAGATATTGATGGTGTTTGGAAGCGTGTGCGTTTATTGGGACTGATTTAAAAAAAAATGTCCATGCTTCGAAGATCTGTTTTTCACAAAAAAAAAATGTTTTAATTTTGTTTAGGAGTATTTTTGCCACCTAGGCAATGAGCAATACTATACTGTTTGATAAGGTGATTTTCATCACCATTTTTTATGTATATGCTGACAGATAAGCACCACACAAGATACACATAATTACGAATCAGTCAATCGTTGAGGGATACGGTTTACTGATGCATGAAACGCTAAATTTGACATTTCATGCATCGGTGAGATCCCGATTTATGAAACATGCCCGATTTTTCAATAAACACCTGAACCAAATAATAATATATATGGGCATTTGTTGAAACGCATATATGAATCCCACGTGGCATCGTTTTTTTGAAAAACCGCCAGGTTCCAAACATTCCCATTGTATGTCATAACCAACTGTATATATATAGTTGTAATTAAGTCGAATGAAGGGTTTTTCTTATTATATAAATAATCTAAATAATTAAAACACGTCGTGCCATGAGATTGGAAGCAAGAGGTCCAACCTTAGTTTTTGAAATGATTTGCATAGCTTAAAAAGAACAGGTACGGATTAGCTGTTATGGAGCTAAAATAAACCACCCGACTGAGATTACTTCTCATTACCTTCTTAAACTAATCCATATAGGTAGGTAGACATGAAAGTAGAAACTTATGCACTGTATTAGTGCATTGCATATTTCAGAAGAAACTAAAATAAACCTGTTTGGATAACAATCTATTTATGTTGAATTTTTCAGCACTAACATTTATGTATATAATTTTGATTATGGAGCCATTTATAATTTAATTTATACAAAATGCCTAAAGTAGGTTCAATAAAAGGAAAAAAGAAAAACTATTAAAATAAGAATGAAAAATAATCCAGCAATTTATTTCAGTAAATGAATAATTTGCAAATAATGAAATGTGCACAATATTTACAGAAGATTCTGAATAAATACAATCATGTGTTGGAAACTAGAGAAGCTAGGAAGAGTTTGGCATAGCAGGGGGCTCTCTCCTCTGTGTTGGAGACTCTTAGAGCACCAGTAATTCTAAAACCCAGGTGGTTCAGCACAGATCCTCGTTTTCTCTCCAAAAGGAGGAGGGAAATCAAACACCTGTCTTGGAGATTGAACAAACTCAGATTTCCCTGTTTCCACTTGGGCCCTTTCTGTTTCTTCTGCCCCTTCATGATCATCTTCATCATCAACAGCTACGAAGGGATGTAATAGTAGCATATCTGCAGTCCATCGAAGAGTCTCATCTCTAATTAAACACAAGTTGAGGAAATCCTTACCTTCAATGGACAACTTCTTCGGTATCTCAGGCACAACGGGAGTGAAACCAATCTCATTCAAGAATAAATCCACATCAGTTTCTGGAGGAAAATCCCAAGCAGGCTTACCAGTTATCATCATTATGACAGTGCAGCCAAAGGCCCATATATCAGAGCAAGGCTCATACAAACAGAAGTTAATCGATTCAGGTGCTGCATAAAGAGGCGTGGTCCTCAACATCATCCCATCCTTCCTACTGAGCATATCTTCTCCAACCCTCTTAGAGAGCCCGAAATCGGCAATCTTGACAGAACTCTGCCCCTTATTAGAAGACGAGCTGCTGGGCACGAGCAGAAGGTTCTCGGGTTTGAGATCACAATGAACAAAGCCACACTTGTGAATATGACTGAGGCCTCTGAGGATTGAGCGAGTGTAGCGCCTGACCTCCGATTCCGGCAACCCCCCACCGGAACGCACTATTCTATCGTGTAAACTGCCTCCAGAAGCGTACTCAAGCAACAGATTGTAAATAGGAAAACCATCCTCAAAGGTGACGGTGTCGCCATAGCAGTGAATAATTTGTGAGCAGTCTTGGAGTTGGGTAAGAGATGGTGGTTGGTTTCGGCCAATGAAACAACACCGTAGCTTCCATGGCCGATGGGTTTTCCTCTAGTCCATGTCGTCTTCTCCATCTTCGAGATCATCATTTTCAGTAGTGTAAGTCTGAGTTTCTTCCATTTTATAGAAGGAAGGCATAGTTTCTAAAATCTGGGAGTCTTGTAATCGTACGTGTTTACGCGGAAGAGCAAGCTTACACAATTAGAAACTCTTCAACAACCTCGGCAGACGGCAGTTATTTAATTAAGCCAAACCGGATGGTCGGACCATTCTTTTAGTGGGTGTTGTGAACTCTTTGAGTGCGTTATAAAGTTAAAGGCAGATGGTTCATGGTTGAACCATTCGGCCTGTGGCCCAATGGCCAATATGGTCGGCATCCGGTTCAAATATGGCAACATGGTTTTGGTGAAATGTTTACGAGTCACGGGTAGTGTCAGAATTGGACCAGATGCTAAACTAAAATTTTGGGATTTCTAGGTTAGAAATCCTATTCAAAACTTGAAACTAAAATTTAGGTCTCTCTCTGTCTCTCTTACGGAACTAGTCCTACCAACCAAGAGTTTGAAACTAACTACTAACAAGACATTCATTCTCTCTCATACAAACCTATTATTGTCCAAATAATCTTCTAGTTGAAGTTGGATTTCTATTTGAAATTTCCCCTGATTCTTTTAATCTTATCCTGAGTACTAAATACCTCCACAGGATTACTATATTACCCCTCCCTCTGTTTATCTCTATCCGTCAAACCAAAACACCATAGACTTTCCCTTGATCTAAGGGTGGAGGCGCTGGGAATACTTATTTCATCTAAGGCTGTCAATAGGATTTCAATTTGAACCGGTGGATCTTCAAATTTGATCGGATTTTGGTTCGAATTCATATTCCCTTTTTTCTCTAATTGAATCGGATTCGAGTTTTGATGAATCTGATCCGAAACCGATCTGTTACAGCTATAGGTGAATCTGATCCGAAACCCATCTGTTACAACCTGGGCTTATGAATGACAGAAGTCACAAAATATCTCAATTTTGAATGAGCTTAAGAGAACTCTTCTGATGGAATTGGTTGCATGTAATTAGGGGTATCAACTTTGAAGGTCGAAATCCAATTATCTCAGATTCATCAGATGAGCTATTTAAATAATCACATTGGATTTGGATCCGAAACCCATTTATTTTAAAAAAATGAAGATCCAAACTAGGATTTTCAAATCCAAACAAAACTCGGATTCTCCTTTTTTGCTAAGGGAGCGGTTTGTAAGATTGCAAATACGTCAGATTTCATCCGATTCGAATCCAAATTCCATTCGGTAAGAGCTGGATTAGAGTATTCCTTTTTCTCCAAACAAATCCAACTGAATTAGAAAATCGGATCATTAAGGTATCTAGAGGTGTAAATCGGGGCTGTGCTGGGTCACAATTTGGACTGGCCCGGCTCGGCCCGATCATGTGGGCCGTACTGGGTCTGGGGTTTTAGGTCCTCGGGTTGGGCCGGTACGATACAACCGAGCAAATCGTGTTGTCCACGGCCCGACCTATTACAACCCATATATTATTTATATATATTTATTACATATTTATATATAATATATAATATATTATATAATCATATAATATAATATATTAATAAAATAAACAATTATTTTCAATTTTATTATACTAATTTATTTAATTATTGTATATATAAGCAATTGTATACATAAAATTCAAATAAAATTAAAATTTTAAGTTTTTTCAATTTTTTTAAATAAATAGCTTTGGTCCAATCCACGGCCCGTATCACGGACCCGTACGAGCTTGGGGGATGGGCCATATCAGACCAACCTCCAAGTTATTCTAGGGGAGGATAGCACATCCCAAGATGGCCCATCACGGCCGGTTTTATACCTCTATTTCCATCGAATAAGATCCAATCCAATCAATTAGTTATGAAATATTATATATTATATAAATAATATATCATTTATATTGTATCATCACGTTTTTCTTTTGGATTTATAATCCAGATAAGATAATCAAAGTCATAAAACTTTGACGGATTCTAATCGAATTCAGATTGGTCGGAATTCTTATCGAATCAGATCGGTTGGATATCTTATGTAATCATCATTTGTAGCCATAGTTGGGGTGATCATGGGCTGGGCCTGCTTTGGGCAACTTGGATTCGAATAACCTATTTACGTAATCAAATTTGATTTAAATTTTGTAATCCGCACCCAATTAATAATGGGAATGTGCTGTGTGGGATGCTGTGGAGGCAATCTTGTGGATAGTGATCTAAATCAGGTTGTGCCGTCCGTGGCCTGGCACAACCCAATATGAATTTGGACCGGCCTGGCACGATGGTCCACGGGTCATGCTAAGTCCGGTACGATCATGCAAGCCGTGTTGGGCTTGGTGTTTTAGGTCCACGGGCCGGCACAGCACGGCCTAGCACGTAGCCCGTAGCCCGGTCCAGCATGACCCACGGCACAACCCGACACCAAGGTTTAAAGTATAAAAAATGCCAAGTATATCAAAAAGACAATTTTAAGAGACATATCGAGATACGCCTTGGATATGCATACGTATCGGAGAAAAACTAAGATACACATAGATACGCTTTGAAACACTATAGATACTTTAATAAATCATAAAAATGTATAACAACACTAAATATAAGACCTAAATGAGGTGTATATACATTAAATTAATATATTTTAATGATTTTATGAAGAAATATATTGTAGTTATTTATAATTTCATTAAAAATCCTATACTTAACTATAATTTATAAATTATAATTCTTAAGTCTTAATGTTTAATGGGATGGGAAAAAACCAACTCTCTTATCCAACCATAAAATATGCATTAACACAACTTCTAAGTGAAAATATACTTAATAATTATTTATTATTAATTTTTAAAAAATATAAAAAAATAAATAAACATTACATAGTATATTCAAAAAATATTTATTAAAGAATAAATTTCAATTGCCTTGTGGAATATATAATAGATGATCCATAGAATTATAATATATTCAATCATTGTGATCAAATGATACAATATAATTAGTTAATTATTTATTTTTAATTCTATAAATATAAAAATAAAAAAAATATTAAAGAAGAAATTTCAATTGCTCTATGGATATGATAGATAAATCTATAGATATAAAACATATTTAGTATTTATACACAAAGAAAAAAAATTATATTTCAAATTTTTTGTTAATTTATATTTTCCCCAAATATCTCATGAAATTTCCATAAATCTATAGATAACACAAAAAAAAATGTGATTTTGGATGTAAGAAACGTAGATTAACATAAATTTATACATTCAAGAAAAAGGAAATCATAAGATATTATAAAAAATTGAAAAAAAACTATTTTTTTTCCATATCTTTTCAAATTTTGAAAATAAAAAAAAAAAAAAACGATTCACACTTGTTTCTTGCAAAATTTTGCAAATCTAGAAATCTAAGAATAAGGTTTGGAGTTTTAGAGTCATTTGGAGGGTGAAAGAATCTTACTTTTCCCCTTTATTTTTTTTTTGGTTTTTTACTATACCTTTTTTGTCAATACTCTACTGATACACCCCGATACACCTCCGATACGCCCCGATACGCCCTCGATACGGGTTTGATACGCATGAAAAAAGATGATACACATGATTTCCATGTGTATACCGTATATGTTTTTTAAAAGATATGATACGATACGCCCCGTATCGGGTGTATCGTATCAAAATTTTAAACCTTGCTCGGCACAACCCATATATATTATTTATATATTTATATAATATTTTATAAATTATAATTATATAATAATATATAGTATATAATATATTAATAAAATAAATATATAAATTATAATATATTTTAAGTTTTTTGTCAAATTTTTTAAATAAATAGCTTTGGCCCGATGCACGGCCCAACTTGGCACAAGGCTCGACCCACGGGCCAGTCCAGCCCGTAGCATGGCACAAGTCCACACGGGCCTGGGCCGTGGGCCATGCCAGGCCGACCCTCAAATTTTTCACCGGGGAAGGTGGCACGGCCTGCGGGCCAACACGACATGTCCCGCACTTTGCACGGGCAGCCCACGAGCCATGTTATGCCGGCCTGGCACAACCCACTTTACACTAGTTGTGGAGGGTTGATTTGACCTCCAATTAATAATTTGATCAATGTAGATTTAAACCCATCCAGTCTAATTAAATCCCAAATCCAATTATATTATATTGTATATATGAATTTTAATACATAGAATTTATATAATTATATAAAAATATAATTGTATATAAATTTATATAACTTAATAAAACTAAGTAATTATTTTCTATGCACATGTTCGTACTCATCATAGGCAATAAAGATACAAAAGGAGAGCCATTTGTGTTTAGAGATGTCAATGGGCTAGGTCGGGTTTGGGATAGGGTGAACTAATCCTAAACCATTACTAATTAGTTCTATAAAATAAATCTAAAACCAAATATGTGATATATAGTAGATGATGATGCACGATTTGGTGCTCTTTGTTGGCAAACAATTCAGATGCCAAACTGAGTAGGTCGCCAAGTCGAATTGCAAGAAAAAATTGATCTGAGTGTTTGGGTTGCTTTACCTAGGGTAGGCACTCCAATGCTTAAGTCAAGAAACTAATAATGTGTTTGCAAGAATGCAAGAGAGCTAGAGTGTGTGAGAGCTAAATTGTGCATACCTTGTGAGGTTGAAGGTGAGGCCTTTATATAGGCAAGCTGTTGTGAGCCTCATGGAGCACATCTGGGATCTTCAGCTCGTTGCTTCAGAGGTGGTTTCATGCCTAGAGGTGGACTTCGTGTAAGCGGGTAATGTTTATCCAATCGCGCCTGAAGTGAGCGAGGTGATAACTGGCTCTTTTGACATGGCGTCATGATCTTGGGGAAGTTAGAGACAATAGCTTGCTTAAGGGTAAGGTCACCCAGCATGTCAGGCAAGTCGCATGTCAGGCAGGTCGCTTATCGAAGTTGGGTCAAATCGATGGAAGTAGGTCGCCTCTTACGCCAACCTGAGGTCTTGCCTGGTCGTTCACAATTCAGCTTAACGAAGTGGTGCCAAGGTCGTCAAGGCGGTTGTGAAGTGACTGAAGTGCTCTTGAGGTCTGCTTATGTGGTGCTGAGGTGTCACTCTATTGTTCTATAATGCCATGTGTCATGATATCATTGGGGGACCAAATCACCCTTCATCAATTGCCCCCCAGCTTGGTGAGGGAGTAGCCGAGGGATTTGGTCCGAGTTCTGGCTTCAACTGTGATCCAACCAATGGCTTAGGATTGGGTTGGCTCGACCAGTCTGGCTTAGGCATGAAGTAGCGTTCCGGGCACGTGTAGATGCCACACAACTATTAGGTTGCATAGACGTCAAAAACGCGCTAAACAAATTTTGCCTCGGAAAACGTTGTGTTCTTGTGAACCATTGGATCGAACCAATCTCAACCATCCATAGCTTGGTTCAACTATCTATAAATAGGACCCTCGGGGCCCATTTTCCTCATCCCTAACTTTGGAGTTCTGGTGCACAGTGAGATCATAGAGCTCGACGTTGTCCAAGTTATCGATCTTTTAAAAGAGGTCGATTTATTTGTTCCAGGTGAGTCACCTCCCCTTGATTCTACTCTTTTTTTATCATGTTTGTTATTGAGTCTGGGGAAAAGAGGGGTCCATCCTACCAAGCCAAGGAGGAGTCCTTGGCCCAAGAACGATGAGGTTCCAACAAGAGAGCCTCATTCTCTCGTCATCCACCCGAGTTTGGTCCCATCGATCTGGATGCTAAAGACATTTACGAGCTCGTAGACCGATATAGGATACCAGACCAATTCAGATATTCCCTTACCCTTGGGCAGTTCCCATGGGAGCATGACGATGATGAGGCAATTATCTTTGAGGAGGCCCTAAAACTGTGTCTTCGGTTCCCCCTTCACCTCCTTATTCCTGAGGTGTTGAACTATTACAATGTCAACCTAGGTCAACTTCACCCTAATTCCATTAGGGCTCTGGTTGGCACCATCTCTTTTTGTCACCACTTCGACTTCCCTTTAGATGTCAAAACCTTTGTCGGCATATGCCACATAAAGCGAAATCCCTCCAGTACTCCTGGGATGTATAGCTACTACCTATCATACCGATTTGTGTGTAAATTGCTACACGACTTCCCTTCCAAGGTACTGGACTAGAAGAGGAGGTATTTCTTCCTTGATCGAAGTAGTAGATGATCGTTCTCAATGTCCTAGAGAGAGGAGACTAGGGACTCCGGGGAGGATACGTTGAGTGAACGGATGCAAATAAGGGTGCATCTCTTAATGGACAGGAGGTTGGAGTTGAGTGAATTCTAGGCCAAGGAGAAGTTGATCCAGGTAGGGTTGTTCATAAGAAGGCCGAACCCAACCAAACTGACCCAACTCGAGTTGGTCAGGTTTTCATCAGCACCAGTCGGTTTCGGGTTGTACAAATTCATAAACCGATGGTTCGGGTTGGTTTCAGTTTTCTTGTGTGAAAATCGAAACCGACCCGAACCGAACCGACTTAGTTCCTACTTAACTAAAAACTGAAATATCTGAAAATATATATTCCAATATCTATATCTAAAAAATATGTATTATGAAATATGTCAGATATATATTTTTAGAAAATATATATTCCAATATATTTGTATGTATATTTTTGTTTATATATATATATATATATATATATATATATATATATATATTTCTAAAATACATATTTCAGTTTTAAATATATTTTCAGAAAACTAGGTGGCCATGGGGGGCATGAACTTAGAGCCGAAACTGACCCAAACCGACCCAACCAGACTCAAACCAACCAGGTCGGTTTTGCTTAACACTAGGTCGGTTGCGGTTTCCATCTCAGGTAACCCGACTAGGTCGGGTCGGTTGGAAAAACCTCAATAAATCGACCCAACCCGACCCATGGACAACCCTAGATCCAGGTCGAATTGAGTCCTCTTGGTAGGTCGTCATTTTAGGTTCTTGCATATTCCTTTCTCTCTTTGACCTTGACTTATCTTTGACTTCTCATTCAAGAAACATGTCGAACATGCCAACTTCCAGGCTGTTCCAAGCTATGATGAGGAAGAAGAGGAAGGTGACTCCCCAAGAGGCTCCTTAGGTTGTTACTTCCGAGCTTGTTGGGCGGAGTGCAGCCAAAGTCGTACCGGTGGTCGACCTCGTTGAGGAAGACCAACCAAAGGGGACCTTGCTAGAACCCAAGGCCACTCAGACTTCCAAGGAACCCCTTCCACAGGTCGGGGCCAGGGCGACTATTGCTTCGAACACCCGGGCCACTACTGAGGAGAAACGCACCATCATGGGCTTTGGAACTGTCCTAGTAAAGAGCAAGGAGGTTGTCTTTCTAGAAATGGTTGTAGAGCTCCGCGAATCACGTCCTAGTGAACTCGATGGTAAGCTTATGTGTTGCCTCTTGGTGGTATGTGTCCGACCTCTTCCTTAGTACTTAGAAAAATTTAAGCTTGCTGCTGATACATTGTTTCTTTTTTCTCAAGCAAACACCATGGCTCACGTGTTGCTGGGGCAGACTGAGAGGGAAGCCACCAGAACCTAAGCTCTTGAAGAGGAGGCAAACACCATGGACTTCTCAGGTTGGTGGCTATTTAAGGGATTTCAGTGCAACATATGTGTACTTTGGTCCCGAGGCTTAAGTGTACGACCCTCTCCTATAGGACAATGGGATGCTAGATCTAATGCAAGATGATGTGCAGAGTGTGCATAAGTAGATAATGAATAACAAAAATAAAGCAATAAACAGCTATCTAATAATCAACGAGAAATAAGCAGTTATTATTCCAATAAAAGAAAAGGAACATAGAAGCATACATATATACAAGAAAAGGCTATCAAGCCAAATGGGCCCCATGTGGGCCACACCTATGGTCCAAGAACTCCCCAGTGTAGTCGTGAGTCTGTGAGCGTCAAAAAAATGGCTCACTTGGTTTGGAAATCTAATGTACTCAGAGTTTTTCATATGTATCGGGTGAAGATGGGTAGATATTGGAATTTAGTTCCGATGGAGCACAGACATTGGAATTTAGGTCGGCTAGGCTGAAGATAAGATCTACGAAAGCCATTCCGATGGAGCCGGATTCATCGATCTCTTCTTCAACCTCAAGCCTTCACTATCAGAGCAAGAAAAAGAAAAAAACAAGAGGCTGGGTTCAGATTACCATAATGATGTTCTGGCCCGTCGGTTTCATACTGTGAATATGAAGATCCTGGTGTTCAACGCACTCTGCAGTTGGTGCTCAGAGAGGTTGAATGAATCTCTCTTGGTGCAGGTGAATTGATGGCAACTTCTGAGACTGGTTTGACTTGAGGTGGAGCTCGTGGAACAGAGGGGACCTCAATCCATTGAAAAAAAATCGTTGACATGAATGGTGGTGAGCAGTGGTAGCGGTTTTAGATTCAAAGATGAAACGATGGTGTTGGAGACGAAGCGATCCTTCACAATAGTTAATGGAAGCGGAGGTGGATTACTAGGAGGAGAGGAGAGGTACTGCTGTTGTTCACTGAAAACGACGATGAACAGTGGTGGGAGGTTTCAGGTTCGAGGGAGAAGAAGAAGAAGAAGAAGAAGAAGAAGAAGAAGAAGAAGAAGAAGAAGAGGGAAAAAGAGGGGAAAGGGGGTCTGACGCCGGAGAAAGAAATCGCCGTCACCTCTAGTGGTTCGAAGCAAGGGAGACGACAATGAATAATGGAAAAGTTTTAAATGGTGCCAGGGGTGCTTTTGTAAGTTTTGGGAGATTGGAGGGGCATTTTGTAATTTCATGAATTCGGGTCTAAATTGGTTCAAGGGGGTCAAACCAGGGTTTAGGTTCAAAGATAAGGGTTTGAGTAAATTGACAGAGGGTTAAAGTGGGTTTGACCGCAAAGAAGGGTTTTGCATGTGTGGGTCAATAAGATCTATTGAAACATAATCTTTTTGGATGAGTGGGTAGATTGTGGTATTTTTTGTTGAAATTTGGTAGGGTAGGGTTTTTGGACATTTTTGGTGGATTGGTAGTGTAAGATTGGGTCCAATGGGCCCGGATCAAGTAGATCTGGAATAGAATAGTGTTTTTGGGTAGCCTTAGGTGATTGGTAAGGTTGGATTGGGCCAACTGGGTCCGGATTAGGCAAATCTAGAGAGGGCTTGATTTAGTCAACCTAGGGTTTCAAAATGGAATGAATCTTGGTGTAATGGAGGGGTAAACAAAAGGGTTTTGGGCTGAAATTTAATAGGTGGGTATTTTGAGGTGTCTGAGATCTAAGGGTGATGTCTGATTAGTCTTGAATGGTCAAGATAATGGGAATTTGGGTCAATAGGATGTTCTAAAATGGAATCTTGGTTTGATGGAAGGGTAAATGGGGGGAATCTGGATTTGAAACCTCATGAGCAGGTGTTTTGAAGTATTCAGAGTTTAATGGTGTTGTTTGATCAGTTCAGATGTGTTAAGATCAAGGGAATTCGAGATACAAGTGTTTAGGCTAACGAGAGGCATTAGAATGAAGTATTCTCTTGATGAAAGTTTAAAAGGAGGAATCTTGAGCTGAAATTTTATAGGTAGTTATTTTGAAAGGTCTTGAGTCCGATGGTGGTGTCTGATTTGAGGGTTGAAGTATATATAGGGGTTGATTAGGGTTATCAGATTATTACTGAGCAGATTTAACGGTGGATTTAAGGGTATTGGGGCTGAAAGTTGGGCTTTCTAGGTATTTGGATGTTTTAGAGAGATCAAAATGGTTTAATTAGGTGCTCGAGGTGAATTGGGGTTCAGGCAAAAAACTAAACAAAATTTGAGTACTAACACTAAAGGAGAGGGAAAAGTTTTGGACAAGCACCTTCCATTAGGGTTTTAAGCTATGCTGGATGTTGGTGGCCTCGATGTGCCCCGACTTCGACCTAGCCAAGCTGAAGAGTTCAACATGCACAGACGAGATGATGACCTAGGTAAATCAGGTGCTAGACTTCAAGGAGGAAGATGAGGTCGTCGAGCACATTGAGGGCGGCGTGCATGACGAAGTGGGAATTGACAGAAATGGAGTTGATGACATGGGCACTGAAGAGCCCAAAGATATTTGAACTTCTTACCACTTTTCTTGGACCCCCTGTTTATATGTTGTTAGTCGAGCCACCTAGCTCGACAATCTCAAAAAGATTTGTTGCCTTCTATTTTTTTATAATGATGTACGATATACTTTTTCATTACTTAATAGAATTGACTTTTTGCATATATTGTGCCTTTCTTTCTCACCTTCTATTTTCTCTCACCAGAAAATAGGCTAAGTGTTAATACACAATCCAAGGTTGCTGAGGAGAATCTATGCAGAGATCTCAAAGCAACTAGGGTTACAATTTTGTCTAAGTTAAAACGCTGCCAAACTGTTGAACTGCCGAGGTCTTTTGAGGTAGGCATAGGGGCCTTAGAGCTGAAAGTAGTTTGGCTTCTCCTTGTTCGTATTAGGGGTGTTCACGGGTTGGGTTGGGTCAATTTATTGGGGTTTTTCCAACCGACCCAACTTGGTCGGGTTACCTTGTTAGACAGTTTTGTATGCCCTTAGCTTCAATCAGAATGATGTACTTTATGAGTTTATTGTAAATGAATAAAAGTGCATATTTGATTCATGTTTCCTTGGTATGTTTCTATGTAATACCCTTAAACTGGACACTTAATTAGACTCGTGTTAATTTAGAATGTACACACCCAGTGGGTCGGTCTGGGGAGACCTATCCTGATAAGGCTGACACTGTTGTGCCACCAAGTCAGTTGGGGTGGCCTGTCTCAACTACTAGGGTGAGACCATAGGCACATACAGTGTAGGATTAATTGAATCTTTGAACTGGACCAGATTTCCAGTATTGCCTTGGATCTTGGAGATTAATGGGCAAAACTGGAAAGTTACACCCGACCCCTAGACTCGATTATGAAATTGCACTAGGTGTTGGATTTGGCTGTCTTTAATGTACCAATCAGTGAGATCCTTAGCGGGGGTCAAAACTTGAGTATGTTGGGACAGTCTGAGAATTCATCTGAGTGGGTGATCATTGTGACAGGATCAGTCCCTTTGTCGGACAAAGGTAATGATCGGGGATGCGCTCTCACTAATGGAAACCAAGACTGCCGACAGCCGATTTCAATCGTTGAGATTTGTTTTGCAAAGTATATTTTATATGAGACATAAAAGTATATATATTATGGTTTCTAAAATATTTGCAAAAGGTTTCAATTCCCGGGATCCATATAAGTAGAGAGTGCAACACTGTTCCTTGCAGCCGAGGGAGAAGTCATCTCTTGTCAGGCAGTGTTTGATCATTATGGGCTGAGAGGTTAAGTGTAAGACCATTGATGGTAATGCCTGATGGGCTAATCTTGCATCTGCCCACAATCCCTTGGGTGTTACAAGGTGGCTTGGCCCAGGGACCACTTAGGGTAAGTGTTGGGCCCATAGAGCCCATTTGATGGGTTTCAGGGGGTGCACTGTTTATAACAGTGTATTCGGCCAGGCCTTGTAACAAAGGCTGAGCCGAACCCATGTGGTTGATGTGTAGATCAATGTTTGGGTCCCATGCCATACAAGGAAGCCCAACTGGGCAGTAGTTAGGAAGGCTAAGTGAGCACATAAGCTTAATGGGCCTAAACCCTATCCACTCAGAGAGTCCAGATCTGAATATGATTCAAATCTAGAAACCTCCTAATGAGATTAGGAGAAGGCTAATCTAATCTACAGATAAGATAAGGGTTTATCCTTATCGTCTAAAAGGATGTCTGATCCAAATATGATTTGGATCAGCAGCTCCTAATTGGATTAGGAGCTGATCTTTTAAGATTACAAAAGAAGGAGGGGGCGACAGCCTTTAGAGACAGATACTCACACTCTCTTCAGGGCTGAAATCCCAGAAGAAAGATTTTTGCAATCCCTGTGAAAATCTTTATTGCCGCCTCCTTCCTGCAACCGCCAAACATTCAGTTCGATCTCCAGTTGTGGAAGAAGTCAAGATTCAATCTTGACATCAATTCTTTGAGAAAGAATTGATAGGAAGTTGTGCTCACGTGCCATCCTGTTGTTTCTTGCGAAGGACAGAATTCTTGGAGAAGAATACTGCTGATTCTGCTCCATCATGCACTACGCCATCTTCAGTGGGAGCAGTTTTTGGATCCTTCCTTGGGCGTGAACACCTTCATTGGGAGATATTATTTCTCCATATCAGGTATAACCTACTCCTACTCCTTTTGGTTCAGATCTGGTTCAGTTTATGGTTCAAGATTGATCATTAAAAATATGATTTTCTGAATAGGGAATTCGATTCCCAGTTGAAAGGGAGAGAAATTTTTTTTGAAATCTTATTCCGCAAGATTTGGGCATCCATACGATGGATCTCTCATCCCTTCATACCTGAGGTGGGAACCGAAACCGACCCACTGATAGGCCAAACCGTCCTAGTCAGTTTGAGTCGGGTTGGGTCAATTTTGGTCGGTTTCGGTTTTGCTCCAATATTTATATATATATATATATATATAAACAAAAATATACATATTTAAAATTTATTTAATAGTTTTAAATATAAAATATATTTAAATTAAAACCAAAATATATATTTAAAATTTTAAATAGATTAGGTTTTTCATACAAAACTGAAGTTTTTTGTGTAAATATATCATCATTAACTAGATTTTTTTCAAAGCTTAAACTTAAACAAAACACAAATAAAATATATCAACTTGTAACATGCATTAAATTCAAAAATAAATAAATAAATACTAACCTTTGAATGACTGAAGTTGAGACTTTGAGAATGAGACTTGAGCAGTTGAGCTTGAGGCCTTGAGTTGAGAGAATGAGAATAGAAGAGATCAAGAGATTAAGAGAATAGAAGATTTCTCGAGTTGAGGACTTGAGGGGGGCAGACGAACCAAGTTAGAGAATAGAAGATATTAAGAGAAGACAAAAGTTGTCAATAAAATAGAAAATTAGAAACCTTCTAAATTCTAATCTAGGTAAAAAACTAAAAAATGACACTTAATTGAATTCTAATTGTAATTGCCTAATGGGTTGCCTATTTGGTGTAAAAGACTATAGAAAGTTAGAAACTAGGATAGATTGCCTATTCTAATTGTAATTGCCTAATGGGCCTTCTAGTTCTAGTAGAAGTCTAGAAGACTAGTTATAGTTAAGTAGGAAACTACTCAATCTAGGAACTACCGAACTAGTAGAAGACTAGTTCGGGTCGGGTCGGGTTGTTTTCGGTTTTCACACAAGAAAACCGAAACCGACCTGATATATCAGTTTATATATTTGCCCAACCCGAAACTGACCGGTACTGATGAAAACCCGGTCGACTCAGGTTGGGTCGGTCCGGGTTGGTCAGTTTGGTCGGGTTGGGCATTCTTATGAACAGCCCTAGTTCGTATGACCAGGTCACTGTAGCGGGTGGTCTATGCTTTTGCTCTTGTGGACACAGCTTAAAACTTCCCAAGTCATAGGTAGTATCTACTAAGGTTATCAATGTTTCACACACAGGGTACCTGCATCCCCTCCACTGTTTAAAACTCACACATGCCTTCGCCGATCACCTTGAGTACTCTAGAGGGGTCTTCCCAATTTGCATCTAGCTTTCTTACACTGGGCTCATATACCATAACCTTCTTGAGTACCGGGTCTCTAACTTGAAATTGGCATCTCTTAACTCAAGCTTTATAATATCGAGCTACTCAATGTTGGTACGCTATAGTCCGAATGTAGGCTATCATAGACTTCCTCAACTAGGTCAAGCTTACTCCATAGCTCGTTCTTATTAGCCTCCTCGTCGTACATCTCAAATTGCAAGGTTAGTACTTTGATCTCGATTAAGATGACAGCCTCCATCCCATACATCAAGTTGAAATGGGTCTTGCCAGTCATCATCATGATGGAAGTTCGATAGGCCCAAAGAACACTGGGCAACTCATCCACCCATAAACCCTTAGCTCGGGAAAGCCGAGCTTTCAGTTCGTGGAGGATTGCCCTCTCCGTCACTTCGGCCTAGCTGCTCGCCTAAGGGTGGGCCATTGAGGTGAAGTTCTACTAGATTCCCATCTCAGCACACCATCTCTCGAACTTGATGTCTTTGAAATACTTCCCGTTGTCTGATATCAGTACTTTGGGGAGTCAGAAACCAATCCAAAATAAATTGGTCCTTATTCTTATTGGTTTGAAATAGACCTCAACCAAATTTCTAATTATCCGATCATTGAGGCCAAACCCTTGTACAATTTGAAATCAATCAAAACTGAAAACAACATAAAATCACTTTTATAAAAGTACTTTTACGAAAACATTTTTATAAAAGCACTTTTATACAAGTAATTTTAGAAAGCACTTTTATAAAAACTCTTTTACAAAAGCATTTTTACAAAAGTACTTTTATGAAATCACTTTTACAGAAGTAGTTTTGTAAAATCACTTTATAAAACCACTTTAAAAAATGCACTTTTACAAAAGTACTTTTACAAAAGTATTTTTATGAAAGCACTTTTATAAAAGTACTCTTACGAAAGCAGTTTTATGAAAGCACTATTACGAAAAAACTTTTATGAAAGTACTTCAATAAAAGTACTTTTACAAAAGCACTTCTACAAAAGTACTTTTATAAGTCTATGGAAGTATGTGAAAAGTGCTTTTTTGAAGTACTTTCAATAAAGTGCTTTAGGAAAAGCACTTTTGTGAAAATATTTTTATCAAAGTACTTTTACAAAAGTGTTTTTTCAATGCTAAAAGTGCTTTTATATATTTTTTGATATTTCATTCGGTTTGGATTGGGTCCAATCCAATCCATTTACATTTTAATGGATTGGATTAGATTTGGTTTGTATTGGATTTGGACTAGATTGGGTCCAGTCCATTTATAAGTGGACTCACATTGGACTAGATTGAGTTGGACCAAATCCGTCCAATTGTCACCCCTACTTGGATGCAAGCTACGCAAGTAGGGGACCATGAATGATCTGCAGTATAGTTGCTTGCTAATGATAACATAGTGAGCCGATTACTGCTCTACCCTCCGAGTTATGTTGCGTTCTGCTAGTAGGGTCCCATGGCACAAATAGTCAATGAGCGGGTCGATCCAGGTTGGCTTTGCAGCCAAAATAGAAGTGACATTTTTTACCACCATTTCTATGCTAGGTCGTGGTAGGTCTTCAATGTAAATTGTCCTCTTCGTGATGTTTGTTGCACCAGCCAGCTTAGAGAGCGCGTTGGCCTCGGTGTTCTTGGACCTCAAAACTTGTTGGATGTACCAAGAGTGGAAGTTGGGTAGGAGCTCTCTAACCTTGGACAGATAGGCCAACATGGCAGGCTCTTGAGACTCATATTACCCATTCACTTGGTTCAACATTAGTTGGGAATCACTGCACACCATGAGATGTTTCGTGTCGACCTCTATTGCCAACGATAGCCCGGCTATTAGTGCCTCATACTTAGCTTCATTATTCGAAGTTCGAAACACGAAGCTAAGAGCATACTCTAGCTTCACCTTGCTAGGTTCGTAGAGGATTACCCCAGCTCCGCTTCCATGCTGGTTGGACGAGCTACCCACATGGATGATCTAGGATCGTTGGGTGTTGCACCCATCCCAAGTTAGGTCAAGTTCCATGCTGGTAGATGCCTCCAAGGTGGTCATAGGCTCGACCCAGATGTTGTACTCATTCAGCTCGATTTCCCATTTGTTATACTTCCTAAGACCTCGAGCTTCTGAAAGACTTGCCTCAGAGGTACGGGTGCTTACAGTTTGGTTAACCAAACTATGTGACATATTTTGTAACCAAACTGGTAGTATCGGCTTTTGGAAAACCAGTAATTGAAACATATCAGTTAACTAGTTGATCGATTCGGTTAACCGTTAGTTTGGTACATTGATTTTTCATTTTTTTTAATTTTTACAATATATATTATAAAAATATATAAATATATAATAAACAATAATAAATATATAAATTTTTATATTTTAAATAATAAATAATATTTCATATATTATAAATATATATTTATATATAATGCATATTTATGAATTTTTAATATATAAAATATATATATATAATATAGAAATATATGTATACTGGTCGGTTTGGTTAACCACCAGCTTTCTATAATGGTTAACCGAAACTGAATCGGTACCTTCGATTTTTTAAAAACACCGAACCAACCAGTTTGATTAACCAATTTTTTTGTTCGATTTCGGTCATTTCTTTGGTCAGTTCGGTTTTTTGATTTTTTTGCTCACCCCTACTCAGAAGTAGATCAGTCAGGACCACAATGGTATGGGCCTGAAAGTATGGGTGCAGTTTACAGGTTACTAGCACCAATGAGAAGGCAATCTTTTTAATATTCGGGTACATAGTCTCAATGGCATGTAGGACTTTACTTATATAGTAGACAGGTCCGTGCACCTTGTCCACCTCGCGAATTAGAAACAAGCTGACTACCTCGTCACTTGCTGAGAGGTAGAGTTTTAGCTCGTCTCCAGGCTCCGGCCTAGTTAGCTAGGTTGGTGAACTTAGGTATCTTTTTAGCTCATATCATCGACATAAGCTTCCATTTTATTTCCAATTAAATAAAAAAATACTTAGTTTACAAGGTGCTGGTAGATCGCTCCAACTAGACCTGTTCATGGGCCGGGTAACCCGATGGCCCGGCCGACACCCCGGTCGGGCTTGGTCATATAATTAGGCCCATGGGCTTGACCTCGGGCCTAATACAGTAAGCCCAACTATGTTTTGAGCCAGGCTCGAGATTTGTCAAAAAAGCCTGGCCCGAGCTCGGCTCGACCCAACTCAATATTATATATTTGATAAAATACATAATATGTATTTTATATATTATATAAAATATATAAATAATATAATATTTATTAAAATGTATATTAATAATTTAATATATATATATACTTTTTTATTTTTTTTCTTTATAATTTCTCTCTTTCTCTCTCTATCTATCTCTATTCAACCACTTTAGCAATATTAACGCATGGGCTAAATTTCGGGCTCGGGCCCAGGCCCGGGCTTCGGGCTTTTTACGAGGATCAGGTTTGGGCCCAAGTTGTAGGCCCGATGGTCGGGCTGGGCTCGGGCTCGGGCCTTAGAAAAATTTGTTAATACAGAGTGAAAGCCCAGCCCAAGCCCGGCCTGGCCTGGCCCATGAACAGGTCTAGCTCCAATGTTTATTAAATCAAAGGGCATAACTTTAAAACATTACAAGCCCATTTTAGTTACAAGAGCAGTTTTTTCTAGGTCAACTAGATCCATCTGGATTTGGTTGTATCCAGAGTAAACATCCATGAAGCTAAACAACTTGAACCCTGAGGTCACACCTACAAGGCAATCTATCCTAGGGAGTGGGAAGTTGTCCTTTAGACAGGCTTGGTTGAGGTCGGTGTAGTCAATGCACATGCACCACATCTAAGTTATTAATTAGAAAGCTTGCTAGTTCAAAGCGCAATGGTTTTGTTAGGCGGGCTCTGATCTGCACCGTCTTCACAGGGTCGGTGTCTGAGACTGGCACTAGGATGATGTCCTCCACGGGGCGAGCTCTCTCGTCATCGTTCTTCGGGGGTGGCTCCAAGTCGATGTCAATGGCTTGCTTTCCTTTCCTTTTCAGCACAACCACATAGCACTTCCACAACTTGATCTGATCTCTTCACACCACTCCCACTTCATAGTGTATCGAGAATTTCATCGATAGATGATAGGTCAACAGCATGGCTCTGAGTGTTTGCAAGATCGGTCAACCCAAGATGGCATTGTAGGGTGAGGGAGTTGCTACCACTAGGAAGTTGTGATCAAAGTGCACCTGGTTCAGTGGTAAGCCCACTTTTACTAGTACTCTTATCCGGCTTAGAGGCCGCTTCTCTACTGAAGCCAGCCAGGGGGACGTCACCCAGTTGCATGTCCTTCCTCTCTAACTCCATTCACTTAGTCGACCAGAATCCACTTTATCTCGTAGTGTTTAAATTGACCTCCTAGCACAAGTTAGGATATCAAATGCCGTTAGCTGCTCCAGTGAGCTATACGGTTGGATCAATGTTCAAGATCTACAACCACTCCAGGTTGAACCATTTGATATAGCCCCAAAATTTCTCATTTGATCATTGGACTACATTCAGGAAGCAATTCGCTGACTTTGGACACCGCTTGCTCGTCGTGAAGTGGGTGGTGAAGAGATAGGTGAATTGGCTCCAACTCTTAATTGAGCCCAAGGCTAGTCCCGAATATCACATATGAGTTTTGCCTCGGAAGGTAGTTGAGAAGGCCATGCAAAACCTCACACCGTTGGCCCCATGTAGTTGCGTCAGGGCTGGAAACTATCAAGGTGGTCAATTGGGTCAGATATTTCATCATAAGATTCTAAGCTAGGGGCCTTGAAGTCCTTAAGCCATAGGTCTATGAGGATTTTAGTGTCCATTGGCAAAGTGTGGGCCACCAGTTGTGCCGTGGAAGGTGGATGGGAAGGCCATGCAAAGGCTCGCACCATTGGCCCCATGTAGCTGCATCAGGGCCTGGAAACTGTTAAGGTGGTCAACTGGGCCGGTTGTTCTATCATAAGATTCCAGGCTAGGGCCTTGAAGTCCTTAGGCCACGGACAAACTGTACCAACTCGTGAAACTAGCGGCCATCAATCCTAACAGGAACCACAAAGGGCTCAACTGTTGGAAGGGCTGCATTCACGGTGGGTAGATGGAAGTTGGGATTCTATGTGACAGGAATGCCTAATAAGTCAAAATGCCCGATAGTCACAAAGGGGACCTCAATGTGCATGGCGTGCCAGTTCTGCCCCTATAACTGCTTTGTCAATGCATATGTCGTTGTTAACATTGTTGATGAGGTTGTTTTTGGAAGATGCCATTAAGTTGGAATCTTAGTAAGTAGGTGAGAACTTGTCTTTGTGTAACGCGTTCCCACAGATGGCATCAATTCATGATGCATGATTGGGTGCTCCCTACTAGCGGACAACTCGGACGCTGGACTGAGTAGGTTGCCTAGTTGAGCTGCAAGAAAGAAGTGATCTAAGAATCAGGGTTGCTTTCCATTTATTTCAAAAGAACCCCTAGTATAGTAGTACTTCATGTTGTTGTATGATCTAGCAACAAGGGAATTTGGAAGATGGATTATGATGGGCCGCGAAGGTCGAACAGGGTACCCACGCGTAACCCAAGGTACGTGGACTGAAAATGTTCATGCATGGTCCATGCAAAACCAGCCCTCATGCATGGCCCATGCAATGGCCCAGTAGCGCAGGACCCAATAGAGCAGGATTCGGTCAAGCCACAAGAATCGGTCAAGCAGTTAGTTGCTGATTGTTAGCTAGTCTTAAGCATGTTGTTAGCTGGTCTTAAGCAAGAATGAGTCAAATAAGTTACTTGTTATTTCTGTTAAGTTGTTAGTATGAGAAGGCATAGGGATCAACCATGTAGTTAGAAGGCTAATACCTTACTTTGAGGTTATTTCAATGGTAGGAAGTTAAGAAGTTTTTGTATTTAAACACCACCCCACCACATGGATGGGGCAGTTGAAAGTTAATAAACTCTTGTGGACTTATTCTCACCCTAAGCAGAATACTCTATCTCTCTCTAGCTTTGACTAGGACCTATCATTGGTATCAGAGCTAGGCACCATGGCAACCAACAAAGAAAGAATTGAGAGTTTGGAAGTTGGGCTTGGAGGACTCCAAGCAAGTTTGAGCAAGCTCGAGTTAGGGGTTAATGACAAGTTACACCAACTGGAGGCAGCCATTAGTAGGATGCCCGAAGCATTGTTGACCCGACAAGAACCATCTCTGAGCCACGCTAATGGATGCAGTGGACAGTCCTCCTCCGGACCTTCTCGTGACAACTCAGAAAGAGGCCGACCCATGTTTTCCTCAAAACTAGCCAAGCTCGAGTTTCCCAAGCATTATGGTGATGACCCAACCGAATGGTTCACCCGTGTTGATCAATTCTTCAAATACCAACACACCGAGGAACCACAGAAAGTCTCGCTCACCTCATTCCACTAGGAAGGAGAGGCAAACCATTGTTGGCAATGGTTATGTCAGGCGTATCATGAAGAAGGGAAGGAGGTAACATGGAAGATTTTTGTAGATGAGCTTTGGGCTAATTTTGGCCCAACTGACTGTGAAGACTTTGATGAGTCATTATCAAAAATACGACAAACGGGGTCTCTATGGGAATATCAGAAGGAGTTCGAAAGATTGGGCAACAGGGTGCACGGATGGACACAAAAGGCATTGGTGGGCACATTCATGGGCAGTCTCAAAACGGACATAGCCGATGGAATTCAGATGTTCAAGCCGAGATCATTGAAAGAAGCCATCAGCCTGGCACGCATGAAGGATGAACAGTTGTGTTGTCCTGAGAAGACTTAGCGTTCAACCACCAAAGCCACCAGCGACTCTTTCCCGACAAGGACAAAGACAACTCCACCATTGAAACATCTTTCTTGGACAGAAATGCAAAGGAGGCGTGTCCAAGGTTTATGTTTCAACTGCGATGAGAGATTTTGGCCTGAACATAAATGCAAGGGGCCGCAGCTGATTCTACTCGTCGGAGATTGTACCGACTATGAACAAGAGGATGATGACCAAAGCTTCATCGACACGCGCAAGGAGCCGGAAATCTCACTCCATGCCCTTACAGGATGGTCGAAGACTAAAACCATGCATGTCACAACCAAGGTCGGTTCCCATGAACTGATTGTTCTCATTAATAGTGGATCCACCCATAACTTCATCAACGATCGAATTGCCGAACTGCTGCACTTACCGGTCATACCTACAAGCCCATCAATGTCAAAGTTGTGAATGGTGAACTCCTTTGGTGCCGTGGAAGATTTGAAAATGTGCACGTTTTACTACAAGCTATCCCGTTCACCTTAACACTTTACTCTTTACCACTGATTGGGTTGGACATGGTACTAGGAATCCATTGGCTCGAGCAACTGGGCACAGTGGCGTGTGACTAGAAGAAGATGACGATGGAGTTTTATTAGGCCAACCAACACGGGCTGTTGAAGGGGGTTGACAATCAACCAATTCAGCCTGCATCATTCAAAGCACTCTCAAGGGAGATCAAGCAGGGGCATTCGCTATTTACTGTCTATCTCCACGCAACCACGGAAGAAGCACCACCCCAACTACACCCAGATATACAACAATTACTGGCCGAATTCAACGATCTCTACAAAGAGCCCACACAATTGCCACCACGTAGAGAGATCGACCACTGCATCATTCTCAAAGAAGGAACGAAACCCGTCAATGTCCGCCCGTACAGGTATGCCTATTCCAAAAAGCTGAAATAGAAAAACAAATACAAGACATGTTAAGGTTGGGGCTAATATGATCTAGCACAAGTCCCTTTTCTTCCCCTGTTTTGCTAGTGAAAAAAAAGGATGGGACTTGGTGCTTCTGTACCGATTACCAGGCGCTCAATGTCGTGACCGTTAAGGATCGATTTCCTATCCCAATGGTTGACGACATGCTAGATGAGCTTCATGGAGCTTCTTTCTTTACTAAACTTGATTTAGGATCTGGATACCATCGGGGTACGGATCCACCCATGGGACATTCACAAAACGGCATTTTGCACACACAATGGTCACTATGAGTACTTGGTTATGCCCTTTGGCCTGTGTAATGCACCTTCCACCTTTTAGGCTATTACGAATTTTGTCTTCTGCCCCTACCTCTGAAAGCTTGTGCTAGTTTTCTTTGATGATATTCTTATTTATAGTCCCAACTGGAGCATGCATCTTGAACATCTTAAAACAGCTTTTGAGGTTTTAAGGCATCACCAATTTTTTATCAAGTTTAGTAAATGTATATTCGATGAGCCAGAGATGGAGTATTTGGGTCACATTTTCACTTCCCAAGGGGTCAAGGTAGACCAAGGGAAAATTGAGGCTATGCTTAAATGGCCTCAACCCACTCATATTATTGACTTGTGTGGCTTCTTAGGCCTTATAGGATATTACGGGAAGTTCGTTCGCAACTATGGGATCATAGCTTGACCCCTCACTAATCTTCTCAAGAAGGGTGAATTCAGATGGACCACCGAAGCCCAAGAAGCATTTATAGCCTTAAAAAAGGCAATGACCACGACTCCCACAATAGCAATGCCTAATTTTGAGGAGCCTTTTACCATTGAGTCAGATGCTTCCGGAGCGGGTATTGGAGCAGTATTGATGCAACAGGGATGACCCATTGCATTCATGAGCCGAGCTCTAGGTGTCAACAAACAAAGTTGGTCCACATATGCCAAAGAAATGCTCACCATTGTTCAGGAAATACGGACATGGTGACCTTACCTGTTGGGCTGCAATTTCTACATCCAGACCGATTAGCGCAGCCTCAAGTATCTATTGGAGCAACGCATTGGGACACCAGAACAACAGAAATGGGTATCCAAACTACTTGGGTATGACTATGAAATCATTTACAAGCCTGGACGATAAAACTCTACTGCAGATGCACTATCTAGAGTTTTGAGCAGTTCAAATCTTAATACTCTCTATGTGCCTCAAACATCTCTGTGGGACACCATCAAGAAAGAAGCCAGCACCCACCCCTACATGATCTGCATCAGCAAGCTGGCAACGGAGAATCCTGAAGCTCCCTACACATGGAAAAATGGGCTGGTATGTTACAAAAACCGGGTCGTGATCCCTCCTCGGACCCACCTCGTCCCTATCCTCTTACAGAAGTTCCACTCCCCCTATGGTGGACATTCTGGGGTTCTACACACATACAAGCGTATGGCACAGCAGTTCTATTGGCCCTCCATGTACAAAGATATTCAATAATATGTAGCTTCTTGCGCCATTTGCCAGAAAAATAAGGCTGACACTCTATCCCCGGCAGGACTGCTACAGCCATTACCTGTTCCCTGCCAAGTATGGGATGACGTTACCGTGGACTTTATAGAAGGACTACCACCGTCCAAAGGCAAAACCACTATTTTTGTAATAGTAGACCGTCTCACTAAATCAGCTCATTTCTTGACCTTACAATACCCCTATACGGAAAAATTAGTAGCCGAGAGGTTTGTAGAAGGAATTGTGAAGCTGCATGGTATGCCAAAGATGACAGTTAGTGACAGAGATCCTATCTTCATCAGCCACTTTTGGAGGGAATTCTTTAAGATGTCCAGTACCAAATTGCAGATGAGCTTCGCCTATCATCCCCAGACTGATGGGCAGTCCAAAGTGGTCAATCGTTGTCTAGAGCAATATCTCCGTTGCTTTGTTTTTCAGCAACCTCGGAAGTGGAGCTCCTTCCTCCAATGGGCAGAATTTTGGTATAACACCACCTATCATTCCTCCATCGGAATGACGCCCTTTCAAACACTTTATGGAAGACCACCACCTTGTATTTCAAATTACCAAGGTGGAACATCCCCAGTAGAAGAGGTAGATCAAGCCATGCTCTCTCGCGATGCCATTTTGTAGCAACTCAAAATAAACCTACATGTGGCAATTAACCGCATGACCCAAATGGCTAACGCTAAAAAAATAGATGTCGAGTTCCAAGTGGGCGATCTGGTCTTTCTCAAGCTCCACCCATGCCGACAGCAGACGGTTCATAGGTAGGCCTATCACAAACTAGCCAGTCACTATTACGGGTCGTACCAAGTGGAGGAACGAATAGGCAAGGTGGCCTATAAACTGCAACTTCCTAAGGGCTCGCACATCCATCCAGTTTTCCACGTCTCCCTACTCAAAAGACAGGTGGGCAACACCACTACCACTAGCACCGAATTGCCACCCATAAACGAGGAGGGAGAACTTATCACTGAACCAGCAGCTATTCTGAATACCCGCTGGGTGAAGAAAGGATCCACCTTCGTGGAGGAAAGCCTCGTCCAATGGAAGAACCTTTCTAGCGAAGATGCCACGTGGGAAAATTCCCAAGAGTTGCGTGAGAAGTACATAACACCACATGGATGGGGCAGTTGAAAGTTAATAAACTCTTGTGGTCTTATTCTCACCCTAAGCAGAATACTCTATCTCTCTCTAACGTTGACTGGGACCTATCAGATTGAAGATCGCTATGATGATATATATCATACTCATGTTTCTAAACAAACATCAAGGGCCCCTGGGTCATTCACTTTTGCACAACGTGTTGTTTAGGTTTGGAGAGGTCAGTTCGCCAAGTCAACTTATCACTTTTGGTCCTCTCCCTTTCTTGAGTAGTTTTCTTTGCTTCTTTTCTCATCATCAACATGCCATTGTTGTCCTCCTGGTCTAGTTCAAGGAGGGGTGAATCACCTTGTCAAGGTAATGAGAGTGACTCGAACTACTCGGTCCCCATAGAGTCTCAAGTTGAGGCTTTGAGCTCAAAGTGTGAAGAGTTCCACCCCAATAGCAACATACTTAGAGTGGAGGTCTGGGAACAAATCTGGGAAAAACATTCCATCCCTAAATTGTACAGGTTCAAGCTTCCTAACCATGAGGAGAGGATTTTCAACAATAATGAGGGAAAGGTGTGTGTCTTGAGCATAGCATCCAGGCCAAATTAAGGTTTCCTCTACTTCTTGTGATTTGTGCACCTCATCATACCTCATCTTCTCGAGATCCTTGTCCAATTCGGCCACTCTTACTCTCTACATTATTTGACACACCTTATTTGCCTACCAATCTCTTCAGCTTGTACTCATTTCCAACTTCACATCAACTTGATCTTCGAAGGGTCCTCCTTAGAGACCAAACTCTAGGGTCTCTAATGTTTCTATTTCCCGAATTTGGATTTTCAATTTGTAAAATTACAAGTCATAGAATTCATGATTTTCAAAATTACAAGATACGTGAAAATCATGTCTGGTTTGAATCGCACCTAAGGGTGTGTTTGGTTTGAAGGTTGAACCATAACCATTAACGCTATAAGTCAATCCAACAGTCATGACTTAATCGGGTGTGGCCAAGAGAAAAATATTTAAACATTAACGGTAACTAACCATTAACTAAATGAGAAGAGTCACAAAGTTTGAAATCAGGATTGTATGATGAGAGCCTTTGAACCAACACATCCCTCTTTGATATAACTCCAAAATTTATTTAAAGGGTGTAAACCAAGACAATTCACACATAAGTTTTCAATCACTTCTCATTGAAATTTGTTGTTGTTTCTCTCAGTTCAATTTGCTACTATCTTGCAAAATGTTTTTTCAGAGATTCTTCAACTTTGTTGGTTGTAGTTTCTCACCCTAAGCTCTGTTGTATCTTGGGAACAAATTTGCCTATAACCCAATAGTAAACTCAAGGAAACTGAATGGGGGAAATAACATTCTAAACATAATGTCATTAAATATGCCTCAGATCTTCTCGTTCAAATTTTGTAACCTCATTTCCCAACAAACACACAATTGTAAAGAAAGAACTCAAAAGCCACTATTCTCTTTTCATTATTTTCTTGAAACCAAACATTGTTTTGTAGATTTAGAAACCAAATATTTATTTTAGAATCTTGATATAAAGTGTTCTTGTTCTGTGACTTGTGAACGATTTTTCAAATCACAAGCTTTGTGATTAATGCACCATTGCAAACCTTTTTCCTTCGCATAAAAAATCATCGCACCAAAAATACAATCACTTCTCGTGAACCACACGGGTACAGACAAAAGTGCGGGCAAAGTGTCATTCCTTGCACCACACATACGTGTGCATGTTGGGATAGTCCGAGAATTCAACTGAGTGAGTGATCATGGTGACAGGATCATCCCCTTTGTCGAAAAAAGTGAATGATCAGGGATGCACTCTCTCAGATGGAAGCCTAAACTGTCGACAGTTGATTTCAACCGTTGAAATTTGTTTTTGCAAAATATATTTATATAGATATATACATATATATATTATGGTTTCAAAATGTTTTGCAAAAGGTTTTAAATCTCGAGATCCATGTGAGTAGAGAGTGCAGCATTGTTCCTTGCAGCCGAGGGAGAGGTCCTCTCTTGTCAGGCAGAGTTTGATCAATATGGGTTGAGAGGTTAAGTGTAAGACCATTGAGGGTAGTACCCGATGGGCTAATCTTGCATCTACCCACAGTCCTTGGGTTTTCATAAGGTGGTTGGACCCAAGGACCATTTAGTGTAAATGTTGGGCCCATCAAGAGTCTATAGTGATGGACTCAGGGGTTCACTTTCTTCTACAAAGAGAGCCAACTGGGCAGCAGGTTAAGAGGTTAAGTGAGCACATAAACTTAATGAGCCTAAAGCCCAATTTCGAACTGTGTTAATTAGATTAATTAAATAGGGGTGGATTTAGGTTTGGATCAGCAGATAAGGATAAGATGATAAGTCTTATCCACTTAAAGAGTCTAGATCCAAATAAAGATTTGGATTAGGAAACTCCTAATTTGATTAGGATTAAGTTGATCTTGAACTATAGATAAGATAAGGGATTATCCTTATCACTTAAAGAGTCCAGATCCAAATAAAGATTTGGATCAGGAAACTCCTAATCAGATTAGGAGGTTGTCTCTTTAAGGCTATAAATGAGAGAGAAGGGCGGACATGAAAAAGACACTAGATGCAAAACAACAATCTACAGAGTGCTTCCCTGTTCTTGCCGCCCCTACCCAGTTCGATCTCCACTTGTGGGAGTGATCAAGAATTGTTCTTGATATTGCTTCTTGGTAGAAGAAGCAATCTAAAGTCGTGCTCACCAGCCCTCTACTCCATTCTTGCTGAAGAATTCAGTTATTGCTAAAGAGTCATCCTACTGATCCCATTTCACCTCACATTGTGTCATCTTCAGTGGAAGCAAGTTTTGGTTTTCTCCTTGGGCGTGAATATATTTATTGGAAGTTACTGCTATTTCATAGCAAGTATATCCCTTTCCTCCCTTTTGGATTCAGATTTGGTCCAGTTTGGTTCAAGATTGATCCTTAAAAATGTAGTTTTCTAAAATAGGGAATGTGATTCCCATATGGGAGAGAAAAGAAATTTTGAAATTTTGCCCAACCTTCTTGCAGGGTTTGGCCATTCATATGATGGATTCTCACCCCTTCAGTGGTATAAGAGCCAGGTTCAAATCTTGAGCCGAATTAAACCAGATCTGGATTTGCACAATTGGGCAGAAGGCATTCTACCCGATTTGCGCAATTAATGTTTTTCTAGGAAATCGTTTCCAAGTTTTGGGTGAATGATCTAAAATCAAATCTTTATTAATCTAATTTATATTTAGAATTGTTCGATATATATTTCTTGGATTTTGGGTTGTTCTTTTGGTGGAGATTGAATTCTTTTATTGGTGCAAGAAATCAGATTTCTTCTATTCATTCTTGGTCTATAATTATTTTTTTTTTATTTTAAATGAAATGTATAGGAATTTGAATCTGATGTAATATTAATAGAAAAATTAGGTTTTCTATTTTTATTTCATTCGAAGACGGAGCTAAAAATGCAAAGGAAAGAATTTCACAGATTCGGGTTCAGCGATTTGCGATTTGCAGTTTTGGAAACTACATACTTCTAACAAATCTTTGTTTTGTAAGGTTGCAACCTTATGAACAACCCCCTTTTTGTTTGATTATTGATTCTTGAATGTCATCTATCGGTTGTTTAATTTCAAATCATCTTCTTGAATTGAATTTTGAATTAAACATCAAACCTTAGACCCATTCGAACCAAATTGGACAAAACTGGTTGGATTGAAGCCACATATGTAAAACCCAATTTTAATCTGTTAAAACTGTTTTAGCCCAATTCAGCATAAATGCAATATGGACCGAATTGCTCTTTGTAGTTCAGCCCATATACCTAGATGATACTAATTGGTAATATTATGGGATTAAATGGGTTTTATTTATGGGTTTTACAGTTATTTAATTGATTTGATCAATTATAGATTTCATGCATGTGATGTATGGATGTGTGATATGCTACGTTCATGGGCCATAAGCACTTGGCCCATGCTTATTCGATATTGGCTCTTTCGCACACCATGGCTGAATGCACATCATTGTCATGGTGTCCTTAAGATCATTTGATGATCTCCCTGCATGGTGGGCCTCACATCAGCTTCCTCCCCAAGAGGAACCGTGCGGAACACTATCCGTTTAGAGCCATCTAAATCTGGCTTTATGAAAGCTAGTGGGAGCCACTTTGGTTTGACCTAAATCAGAACTAGGGGGTTTTTCATTCCATCCATTAAATATAAGTGCATGTGATAGGGAATTTCATATGATGAATTCTCTAAACGCCATCCATCATTAGTATGAAGGTTGGTTGTATTGGTAAGTGGGGATGCACCATAAAATTGGTTGGATTGCTTCATGAGATGATAGGAACGTCATAGACCGATGTGGGAGGGGAATATCCTAAAATGGAAGACTCTCTCATGGTACATTGGCGTTCACGAACATGATGGGTGAGCACTTACTGGACAGAAATGTTTAACCTAAAATGGCTATGAACCTTGTCTAACAGAGGTCAAAGGGAAAGCTCATAAGATGAGTGGATGAAATCCTTCACAGAAGGTAGTGGAGTTTTGCAGTTGAAACAGTTGGCTCCATGCACCCCATGTGGTTTCCCACATTTATAGAGATACAAATGTCTCCGTCAATGAGATTGGAGGGAGTCTCAGAGATGCAAAAAATTGAAATGGAATATAGATTAAAAGCCAATTCTATGTGATGACATGAATTGATTAGGTTGTAGACTTCCAAATCTATCTTGCCATTACCAGAAATGGCAAATGGAAACTTCACCAAACTGTTGGATGATAACAAACTCAAGGGCCCTAATTATGTTGGCTGGTTCTGAAACCTTATATTGGTTCTAACGTCTAAGAAATTGGGCAAAATTGCTAAGAACCCTACTCCGGATTGTCTGGGTGACAGGGCTTCTGAGGCCCAAAGAAGTGAGTATTAAGAATGGAAGGGGAAAAACTCTCTTGCACGATGTTATATTATAGCATCTTTGGACAATCCGATACAATGACAGTTTGATAAGATTGAAGTGTCCAAGGATATATTGGATAGTCTGAAGACTATGTAAGAAGAGCAGAACCGTTCTACTTGACAAAAGGTCTTAAAGATGTTTATGACCGCACAGATGACCGAGAACCAACAGGTTCATGACCATTGTATAAAGATGATGAATATTATCAATGAACTAGAGGCTCTCGGGTTAGGGCTAGATCATGATACCAAAATTGATGTTGTCCTCAATTCCTTACCTCCGTCCTTCAATCAGTTTATCACGAATTACAACATGAATAAACTAAGTGTTAGCCTTCAGGAACTTAGCAATATGTTGTAGAGGGCTGAAAAATTGATTAAGAATGATAAGTCGATAGCAATGCTTGTTGAAGGTAGCAAATCGGGCAAAAAAAAGTGGAAGGCTAAACGGAAGGCTCAGAAGAAGAGTAGCAAAACTTAAAAGTAGAAGAAAGATAAGGCATCAGAAGCCAGTCACTTCTGCAAACAGACCGACCGCTGGAAGAGGAATTGTCCTCAATATCTGGAGACAAGAAGCAAGGTAATTTCGGATCTTTTATCATAGAGACCAATTTGTTGGTCACTTATGCTTCCTGGTGTATTGACTCCGGGGTTTCAACTCATGTGTGTAACTCACTATAGAGGTTCAAGATAAGCAGAAGAGTGAGTGACAGAGAAGTGATGCTTTACTTGTGTACTTCCGCAATAGTTATAGTTATAGCCATAGAAATTGTAGAACTACTTTTCATAGAAGGAACAATTGTACTTAAAGATTGTCTTTTTGTACCTAATTTAAGAAGAAATTTGATTTCTGTCTCAAAATTGTGCATGGATAGTTATTCTATCATATTCAGTAATGTGATTACTATTAAATGGAATAACAAATTCCTCACATATGAAGAACTTGAGAATGGTCTCTATGTTCTCCATCCTTCTCTGGAAACAAACATTACCGAAACTACATTGGAAATAATCCCTAAGAAGAGGACTCGTGAAATATTTTATCCCACAAGGTAGGTAAAGGATGGTCCTTTGGATTTTTTAACTATAGAAGATCTTCCAACCTGTGAACCTTGCTTTCAGGGCAAGATGACAAAACGGTCATTTACGGGAAAGCCTGAAAGATCTATGGGCACACTTGACCTGATACATACTGATGTATGTGGCCTCCTGAATGTTAGGACACGTAACCAGCACGTTTATTTCATAACATTTATCGATGATGACTCATGGTATGGTTATGTGTACCTAAATGAGTTATAAGTGTAAATCTTTTGAAAAGATCAAATAATTCAAACAAGAAGTCGAGAAACAATTAGGGAGAAAAATTAAGACCCTTCAATCAGATCGATGTGGCGAGTATCTCTCTAACGAATTCAGGGACTACTTAAAGGACAACGGCATAATATCACAACTTCTTGATGATGATTGTTTAGGATGTAATCCTCCTCCAAGAAATGGGCATTCCGACTACATAACACCTTCTGTTCTTCTGGGTCATAGAATAGATATCCCATAGAGCATTTGGGGTAGCCTACAAATAGGCAACGACTGGTTCGGGATTCCAATTTGTCCGAACTTATTCTTTTAACGTGTGCTGGACAACCCCAAATCTTCAAGTGTCTAACACTTGGTTTTTTTCCGCTCTAAAGTTCATATGGAGTGCTCAGAACCGATTTGGTTGGAACCCTATTCAGCACATAAATCGCAGCCTCTAATGCGTATCCCCAAAAGGATGTGGGTAACTCCGAGGGTGTGAAAAGTGATCGAACCATATCAAGTAAGGCCCTATTCCTCCTCCCTGAAACACCGTTAAGTTGTGGTGTAAAGGAGGAGCTAACTGCAATACTATCCCGTTGACTTTAGGTAGTCCTTGAATTCGTCAGAGAGATACTCGCCACCTCGATCGGATTGAAGGGTCTTAATTTCTCTCCCCAACTATTTCTCAACCTCTTTTCTAAACTCCTTAAACTTTTCAAAATATTCAGACTTGTGTCTCATTACGTACATGTAACCATACCGTGAATAATCATCAGTGAAGGTGATGAAATATACGTGTTGGTTATGACTCCTAACATTCAGGGGCCTGCATACATTACTATGTATGAGGTCAAGCATGCTCGTACATCTTTCAGGTTTACCGCCAAATGGCTGTTTTGTCATCTTACCACAAAGGCAAGGCTCACAGGTGGGAAGATCTTCTACAGTTAGAAAATCCAAATGACCATCCTTTACCAACCTTGTGATTCTGTCAATACCGATTAGGCCAAGACGGTAATGCCACAGGCATGTGGACTAGCGTTATCACGAGTTCTCTTGGGAACGTCAATCGACGTAGTTTCGGCTATGTTGGTTTCCAGAGAATGATGCAGAACATAGAGACCATTCTCTAGTTCCTCGTATGCGATGAATTTGTTGTTTCTTTTAATAGTAACCGTATTAGTAAAGAAAACAGAATATCCATCAGCACACAATTTTGAGACAGAAATCAAATTTCCTCTTAAATTCTGTACATAAAGACAATCTTTAAGTACAAGTGATTCTTCTCTAAAAGTCAATTCCACGGTTCCGATGGCCACAACTGCAAACGCTTGTAGAAGTTCCCAAGAAGAGTGTCACCTCTCCCTCACTCAGTCTTCTGCTTATTCTGAAACCCTGCAATGTGTTACATGCATGAGTCGAAGCCCCGAAGTCAATACACCAGGAAGCAGAAGTTGTTAGGAAGTTTTGTATGCCCTTAGCTTCAATCAAAATGATGTACTTTATGATTTTATTGTAAATGAATAAAAGTGCATATTTGATTCATGTTCCCTTGGTATGTTTCTATGTAATACCCTTAAACTGGACACTTAATGAGACTTGTGTTAGTTTAGAATGTTCACAGCCAATGGGTCGGTCTGGGGAGACCTATCCTGGCAAGGCTGACACTGTGGTGCCACCAAGTCGGTTGGGGTGGCTTGTCTCAGCTACTGGGGTGAGACCCTAGGCACATACAGTGTGGGATTAATTGAATATTTCAACTGGACCAGATTTCCAGTATTGCCCTGGACCTTGGAGATTGATGGGCAAAACTGGAAAGTTACACCCGACCCCTAGACTCGATTATGATACTGCACTAGGTGTCGGATTGGGCTGTCTTTGATGTACCAATCAGTGAGATCCTTAGCGGGGGTCAAAACCTGGGTATGTTGGGACAGTCTAAGAATTCATCTGAGTGGGTGATCATTGTGACAAGATCAGCCCCTTTGTTGGACAAAGGTAATGATCGGGGATGCACTCTCACTGATGGAAACCAAGACTGTCGGCAGCCGATTTCAATCCTTGAGATTTGTTTTGCAAAATATATTTTATATGAGATATAAAAGTATATATATATTATGGTTTCGAAATGTTTGCAAATAGGTTTTAATTCTCAGGATCCATACTTGAGAGAGTGCAACACTATTCCTTGCAGCCGAGGGAGAGGTCCTCTCTTGTCGGGCAGTGTATGATCATTATGGACTGAGAGGTTAAGTGTAAGACCATTGAGGATAATACCTGATGGGCTAATCTTGCATCTGCCCACAGTCCCTGGGTGTTACAAGGTGGCTTGGCCCAGAGACCACTTAGGGTAAGTGTTGGGCCCATAGAGCCCATCTGATGGGTTTCAGGGGGTGCACTGTCCATAACAGTGTATTGTGCCAGGCCTTGTAATAAAGGTTGGGATGAACCCATGTGGCTTATGTGTAGATCAATGTTTGGGTCCCACGCCATACAATGAAACCCACTAGGCAGCAGTTTGGAAGGCTAAATGAATACATAACCTTAAATGGGCCTTAAGCCCATTTTGAACTGGGCTAATTTGATTAGTCACTTAAGAGGCGTATTCTAAGATGGATTAGCTGATAGGATTGGGCCCACACCCTATCCACTTAGAGAGTCCAAGTTCTAAATAAGATTAAGATCTGGAAAATTCCTAATTAGATTAGGAGATGGCTGATCTAATCTGCAGATAAGATAAGGGTTATCCCTTATCTTAAAGGGACTTCTAATCCATATATGATTTGGGTTAGCAACACCCAATGGGATTAGGAGCTGATCCCTTTAAGTCTATAAAAGGAAGAGGGGGTGGCATCCTTTAGACATCCAATCACAAGCAAGCAACAGATAATCTTCAGAGCTGAAATCACAGAAGAGAGGATTCTGCACCCTGCAAATACTCTCTTGCCGCCTCCTTCCTGCAGCCACTGCCTACAGCAGTTCGATCTCCATTCCTTGGGAGAAATCAAGATTGGATCTTGATTCCAATCTTTTGGAGAAAAGATTGGTGGGAGTTGTATTCACAAGCCTACCAGGTGATTCTTGAGAAGGATCAAGTTCTTTTGGAAGTACACTGTTGATTCTGCTCCACCCTGCACTGCGCCATCTTCAGTGGGAGCAGATTTTGGATCCTTCCTTGGGCGTGAACACCTCCATTGGGAGATACTACTTCTCTGTATCAGGTATTATCTCTCCCTACTCCTTTTGGTTCAGATCTGGTTCAGTTTATGGTTCAAGAATGATCCTTGAAAATATGATTTTCTAAATGGGGAATTCGATTCCCAGTTGAAGGGAGAGAAAAATTTTTTAAATTCGCCCCCTTTATTCCACAATCTTTGGGCGTCTATGTGATGGATTTCCTATCCCTTCAGAAGTAACCAACAAATTGGTTTCTATGACACAGGATTCGGGATTACCTTTCTTGGATTCCAGGTAGGCAGGACAGTTCCTTCTCCAGTGGTTGGTTTGGTGACAATGGTGACAGGCATCGGATGCCTTGTCCTTTTTCTGTCTCTTGGATTTGTTGCCCTTTTTCTAGGGCTTCTTCTTGGACCTCCTCTTCTTGCCACACTTGCCTGTATCCATAAGCAAGGCGACGGGCTCATCCTTATGAATCAGTTCCTCAGCTCGTTGCAACATATTGCTGAGATCATGTAAGTTGACGTTCAGCTTATTCATGTTATAATTCATGATAAACTGATTGTAGGATGGAAGTAAAGAATTCAGAATGGCGTCTACCTTGGTGACGTGGTCTGGCCCTGACCCTAGGGCTTCCAGCTCGTTTATGTATCCCATCATCCGAAGACAATGGTCATGCACTTGCTGTCCCTTGGTCATTTGAGCGGTCATGAACTACTTCAAGACCTTCCGCCAAGTAGAACGATTCTGCTCTTCATACATAGTTTTCAAACTGTCCAATATGTCCTTGGCCAGTTCAATCTGATCGAATTGCCTATGTATTGGATTGTACAGAGAAGCTATGATATAGCAGCGGGCCATGGAGTTCTTTTCCTCCCACTCAAGGTAGTCCCTTCTGCGGACCTCAGAAGCCCGATCACCCAGACGCTCTGAGGTGGGGTTTTTGGTAACTTTATCCAATCTTTCAGAAGTCAGTACCAGCATGAGGTTACGGTACCAGTAAGCGTAATTAGGGCCTTTAAGTTTGGTGTCATCAAGAAGCTTGGTGAATTGTTCGTTAGCCATTTTCTGTTAAAATAGCAAGATGTCAGTCCACAACCTAATTTGATTCATGTCATCTACATAGATATGGCTTTTAATCTATGTCCCATTTCCATTTGTTCATCATGGGGATTTTCCTCTTATCTCAATGACGGAGACAGCGACAATTATGTCTATTGGAAATGTGAGAAACCACATAGGTGCATGGAGCCAACTGTTTCAGCTGCATAACCCCACCACCTTTTTGTGAATGATCATATCTAGTCATCACATGAGCTTTCCCTTTGGCCTCTGTCAGACAAGGTTCATAGCCATTTACGGGTAAACCTTTCTATCCAGTGAGTGTTCACCCATCATATTTGACCACGCCAAGGTACCGTGAGAGAGTTCTCATTTTCTGGTGAAGCCCCTCCCACATCGGTCTATGACGTCTCTATCATCGTAAGAAACAATCCAACAGATCCATCAGCAAATCGATTGGCCCATTTTCTAGTGCTTTCCCTCATCACTTGAAGGACCCGTCTTCATGCTAATGACGGAAGGCCTTTAGAGAGTCCATCTCATGGATCTCTCTATCACATGCATTCATATTTCAGGAGGGAACAAATTACGCCCTAGTTTTAGGTCAAACCTGAGTGGCTCTCACTGGCTTTCATAAAGCTAGATTTCTGGTGGCCCAATTCGGCTAGGGTTTTCACATGTGTCCTTTTTAGGGATGTGAGGTCCACCATGATGGAAAGGTCATCCAATGACCATAAGGGACACCATGGCAATGATGTGCATTCAGCCATGGTGTGCGCAAGAGCCACTATCGTATCTGCATGAGCCAAGTGCTTATGGCCCATGAACGCAGCACATCACACATCCATACATCACATGTAGGAAGAATTGATCAAATCAATTAAATATCTGTAAAATCCCATTTTAAAACCCATTTAAAGTCCATAGTATTAACATTTAATATTATCTAGGTAAATGGGTTGAATAGCAGTTAGCAGTTCGGCCCATATAGCTTTCATGCAAATGGTGGGCTTTTGTAATTTTAACAATTTAAATTTTGGCCTTTACAGGTTGGGCCGAATTAATATTTGCAACTAAACATCAATCCCTGACCCAAAAGTGGGAGAAATCAGGACAGAAATAAGCCCCATCAAACCCTAGACTCGGTCCAACTGATTTGATCCAAATCTAGTTCGAATTGGTCTGGGTTTGATTTTTAATTCAAGATTAATGATCTGAAATTAAATACTGATAAAGAAAAGCACAAATCAGTAAAGTAGGGTTGTTCGCACACTCCATCCTACAAAACAAAGGTTAGTTCATAGTTTGCAGTTTCACGAACTACAAATTGCAGATAGCGATTTTCATATCTGCGAATTCTCCTTCCAGCGCTGCCAAATTCAATCCAAAAATAATACAAAAATAGAAAAACCTAATTTTCTATTAATTATTACATCAGATCGAATCCTATACATTCAGTCTAAAAATAAAAATAAAATTATTTACAGACCAAATGTAAAGAATAAACAAGAATATGCAAATCGCAGATATCCACGTGCCAAGAATAAAAGATTTCGATCTCCATCGTACGAACAGCCAAAAAATCAAGAAAATTATAAAGAACCATTCCATATAAAATCCAGATTTATATAAAATTTAATTCCAGATCATTCACCTATATTTATGGGAACAATTTCCCAAAAAACAAAATCTACGCAAATAGGGTAGAACGCTTTCTGCCAATTTGCGCAGGTTCAGATCTGAACAATTTTTTATTCAAGATTTAAACCATGGCTCTAATACTACTGAAGGAATGGAAAGATTCATCGTATGGACGCCCAGATAAAGCGGAATAGAATGGGTGAATTTCAAAAAAAAATTTCCTTCCTACAACTGGGAATCACATTCCCTATTTAAGAAAACTAATTTGTAAAGATCAATCTTGAATCAAGAACCGAACCAGATCTGAACAAAATAGTAGGAGAGGGAAATACTTGATACGGAGAATTAGTATCCCCCAACGAAGGTGTTCATGCCCAGAAAAAAGTCACCAAAGGCTGCTCCCACTGAAAATGGCACAGTGTAGGACGGAGCAGAATCAGCAACGTTCTTCACAAGAACTGGATCCTTTGCAAGAACCCACTGGACGGCAGATGAGCACAACTTCTTTTCAATTCTTTCACAAAGAAATGAAATCAAGAACGCTTCTTGATGACTCCCACGTGAGTGGAGATGAATTGCTAATGGCGGTGGCGGAAGGAAGGAGGGGGCAGGGAGAAATTAGCACAGTCTCATTGTATGCTGATTTCTCTCATCTGTGTTGTATCTGTATCTGAGATGAGTGTGTTTAGAGGCTGCCGTCCCCTCCTCCTTTTATAACCCTATAGGGATCAGCTCCTAATCATATTAGGAGATGTTGATCTCTTTAAGTGATAAGGTAGAGTCCTTATCTAATCTGCAGATCATGATTAACCCTCCTACTTTGATTAGGAGTTACCAGTTTTGAATCATATTCAAATCTAGACTCTTACTGGGTGGATAGGAACTTTCCCTTCCATATCTCAGATTCTTACCATTCAAGCCAATCTAATTAGCGCAGCTCGTATTGGGCTTTTGGCCCATTAAGTATATGTGCTCACTTAAGCCTTCCAAATTGTTGCCCAGTTGGCCTTTCTCCATGGGACCCAAACGTTGATCTACACATCAGCCACAAGGTTTCAGCCCAGCCTTTGTCACAAGGCCTAGCCGAATTCACTAGAAAACCCAGTGAGTCCCTTGAGCCCATCAAATGGACTCTTTGGGCCCAACATTTATACTAAGTGGTCCTCGGGCCAACCACCTTGTAACACCCAAGGACTATGGGCAGATGCAAGATTAGCCCATCAGGTTTAACCCTCAATGGCCTTATACTTAACCTCTCAGCCCATAATGACCAAACACTACCCAACAAGGGAGGACCTCTCCCCCGACTGCAAGGTACAGTGCTGCACTCTACACTTACATGGACCCTGGGGATTAAAACCTTTTTCAAACAATTTTGGAAACCTATAATATATATATATATATATTATATCGCATAAATATATTTTGCAAAACAAAATTTCAACGATTGAAATCAACTATCGGTAGTTTTGGTTTCCATCTGAGAGAGTGCATTTCCCCGATCATTACCTTTGTCCGACAAAGGGGCTGATACTGTCACTATGATCACCCACTTAGATGGGTTCATGAACCATCTCAACACACCCAGGTTTTGACCCCCTCTAAGGGTCTCACTGATTGGCATATCAAAGATGGCCCAATCCGCCACCTAGTGCACTACTATAATTGAGTCTAGGGGTCAGGTGTAACATTCCAGTCTTGCCCACTAATCGCCAAGGTCCAGGGCAATACTAGAATTCTGGTCCGATTCAAGGTCTCAAGTTGATCTCACACTACATGTACCTCGGGTCTCACCCTAGTGGCAGAGGCAGACTACCCCAACCGACTTGGCAGTACATCAGTGTCAGCCTTATCAGGATAGGTCTCCCCACACCGACCCATTGGCTGTGAGCATTCTAAACCAACACAAGTCTTATAAGTGTCCGGTTTTAAGGGTATTACACAAAAACACACCACATGACATGAATCAAATATGCACTATATTCATTTACAATAAATGTCATAAGTACATCAAACTAATTGGAGCTAAGGGCATACAAAACTTTCTAATTGCTCCCACTTGCACTTAGGTCCAATCTGGAATAAGCCGAAGTCTCATACTTTCCACGTGTTTCTCAAACACTTTCTGTGTGAGTGGCTTAGTCAGTGGGTCTACAACATTCTCCGTTGAAGCTACCTTCTAAATCAGGACGTCCCCTCTACCAACAATCTCTCATAGTACGTGGTACTTTCTCTCGATGTGCTTGGACTTCGAGTGGGCTCGTGGCTCCTTAGTCTGAGCAATGGCCCCACTGTTGTTGCACAGCAACGGGATGGGTAATGTACTGGATGAGACTACTACCAACTCTTGGATGAACTTTTTTATCCACACAGCTTCATTGGCAGCCTCGCTTGTGGCAATGTATTCAGCTTTGGTTGTGGAATCCGCCATGGACCCCTGTTTGCTGCTTTTCCAGCAAATAGCACACGATCCTATCGTGAATACGTAACCAGATGTAGACTTTCTATCATCTGGGTCTGATTGGAAGTCAGCATCGGTATATCCTTGGATCTGTAGTGATGTACCATCGAATGCTAAACAAAACTCTTTTGTCCTACAAAAGTACTTAAGTATGCATTTCATAGCGGTCCAATGCTCCTACCCTGGGTTGGCTTGAAATTTTCTTAGTACACTCACCGCGTGAGCAATATCGGGGCGAGTGCACAACATGGCATACATGATGCTCCCCACAGCTGAGGCATGGGGAACATTCTTCATGTCCTCGATCTCCTCAAATGTCTAGGGAGACATCTTCTTGGAGAGAGTAACTTTGTGCCCGAAAGGAAAATTTCCCTTCTTGGAGTTCTCCTTGCTATACATTTTGACAATTTTGTCAATGTAAGCAGATTGGGATAATCCTATTATCCGCTTCGATCTATCTCTATAAAGTCGAAAGCCTAGTATGTAAGACGCTTCTCCAAAATCTTTCATGGGGAATTGGTGTGAAAGCCATACTTTGATCGAGGTCAAAATTCCCACATCATTCCCAATCAATAGGATATCATCTACATACAAAACCAAGAACATAACCTTATCTCCACTAGACTTTCTGTATACACAGGGCTCATCCCAATTCTGCTCAAAATCAAACGTTTTGACAGCAGAGTCAAACCGGATTTTCCAACTCTTAAAAGCTTGCTTAAGTCCATATATGGATCTATTAAGTTTACATACCATGTGTTTCTGACCAGTAGCAATGAAGCCTTGCAGCTGCTGCATGTAGATATCTTCAGTAAGATCTGCATTCAGGAACACGGTTTTGACATCCATTTTCCAAATCTTGTAGTCATGGTATGCTGCTACAGCTAACAGGATCCTAATGGATTTAAGCATGGCCATAGGCGAAAAGGTTTCCTCATAATCGATGCCCTCTTTCTGAGTATACCCTTTCGCCACCAAGTGAGCCTTGTAGGTCTCAACATTGGGGCCCTTCTTCCTCTTATAGATCCATTTGCAACTAGTTGCTTTTACCCAGGCGGGCAGATCTACTAGAGTCCAGACTCCATTGGCCTCCATTGAGTCTATCAGGTTTATAGATCCATGCAAGATTAGCCCATTAGGTTTAACCCTCAATGGCCTTACACTTAACCTCTCAGCCCATAATGACCAAACACTGCCCGACAAGGGAGGACCTCTCCCCCGACAGCAAGGTACAGTGTTGTACTCTCCTCTTACATGGACCCTCGGGATTAAAACCTTTTTCAAACAATTTTGGAAACCTATAATATATATATTATATCACAGAAATATATTTTGTAAAACAAAATTTCAACGATTGAAATCAAATGTCGGCAGTTTTGGTTGCCATCAGAGAGAGTGCATTTCCTCGATCATTACCTTTGTCTGACAAAGGGGCTGGTACTGTCACTATGATCACCCACTCAGATTGGTTCATGAACCATCTCAACATACCCAGGTTTTGACCCCCTCTAAGGGTCTCACTGATTGGCATATCAAAGATAGCCCAATCCGCCACCTAGTGCGGTACCATAATCGAGTCTAGGGGTTAGCTATAACATTCCAATCATGCCCACTAATCGCCAAGGCCCAGGGCAATGCTGGATTTTTGGTCCGGTTCAAGGTCTCAAGTTGATCCCACATTGCTTGTACCTCGGGTCTCACCCTAGTGGCAGAGACAGGTCACCCCAACCGACTTGGCAGTACATCAATGTCAGCCTTATCAAGATAGGTCTCCCCAGACCGACCCACTGGCTGTGAACATTCTAAACCAACACAAGTCTTATAAGTGTCCGGTTTTAAGGGTATTACACATAAACACACCACATGACATGAATCGAATATTCATTTACAATAAATGTCATAAGTACATCAAACTAATTGGAGCTAAGGGCATAGAAAACTATCTTACAAAAATAACAACCCACAATCCAAGCCGAAAACATTGTCGTAAGTGAGGCTGCCTAATGAATGAAGGTGTTCATTCTGAAATTTGGAATTCAGCACATCACTCATTCAACTGTTGTATGACAACATTGGATCTGCGGGAGATTGATGTTAAAAGATAGCATCATCAAAGAATGTGACAAACCCATTGACTAAGCTACTGACGCAGAAAGTGTTTGAGAAACACGTGGAAAGTCTGGGTCTCCGGCTTATACCCGATTGGACCTAAGTGCAAGTGGGAGCTGATAAACAGTTATGCCCTTAGTTCCAATCATATTGATGTATCTTTTGACATTTATTGTAAATGAATAGAATACATAATTGATTCATGTCATTGTGGTGTGTTTCTATGTGATACTCTTAAACTGGACACTTATGATACTCGTGTTAGTTTAGAATCTTTACAACCGTTGGATAGATTTGGGGAGATTTATCCTGCCAAGGCTAACACTGATGTACCGCCAAGTTGGTCGGGGTGGCTTGTCTCAGCTACCAAGGTGAGAGCTGAGGTACATGCATTGTGGGTTTTCTTGAAACCTTAAACCGGACCAAATTTCTACTATAGCCCTGGACCTTGGAGATAGATGGGAAAAACTAGAATGTTACACCTGACCCCTAGACTCGATTATATTATTGCACTAGGTGTCAGATCGGGTTGTCTTTGATATGTCAATCAGTGAGATCCTTAGAGGGTGTCAAAACCTAGGTATATTGGGACAGTTCGAGAATTCATCTGAGTGGGTGATCATAATGACAAGATCAGTCCCTTTGTCGAACAAAGTGAATGATCAGGGATGCACTCTCTCTAATGGAATTTAAATTGCTAGTAGTTGATTTCAACCGTTGAAATTTTTTTTGGCAAAATATATTTATATAGAGATATTCATATATATTATGGTTTCAAAATGTTTTGCAAAAGGTTTTAATTCTCGGGATCCATGTGAGTAGAGAGTGTAGCACTGTTCCTTGCAGCCGAGGAAGAGTTCCTCTCTTGTCGGACAGTGTTTGATCATTATGGGCTGAGAGGTTAAGTGTAAGACCATTGAGGGTAGTACATGATGGGCTAATCTTGCATCTGCCCAAAATCCTTGGGTTTTTATAAGGTGGTTGGACCCAAGGACCATTTAGTGTAAATGTTGGGCCCATTTAGAGTCCATAGTGATGGACTCAGGGGTTCACTGTCTTCTACAAAGAGAGCCAACTGGGCAGCAAGTTAAGAGGTTAAGTGAGCACATAAACTTAATGGGCCTAAAGCCCAATTTCGAATTGGGTTAATTAGATTAATTAAATAGGGGTGGATCTGGGTTTGGATCGACATATAAGGATAAGAGAATAAATCTTATCCACTTGAAGAGTCTAGATCCAAATAAAGATTTGGATCAAGAAACTCCTCATTTGATTAGGATTAAACTAATCTCAAACTGCAAATAAGATAAGGGATTATCCTTATCACTTACAGAGTCCAGATCAGGAAACTCCTAATCAGATTAGGAATTTGTCTCTTTAAGGCTATAAATAAGAGAGCATGGCGAACATGAAAAAGACACCAGATATAAGACAGCAATCTGCAGAGTTATTCCTTGTTCTTGTCGCCCCTACCCAGTTCGTTCTCCACTTGTGGGAGTGATCAAGAATTGTTCTTGATATTTCTTCTTGATAGAATAAGAAATCTGAAGTCGTGCTCACCATCCCTCTACTCCATTCTTGTTGAAGAATTCGATTCTTGCTGAAGAACCATCCTGTTGATTCTACTTCACCTCACATTGTGTCATTTTCAGTGGAAGTAGGTTTTGGTTTTCTCCTTGGGAATAAACACCTTCATTGGGAGTTACTGCTACTTCATATTAGGTATGTAGATTTCTAAAATAGGGAATGCGATTCCCATATGGAAGAAAGAGAAATTTTTTAAATTTCGCCCAACCTTCTTGGAGGGTTCGGCCATCCATATGATGGATCTCTCATCCCTTCAATTTAAACATGTTCAAAGCTTCAACCTTAATTTTCCTAAGGTAAACATATGTGTACCTTGAAAAGTTATCAATAAAGGTTATGAAATATCTTTTACCTCCCCTAGTTATAATGCACCACTAAATTTACAGATGTTAGGATGAATTAATTCGAAAAGTTGAGAATTTCTCTTAACACTTGGAAAAGGCTCATTGGCCATTTTAAACTTTACACACACTTCACATTTATCATTTATTTCATTTTTATAAGTAATCAAACCAAGTTTACTCATGTTCTTTATGGAGTTAAAATTTAGATGTGCTAATTTATCATGCTATAAAGAAAAGGAATCCACAATATAAGCATAATCCTTTTCTTCATTAATGCTCAATTTGAACATCTCATTACAACCATATCCCTTTCCAACAAACATCCCATTCTCAGACAGTATTAGTTTGTCTGATACAAAGACCACTTTGAATCACCTTTTGCAAATGAGATTTATTGAGACCAAGTTCTTTTGTATGTTAAGAACATGTAGAACATTCAAAAAGGTCAATGTCTTTTTGGAGGTGAAGTTCAACTCCATGTTGCCTCTTCCATCAACCTTAGTACATGTATGGTTTCCCATCTGTACCTCCTGGCTAGGGGTGGCCACGAGCCGAGATGTTCATGAGTTGTTTGAGTTTGGCTCGTGAAATGCTCAACTCGGGTCGAATCTACCCCTACTCTTGACCACCAATCACTTTTTCATATGTATTGAACAAGGACTTATCATTGCAAACATGGAGTATGGCGCTTGAATCAAACCACTGCCCAGGAAATGGTTCTACCATATTCACTTCTGTGATCATGGCCACCAATTGATCTTTTACTATATTTGAGGATTTGTTTCTGCCTTTTCGATCTTGGCAAACTTGAGCATAGTGCCCATTCTTTCCACAAACATAGCAGGATCCCTTCTTGTTTTTACTTTTATTTAAGTTATCATCCTTCTTCTTCACTTGAAATGCAAGAGCAATCTTCTTTGATCTATTTTCCACAAAGTTAACCTTAGAGTTCAGTATACTAGCAAGGGTCTTATCCCAATTGTCTCTAATCCGAGAATGTTCTTCATTGTGAAGGTATTGCTAAATTTGCTCCAAGATAAATTCTTCAACCCTATTTAGAAGCTTCTTCCTATAATCTTTACAAGAAGGTGGAAGTTGGCAATGATTTCTCCCACCTGGAAAGACTCAGAAACATTGATGTTTAGGGACCAAATTTTGTTGACTATTAGTTGCAAATAGTGAACTTGCTTCAGATAGGATTATGGCCATTCATGGTGAAATCAAAATATTCTACAATGAGATATTTGTTCATCCTTGCTTCTTGCACCATGTAATTGAATTTCGAAGCTTTTTCCAAACTTCTTTAGGATATGACAATTCCTTATAGACAATGTAGAGCCAATCTGATAAAGCGTTCAATATGTGTCCTCGACATAGAAGTGAATCCTCTCATTTTGCCTTTTCTTTCTTTAGCTTTTCTAAGACTTTGTTGATAGGTTCAGGAAGTGGTTGCAAATTTAGACCAAGGAGGTAGTACAATTTCAGCATAGTCAAGAAGAAGATCATCTTGTCTTTCCATCGACTAAAATTAGCCTCATCAAATTGATTAATTCAAACGAGGTCTTGGTTCATCATCTTGATTGAACTCATGCTAGCTTCCACTTTCATTACAAAATAACATTCTATAATTATTGGGAAATGGGGTCACAAATTTTGAAAGAGAAGCTCTAAGGTGTATCTTAAGATATTGTCTTTAGAACGTTATTTTCCCTCATTCAATTTCACTAAGTTTGCTATTGGGTTACAAGAAAATTCGTTCTAGTGATACAATAGAACCTAGGCTGAGAAACTACAACCAACAAAGTTAAAGAATCTTCGGAAAAACATTTTGTGACACATTAGTAGATTGAATTGAGAAACAATAGTGAATTTTAGTGAAAATTTATTGAAAACTTGTTTGTGAATCGGCTTGGTTTACACCCCTTAAATAAATTCTGATGAGTCATCTTGAAGATGGATGTGTTGGTTCAAAGAGTCACATTATACAATCACAATTTCAAACTTTGTGACTCTTCTCAGTTAGTTAATGGTTAGTGACCATTAATGTTTAAATATTTATCTCTTGATCACACTTGATCAAGTCATGACCATTGAATTAACTTAAAACATCAATGGTTATGGTTCAACCTTCAAATAAAATTCACACTTCCATGTGGTTCAAACCATATGCAATTTCCCTTATCTTGAGATTTTGTAAAATCCATTAGTATGTGATTTACAATTTTGCAAATTGCAAACTCTATGATTAATCACTTCTCATAAACCACACCGCACACGTGCATTGCACTATAACAAGTCTTTATACTCTCTTTTCTATATCTATAAGTAGTGTAAAAAGTTCCTACTTAAAAGTTCAAAACAAGTTCAATAATCTTTCAATGTGGGACAAGGCTTGAAAGAAGAGAAAACAAGTAAAAATAGAGTTTTGTTGGGAAATTTAAAATCAGTTTTCAAATGCATATGAAAGTATATTTTCTCCATGTAATTTATCAATCAAACCTTATTGGATTTTAATCTCTAGTGAGATTAAAGTCCAACATAGCATCTTCCCTCTTTGAACAAAGAATAAAAGAGATGGAACAAATTAGTTGCATGTGTTTTATAAGGGGTAAGAATTACATTTTCATTCTTATTTTCTTTTGATTAAATTTCTTTGAAGGTCAAAACCATCATTTTCCACTTCATGTAATAAATGTTGAGTAAACCAATGTTTTCAACCTATCGTTGACCTGGACGGTTGAACAATTTGAATCATCACTCAACCACCAAAAACCCTCTAACTCAGGCAATTAAACTATTAACCTACTCGACTCAGACACCAGACACAGTTGCATACTAAATGTATAAGTAATCTTCCAAAGGTCATAACTTTATGTTTAGTTGTCCAATTTGGGTGATCTTTATATTGATTTGGGGTAGCTTTTTGAGATTTATGCATCCCAAGGTGCCCTCACTATTTTTGCCAAAACCCCCTTTTTGGCCTCAAATCCAAATATTTTACATCTTTTTTGCAAATAAAAAGTATAATTTAAACATATATATATATATATATATATATATATATATATATATGCTAAATGTGTCACAGTCTGATCCATTCAACCTAGATGGTCGAACTAGTGACTTATAACCTAGAGGCAAAAAAATCAGCCTCCAAGTCAAATTTAAAAACATTAGAGTACATTAGTTGCAAATTATCTGTAGGTATTATCAAATTACAATTTATAGGGTAGGTTTTAGTAAATCCTTGAAACTATAAGAGGTGTTTTAATAAATGACCCTGATTAGTACACAAGGGTGTGCCCTGTGTGTTGGTGGTGGGGGCCTTGGGGTTAGGATAGAAGGATGTGGTAGGGATATGAACTCCCAAATCTATGACTTACAAAAGAGATGAGACAAAAGAGAAAAAGCATTTATAAGTTATAACCTAGTAAACATCCACCAAACCACTCAACTTAGGAGGAATTACCACATCTAACCACTAGCAATAGATAAAAAATGAGATGAAATTTTTGTTTCATATAGACAAAATTTAATTTCTACTTTTCAAATCTTAATTCTAAAATTGCGCTTACTTCAAATATTACGACTTCAAAATATAACATTAGTTATTTGTAGCACTAGGCATTTTATTTTATTTGTTACTAGGTATTATAATAAGAGTCATAGTTTTTGCAAAAGAACAAAAAAAACAAAAAGAATTTTAAGTTTTACAATACTTGAATGCTCACATATTGGTTTAGCAATTGGAAAAATATTTTAAATACCCTACATATTTATGGTGTTGAAAACATTTTTTTCATTAGTTTTGATAATGTTAGTAACAATAATTCTACTATAAATATTTTAAAATCTCAGTTAAAACAAATTTTAAATGGAAAATCCTTTCTTATTAGGTGCACATGCCATATTTTAAATTTGTGTAAAAGAAGCTTTAAATATTATTTTACCACATATTTGCAAAATTAGAAATTGCATTATGAACTTAGAATTGTCGATGCCAGAAAATAAGAATTTAAAACTTATGTCATTACGATATGAGAAAATTATAAAAGATTAATATCATATGTTCAATGTAGGTGGAATTCCACATTTTTTTATTTTAAAAGTTGTTTCCATATAAGGGAAATTCCTACCATGTTTTATAATGATATAATGCCTAATAACTTTATAACTAATGATGATTGGGATATTGCAATTTGTATAACAATTTTTTTATAACATTTTTATGATGCAACTAATTTATTATCAAGTGTTCAATACCCAACATCATATACATTACTTAATCAATTGTATATAATTAGTGATTGTTTTGTAAGATATAGAAATGTTGGAAATTCTGAAAATATTGTTGAAATAATGGAAAAATAAATTTAAAGATATTGAAAAATATTTCTCATTTATATTGTTTAGTTGAAATATTGGACCATAGGATTAAAATTTGGGGTAGATATTTTACTTGATTCTTATCATGAAAATGTGCAATCTGATATTGGAATAAAAAATTAAGTTAATTTTTTTTTTTATTTCAAATGTATAATTTATATCAATCACAACAGTAATATAAACAAAACCAGACAACAGTCAATCACCTCATTTAATAAACAAAGGCATACAACAATCAATTACCTCATTTAATCAAGTTCATTTAATGAACTTCATTTTTATTTGCAAATAGATATTACAGATTTTCTCACAATTGAGGAATGTCATTTCTCTATTCTAGGCTGAATGGGATTTAATGGCCATTCTTGCCCCTCCCACCCCCCCCCCCCCTCGAATTGGATTCTCATTCCAAAGTTTCTTAAAAAGTAAAGAACTAGCAAAAAACCCCCAAGCCTTAATATTAACAAAATACTCTAAAAAGTAAAATAAAATATTAATAATAGCCCATTGATAAATTAATAGTAAAATAATAATAAAATAAGTGTACTATAATAAATATTAATAAATTAATAATAAAATATAAATATATATTAATTACTAAATAATAAAATAACAATAAATAATGTACAAATGAAATATTAATATAATATAACTAAAGTAATAACAAAACAATATTATGAACTATTTGTAAAATATTAATATAATAGTAATAAACTATCAGTAAAGTAATAACAAAATAATAATATATAAGTAAAACATTCATAAGTTAATAATAAAATGCTAAGATGTTCATTAGTAAATACTAATAAATAAAATATTAATAACTTAATATAATAATAATAATAATAATAACAAAAATAAATAAAGTAAAAAATAAAATAATGTAAAACCAAAAATTTTCAATGATTGAAATTCGAATCTGATTCTCATCTAAACCATATAGGCATGCGAGTAGGGAATTCAAATTATGATTCCGATGGATTTTTTATTCTAATTTCAATTATGATCCTAACAATGTAGGAGGTAGGGGTAAGAAGGCTTTACATATCGATACGATACGTGGATGTTTTGTATACATATCTCATGCATTGCATCTATTCACTAATCTATTCACTAATAAAAGATTAAATAGCCCCATTTTCTGAACTTTTCATTGGACTAATTCTACCCCCACCTGTTGATGTATACAAAAGGCATATATGTAATTTGCTTCGACTTTAACAGAAAACAAAAAAAAAAAAAAAAAACGGTTATCTCCCACGATCTATTCCCCATCTCCCACTCCCGCGAACATTTTGAGGAGACTAGAGAGTGAGATGAGAGTGCCTTTGGATCAGTTGGAGACTTGAGCCGTCGCAGTTACACAATGAGATGAGGTAACAAAGGGATGCAAAAGGATGGTACCGAATTCAGATAAGATATTTTGGTTTCTTACTTGGCTTGCGTTATCCGGTGGCGGCGTTTGCCGCCGTCGTCTGCGTTCTGATTTGAAACGAAAAATCGAAAACAAAAGTTGAATAGAGAGAAAACAAGATATAAAACTGAGCAGCTCGACACAAATTGTTACAGAGAGGAACAGAAATGGCGGTTAACATCTTGCTTTTTCTCTCAACCATGCATTTTCCTCTATGGTTTTTATTTGTGGTTGATGAAATAGGACCCATCTCTTGAATCGGATCTCTTTAGGAACCGCCGATGGATCGTGAACAACCAAAAGAAGCTGATGGACCCATCTCTCGATCTTCAAGGTAAAACCCTCAACTGGCTTGATCAACAAATATCCATGCTGCTTCGAGGTGTATCTCAAGAACGATGACCAGTATTGTCGATTAACGAAACGGATGATGTCCCTGGTAGAGGAGGAAGAATATGAAAAAGAGCCGGTGCTCATCAAGCGATTAGCGAAGTTATTGATGATGAGTTCCAATAAAAAGTTAAATGTGGTGAAGCTCAATGAGTTGAAGAGAAATTTTGGGTTTCCAGATGATTGAATAATTAGGATTGTACCGAAATATCCTGACATGTTTCGACTTGTTAGTTACAGTCGAAGACGGAACTCTAGCTTGTCTCATTGAACCCTAATTTAGCAATTTCCGTAATAGAAGCCCAAACTCGATAATAGGGGACTGAACCGCTCTTTTCTTGTTCTCTACCTTCAACTTGGGTGAAATCATGGGAGAGATTTCATGAATTTAATGAAAGCCCATATACATACATCGCCTTATACAAATGATAAATTTGGTGAAGGATGAAAGGAGATGGAGAAGAGGGTAGTGGCTCTGGTGCATGAATTACTGTCATTGACTCTGTGGAAGAAAGCGCCAATTATAAAGTTAGACCATTTTAGGAGAGAGTTTAATTTGCCAGAGAGATTGAATGTCATGCTTCTATAGAATCCGGGCATATTTTATATTTCTAAATGTTATCATATTTGCACAGTTCTTCTTAGGGAAGGTTACAGTGGTTTAGAGTTGATCAATAAGGACCCGCTTGTTGTCAAGCATCAAGGAGAAGTTTGGGAAACTCATTTAGGTGGGGCTTCATGAATACAATCAGAGATGGCATGCATTGAATTTGGAGAAGAAGAGGCAGAAAGGTACAATTTCGGTTAGAACAGAGAACAGGGAGAAAAGAAGAATCACTGAAACATTGGAACAAAATGATAGAGAAAGCGGTTTTATGAAGTTCTTTTTGATGATGGTATCCGGTAGATTATCTTGTAATGTGGTTGCTGCAATTATATTCTGTAGTGAAGCAAAAGGGTTCTTTATTGCCTCACATTAGTTATGGCTTCCTGGGCTTGTGAAACAATCTCAAGTATCCAAATTGGAAGTGTTTTTAATTAGAACATCGAGCTTGAAATCTTAGTACAAGTCTGATGCTTTTTTTGGCTAAGCAAGATTATACAGACCAGAGGATTCATGCTCCCTTATTTTAGCACGACACTTGAACCACTTGATGCCATCCAGGCCAAGGAGTTCTAAGCTTTATTTAGGTTGACGGTTTTTGATTGAGGCATTTAACGTATCATTGTCAGCGAGGGACAAATATACAATCACATTGTTGAAATGCGAAAAGGTTCATACTGACAAGATTCCAATACAAATTTTTTCCATGAACTGATCTCCGAGTGGCCAGAATCCTCGTGTAAACAATGGGGAAGTCCTTCATCCATGCATGCAAAGAAAGGAGAGAACCAACCACCAACCCAACGCATGGTTGCAAGGCTGAAAGATGTGTGATTGTGTGTTTCTATGATTCTCTGCATGATTTTGTTTCCTTGCGCTTATGCACTATTTTGTCCCATTTAATAAAAACAAACAAGAATGGTGATTGTGATTCCCATAGAGGAAGACCTAAATCTTATTACTTGTTGGTGAATTATGGCTAAGGCGACTTAGTTATATTTGCAATTTCAGGATTAAATTTTGTTCTTGTTTGTCACAAAACATTATTCAAGGCCTCTCTCTTACGTGAAGAGTTCAACCTCCATTGCAACCTACTTTTAATTTTTCATACTTCAATCATTGTCATCACAATCCCCCACGTGCAATAAACTTCTTAGTCTTCATAAAAAATGTGAATGAGGTGATTGGCTCACAATGATTCCAAACCACTAAACCATACTTCATTTTCTGATATAAAGTGAAATGAAATATATTTTATTAATTTTTGTGTTCACACACAATTTAAATAAAAAATACATATTTATATATTTAACAAATCTAACTAAAAATTAAAAAAAATAATATTTAAAAATAGTATTTTATAAACTATTAGAATAAATAATGTATCAAATCCACATTTATATATATATATATATATATATATATATATATAAAAAGATGATTTTTATTATCAAGAAATTTATACAAATAGAACATTAATAATAGAATAATTATTTTAATAGTTAAATTTTATAAATTTGCACATGATATAAATCTTAAAATTTTTATATACTTTTATTAGTTATTAACTAATATTTTAAATTTACATTAATAAGAAATAATAACATATTTATTATTTACAAAAAGTAAAAATATTATATACAAAATATTGAAGAATATAATATTAAATTGAATCTATCAAATCCACTAATCTACATTTATTTCAAAAAATGGTTTTTTATTTCATAAAATTTATAGAAATAAAAATATTAATAATGGAATAATTATTTTACTAATTAAAAACTATGAATTTGTATATGATATGTATCTTAGAAATTTTAACAAATTTGATATACTTTAAGTTAAGATTATATTTTATAAATTATTAATTAATTGATATTTTAATTTGCACTTGAAATTTTAATATTTAGTTGATTTTTTCTTAATGTTAAAAAATTAAAGTACAAAAATAAAAAAAATAATCAATATAATAATTAAAATATAATAGGTGCATATGTTTAATGTCTTTGACTCTTGATTGATGCACTATCAATAAAATTATGCATCCCGATTCATTAATTGTAATATATTTCTTTATATATCCTTAATATTTAGATTTGTTATGTATTTATATACTATTTTATCATCATTTTGATCTTAAAAATCTAGTGTTATTGATATATTTACGAAATTTGTATGTATTTTCCTAACGTATCCATGCATTTTTCATCTTTTTCGTTCGTATCCATACATTTTCAAAGCATATCCATATCTATATATGTATATGAGTTATGTGATATAATACCCAGATGAAAACCATGATTTTTCACTTCCGCTCGAATAAATCAGCTGCAAACTATAGTCTATAGGGTAGGTTCTTTTAAATGGGTGACACCATGGGAGGTGTTTTAATAGATGAACAAGGGTGTGCCTCATGCAACAAAGCTTTGATCGCCCAAATCATCCGAGCAAATAAGACAAAACAGCAAAAGCATTTGTAACCCACCAAAATATCTACGAAATCCTGTAATAACCAATAGACTTCGGAGAAATTGCCACGTCCAACCACTATCCACAGATACAATAATGAGATGAAATCCATGTGTTAGCACGTATGTTTCATCTCTCTCTCTCTCTTGCACGCTGCAAACCAGTCATCGATCGCACCACCATGCCGGCAGCAGCACTTCACCACTCTTTCTGCTTCTCTCCCAACAATCCACCATCGCCCCTCCTGCCCAAGGCCCAACTAACCAATAACCTCTCCACCGCAAAACCCAGAACTCCCCTTCAAAAGCTCCCACTCTCATCGTCACTAGACCAATCCAACCTCTCAGTCCAATTCAAGGAGAAGATACTATGTCTTGAGATAATGGGTGTTGATTCAGGGAAAGCACTCTCCATCAACCCTTCCCTCCACACCGCGACCCTTCACTCCATCCACTCTGTCATCTCTTTCCTCCAATCCAAAGGCATCCACCAGAAGGACATGGGCAGGATCTTTGGCATGTGCCCCAAGATCTTGACCTCCAGCATTAAACATGATCTCATCCCAGTTTTTCAGTTCCTGTCCCAAGACCTTTGCGTACCAGATCATGGCTTCAGGAAGGCTGTCAACAAATGCCCAAGATTACTGGTCTCAAGTGTGAGAGACCAGCTCAAACCAGCCCTGATTTATCTACAGAGACTTGGGTTCCAGGATTTGGAGGCGCTGGCTTATAGGGACTCTGTGTTGTTGGTGTCCAGTGTGGAGAACACCCTGATTCCCAAACTGGACTACTTGGTGAGCTTGGGGTTCTCGCGGGAGGATGCTGTGGGTATGGTGTTGAGGTGCCCAGGGCTGTTTACTTTCAGTGTGGAGAACAATTTCAAGCCCAAATTTGCATACTTCACTGAGGAGATGGGAGGAAGCTTGGAGGAGCTGAAGGAGTTCCCTCAGTACTTTGCTTTCAGTTTGGAGAATAGGATAAAGCCTAGACACAAGGAGCTGGTGGAGTGTGGGATGCAGATTCTTTTGCCATTGATGCTTAAGAGTACTGATGAGGAGTTTGGGGAGTTGTTAAGGCGTGGAGGCGGATGAGGGTTGTCATCACTCTTTTTTTTTCTGGTTTCTCTCTAATTGCTTGGGGAGATGGAGATTGGTATTTATGTTAACTTTGTATTATTTCTTCATTATCACTTTTCTTGTTGTAAAAATGTAAATTATAGAAATGGTTCGGATAATAAGATGTCCACAAGAGATTGATGTAGGCATCTTTGGTGTTTATGCTGCTTCTTTCTCATTTTTCTGTTATAAGAGTGTAAATTACTGATAAGAGATTTGTGCAACTAGATGCTTTACTGGAAGGGAGTTTGTGCTCTCTGTGTCTGTGTTTGTAGATTTTTCCATTATCTCACATTTTAACTCACAAGAGGTGGAATGGAAATGGGTCTTCTCTGTTTTCTTGAAATCACAACATATTGACATTGAGAGAGAGAGAGAACCCTGCTTCTGGGTAGGAAAATATTAGGCCTACAACATTGACAGTACTCAAGAGTAGTCAGGGTCAATATAGAAGTCTGGTTCCATGGCTATTGGCTAAGTTACACAATGCTTGAATGCCATCTGAACTGAAATAATTTGATAGTTTTCGTTAGTATTTGAACCCACAGTGTCTTTATCTCAAATGGAGTTGTTACTAGTCAAGAACAAAATGTTGAAATAATTTTGTTTCATGAGATCAGGAGACAACCTTATATCTGTTCTCTTTAGCTACAAGAATTGGGTCCATTGTATATGAGGAATTTGTTGTCTAAAATCTAATGGGAATCTAAAAAAAAGATTATTTTATTCTGGGTGGCATCTAAAGATATTAAACAGTGAAAAATGCATTTCTAGTTTGTGATTGTTGAATCAGAAGATAGTAATCAGAAGACTCAAGAACTCACAGAAAGAAATTCAAGAAGAAACCGCATTCCTCTTATTCAAGAACTTCTTAAAACTTCCTTCAACTTTGACGACAAAATGCTAAGATGGGAAGAGATCTGAAATTGGTTAAGGAATCTCTACTCCATTGTAGCCACATTGGTTGCAAGATGGCAAAGGATAGCCTGAAAATTCCAATTCTGTAATTTGCAAATGACTGTATTATCTTCACTGAGACTACAATTCCAGCCTGTTTGAAAATTAAAATCCTCTCGAAGTTTTAAAGGGCATCAGGTCAACATCCAAATTTAAAGAAATTTACAATCCAGTTCTCAAATAATACCCCTAACAGATTTCAGAAAATCCTAGCAAAAACTATGAAAATTCCAATCCAAACAAAATTAAACATTTACTTAGGGGCACCTTTAATTAACTCTAGAGTTACTAAAAACACTTTCATGTTTGTCAATGATAGGGACAATAACAAACTTAACAATTGGAAGAAGAATACCTTCTCCATACCTGGAAGAATTACTCTCCTCAATTCCACTACTAATATGATGCCACAATACTTAATGAGGTCTTTTAAGCTCCCTCAAAATGTCATTGAAGATTTAGAAAAATCCTAAAGAAACTTTCTTTGGTCTAACTCTAGTGAGAAAAAGCCTCTCCATTTGTTAAGTTGGGAGAGAGTTTGTAAATCAAAGAGTTGAGGTGGTTTAGGTCTCAAAAACCTTCATTGGGTAAATGAAGTAAGCCTTGCAAAATTGGGATGGAAAATTTTAAAAGAGGAGGATAATCTTTGGGCCAAAGTGGGCCTTGCAATGTTTTTTAACCGTCGTTGACCCAGACGGTTGGACAATTCGCTCGGAAACCGTCTAAGCAACTGGTTCTGTTTCACCCTTAACCCATCCTTGGGTAAAAAACCATTGACTTGGTTAGAAAACCGTTGACTCAAGTGGTCGAATGAGTTGACAGTGGTTCGTGGTTTAAGAAACTTGTAGTTGTAGAGGATAGATCAAAGACATTAACTCAGATATGAGATCCAACACAATGGGAGAGAGAGAGAGAGAGAGAAGAAGAAGAAGAAGAAGAAGAAGAAGAAGATGATGATGATGATGATGATGATGATGATGATGGTGATGATTTTAGAGTTGCAAAGAAATCAATCTCAGATATCATATCTATTTTTTTTCTTTCTCAGCTGATAGAGTCTCTTCTCCTTTCTCTATTTCTCATATAAACTTTTATATGATAAATACTTTCCCTAATGAAAACCGTCCGAATTATTCAATCCGGATGGTCGAACCGCAAACTCAAAAATCGGTAGTTAGAATGGTTTCATTTCTGAGTCGGTTTTTAAAACCTTGAAAAAATGTATATCTTGGGCCTGGAGAGGAATCCTTAATGCTAGAGAGCTACTCAAAAAGAGTATTGGGTGGAGTAACTCCACTCTTGCTGAAGTAATCTCCTCATAGAAAATTGAGGATGAGAGCCTTCTTATGAGAAGGAAGGTATTAGGCATCCCTCTCTCTAAACTATTGTAGCAGCCCAATATGGGAGTTGTTCAGGCTTAATTTCTTTTAGAAAACCAATACATACAGCTGATAGAATTTATGAAATCTAGAGAAATGTGCGCTCAACTTCTCTTGAGACTGACTTTGAGGTGATGTTATTGGGTCTTAGGTACTAATTTCCCTAATACCCTCGCTTCTCTACCTCTATACTCAGTCTAGAAGAAGTCAAGAACAATACTTATCCAAAGTCTCAGAACTTCAAACAACCTAGAAAAATAAAGAGATTACGAAATTAGGTTTAAAAGTTAAAATGAAAGATTTACCTTTCGTATGTACCTTGTTAAAAGTTTTCCAACAGCTAGGGATGAGATAAAAAGAAGTTTAAATGGGTTCTTGAGCTAGAGAGTGCTTTTGGTTGTAACAACTTCTGCTTGAAAATGGAGGAGGCGAGTTTGGAATTTGAGGTTCAAAGTACCTTCGATTTTCAAGTGAACAAGAGACAGTATATGGGCTATGAGAAATCTCTCTTCTCTTTTTGTCTCTCTCTCTGGGGGCCTCCCTCAAAGAAAAGTTAAGATTTCCTATTTGGTGAAATATTTTCTTCGATTTGGGGGTGGTTTTCACGGGTTTTGTACATCTAATGGGAGTTTAAGGCTATCATGGTAGTCTCGTATTTGGGGTTGTCAATGGTAGAAAATGTAAATTTGATAAACTTTTAAATGTTATTTTGTCTTTTTTTTTTTGTTTTAAGTAGGGATATCTTGGGGCTTTGGGCTTTTTGGGTCTATTAGGCTCTATTTCATTGGTCCAAGTGTTCTAATGAGTCAATAATAGGTCTAACATTAGCCATCACCCTTTTGAGGCTTCAGGTTGAGATGAATGACATGGCAATTTAATCTGGTACATCAAAATGGTATATTTCTACTTCAACGGTCAAATGGATGAATTTGGTCATGAAATTTAGCATGCTGGGATTTTTTTGGGTCTCTAAACACAGTGGTGACAAGTTCTGATTAACAAGATTTGTTGAAATAGAATCTCTATTTGATGAAAGGTCAAACGGGAGAGTTTTTGGATGAAATTTGGTGGGTTGACACTTTTGAATGTCCTGAATCTAATAAAAGTGATAGATATTTGATCAGATGTATAGTCTGACTGATTTAGTGGTCATGAAATTTGCCCAAAATGGAATCTTACTTTTCAACGGTTAAATAGAGGTGTGTGGTCATGAAATTTAATGAGGTGGGGTTTTTTAGGTCTTCGAACACAATGGTAAGGTCCGATTGGTCATACGAAGTTGAGATGACATATGGTAATCTCTAATTAATAAGATTTGTTGAAATATGATCCAAGCTTGATGGAGGGTCAAACGGGGGAATTTTGAGCTACAATTTGGTAGGTAGGTATGGATTCGGGTGAGGAGTCAAGTTGATGGTTTTGATATAAGAAAGATAAGGTCGATCTTGGTAATCATTTAGGGCCATTAGAATGGGATTTTCATGTTTTATGGTTAGTTGTCCTAGATTTGTGTTGGGATCCGCTAGTTGATTGTTTCCTAGTGATTTTAAGGTGATGGATATGTTGGATTTGATTTTGCATGAGTTAGAATTTGAATATCGCATAGATTAGAGCTGTAAAGGATGTTGGCATGATGAACGGTGGATTTTTGCAATTTAGTCATGAAAACTAATGTGTAACTAAGTTATAGTTTTCTAAGTCTAGGGATGATGTTTGATCATACTTTGATATTGATCTCAAAATTCTTATTTGTCATGTGGATTGTGTCAAATGAGGGTATTTCAGGTTTTAGAAAGTCTCAAGTTAACCCTAGTTGTATTTACAAGTTTTTGGGGTTTAAGAAGAGGGTACGAAGAGGTAGGGTGAGGGGACCAAGCAAAAATTGGGTGCTGACAATTGTGACATACCAAATAGACTTGGTTATTGGCCAACCTTAACATTGGTGGTTCCCATGAACTCAAATCTTCATTTCTAGATTAGTGGACTAGCATTCATAAGAGGGATGCTAAGGAAGGAGAAAATTTAAAGGAAAAGTGTGTGTTCATATTATAGTATTTATGGAAGAATAAAAATCAGAAAACATTTATTAACAACTCCTTACCTCCTCAAGAAATTTTGGATAGAGCAACTAAAGCTTTTAATGAAATTTGGGACAACCATGTATGCACTAAAATGGCAAAAGATAATAAGAAGTGGAAACATATCAAGTGGAGTTCCCCTGACCTCGAAACCATAAAAATAAATTTTAATGCTTCATGTTCAAAAAATGGTCTAAGTTTTGTCACAACAATTGCGAGAAATCATTTAGGTAAAATAGTTTATTACAAAGGTTACTCCTTTGGTTTCTTCACCATTAATGGTGCTGAAGCATAGGCTGCTTGGGAAGCACATAATTTGGTAGCCAATTTTTCAAAGTTTCCTATTATCATTGAGGGAGATTCTCACTTTGTTATTTCATGCCTTGCGGGTCAAATTACCCTGCCATGGAGATTGAAGAATATCATCCAAGACTACCTAGAGATGAAGGATTGGTTCAAGAATGGAGTGCAGTACAAACATGTCTTCAGGGAAGCCAAGCAAGTGGCCGATTGGATTGCAAATGAAGCTCTTTGATTCCTGTTTGGATCTGTCTCTTTTAACCAAAGTGAGCCCATATGGTCTTTAGATTTAATTTGTTTTACTTATTTGTGGGGGTGTAGGGTCTTGTGTAACCCCTTTTGGTTTTCATTTCTTGGGAGAGGGCCTTAGGATGAGAAGTTCCATCTGAAAAAGGATGGATTCTAAGGAGTAGACAAACCCAAATGGGATTCTACTCCGAAAAATTGCAAGAATCACAATAAGTGATTCTCTAGAGTGATGCCAAATGGTTCTAAGGTTCGAATCTTGCTATTGTTAAAGTTTGTAGTTTTTGTACTAACAAAATGAATTAATGAGAGATTATCATTAATTATTAACTAACAAAATTAATGAGAGAATTCAAATTAGGCACCAAAATTCAACATTAAATTTAAAACTGTGGAGTAATTAACTGATTAATGAAAGAGAAATTGGACTTAAATATTGGAGTAATTAATGGCATTAAGGAGAGAGATTCGATACTAAATATAGATTAACGAAATTAATGGAAGAAGGGGAACTGAAACAATCAAGTGTATTGGGTTGTATCAAATCCGAAACAGTCCGTATCGGCCGATACATACAAAATAAAAAATAAAACAAAACAAATGATTTCTACATGTTTCGTGTATCGGGTTCTTGTCGAAACGATACATATCGGTCAATACAGCCCAATACACTGCGATATTTTGAACCTTGCCTAGAAAAACGTATAAAATTTCCTCCAAGGCTGTGACACGCCAAGTCAAAATGTTCACTAGACAAGCCTAATTATCTTAGAGAACCCAGAAGTGGATCAAAATACCACTTTTCAATATCACCATTTGCATTTAAACTTAATTGAACTCAAAGTTACCAACACCAAGATTAAAAGATGTAACCTGAATGCCCAGTAAATGTAATATATCATGTCATATTAAATCTTCAACCATTCCCACATGTTCCTTCATGTTTAGTCCATCCAACCTGCATCCACATACTAACATCCAGAGCTGCATTTCAATGTACATATACAAGGAAAAGTCAATGCCATATCATACTTGTGGGTGAAACCTATAACCTTTGTCAAACTCATCATTTGAACGTTGAAGCTCAGATGTTCATACACCAATCCCAAAATTAAAAGATGAACTCGAATGCCCAGCAGTAAATGTAATATGTCATATCATATTAAATCTTCAACTTTTTCTTTTGAGGAGATACAAAAAAGATAATAATAATAATTAAAAAAAAGCACTGAATTACAATGTCAAAGTGGTTAGCACTATACAAGAAGGCCTTGTCGATCCTTGCTTTTGATAAAGAATCAGCCATTAGCCATAACATTTAAATCTCTTGGAATCCATCTGAAAGAGCAAGAAAGAAGAGAAGAGAGGTCACCGATTTCATTTAGCAAGTGAGCCAGGTCCCACTTCTGATTAGATGCCTACTCAATTGCATTCCTTGAGTCACCCTCCACGACAAAAGGGGAGGCTTGAATGGAAATAGCCACCCTTAACCCCACCAGGAGAGCTTTAACTTTGCCTTTAGCAGTCTCTTTATTACCAATAGTCCCACTATATGCCCACAAGACAGCACCAGCTAAATTAGTAACGAGGCCACCATTCCTGCGTACCCCTGCTCATCTGAGATGACAACTACCATCAAAATTCAGCAAAACCTCACAACCAAGTCTTGAAGCTATCCATGGGGGGAATCTGAGGATCTATACCGGATGACTGAAGAATACTGCTAAGATTTCTGTTCTATGATCTATCCCTCTAAATTGCGTACTGGTGAGCATCCAAGAATTAATAAGATTCAAGGTTCTTTCCCTGAGTCCAACCCAAGAAGTAGCTTTGTTCTCAAATATCCTCCTGTTCCATTCCTCTCATAAGCATCCGCAGAACAGCACAAGGAATTGCTCTCCAACATAATCTTCCCCTTGGCCCCAAGTTGCAAACAGGCAATTTTGAGAAACAAAGCCAGCAACATTCTTAGGAGGGACCCAATAGAAGCTACAACCATGGACTAAATCAAGAAAGAACTGCCAGAGGCTGTTGTCTTCCAAGCAATTAATAAGCGGATGGCCGATTGACTCTGCATCCTACAAGCACAAAACAAACAGATGCAATGAAATATATAACTTCCCCTTCTCATTCCCACGTGTTCCTTCACATTTAGTCCATACAACCTGCATTTGCATACTAACATCCAGAGCTGCATTCAATGTAAATATACAAGGAAAAGTCGATGTTATGTCAATGCTTATGGGTGAAACTCATATCATTTGAGCCTTGAAGTTAAGATGTTTAAATGTCAACATTTTCTTTATAGTATATTATATAAAATGCAATATCAACATGACATGGTCATGACTCATGAGCTACTTCAGAAATAAGACTGAATTCCCGTGGTAGGTAGGTTATAGGATTTATGCCACATATGGTATTCCCAATATATATGGTCCCCTTGAATTCAACCACTGAATTTGCCTTAAATGCAACACCCCTTCATCAGATTTGCAACACCAAAAATATCATAGCCCACTAGCCCAGTAGTGATTATTTCAACTTTCAGTTTTAATGCTTCTACATATTTCCTTCTCATGTAAGGTTTCATCATTCTGGTATTTGTGGTTCAGTGAGAACCAGCACCATATATTCATCTCTTTAATCAATGGGCATGCCGCCTTTGAATCAGGTATCTTACAAATGGCCTAGATAACCACATTATAAGCAACTCAATTGAGCTCACATCATCCAACTCTCATTTGTCTAAAGTACCATCTGCTTCCCCAGGCATCCCTTGTTTCAAAGAACCATCCTTCACCGCATTCCGAGTGTAGCAATCACAATCAACTCCTCTCTCTTGCATTTCCCCATACAAATCCCGAGCTTTTCGAATCATGTTCTCCCTAACCAATGCAGTAAGAAGGATGTTTCTGTATTTAATTTCAGGAACAATGTCACTCTCAATCATCCTTTCAAAACTTTCTGCTGCCTCTGCAATCCGCCCAACCCGTATATAGCAGTTCAGTAAATAACTGAAAACACGTATATCCGACTTGCATATTTTAGAGCTTTCAATAAGGCGATCAACTAAAACACTTGCACTAGGACTAGAATTACCGGAAATGCATTGACTTAATAGATCTCGAGCGCCCCAAGGCCTCTTCGACAGAGCGAGGATGTGAACCATAACGCACAACGCATCCACATTTCGGACAAAACCTCGCTGTTTCTTCTCAGCCCATTTGAAAAACTTTAGAGCTGATGTGGGATCATGTTTATAGTTCAGAAGAATCTCAATTACATGGTCTTGAGTGAGCACTCCCTCTGCAATACGAGAGGAAATCTCTTGCTTAATCTGTGAAGGAAGGGATGCAGATTTAACATACCTGGACTTTTCTGAAGCTTCTAGGTTCGATTTCTCCAAAGTTTCTGAAGTGGGTCGCTCCAAAATCCCAATTTTGGAATTGGGCTCCTCTAAAACCCCTATTTCCGATATGGATTTCCTCGGAAAACCAATTTCTGGATCGGACTTCTCGGGAAACGCCGATCCTGAAGTGGGTATCGCTGAAATTTTTGTATCAGAGGCAGTCTTTTCGCTAAAATGTTCAGGGTATAAGGTCGAAACTGAACAATGATACTTGGGGCTTCTGCAAAGGCGGAGCAAGAGCAACCAGGGCGAGAGAGTGGAAGAAACGGTCTGTATCATAATTCGTTCCTCTTTGCAAAACCCTTAAACTCTCCACCCTCCCTATCCCCGGTCTGGATGAAAGGTGTAAAATAGTTCAGGGTTTTTAAGAGGTTTATTATCTACCCCGCCTAAGGGGGTTCTTTCTTTTTCTTTTTTTCTTTTTTTACTTTTATTTTGAGAGGGGGAGTTGAAAAGAAACTCATTATTTTTTTTTTTAATTTATGGGTAAATAATTTTCCATGTTTCTTCTATGAATTTAGCTAGTCAATCCTAGATTTTTGAGTCCAATAATTTTCTTCTCTGAATAGAATGTTACTTAATTGTGTTTAAAGGGCATGTTCCAGGCTGCCTAGGGCTCTGTTGGTATTATTTTCTTTAGCCAACCGATTTTGGACTTCCTCTTAAGCCATTAGGATCTCTTGTTTCTTTCTTGAAAATATTTCCAAATATTCCATTTCTTTAGGTTTGCAACAACAATATTTATTTTCTTTATTAATTGTATAGCCCTAGACCCAGAGACTTTCTAATTCCAAACTTTGTGAACCACATCATTAATTTTTGGGTTGGCTTTGGACCTTTAGTTTGTGGGGCATCAGTTTAGAGGACAAGGGGGGAGTGGTCAGAAGCCAAGCAGGAGAGGTTTAGAAGAGAAGCATTTGGAAACTCTCTCCTCCAAACATCATTCGTTAACACCCAATCAATCCTCTCCCATATATTCCTGTTTTTCTAAATTAACTGAATTCCTTTTATTTCTAGGTCCATAATACCACACTCACTAATAAGATCATTGAACTCTCTAGTGTGGTAAGGAAGAACCTCTCCACCACCTCTTTTGTTCTCAGTTGATTTAAAGGCATTGAAATCCCCTAAACTCTGCTGGGTGAGCTGTCATCCCACTTACTCTACTTGTGCAACACATGGGTGTTGAATTCAGAGGAATTCAAAGGTGTTTCTTTGAATGATCTTCAGAGATACAATGTGGAGATACCTTTTTCTTCTCCTCCCTCTCTAAAAGCAAGAAACTTTCACTCAAGTTTGGAAGAGGAGGTGACCTTGAACTTTGATGGAAATGCCTTTGGAAGCCCTGGTCTAGTAGGGATTGGTGGTGTATTTAAGGGAAGGGATGAAAATCTATTGTGGCCGGGCTTATAGTGGCCCAACCGGGATGGTAAACTCTATAGAGCTGAAGTTTTAGCAGTGCTAACTGAACTCCCAATTGCAAGAGATCTTGGCTTGTCTTCCCTAATCATCAAATGTGATTCGAGCAACACCATCAAATGGCTTGGGGTGAAGATTGGAGGACCATGGAGGCTAGCTCATTATCTGAATGAGGCTTGGGATATCTTGGACTCTTTGAATGCAATTCTGTTATGGATTCCCAGAGTTAAATTCTATAGGAAACAACTTGGCTAAAGCAGGAACTCGTAGGGATCTTTTACATAGCGCGAGAGTTATGCCTTTGTAATCTGTGTATGTGTCTCTTTTAGTGCTTCCTTTGTACATTGGATATTTCCTGTTAAGTCACTCTTTTATGGCTTGGTAAATTGACTTTGTACTAGTTCACATCTGAATATTGAAATATCGTGAAAGGGATCATTTGTATAAACCAACAGAGCTAGTCTAGTCAATAGCTAATTAGCCTGTTTTGATTGGAACCAAATCTCTTCCAAATTTTCCTAGATTGAAGTAGATTTTGCTTTGTTGCACCAAGATGATCAAATTATTCCTTTTCAGGATTCTTGACTAGCAATAATGTATGTTTTTTGTTCAAACCAAGAGGGGGCATTACTTGGTTTAATGGTAAATTCCCGAGCTAGAAAGCGTGAGAACTTGGGTTCAAGTATGAGAGTGGCCACTTTGCCAAAGGTTAGGACCGTATGCAGTCTACCCTCCCAAACCCCTAGATGGTTAGGACCAACTTTGGGTAGTGTGGCCTTTTGGCAAGGAGGTTGGAAAGAAAAATGTTATGGTTGTAGATTTCAGAAGTCAGTCTAGATGATACCTTCTAAGTTGTAGCATATGTAGCATTTCTATTAGAATTTTTTTTTTTCTTGCTGATCTATTCATTTATACTTGGAAAAAAACCAGAGCGGAGAGTGACTAGTATTCTGCCTGAACTTCAACAATGAGTTCTGTGGAAGGTACAACTTCACATTAAGATGGGGCTCTAGTTCTCTCAAAGGAGTTTCGAAAGGAGGGGGTGGCGGTAGAAGACAAAAGTTTCAAGGGTTGTTCTGGTTAGCCTTCAAACCAATCCCTTATACTCTGCATACACGAAAGCTGGCTGAAGAAATTAGATGACCTAGGAACATAGCCAAATCTGTGAGTGAATCCAAAATTGAACCTATGAACTCAGCTGGTTCAGCCAATGAACCAGAACTAAAAGCTTCCTTGAGTGTCTCTTGTTTTTGTATTATATTTGGTCTAATCTTAGATGCAAGGCTAACCTGTGTCCTGTGTCACCACGTCAAGACTACATTTCCCAGCTTGCCCTTCAACTTTGTTTTTTTTTACCTTTATGGCTGCTCTCCAATACATACTCACATATTAATGTTGCTTAAAGTAATAGGAAGGTTCATTTTGTCCTAGTACTATTATTAAATGGGTATTAATTTAATTAGATACAAATATACAATTGCTGCCTGAGTGTATCCATAACAATTAGAAATAGACCAAATTATTGTTAGCATCTCGTCACCTGGAGACTGAACATGTGCATCCTCTTGTTATTGCTATTGATGCAATTAACCACTAAACGTGTGGCTTTCTTAAGAGAATCTTAAAACATACTAGAAAATTCACATGTGCATTTTCTGTTTTCAACCATTGGTAAGAATTTCAACATGAACATTGATGCATGGCATCAAGTGGTCAATATGAAATAATAAAGAATGAATGCATCTGCTAAATTCTTAAGAAATGAACAACAAAATTCTAATTCCTAGAATGACAGCTAGTGTAATTTGCAAATTTAAGAAATACACAAAAAACAATAGTAAAATAGAGCAAACACATAATGACTAAGGTTGTGTTTGGTACCATTTTCATTTTTACTAGCAACGTTTTGTGTTGGTCAATACAAATGGCTTCCATTCTACGAATTGAAAGTTAGTGACCCATGTGATGCACAAGCTGTAATATCAATAGATCGGATTTGGCTCCAATTCACTCTAACCCAAAACCCAATTAAGACTGACCAGACTTTAACTTTTACTTATTCTTAAATATAAATTATTTAAAATTATATTTAATAGAGATTATAAATTTCTATGGCATGAGACATGTGGAGTTGGGTCATAAATTTCTGTTACACAACTTGTACATCGCATGGGTCTCGATTGGAACTCCACTCTTGCCAAAGTTTTTCCTAGGGTTAACTACTTAAAGTATCCCTATGGTTAAGCAAATGAACAAAAAGCTCTATTGTTTCAAAAATTACTTAAAGTACCTTAAGTTTTTTGACAGTGGACATTATCGTTAAATATTGATATACAACTAAAATATCAAATTTGCCCTCCATTATTCCTTAAATTTTCAAAATAAAACCCAGGTGTTCTTCCTACCCAATCATGCCATAACTGAATTAGATTCAAGAAATAGAAGCTTTGTTTAATGTCCGCATCCAGACAACAAGCAAAGGCTGAGAGTAAAGAGTCTAAACTCTTTTGTAAAGTGATTTTGTTGCTATTGTTGTGTAGTTATTTATACTAATGAGAGTAAAGATTCATTTCTAAAATTTCATAAGAAGTGTCGTTACAATGCAAAGTGCGAGAGAAATGTTTGATGCAATGGATGTATTTACCTCCCAACTACATGATGGCTTTGCTGCACCCACACTCTACATCCATGTTCCAATAGTTTTGTACATTATATCACCTTTTATGAGACTCTCAAGCCCATCACTTAACGTGTTTAGACGCATTTCAAACGTGACCCAAAGTCCAAAATACCCCTCCCCATTCGACATCTCTCTCTCTCCCCTATCTTCCCTCCACCACCACCATCATTGCAGCAACGACGGTTTGGCGAGTAATAATAATAATTATTATTAATTACAAATTATTTTTATTAATTATTAATTATTTTAAATATTTATGTTAAACATTAATTATTTTTTATTAATTTTACTTATATTATTTATTTTTATTAACTAGTAATTTTTAAAAATTGTTTTAATTTTTATTTGTGTAAATTATTAATTATTTTAATATTTTTATAGTCATTAATTATTATTTTTTAAATTTAATCATTTAATTTATTAATTCTTAATTTTTTATTTTTTATTTGTATTTTTTTAATATTATTTTGATGTTGAAAATTATATTTTATGAGATAATACAAATTGAACTTAACATTTCCTAATGATGCGCGATCCGGCCGGTCTTAGCTGTCAACGACCTTGCTTCTAAACTGGGTAGCAGGGAACCTGAAACGGAGGAGATGAGGAAGCTCCGGGGGGAACCCGGTGTAATGGCTCCAAAGCTTAAGTTAGAATCCTTCAAAAGCAAGATAAAACCAGATAGCGTAAAGTTTGCATACCTTGTTTGTTGGGGGCAGAGGGCTCTTATAATCACTTCGTGCACTCGCTTCGAGGCCCTTGTCAGGTCGGGTATGATTACCCTTGCGCTTGTCAATTTGGCTGTCGTCCTTTCTGCTAGGACAGAACCGTCACTGCCTAACCGTCTCTCTAACTGGAGATGGCGCTGTCAGTGGCGGTGGCAGGTGGCCGTTTAGAGTGCGGCCGCCAAGCGTCAGATCCCAAGTCAGTCAGGTGCGGCGTCCTCGGGCACGGACTTCCTCAGTGTCAGGCATGGTACGACTTGTTTGGTTTTGGTGCCCAGAAGGTGATGCGTGGTGAGCGAGGCGAAGTCTTGAGTTCGGAGGTATCTATAGGGCAGGTCAGTTCGGCGAGGTGTATCCCGAACTGTTACAAGGTTGGCCAGCTCGGCGAGGTATACCCCGAGCTGTTGCAAGGTTGGCCAGTTCGGCGAGGTATACCCCGAGCTGTTACAAGGTTGGCCAATTCGGCGAGGTATACCCCGAGCTGTTACAAGGCCAGTTCGGTGAGGTATATCCCGAGCTGTTGCGAGGTTGGCCAGTTCGGATTACTTTCTAGTTTTGGGCCAAGGGTGAGTTCGGGCCCCCAGTAGGGAGTTCAGTCCGCTGGTGTCCCCTTGGTGTTCACGCCTTAGGCTTGCTTTTTTGTTGAGCTGTTGTTTTGGAAACGTGTCGCATAACTGTGAGGTCAGGCCAAATCTTCCTTCATCAATTGCCCCCCACATCAATTACCCTGGTGTGGGGAGTTTCGCAAGGTGGTAGGTGGATTTGTCCCGTCCTTCAAATCTTGACTGCGCGAGTTGCTTTTGCCAGGGTTCTTCGGTTTCCATGAAGGCAGGAAACGTGCCTACTACTCATAAATGTTGATAGTTGTGACCGCGCGTTTTGAATTTCAAAAATTCGCGCCGTTGGGACGTGACAGCGGGTCATTCAAACTTGAAAAAAGTGTGCCACTGCTGTACGTGCGCGGGCGGCTGTCAGGGAGACGTGCGGCGCAGTCGGCGCGATGTCGGTTTCAAGAAGACGTGCACTGACATTTCGCTCTTTTCGGAAAGACGTGCGCCAATCACGTCTCGACCTCATGGGACGTGTGGTTAGCGCAAATGTGGACTGTCGGATCATCTTTGATCTGCACGGTCATTCTTGGTTACTATAGCTATAAATAGTGGGGGACCCCAGTCGATTTGTCACTTATGCGGTTTTTCCTACTGAGCTCACATCCAACTTTTTAGCTCGTGTCCAAGTTTTTTCAGCTCGCGTCTAGGCTGGTTACATAGCCTCCAAGGTTTTTTTTGGCTTGTTCTCGTCTCTGGAGCCTTCAAAACTTTCTTCCGATGAGTACCTTCCTGAATCCACCTCTTTTCCTCAATGTCTAGCTTTGATAGCTCAGACGACTCTTCAATTAGGGCTGACGTAGGTTCTACAAACCGAGCCGTATCCCCCGACTGCCTCAGTGATCCTGAGGTGGAACTCGAGGACTATGAACCAGTAGGTCGAGCCACTTCGAGCAGTTTGGCGTCTACCTCTCTCCGAGGCCAGATGCTAGACAGGTTTGGTCCCTCGACCATGACGCCTGAGGGGCTTCAATCTATACTTATGTCTTACAACCTTCCTAGGGGGTATACATATTTTATTCCTTCAGGTAGCTTTCCTTGGGAACACGGTCCTGATGAGATTGTGATTTTTCGAGAGTAGCTCGCTGCGGGGTTGCGACTTCCTTTCCACCCCCTTCTCGTCGAAGTCATAAACCACTTTGGTGTCACCATTGGCCAACTTCATCCGAACTCTATTCGGAACCTGTTGGGATAGTTTCCCTTTTTTGCGAGCAGAATTTCCCCTTAGTCTTAGAGATATTCTCCTCCATCTTGATGCTCAATAGACAGACGGGTTCTCTTCCTAGGGGAAGACGGGTGTATTACCTTTCTCCTCGCCAGGGCTTTAAGCTTCTGCACGATCTTCCTAATAAGGTCCCGGCGTGGAAGCGGGACTACTTCGGTGTGCGAATGCACAAGGTTGGCCCTTTTAGACCGGGTGGGGTGAGGCCACTCCTGATTCAGGTGTTACTCTCGATAAAGAGACAGTGAAGGGCCTCCGGCAATGGGCACGGCAAGGTTTAAAGTGCCATCACTACTTAACGAAGGCCAAGCTTATTGCGGCCAGCCTGAGTTCGGGTAGGTTTCTAGCTATGCAATTTCTTGCTTGCTTTGTTCCTTCATTTTTTTTTTATGTTGAACTCATTTCTACAGCTGTGATGGACGCGGAGAGAACTCGTGGGGGGCATATGTTCCAAGGTATGAAGAAGAGGAAGTGGGTCGCCAAGCGAACTCGTACCGAGCTGCCCCTGGATGAGGAGCCCCAAGTTCCAGACCACACGCTGGAGGATCTGCCCAGGGAGCCCGAGGTGACTCCACCGATGCATGAAACTGTCGGGGCGCCTTATGCTGAGACCACTCATACGGGCGCTACTGCATACTCAAGTGCTCCTGCTCACTCTGGGTCTGCTCATACGCGGGCTGGGCCCTCGGGTTTGGGAGTTCAAGGGGAGTTCAGGAGCGTGTTGACGCCAAACTACGCTCTTCAAAAGAGTAGGGAGACTACTTTCCCTAAGGAGATCGCGGCATGGACCGATCTTCCTTTGAATCAGGTCGCCTGCCGCGTCGTAACAGATGCTATGGTGGTAAGTTAGATTCTGTCTGCCTTTTTCATTTTCTGTCGCTTTTGCTGTTTATTGCTCACTTGTTTCTTTGGGTAGGTGAATTCTTCGATTCATGCCTTAGCAGCCCAAGTGGAGAGGAGCTCACGATAGGTGTGAGCTACTGAGGCTGCCGCCCATGCTGCCGAAGAGGCTTTCCGTGCTGTAGAGGCGAATACCCGAGCTGCTGAGGGGGCCGCTTATGCTGCCGAAGAGGCTGCTCGCGTCACAATGGCCAGGCAGGCAACGTCTCAGCGTGATGCCGAGGCCATGGGGGTAGTTGTCAAGCACATGGCGGACTTGAAGTTGGATTTGCAGCACCAAGTCGAATATCTTCAGGAGAACATCAAGGAGAGAACACAGATTTTTTCCCAAGGCATTGAAGACGCCAAGAAGAAGGTCATTGAAGACTACATTGCCTCTCCGTGTTTTGACGATCTGATGGTGGATTCTTACAGAAGTGGGTTCAAGCTGAGCAGGTGGATGATTCGGAACACGTACCCCGACCTCGATGTTAGTGCCATATCCACTTCGTGTATAATTCAGGAGATGGCCAATGCTGCCGATGGCGAGCCGGACTCTGAAGGAGAGGCAGGGCCTTCAGGTGTTGTTGAAGTGCCTTCTGATGGCGAAGAAGTAGCTCCGGGCATGTAAAGATATATATATGTATATATTTTCCTTCTGATGGCCAATGTACTCCTGTTTCTTGCAACGGAATAGATAATCTTTTTGCCCGTGTTCCTTTTCCAAGAATTGATTATTTGTCAAACTGAATACGCCACTTTCTTGTCTGGGTTATTATACTTCCGCAACCTGTTTTGCCGCGAAGGCTTTTGCAGCGAACTGATTTTTTGCCGAGCTGATAATATGCCCGACTTTTCTTTGCTAGTTTACACTGAGGTTCCTCTTGGCTCTGCATCGTGGCCCATAGGACCTAATTTCGTCTGCTTCGCTTGGCGGTTTATATGTAGTATCGCCTTAAGTTCACGATGTTCCACGCTTGAGGTACTTGTTTGCCTTCCAAGGTTTCGAGTTCATATGCCCCCCCAAGCGCTCTCTTTACTTTATAGGGCCCTTCCCAGTTTGGTCCAAGTTTGCCCACGTCGGGTTTGGGCACCATAATCTTACGAAGGACCAGGTCACCGACTCGGAAGCTTTGTTGCTTTACTCTAGCATTGTAGTAGCGAACTACCTGCTACTGGTATGCCGCTGTCCGGATGTGCGCGAGGTCCCTTACCTCGTCCAATAAGTCAAGGTTGGTACGTAACTCATCTTCGTTTGTCTGATCATCGTATGTTTCTAGTCGCAATGTTGGTACTTCGATTTCCGCTAGGATCACTGCTTCAGTGCCGTAGGTGAGGTTGAAGGGGGTTTCTCCCATGGTAGTTTTTTTCTGTAGTTCGGTGAGCCCACAAGACACTTGGTAGCTCTTCGGCCCACAATCCCTTAGCTCGATCCAGACGTGCTTTCAGTCCACGCAGGATGGCTATGTTCATTACTTCATTACTTTCGTCTGACCATTTGCCTGCGGGTGCGCAACTGATGCAAAGTTTTGCCGAATCCCCATGTTCTAACACCACTCTTGGAACTTGATATCCTCGAATTGCTTGCCGTTGTTGGAGATTAGTACCCGAGGTAACCCGAAGCGACATACTATGTTCTTCCAAAAGAAGTTCTATATGTTTCGGGCCGTAACAGTTGCCAGAGGTTCGGCTTCTATCCACTTCGTAAAGTAATCTACTGCAACGACTAGGAATTTTCTTCCACCTGTTGCTGGTGGGAATGGTCCCAAGAGGTCGATGCCCCATTGTGCAAAGGGCCACGGGCTGGCGAGGTATTTGAGGTCGGAGGCAGGTTGATGGTGGATATTGGCGTGCTTCTGACATTTGTCGCATTTTCTGACGAGCTCGATAGCTTCTGCCTTCATCGTTGGCCAGTAGTATCCTTGTCGAAGTGCTTTTGGGCGAGTGCTCTGCCCCCCAAGTGTCCGCCGCATAGGCCTTCATGAGTGTCGCAGAGTACGAACTCGACTTCGGCAGGTCGCAGGCAACACAAGTAGGGGAGCGTGTAGGACCATCGGTATAACCGTTCGTCTATTATGACGTATTTGGCTGCCTGCCGCTGCACCCTCTTGGCCGCATTGCATTCTGCAGGGAGGGTTCCGTCTATCAAGAAGCTCACGAGTGGGTCGATCCAGCTCGGCTCTGCTTCCAGGACGGGAGCGACCTCCTCTGTCCCCCCAAGAATACTAGGCCGAGGTAAGTCCACTATGTACACAGTTCTCATGTTGTTGTGACTTGTGCTGGCTAACCGGGACAAAGCGTCAGCCTCAGTGTTCTCTGACCTCAGGATTTGCCTGATGAAGTGTGATTGGAAGTTGAGCAGGGCCTCTTTTACTTTTGCCAAATATGCGATCATGGAGAGCTCGCGTGCTTCATACTCACCCGTAACTTGGTTGACCACGAGCTGGGAATCGCTGTAGATGACCAAGTGTTTTGCCTTTACCTTTCGCGCTAGGTCCAGCCCAGCTATCAGTGCTTCGTACTCTGCCTCGTTGTTGGATGCCGTGAACTCAAAGCGTAGTGCGTATTCTAATTTTGTGCCGCCCGGGCCGCATAAGACTATTCCAGCTCCGCTGCCTTGCTGGTTCGAGGAACCATCCACGTGAAGGATCCAGGGCTCCTCATCCCAGTTCGCGTTTCGCCTAACCAAGAGAGATGCCACACTGGCTGCTACTTCACGGGGTTCAGACTCTATTGGCTCGGGAGCTCCAGGTTCGCCCAAACTAGGGACCTCGGGCACAACCTGTAGGGCTTCGTGGCTGAAAGTGCACTCGACGATAAAATCTGCCAAAGCTTGGGCCTTAATAGCAGTTCTTGGCTTGTATTGGAGGTCGTACTCGTTGAGTTCAATGGCCCATTTCGTCAGTCGACCGAAAACCTCGGGTTTGAGTAAAACTTGTCTTAGAGGTTTGTCAGTCAGGACGATGACGGTGTGAGCCTGGAAGTATGGGCGGAGTTTCCGAGCTGCTGTCACCAGTGCGTATGCTAGCTTTTCTATCTGCGGGTACCTTGTCTCAGCTCCCTACAAAATTTTACTAACATAATAGATGGGTCGCTGGACCAGGTCTGTTTCTTTTATTAGTACCGAACGGACCACCTCATCGCTTGCCGAGAGGTACAGTTCTAAGACCTCGCCCTCCTCGGGCCGGGCTAAGGATGGTACACTAGCGAGGTAACCTTTTAGCTCGTCAAACGCGAGCTGGCAGTCCTGGGTCCACTCGAACCCTTTGCCTTTGATTGCTTTGAAGAAAGGTAGGTAGCGGTCTGCCGATTTGGACATGAAGCGGCTTAGAGCGGCTATGCGGCCATTTAGCCTCTGAACTTCTTTTACTTTCCGAGGTGGTCTCATATCTAGAATGGCTTTTATCTTGTCCGGGTTGGCCTCAATACCGCACCGATTGACAATGTACCCTTGGAATTTGCCCGAGGTGACGCCGAAGACACATTTGTTGGGGTTCAATTTCATGCTAAACTGACGCAGGATTTGGAAGACAGAATCTAAGTCTTGTATTAATTCTTGTGAAAACTGAGTCTTGACGACCATGTCGTCTACATAGCACTCTATCTTCGTGCCAATCAGGGGCCGAAACAGCCTATTTACAAGTCTTTGGAAAGTTGTCCCAGCATTTTTTAATCCGAAGGGCATGACCTTGTAGCAATATAGGCCGAACTCAGTTATGAAGCTGGTTTTTTCCTCATCGGATGGGTCCATCCGGATTTGGTTGTAGCCCGAGTAGGTGTCCAGGAAGCTTAGCAACTCATGTCCCGAGGTCGCGTCCACTAGGCGGTCAATTCTGGGGAGGGGGAAGCAATCTTTCGGGCAAGCTCGGTTCAGGTCAGTGTAGTCGACGCACATGCGCCACTTGCCGTTTGCCTTTTTTACCAACACCGGGTTAGCCACCCAGCTCGGGTAATGGACTTCCCTTATGAAGTTTGTTGCGAGGAGCTTCTCGACCTCCTCATCGACCGCCCTCCAACGCTCTGGGGCTAAGTTGCGTTTCTTCTGTCTAACGGGTCTGACTACAGGGTCAGTATTAAGTTTGTGAGTTATCAGGTCGGGGCTAATGCCGGGCATGTCAGCCACGGACCAGGCAAAAATATCTAAATTTTGAAGTAAAAAACTCACCAGTTCGGTTTGTAGGGGTTCCTCGATGGAAGCTTCGATTGTGTGAGTTGGGTCCGTAGCCGAAGTCGGGATTGCGACCGTTTCCTGTGGGCGAAGCTCGTTCCTCACCTTGCTCCGTAGGCCGCTCTAGTTCGAGGTCGTCGGCCGCCTTGGTTTTTCCCTTCAGGGCGGCAACATAACACTTGCGGGACTCGAGCTAGTCGCCCCGCGCTACCCCCACACCAAAGTCCGTAGGGAACTTCATGGCCAAATAGTAGGTGGAGACCACCGCCCGTAGGATATGCGTGATCGGCTGCCCTATTATGGCATTGTATGGGGAGGGGGTCGCGACCACTAGGAAATCATGGTTGAGTCTGACCGCACAAGGCCATGTGTCGACTTCCACAGGTACTGTTATTTTTCCAAGGGGCCTGACTTCCTCTCCGCTGAAACCCACCAGGGGAGTGTTCGCGGGCTTCAGCTCGCTCCTCTGTAGCTGTAGCTGGTCAAACGCTGATTTAAAGAGGATGTCCGCTGAGCTGCCCAAATCTACGAGTACGCGTCTGACCTCGAAGTCGCTGATCCTTAGTTTAATGACAAGCGCGTCATCATGGGGGTAGCGGACCCCTCGCGCGTCGTCCTTCGTGAAGAAGATTGGTTCTTCGGTCTTTGGTCTCTTTGGGGGGTACCGTTCCTCGAGGGCCGCTTTGCGAACTGAAGTCCGGGCCGCTGCCGAGGTACACCTTGCTACCACCGAACCTCCCACAATTACATGAATGGTTCCCCGAACTGGCCTCTCTTCCGGAGGCTGTCGCTGCAACGGTTCGGCAGGTCTACTGTTAGATTCGGGGGCATCTTTTCCGTGCTCCCCTTGTCGTCTTGCCTTATTGTTATTATTGTTGTGCTGTACAAAGTTTCTCAAGTATCCGCGATGGATGAGCCCCTCTATCTCGTCCCGGAGGTTATTACACTGTTCGATACTATGACCATGGTCTCTATGGAAACTACAATACAAATTCTTATTTCTCTCGTTCGGATTTCCCTTTAGGCGAGGTGGCCACTTCACGTATGAGGCGTCCTTGATCGTCATTAAGATCTTGGTCCGCCTTGTGTTTAACGGTGTGTAATCCATCCGAACTGCTAGGGGAGCTCGGAACGACTGGTTCGGGTTCGGCTCCCGGGCCGTGTTTTTCCTGTTAACCAGGTTGGAGAGCTCGCCTTCCCGCTTTCTTTTCTCGTTCCCGTCTTCGGTTCGTTGATTGATTTCTTCCTCTGTCCTCATGAACTTGTCCGCGAGCTTGAGGAATTCGGCCACGGTTGCGGGCTGGTTAGCCACCATGTGCCATTTGAATTCTTTGTGCGTTACCCCTCTTTTGACCGCCACAAGCTGCACTGTAGGGTCCAACCGCGGTATCTGCAAGCATGCTTCGTTGAATCACTTGATGTAGCCCCGGATGGATTCTCCTTCCCTTTGGACTACTTCGAAGATGCTTTCCTCTGTTCTGGGGCACCGTTGGCTGATGACAAAGTGTGCGGTGAAGACCTGGACGAACTGGGCCCAACACTTTATCGACCCGGGGGCCAGGTTCCTGTACCAAGTGCGGGCTACCCCCCTGAGGGTGGTGGTGAAGGTCACGCACATGCACGATTCGCTGGCCCTGGCAAGGTGCATTTGGGACTGGAAAGCGTCAACGTGGTCGTTGGGGTCGAAGGAGCCGTCATACTTGTCCAGAGGTGGGAGCTTGAAATTTCTAGGTAAGGGGACTGCCAGGAGTTCTGATGCGAGGGGGGAAGGAACCGAGAGAATCGGGGCAACTCCTACCTCGTCCGAGCTCATCTCTTTGCCTCTGAGCTCTGACAAGACACGGGTGGCAGTTCGGTGACTTCATCGGCGCCTTCGTTGTTGAGTGGGCCTTGTACTGGCGCTGCTGGCCTCCGTGTTACCAAGCTCGAAGGGCCCAGAATGCTGGTAGTCAGCCGCCAGGGTGCCGAATCGGTTTTCCGTGAGCGGGAACTCGGGCTTGGAGCGTCGAGGTGCCGATCTCGTGGGCGAGGTTCCCAACCCGCCTGCGAGCTGCGAGGCGGGGATGATTTTTTTCTCTCTTCGGCCTGGGGGCGAGGCCTGGCTGTTAGGGGGGTTCTGGGGCCGGGAGGCCTTTCCCTGGTGGGGGCGTCCATCCTGCGGGGAGGCCTTGACCGGCCTCTGAGCGGGGTGGCGAGGTGGAAGTAGTGGTTGGTTCAGTGGCAATTGGGGGAACTGCTGTTAATAGTGATACTGGGAGATGTTGTGCAGCACTTGGTGCTGGTGAAGCTGGTGCTGTTGAAATAGTTGCATTTGGGCTTGCATTGCCCGCATGCACTGCATCATGTCGTCCAACCGGTTTTGGTTGGCTGCCAGGGGGACGACAGTCGGTTCAGTAAAGGTTGTCTCAATAGGGGGAGGAAAGGGGATGCTTGTGGTAGGAAGGTTTACGGGCGCCACTGCTTGTGGCGCGTTCAAGCTGGGGATCCCATCCACCGAAAGGGGGATGGTGAACTGTCCAACGCACACCACGAGGACTTGAAGTTGTTCCCTGGTGGTGTTTGTCTCCATGCCACATCCGACATTGCTGGAGGAGGCCATGAGTGTTGGGTTTTTTGAAGAAAAGGGGTTATGGAAGTTTGGAGGGAGGCTTTTTTAAGCGTTCCCACAGATGGCGCCAATTGATGATGCGCGATCTGGCCGGTCTTAGCTGTCAACGACCTTGCTTCTAAACTGGGTAGCAGGGAACCTGAAATGGAGGAGATGAGGAAGCTCCGGGGGGAACATGGTGTAACGGCTCCGAAGCTTAAGTTAGAATCCTTCAAAAGCAAGATAAAACCAGATAGCGCAAAGTTTGCATACCTTGTTTGTTGGGGGGCAGAGGGCTCTTATAATCACTTCGCGCACTCGCTCCGAGGCCCTTGTCAGGTCGGGTATGATTACCCTTGCGCTTGTCAATTCAGCCATCGTCCTTTCTACTGGGACAGAACCGTCACTACCTAACCATCTCTCTAACTAGAGATGGCGGTGTCAGTGGCAGTGGCAGGTGGCTGTTTAGAGTGCGGCCGCCAAGCGTCAGATCCCAAGTCAGTCAGGTGCGGCGCCCTCGGGTACGGACTTCCTCAGTGTCAGGCATGGTACGACTTATTTGGTTTTGGTGCCCAGAAGGTGATGCGTGGTGAGCGAGGCAAAGTCTTGAGTTCGGAGGTATCTATAGGGTAGGTCAGTTCGGCGAGGTGTATCCTGAACTGTTACAAGGTTGGCCAGTTCGGCGAGGTATACCCCGAGCTGTTGCAAGGTTGGCCAGTTCGGCAAGGTATACCCCGAGCTGTTACAAGGTTGGCCAGTTCGGCGAGGTATACCCCGAGCTGTTGCAAGGTTGGCCAGTTCGGCGAGGTATACCCCGAGCTGTTACAAGGTTGGCCAGTTCGGCGAGGTATACCCCGAGCTGTTACAAGGTTGGCCAGTTCGGCGAGGTATATCCCGAGCTGTTGCGAGGTTGGCTAGTTCGGATTACTTTCTGGTTTTGGGCCAAGGGTGAGTTCGGGCCCTCAATAGGGAGTTCGGTCCGCTGGTGTCCCCTTGGTGTTCACGCCTTAGGCTTGCTTTTTTGCCCAGTTGTTGTTTTTGCCACGTGTCGCATAACTGTGAGGTTGGGCCAAATCTTCCTTCATCATTTCCAAATAGTATGTTTTAGGGGCCAAATCGTAAAATAGTAAATTTCAGATAGTAAAGGGTTGATCCAACACAAACAAATTTATGGATTCAAAGTCTCTAAAAGGTAGAAAAACACATATGCTTCTTTTCAGATTTTAGACAATATCCTTTTAACTTTTCATATATGAAATTTCAGATTTATCAAATGCCACCTGAGTCTAAAAATTTTAGATCTGAAAAAACTTTTCAGACCCTATTTTAGATGCAGCACCAAACAAAGGTGGCTTCTCAAAAGCAACATTTTCAGATTTAGATGTCTGAAAAGTGCAATCAAACGCCATCTTAGCCTACATTTTGCCCAATTTCTAAGAAAGAGAATGGGATTGGGAGAGGGCAAATGGAGGAACACTAGGACGGTTCCAACTATTTAAATCTGTTGACATTTTCAATACTTATTCCAACTGTCTAGAGTGAAATGGAATAAGGACACTATTAACAAATTGATGAATTGATAAATCCTTTTCTTGAAGCATTATCTAACTGCTTGTGTACCTATAGTAGGTATAGTTGTAAAATGTAAGAGAGGAATGTTTCTCACTCATCTAGCACACCCAAGTGATGAAATTCTAGTTGCAAGAGATATGCTCATTTATAATGGTTGGAAATTCTTTTAATACACACTAGGTTGTGTAATCAACCCAACATGCTTATTTGTTTCCCTAAATCAGTACTAGGGGTGTCAATCGACCAGTTTTAGTTTGGATCCAATCCTATCCAAACCTTATCAAATAGGTTTTGGACGATCCATTATAATTATTGGATTGGGCAAATCCAAAATAAATTGGTCCATATTCTTATTGGTTTGAATTAGACCTAAACCAAATTTTCAATAATTCGATCATGAGGCCAAACCCTTGTCCAATTTGAAATCAATAAAAACTGAAGCTAGCATAAAATTACTTTTATGCAAACACTTTTACAAAAGTAATTTATGAAAAGTATTTTTACGAAAGCACTTTTATAAAACTACTTTTACGAAAGCATTTTTACAAAAATACTTTTATGGAAGCACATTTACAAAAGTAGTTTTATAAAAGCACTTTTATAAAAGTACTTTTATGAAAGCACTTTATAAAAGTACTTTTACACGAAATCACTTTTATGAAACCACTTTTACAAAAAAAAGCTTTTATCGAAGTACTTTTAGAAAAGTACTCTTACGAAAGCGCTTTTTATAGAAGTATTTTTATAAGTGAGTATTTACAAAAGCACTTTTATGAAAGAACTTTTACAAAAGTACTTTTATGAAAGCACTTTTATAAAAATACTTCTATGGAAGTACTTTTATAAAAGAACTTTTACGAAAGTACTTTTATAAAAGTATTTTTACAAAAACACTTCTATAAAAGTACTTTTATAAAAATCTATGGAAGTACTTTTCTAAAAGTGCTTTTATAAAAGCACTTTTACGAAGTACTTTCAATAAAGTGCTTTTGTAAAAGCACTTTTATGAAAATACTTTTGTCAAAATACTTTTACAAAAGTATTTTTTTCAATGCCAAAAGTGTTTTTATATAATTTTTGATATTTCATTCGGTTTGGATTGGATCCAATCCAATCCATTTACATTTTAATGGATTAGGGATTGGATTTAGACCGGATTGGGTCCAATCCATTTGTAAGTAGACTCACATTGGACTGCGTCGGGTTGGATCAAATCCATCCAATTGACACCTCTGATCTGTTCAAAATATGTTGGTTGGTTTCTTTTCAATCACTTTATTCTTCTTGACTAAAGTGTATAAAGTTGCACTCGAGAGAATTATTTATTGAGATAAAGAGGTTGGCTTCTTTGGCGGTAGGTGAAGGGTTTGATGTTATTCTAATTTGAAGTAGTGATTCGATCAGCAAGTAGGATGGAGTAGTAAATGTAAGTGTCAACTAGAGTCTATTATTGTGTCTTACTTCTTGTCGAACCAGCCTTAGAAGTTTGTAAACGTTTAGAAGGTGTTTAGTGCAAGCAATGTAAGCATTCACAAGGAATTGCCTTTGGGAAACATCAATAGCAAAAGAATAGTTTTGGAATTAAGAGAAATTATATAAGTCACGTGACATTACATGCAAACTGATTGTAATGGAACACTAATAGTAGAGGAGAATTTTGTCCATTGTCCGAAAATTTAAGAGTACTTTAAAATTGTTCTTCAAAGAGTGAGGGTTTTCTTATCCATTTACTAAATCATAGGGGTGCTTTAAAATAGTTCTTTAATTATATGATTTCTATGTTGATAATTTTTATAATTTCCTGCCCCTCTATTCTCTCGCACAAGAATGCTTTGCATAACTGCCCGGATGTAATAGACATGTTAGATAAGAACAATGAGTGAACACGTTATAACTGTGTGACACATGTCCCAGTTAATGTGTCTTTCGTCCACGTTTTTACTCCATTAGACAGAAATTATTCATTATTTTTATTATCTTTGTCTAAATAATTAAAAATAAAAAACAATGAAAAAGGAAAATGTAAATTACTCACTCATTTTGTTTACCTACATCCGTCCTGCATCCAACATGCCATTGTATGGGAAGTGAGGGAGAGAACATGAGTCTGAGTTCGCACCGGATCTGACCACTAGAACCGATTGCTGGCATCAAAGGAGCATGTAGCTCGAGTCCGCTAGAATCGATTGTTGACACTAGAGAAGAAGCCTGGAGTTTGAGTTCATACTGGACCCGAGATCTGAGAGAGACTCAGTAGATGTAAAAGGTTTCATCCTTCCTTCTCTCCCCCTCTCTCCGTCATCTTTGCACCTTGCTCTTCTGCCGGAATCAATTGTTAAAGAGACAACTTCAATAGCAAGGAATTCTCCACCGAGATTATTGAATCCAAGAGTTGTTCCGACCTGATCAATGCAAAGATCACTTGGGGTTTTGATATGTCAACAAAGAGTATCTACTATGTAATAGCCATGTGAGCAAATCCTTGAGTTCCTTCAATATATGTTTCGACGCCATGAGAACTTCAATGGAATCTGCATCCCACTAGTACAACCTTGGCTTTGGGGGAAAGACATCATGAAAGCAGCAACTACATTACCCGTGTTGCTTTCGTTCCCGTTAGGTTGGGTTTGGGGCAAGACGAGGCATGAGATATAGAAAGAATACCCAATTTATAGGAGAAGATTAGATTTAAAGAAAAATAGAGTTAGTCAATTGTAAGAAAGAAAGTGAGAGAATGATTTAAGACGATATTTAAAGAGCAAGAGTATAATTTGTGAATCAGCTAAACAATAAGGGTAGATTTAAGTAATTTGTCCAATAAAACCTTTTAGTCTTTCAACATCTCTCTCAAAGCGTCACTACTCGGCAAAGAGGGACAATGTCCGGTTTTGAAGGTCGTGTTTCTCTTGTTCTCGATCTAGCTACTCAGACGTCAGACCTCCTCTCTGTATCAGCGAAGTAAATACTCCAAAGCAAAAGAGGAAACATTCATTTTCGTGATAGAATCGCTTTTCAACTTGATTTTTTTTTCTTCGTTTGCAGTTCAGTGGATTTGGCGGATGAAACTGCGAAATATGTTTTCCCGAAGAGATTTGAAAGTTGCAATTTAGAGGAAGATTTGATGACAGGTAATTTTTTGCAGTCAGTTGATTCATTGACTGTTGGATTTTGTTGAATTTGATCGGATTCTGGACTTTGGTTTGTGACTGTTTTATTAAATCTTGAATCGTGAAACTGGTCTGCAAGCTCAGTCTGTGTTGAGGGTTTGAGCATGTGAGTATTGTTATAGTTTCCTTGAAATTGAAATACATGATTTTTTTATTCTTTAAAAGATAAGATCAGCGTTGTCAAAACTCAAAAGCAAGTGAAGCACATGACTGAGATAAGAAGAACATCCTTTCTTTTTCTTTATGTTTAGAGCTTGTCATTTTGAGTAGATTTAAGTTGATGCATACTCTTTCCACTAAAAATATTCCTGTTGCCCCCCTAAACTTAAAAGATTCTGTTTCAGACATTTTCATTGGTCATTACTCTGAGACCTTATTCCACCCTCGGATCCAACATCCACCTTTGAAAGAGAATCTTCAAGCTTCATTCACTCGATTGGCCTCCATATTTTTCCTTATCTCGATCCGCAATGACCAAAATACCCAAAACGTTAGTAAATTCTTAAAATACCCTTATGCCCTAATCGGTCAAAAGTTTTAATTAAGGTTGGTTCTCTCCCCAGTTCGGCGACTGAACCAGCGGCGGCCACCACTCCTCCTGTCTCGCTCTCTATCTCACAGTCGCCAGTTCGCCACCGACAGCAGCGGCGACTCGCCTCTCGCTCTCTCTCAACTTTCTCTCTCATTCTCTTTCTTATTGTCCCCTTTTCTTCCTCCTCCTCCTCCTCCTCCTCTTCTTCTTCTTCTTCTTCTGTTCACCCACCGTCGCTATCGATACCGAACACCGAACAAGTCCGGTGGTTCCCCCCTTTTCTTTTCACACATTATTTGTTTCTATTTCTTCCTCTTTCTCATTCTTTATTTCTTTTTCTTTTGTTTTTTTTTTCCTTCCTCCATTTGCTGTCTTTCCGTCATTTTCTACGTGGCCGGTGGACTCCATTAAAAAAGAGCACCACCGGCAGCATCCTCTCTCTCTCTCTCTCTCCTCCATTTCCCTTTCCACCACCTCCTTCTTCTTCCTCTTCATCTCATGCTCTTCTTCCTTTCTTCTTCCTCCTCCATTCTTTCCTGACTGCCACCTCTGCAAGCATCATCACCGAACTGCAACTCAACTGGTACCGCTTAGATCAATTCTTCCATTGGCCAGACTTCCCACTATCGAAAAATTGAAGATGCCCGCGATAGGACCTCGAAGTTCGTCGGGAATCTGAGCCAGTGCATCATCGCCATTGAAACTCTGCGATTCCTCATTGGCCCAGGTCGAGATTTGCAGAGGCAGATCAGAGTTATCTGTCATCGTTTCCCCTGTTCAAGTTATCTATCATTGGACGCTACCATCTATTTCCATCAATAGCAGCGTGGAATAACTTCCCTGAAGGCGACTTCTAGAGGTCTGTTCATCTCCCATTGTCGGTCAATGCTTTCCCTCTGCAAAAGTTTTTTACCATTTATCATCTTCCCGCATATAAGTATAAATTCATAACCTGCATGTTGAACATCTTATTTAAATTTTGAATGTTAATTGATGTTAATATTAGTCTTTGGATTTAGACCCTGTTTTCAGTTTATTATTATTTAAGACAATCAGGAATGATAAATATGGTTAATATCTTGGTTAGTACTCATGGGTCGGTACTGGTTTACCTGTCGCAAGCTTTGTTATGCCGAAACCTAAATGTTAAGTCAGCAACACTTCCAAATGCCACTTCTTCCCGTCGCATCCGTCTGCAGGACGATATAGTCACAGGATTTTACTTCTCAGTGAGTGAAAGATTTTTCTCCGGGTGTACGTTGAAAGCTTCTATCGTAAAACTCATTCGAGAGGGCTTGGTGGTCTTAAGAATGGTTCGGGTGGGGGTTCCTTGAATAAATCTTTGTTTGCGCTAAATGAAGAAATTCCTCTTTATGTCATTGTTGTTTGCCATTTTATACTGTTAATTTTTTATTGAATGTAAGCTCTCGCATCATAAAGGTTTTCTGTCTTATCGTATTGACTAATCTCAGTTATAGTTAATGCATATCATTTCATATTTGAGCTGCTCATCATATGGTTCACCTTTTAGTTCAATTGAATTATTCTTTGTTTTATTTTTCTTTTCATTCTTCTTCTTTCTTTGTTTTATGGTAGTGATTAATTGTCATCCCACGAATTTGATTGTTTCTCATCCATTATTACTTAGCATCTCTTCTCCACTCTCATGCCCCTACCTTTTGCATTATTTGTGTTTGTGATTGTTTTGGCTTCCCCTGTGTGGATCCTACCTTTTGAAATGGGAGAGGGGTGCCTAACCCCTTCCTTCTAATCTAGTCTTACCTGGGCTGCTTTAACAAGTCCTTGGGGTTTGGAATCACTATTTTTTTTTTTTTATCAATGTCACTATTGAGCCAAAATGAAATTTCAAACTCAATGCTGGTGGGCCCATCACCTCCACTTCAACCAAATGATGAGTAGCAACTCCAAATCAGCCCAAGTGAGTTTATTTTCGACACTCACAATCACAGTTATCAAATTGAATTTGAATATAAAAATGTAATATCCATAGGATTATTATCAAATTCAAATATGTAATTTTCCTATTGAACCAAATTGGATATACCTGAATCCAAATTTGATCCGACTCGTTTGTAGCTCTTATCCAAGTCTGATTGGTTGGACTTGGGCCCAAATCAAGTCTGAACTTTGAAGTCTTCTCTCCTTCCAAATCCCAAGTGGCCAAGTTGGTGTTTTGATGCTCTTTGTACGGATACCCGTTTCATGACTCACTCACATGTTCGTTTTGTGTTGATGTGGCTTTTCTCTATTAATTTCCCTTTTTTAATCATACAAATTAATTTGGAACCCGAGTTGACAAACTCCCAGAATTGTGAAAATTAGTGTTGCTCACAATCCAGAAATTACTCTCATAATTAAGAACCCGAGTTGACAAACTCCCATTTGCACCATTCTCTCACCCTTTCTCTTTGTACCGAAATTTCTTTTTCTTCTTCAATCTTCAAAGTTCAAACCTCAAGAATGTCAAAACCCTAACTCTGGTGTTGGTGATCCAGAATAACATTTTGTTAGAAAAGCATCGAGCAAATGCAAAATAGTTCATAATAACTCTTATGATTCCATCATGGTCATGGTCCCCTCTGGATGCTGGGTGGAAGAAACTAAATTTTGATGGCAGCTGTTTTGGAAATCCGGGGCCATCGGGTATTGGTGGGGTAATAAGGGGAGAGAATGGAAATATGATAGCCATGTTCTCAGGTCCTATTCTGCAAGGTGATATAGTGAGTGCAGAGATGAAGGCAGCAGTGTTTGGTGTTGAAAAAGCCAAAGAAATTGGGATTGATAGATTGATTGTTGAAAGGGGACTCAAACTGTGGTATAGTGGCAGTTAAGGAATGAGTTCAGGCGCTTCAAACAGGCTTCTAAAGACATGATTCAAATAAGATGGATTAGAAGATCAGCTAACAGTATGGCTGATGGACTAGCTAGGCAAGGAGTTCAAAGACATGTTTCTGTTGGGTTACCTTTTTGGCTGTGTTGTAATCAAAGAGATTGGTTTTGGTTTGTTTGGGGATTTGATGTATTTAGTGGACAATGTGGAATGTTCGTCCGACACAACTTGTTGTACTTGATTTTCTAATTAATGAATTTTTCTGTGTTGCTGATAAAAAGAAAACTCTTATGATTCCTGCATCATCCCACAAGTGGAAATTTTTTGTCAAGTGTATTGATACAAGGAGATGAAAGACATTGAAAATGGTCTTCTATGAAATGTGAAATTTGCCAAATTCATCATTTCTCTATTGGCTTAAACTTCTTAAACAATAGAGGATAATGTAGGAATTCTTTTTATTTTTTCCAACAAAACTTCACCATTTTTTAATAAATATGAGTAAAAAGCCTAACAAGATACGTGGACAAGTTTCTCTCATTGGAAGTTGGAGCCATTACAGCCTTCACAGAAACTGAAAATACAGCTAATGCATCAGAATCTGAAGCAGCCTCACCCTTCCTACTCGTACATACATCACACAAGAAGACATAGAAGAAAGAAATTCTTAATGTCATAAAGTTTTCATATTTGTAGATAACTGTTCTAATGAACATCATAAATTTGGGGGTTATAGAGGGGTAAACTTTCAGCAAATGACACTATAATAGGGCATTGCTGCAACAAAGAACTATATTTAAATGTAAATTTAGGTGGATATCAGAGAAGGATGGTTGAAAGAAAAGTATCAAGAAGATAGAACTATTGTGATTATGAAAACATATGAGATGCAAGGACAATAAGCAACACTTGGGACTTGGGAGTTTTTACTAGTGGAGTTTTTGGATCACTGATACTAGAATTAGGATTTTGACCTCCTTGAGGCTTGAAGATTGAGAAGAAAAAGGGATTCTAATTCTTACTCTGGATTATGGAAAATAAGCAACACTAATGTTTAGGACTTCAAGAGCTTGCCGGCTTGATTTTTTAATTAATTTAGATGATTAGAAAGGGAAAATTATAGAGAAAGAAAGCATATCAACATGAAGCGAACATGGAAGTGAGTCATGAAGTTGGTAGTTGTTCAAAGAGCATCTAAACACCAACTTGGCCACTTGGGACTTGGGAGGAGTGGAGACTAGACTTGAAAGTTTAATCTTGATTTCGGCCTAATCCCAGCCAATTGGACTTGGATAAGGAATGCAAATGGATCAGATTGGGATATATCCAATTCGATTCTATAAGAAAATTGCATAGATTCGAATTAGATAATAATCCATTACATTTTTATATTCAAATTAGATTTGATAACAGTGTTGGATATCTTATTCGAATTTGATTTGAATCAATGATTGGTAGTTTTGTCAAAAATTGAACCAAAATTTTAGGGAAACAAAGAGGAACTGACATCTAAAACACAGAACACACCTTTCCTTTTGAAATTTGAATCAAAACTTATTAATCAATTGTGCTTGTGTATGAAATTTGAAAATTATTGTCATATTGCATAGCTTCAAATTTAAAACAAAGCACAAGCCTTGCAGTGTTATTGGAGAGTGATGTTGAAATTTGTAACAAATCCATTGAACCTTGCAGCGAGAGAGAGACCGAGAGAGAGTGAGAGAGAGTTACTGACAAACTTGGGCTTGTAGAAGGTGTCGCCTCTTCTGCCCAATCTCTTCTCAGTTCTCATCATGGCCTTATTTCGGTGAGAATGGACAAAGGAAATGGTTACAAAGGAGAAAACTCGAGTGTATGAGATACTAAAGGAGGAAGACAAAGAGACTTTGAAATATAAGCCTGAACCTTAAATCCCTAAATCGAAAACCATAACATTAGATCATAAATTTTAATTATAAAGGGCATTTAGTTTGATACAATTCCTTTGACCAGGTAGGAGCTAATAATTCCTCATAAAGCAGATATTTGCCTTGGGTTCCATGCAGGTCATAAAAGTGAAATCTAAAGACCATATATCATATATGGTTAATAATTGGTTGCACACGTGCATGGCACATACCCTTATACTAGTTCCAAAAGATCCATGGTAAGATCTCCTCTCTTTCTTCTGAAATACTGCTTGTCACTGCATTTTGTATGTTTTCATAATCAAAATAGTTCTATCTTCTTGATACTTTTCTTTCAACCATCCTTCTCTGTTATCCACCTGTATTTGCATTTAAATATAGATCTTCATTGCAGTAACACCACATAATAGTGTCATTTGCTGAAAGTTCTCCCCTTTATAGCTGCTACACACAAATTTATGATGCTCAGTAGAACACTTTTCTGAAAATATGAAAACTTAGTTCCTTTTTCTGTCTTCTTGTGTGATGTATGCAGGAGTAGGAAGGGTGGGGCTGCTTGAGATTCTTATGCATTTGCTGTAATTTCAGTTTTTGTAAAGGCTGTAATGGCTCCAACTTCCAATGAGAGAGAGCGAACCTTGTCCGTGTATCTTTACATCCCCAATATCATTGGTAGGCTTTTCTGCTCATCTCTTAAAAATGGAGTAAGTTTTCTAGAAAAAGAGAAAGAGTTCTTACTGTATTCTAATTGTTTAAGAAGTTTAAGTTAATAGTGAAGTGATGACTTTTGCAGATTTCATATTTCATAGAACATCATTTTTTATGTCTTCCATTTCTTTCTTGTATCAATATGCTTAACAAATAATTGCCACTTGTGGGGTGATGCAGGATACATAAGAGTAATTATGAACTGTTTTGCATTTGCTCAATGCTTTTCTGACAAAAAGCTATTCTCGATCCTTTATTTTATCAGGTTGCCATTAATTACTATAAATTTATACTTCTGATTTTTTTTCCCAATTCAATTGAGTTTCCTTAAATTCATTTGTGCCTGCAGCTTTGTCTGCGATGGTTTAGATGGTTGGTTCGCCCGCAAATTTAATCAAGGTATAGTTAAACACATTCCATTAGCATAACAAATATTTTTCCTCATGGTGCTTCTTTTAATATTTAATAATGCAACTGACTAGGCTAGTGATGTGCTTGCGATATAATTGATCAGTGTTATGCATACTGTAAGGCCCCATCGCTTGAGCATGTTCTATATCTCCTATTGTTGTTCATAAAGTATAATTTGTGAATAAAATGAGAGAATTTAAGAGGGAACCTTAAGAATTCAAGATGGTTAAGAATTTTCAGAATGGATATTCTATGCTAATTTCATGGGTAACTAATTCCCATAGCCCCCCATCTGGCTGTTATCACTATGCTTCCCAAATACAGCAACAGCACAGCTGGGCAAGGTCTTAGATGCAGAATTTACATGTCATTTTGATGTCAAATGACATAATAGCATGCTTGGAACTTTTCTGAGGTGACTACAACGTTACTAGATTACTCTCATTTTGTAAAGTCTGAGCCTTATGTACCTTAAGTTGAGATCAAGTTGCCATTTTCAATCTTTATTCTTCTCCATGCATCTCCTCTTTTTCTTTATAGGAAATAACATTATCCTAATTTTTGTTCTCTTTTCTTCCTGGGGTTTCTGCATAAGGAGGTTTAGTAAAGATGCTGTTACATCTATTTTGCAGATGGTTCATTTTGAACTTATTCACCTTTATTGAGCTGGATCCACAGAAAATAATTCCTGGGAATTTAGATTTCTTAGTTTAGCCAGTAGTCTCATAACTAGAATTGTAATTAAGATGGTAGGTTGAATTTTCTTCCACTCCTGAGATCTACCAATTAAGGCTGTGATTGGTTCCTCAAAAAAGAGTAAGAAAAGTTGTGGGAAGATCCTTTCAATTTCTGTTACTTTTTTTTTCCTCACCTTTTTACCAAGGAAACCAAAGATTGCCTAAAAGATGAATTCAGTATTATTGTTCTTCCCCAATAGTTTTGTTCTTGTTGTTGCTTACTATATCTATTTTGGTTTTGTTCTGCCTCAAATTATTGGTTCTGATTTGAGTTTTGCATCTTTATATGTACGGACCGACTCTTGTACCTATCTGTGTCATGTTAATATAATCTTTTTGTCTTGTTACTGATAAAAAATGCAAAGTGTTTAGTTAGGGCCTACGTATTGCAATATAGATTCCTCTTGTGTGGCATCAATATCTTTCCCATGCTTTTCCTTTTTTCTAGTGTAAATGCCTGGACTTATTTCATGATATCCTATATCTTTTTGCTTAGGTGTGCAAAGGAACTTCCAGTAGGGACATATATGTAGTTGTCTCTTTCATTGAGTTTCAATGCCTAACAAATGTCATGCAATTCTTTGTTGTGGCATTTATGGCGCATCTCTTTTGCATTTAATCATCATTCAATTTCGAGGTTCATCATCACTATATTATTTTTTATAACTATATGTTGTGAACTTGGTGGTGAGACACAACAGGGAGGTGATTTTTAAAATATTTTTCCTTCTATCTTGCACGTTGCTTTGAAGCATGAGGGCTGAATTGGTTTTGCAAATAGTGATCTGATAATTGTTCTTTTGTGGGACAATTACTTTTTTTTTTAAATGACATCTATTTTGTTGAGTTGTTATAAAAACCACTGTTGTTATGACTTATATACTGGCTATATCTTTGTTAGACATTGAAATTCTCGAGTTGTTATAAGCTGATCACTAAGGTAAACTCCTTGCAGTTGTTTAAGGGCTGGGTAATAGGAAGAGACCGTCTTGGTATCTCGTTTGCAGTTTGCAGATGATATCCTTGTTTTCTGTGATGGGGTTTGCAGAGAAGGGGTAGGAAATTTGAAGTTGGTAGTGAAGCTCTTTGAGAGGATTTCCAACTTGAAAATTAATTGGTCTAAAAGTCTGTTGGCTGGTACCAATTTGGAAGATGAGGATCTGAGAACAATGGCAGAATCCTTGGGTTGTGAAAAAGTGTTTTGGCCCCTAAACTACTTAGGTTTTCCCTTAGGTGGCAACCCTAGAGCTACTATTTTCTGGACCCCAGTGGTGGAAATGTTTGAGAAGAGGCTTAGCAAGTTGGAAGAGGAACTATAGATCATTGGGAGGGAAAATTACTTTGATCAAATCTAATCTAACAAACCTTCCAATGTACTTCATGTCAGTTTTTAGGATGCTCCAAGCAGTGGTAAAAATAATCAAAAAGATTATGAAAGACTTTCTTTAGGATCTTGGGGAAGGGAAGAAAGATAATTTAGTGAAATGGGAAAAGGTGATGGAGTTGAAGGATGAAGGGGGTTTGGGTATCGGGAACCTAAGGTCAAAGAATATGGCTTTGTTGAGTAAATGGCTTTGGAGATTCCTTGGAGATAATGAGAAGTTGTGGAATAGATTAATAACAAGTATCCATGGATTGTCAAACAATGAGTGGGATGCGGGCATCTTGCACAGAGCTACTTTGGCTGCTCCTTGGAAGGTTATCCATGACATTCTTCCTGTGTTCCTCACACATATCAGGTATGACTTGGCCTTGGGTCACCAAATAAGGTTTTGGAAGGATACTTGGATTGGAGATTCCCCTTTATCTGAGGCCTCTCCTTCTATCTTTGAACTTTCCAGCCTCAAAGGAAAACGTGTGTCCGAATTTGTCAGCTCCTCTTCCCAATCAGGTCTGGATTGGAACTTGGGCCTAATTAGGCAGCTTAGAGTCTGAAATTCTCAGTATTGCTGCTTTTCTTAGCTTGTTGAATTCAGTGGTTTTGGGGGATAGTGGTTCAAATTCTAGAGTGTGGGCCCTTGATCATTTGGTTCATACTCTTGTAAGTCCTTGAACTCTCTTGTAGCCACCCCCATTCTTCTTCTTTCTCTGTGAAGGAAATATGGTTTCGGCCCATTCCTCCTAAAATCAGTGCTTTTCGTTGGCAAGTGTTTCATGGCTCTATTAATATTTGTGATTTTCTTCAGAGGAAAAGACCAAACTGGTGTTTGTCCCCAAGTTGGTGCTTCTTATGTAAGTAATTTGATGAGATTGCTCTTCACTTGTTAGTGTCCTGTCCTTTTGCTCTTTTCTCTTTGGTTGCAGACAACGCCTCCTAATAGCTTGGAGGGGCTATTTGGCTCTCTTACTTTAAAAGGCGCGCCTAGGCGCATGGGCGAGGCGCGTTTTGGGGAAAGCGCCTCGCCCAGGTCCTAGGTGCACCCTTTCAGAAGGTGTGCGCCTGGTGAGCTTGATGCGCCCTGCGCATATTTGCTAATGTTGTTCATTCATTCATTGCAATAAAATATCTTCTTAAAAGGCAATGAAAGTTAAAAGATCATTATTTTTTATGTGAGAAATAAGAATTTCAGACCCTAACATAGACTTGTTAGGGCTTGCCTCGAGGATTGTGGTACAAAGGCAACTCATAGAATCAAGAATGCAAATAGTTTTACATCACATTAACTACTTGAAACAATGCAATTAAGGAAAAAAAGAGGTTGTGGGTTTTACATGCTTGAAAATGCTTTATTTGTTTGCTTTTATTTTTAAATTTTCATTTGAATACATTTTACATGTATGTTTATGTATTTTAATTTTAGATAATAGGTTTTTTAAATAATATATTTTAAAATTTATGTTTATATTTTTTATTAACATTATGTTTAATATTTTTTGAATTTTTTTATAATTTTTTGGCATTTTTTTGAAAAATTTGACTTTTTTTTAAAATTTTTTAGCTTTTATTTTTGTAATTTTGCGCTTTTCTTAAAAAAGCGCGCGCCTCGCCTTGTGCCTTGCGCCTCAGGTGCAATTTGGCCCTTGCGCTTTATTTGCGCCTTGTGCTTTTAAAACATTGGAGTAGAGTGGTTTGGACACTTTGGGAAGAAAGGAATCTAAGAATCTTTGAAGACAAGGGAAGAAGTAAGGAATCTGTGATAGAGGTAATACCCTAAGGGTGGTTCATTGGGTCAAAACCTTAAAGCTCTTTGCAGATTTTAAAGTTTTGAAGACTTTCTCAATTCGTGGGGTTCAATTGCTGCTTCATCCTGTAGAAAACAAAGAATAATTGAGTTCTGGTCACCCCCATGTGCTGGGTGGCAGAAATTGAATTTTGATGGTAGCTGTATGGGCAATCCTGGCCCAGTGGGTATTGTTGGGGTAATTAAGGAAGAAAATGGAAACATCCTAGCATTATATTCAGGTCCAGTTCAGCAAGGTGATGTGATGAGATCAGAATTATTCACAGCAGTTTATGGGGTGGAGAAGGCTAAAGAAATGGTCAATCGTTGAAGGGGATTCAAAGATAGTTGTGAGCTGGCTGAAAAAGGAGGAAAGGGTAATTTGGAAACTAAGGAATGAATTGAGACGCTTCAAACAGCTTTCTAGAGATATGCTCATCCAATAAGATGGATTGGAAGATCTGCAAACAGCAGGGTAGATGGCCTAGGTAAACAAAGAATTCAGAGACAATCCATGTTTTGGGCCCTTTTGGCTTTGATTTTTTTTTGTTTTAACAACCTCTTGTCGTATACTTCTGCTCTAAATTAATGAATTAATTTTTCTGTTGCTGATAAAAAAGGCCCAGCTGCTGGCATAAGACATTCAACATGCAGTGAGTTGGGTTATCACATTGGTATCTACAGCAGAGGAATTCAAGAGAATTCATGGATTTGTTACTAGGTGATGGCAAGTGGTGAATGGCTATATTTACCAAAGAAGTCAGCTAGTGCCAATTTGGATGCCCCTTGAAGCAGGAAAAATAACATTAAATTATTATGATAGTTGAGATAAAAACTATCATAAGATGGTTTAGTCACGTGCATAGAAGACCATTGACAGCACCCATAAGAAGAAGTGATCTGTTGCAAGATGAAGGGGTTAGAATGGCTAGGGGTAGACCAAAAAGGACATGGGTTGAATTAGGTAGAAATGATGTAAGTTCTCTTAATTTAATAATAGACATGACATTAAGCAGAAAGGAATGGTGAAACAAGATTCATTTAACCGACTCCATATAGTTGGGTTAAGGCTTGGATGCTGATGTTGATTGTTCAAATACAACTAAAGTTTGATGGTTGTACCCTGGGAAAACATGGACTTTTAAGGTTGATTGTATAGACAACAAGGGCCAAATCATCTTGAGTTACCTTGGCCTATTGGGAAATAAATTTTGTAAGAAATTATCAAAAATAAAAGGAAAGAGAAAAAGAATACATTATGAAAGATTATCATCCAATATTTTTTGTTTTGAAATTGAGGCTAGGGGGATAATGATATAGATTCCTTTGCTGTGCATGATATTTCAGAAAGATTATCAACTAGTTTTGTTTGTTTTTAAACAGAGTGTTGGGGGATGGTGATATTAAATCCTTTGCTGTGCATAATGTTTCAAACCATTGTTTAACTACCATAACATAGCAAGTAGATTGTTGACCAATTACTGGAAGGATATGATAAAAAAATTTTGTTAAGTTTCTCATATCCGGACTGTTCCCATTCCGGCTCAGAGTCAGGAATCTAGATGCTCTCTGGCTTTTCCTTAACTTGAATAGTTAAGCTCTTTTATGAACCATTGCTATTTAAAGAAAAACACTTGAATTTTAGTGTTTGACTAATCTGTCTCCTCTCTTGATTCAGTGTCAACTTTTGGAGCAGTTTTGGACATGGTAACTGACAGGTGCTTTTCTTTGAATCTTTATGTTTTATTTCCAATCAAAGGCCTTTGTCTTCTCCAAAAACAGAGCACTTTTGTTTTATATTATGCATTATATCTCAGATCAAGGTTTTATTCTTGTATGCTTGTGAGCCTTACTTGATCTTCTTTGTTGCCAGGGTGAGCACTGCTTGTCTGTTGGTAATCCTTTCCCAATTTTACAGGTAAAGATTTTATTAATTCAGAACTTATATTATTTCATTTGGATTATATTGTGCTCAGTCCCTGAGAATTATTGAGATTGTCACAGGCCTGGCTTGGTTTTCTTGTCATTGCTTGCTTTAGATATTGCCAGCCATTGGTTGCAAATGTACAGGTGCTGTTTTGTTCCTTCTTGAAAAAATCTATGCTTCCTCCGTTGCATTAAAATTTCCATCTTTAGGCAAACCTATACAAGGTCTCTATTACCTCATTACTTGTAATTATCTTCCCACAAATTACAGAGTTCCATCATTTTTCCTGTTGCAGTACTTTCTTATCAGGTAAGGCCAGCCATAAAGATGTAAAAGACAGCACTAATTGGCTTTTCAAGGCATACTATGGAAGTCGTCCATTTATGGCTTATTGTTGTGTGTCGTGTGAGGTAATTAGTTTAGTCTACAGCACGAATAAATTTCATGAGTTTTCTTCTTCATATATTTTGAAAAGAGTATGCTTGGATGCACAGGTTCTTTACATCATCCTTTTCCTTCTTGTAGAAAAAGAACCTGAAAGTGTCATAAGAGTAAGCCTTTGTTACTTTTTATCTCAATTTTTGTTTTCCAATGTCAATATTTATACATGTTTTTCCAAGATTAGCTTAGTTCGTGTATTCTTTCATGCTAGGTTTTAGTGGATGCTGTGAAAGAGAGTTCATTGCTATCTCCTCTAGTCATTTTAGCTCTCTTTGGGTGGGCAATCAAGCAAATGGTTAATGTTATACAGGTAAACCCATACTATTACAAAGTATTAAAACTTAAATGTGTAACGACTTTTTTAATTAGACCTAGTGTGCAATTAATTGTCAGTGTTGTTGAGAATTCTTCTTGGCTTTCCCTAGAATGATGAAAAAATGAGGACTAGTGGAAAATGGAAAAAATAAAGATTCAATTCATGATGTTGGTCATCTTACTAGATGCAATTACCAAATTATGTTCAAACAAAAACTTAAAATGGGCCATCTACCCATAATTATACATATTCTATTCCTACCTTGCTAACATTGACTTAATGGTGACAATAGAAGCAACATGATCATGCACAATTCTTGACAACTTTTTGTGAATAACTTATTACTCATTGAGTTGCTATCTGTTGTCATAAGCCAGAGTGCATACCACGACCATGGACATTGGGCATCATCTCCAACTGGGGCCATGTATTTTTGAAACAAATTGGGATGTTAGGATAGATTCTACCTTCGTGTTTCCTTTTGAAAATTGTACTCTATTTTGCTGCTTGACACTCTTCTTCCATTTCTGTGAAGTACACAGATCTGCTTAAAAATGGATGTAGATATGCTATTATTAACCACCTCTGACCTCTCTTTTTTTATATGTAATGAGAAGCATTTTATTAAAGATTAAATAAAAACTATCAGAGGATACATCATAAAATACCCATAAAGAAGCTTGGGCTGTGGCCTCAAAAACAAAACAAGATTACAAATGAGCCCAGTGTAAAATAAATGATCTCTATCCATTAGCTGATCTCTCCTCTCCCACTGAACTTGCAGTAACATGTTGGTGGAAGTTAGCTATTTGAATCTTCTTATTGCCCCCTAAAGGACCAAGCTACAGTCTCTGATTCCAGTTGGACCAGGAGACAAAGCAACTATTTGTCCTTTCGCACTTCTAAAAACTCCTCCAATACCTGAAGTCCCAGGAATACCAAGGCTGCTACCTTCAAAGTTTAGCTTGATAAAGTCTTCTCAGAAGGTTCTAATTTTCTATGGCCTTGTTCTTGACCAAAGTGAGTTTTGCAATCAATTTCCAGTTTCTCCAAAGGTCATCAAAGAAGAATTGTGAGAAGAGATCCAAAGCATTAGCCCAAATGATAGCCTTGTTCAAGATGCACTCCTGAACAGTAAACTCATCCCTTTCTTTATTGTTAAAGATCCTAGCATTTCTTTCCTCTGGATCTCTCAGATTTTTTTGACGCCTAGATTTCAATTGAGCCTAGAAAACTGAGAGGAGACAAACCTATGAATGAGTTTATTTCTAAAATGGGACAGAGAATACAAGAAGGGAAAAGGATCCTTGAGAGTAGAATTACCAATCTAGACATCCTCCCAAAAAAGAACCCTATCTCCTATACACACATCATACTTGGTAAGGCTTAGGAAATGGGGAAGAATGCCATGAATAGCCTTCCACAAAGAGTTCAAAGTAGTGGAGATGTGGATTAAAGGAGGACTTAGCTTGTAGATAAGGAAATGAAGATGAAGATGGGTATGGTTGAATGGAAGGCTGAGAGATGGTTGAATGGAAAATAATCAAATGGATGTAGTGGAGAGCAAAAGGAATGCAAAGGGATCTTTCGTTTCTCTATCAGAGTTCTTTGCTAAAGGAAGAAAACAATTGGTCTGTTTCCTTGAAGGGAGAATAATCGAGGATAGCAATGTGTGGCTGATGTTTTGACAACTTTCCTAGACCGAAGAAAACTAGTGAAAAGGAAGGTGATGTAAAAAGTAGAAAATGACCGTAGATCGTTTCTTGACATTCCTCTCTTGTTTGTGGGTAAGAGCCCTAAGCAGTTCTTTGCTATGGCATACAGTAGTAGTAATCCCTCTTTGATTGCAAATTTCAAGAAAGAGCAATGGGACAGTATGACAGTGGTTGAAGCCAAAAAACAAGTTTAGGATTTGAAGAAGGTTGCTGATCTCTTGATGATTAGCTGATACTGAGGAATACATTAATCTTAACTCCTTTTGATAGTGCCAAGGCAGTGCTGGATTCTCGTGAAAACTTGATAGATCTTGAAGCCTTAAGTATTCAAGATGGCTTGAAGACTTTTTCACTGTTTAAATGGTCTCCATCTTTCAAATCAAAATCCTATTCAGTTGAAGATGGTGTGTTAGTTTGGGTGGTTGGTTTGCCTTCCCATCTTTGGAATCATGAAGTAGCAACTTCCTTTGCATTGTTTTGTGGAGCTCATCTTGGTGAGTTTTGGGGAGATCTACATTCTGCAGCTCTTCTGTTGAGTGGAATTAAACCAAAGGAGATACCATTGAAGGTGACTATCAGTGGCTGATGGTTTTCGTACTTGTGCGGTTGGCCTCCTCCATTGAAGTTGCTTTATAGAGGGAGGTTAGTCAAGGTTGAAGATAAAAAGTTGAAGAACTGGCTCTACGTGGCAGATTGAGGCTGGGGAACCAAGAGGGGGGGAACTTTCACATAAATAGATAGACAAACTTTAAGTAGTCCAAAAGAATTGGGTATTATGGATAGTCAGAAATGCAAGGAACAAGAAAACGGCTTGATAGTTAACAGAACTTCTACACTAGCTTCTGGTGCAAAAGAGAGTTGTTTGAATGGGCTATATCCTTTAAATTCAAAGGGGAGGAGTTCTTTGGTTAAGGTGGGTGAACCAATGCCTAGGGGGTGACCCTTTGAGTGAAACAGGGGAGTGTGTAATTCCTAAAAATCACGTGCTTGCCAATTTAATTGCTGGTGGGCCTTTTATTTCTAGATCTGATTCAGTGCCTGACAGGCCCAAACTTAATTTTTCTCTGAAAGTGCCAGAGCCAGCTGACCCATTTAATAAGAAGGTAGTTGAAATTTTAAAGAAGCACGTGACAAGGGGAGCATCTAAGGTAGACGAGAAACATCATTTAGCATCATATTCTTTTAGCTCTTCCAACCATTTGAAGAGCTCAAACGAGGCCTGCTAGCTCGTTAAAGTTGATACCTTCAAAAAATCCTTTTGTCTCTCACAGGACCGATGCAATTCTAGGTGTGCCAAACGAAGTGAGATCGAGAATCTTGAGTTGGAGATGTTGACAGAAGATGTAGACTTTTCTGATTAGTATATTGGAGAGACCCTTAGTCTTTGAGGAGGGTAGTCTAAATACTAAGTTTTTGTTCATAGAGGAGGAAGTACTGGCTCTGACTGGCCTTGGAAAAGAGGAGAAAGAAAAAAACTTGAGTTTTAATGGTTATGAACAAATTGATTCTCTTGTAGTTGGTGTGCTGCAAAGGTATTAGCAAGCCTTACTAAGGATCTGCAGGATACTACTCATTTGCCAAATGAGCCTCTTTCAGTAACTCAGCCTCTTCAGGATATCGGTCTAGAGGGACTTGAAACAACTCTGACACTTTACGTCGAAACACAATTAAAGGGAAAGCTTCCTAAGGTAAGTTCGGATGCAGAGGTGAAGAAGTTTTGGCTAAACCTAGTTTGCTTCCACAACTGAACCAGACAGAGGGAAGGGGCTTTTCTCGCTCACCCTAACAGGCTCAGGTACACTTGTCCATTTGTTTTTGGGTACTAATCTGGTTTCTGTTACTGAAACAGGTACCCTTGTATCACTACTAGAGAAGATCTGGGAGCAGATTTGTGCGTTGTTGGAGGAAAATAAGAAGGAAGAGTTGATGAATGTAACCCCAGAAAAGGTAGAGCCATATTTTAGTTCCCAAAGAGTGGAGAAGGAAGTAGGAAATATAGACTTTCTGGAAAATTTGTGGTAAAGAAGAATAGGAAAAGGAGGAACATCAGAAGTGGAGAGACTAATTTTGAACATTGAAGGGAAGAGGGGAGAGAAGGAAGTGCAAGAAAGAAAAAGGAGATTGATTAGGGACCTACTTAAAAGAGATAGACCTGATATTGTGATGCTATAGGAGACTAAACTTGCAGAATTAGACAGAAGATGGGCTAGAGGTGTGGTGAAAGCAAGAGAAGTGAGTTGGTGCTCAACTCCCTCCTTAGGAGCTTTGGGGGGTACAGTTACTTTTTGGAGAGAGGATGTTTGTAGAACCACCTGAGGAATTGATAGTAAATTTTCTGTGTCCCTAAAGTTCAAGATGGTGGAAGATGGGCTGAAGAGGAATGAGTTGTAGGAATTGCTTTATGGAATCCAAGGCTTATGGGCTGAAGAGTAAACAATGAAAGTTATGTATTGTAGTTTTATGTGGAATAACCATGAAAGTAGTGAGATTAAATTCGATCGATGATACACACAATCATATTAGGTTTCTTAAAATGTGCTTGGTTGGACGATATGTGAACATAGATCTAGACATTGAAAAGTTATCTATTGCATTTTAGGTGTGGAAACTCAATGCAGGATTCTTTTTTTTCTCTTTCGGCAATGTAGAAGTTCTTGACATTTTCAATCACAAACAAGGTCAGTTTTGATGCCCAGAACTCAAGCTAGGGAGATGGAGCCCTCCAGCTGGGGCATTGAGGAACTTGGGTTCTTCAAGTTTGGTGTGGATAAATGTCTACTGCGACATCGCCTTACATGCTTGGTGTTTCCAAACCTATTTAGCCATTGTGGATGCATTGGAAAATTCAAGCAAGTTGATTCAAGGACATGCATATGGAAGAACTTGGTAGCTACATGTGTCCCGGTGGAGGTGAAAGAGGGTCACTTGGTAATGACATCTTGTTGGTGCTTAATTTTGGTGGAGAACTGTATGACATGAGATAGTGGTGGAACTTATCCGATTAGGAGGCTTTTAAGATTGGTTTCGCGGGAAGGAGTAGTACATTTTGTCGTCCACTTGTTTTAAACCATTGGAAGTCGAAAAGTCTCTTTGTTAACAGTGTTTTAGAAGCCCATGGCGCGAAAAGGCACATGGGTCAATTTGCACCTAAGGCGCAAGTCGCAAGGCGAGGCGAGACACGTGCCTTTTTGAAGCAAGGCACAAAAATAAAAAAATGCTAAAAAATAAAAAGTTAAAAAATAAAAAAAAGCAGAAAATAAAAAAACATAATATTAATAAAAAATATAAACTTATATTTTAAAATAAATGTTTTTAAAAACCTATTATCTAAAATTAAAATACAAAAGCATAACATGTAAAGCATATTCAAATGAGAATTTAAAAATAAAATTAAGCATATAAAACATTTTCAAGCATGTAAAACCCATAATCTCTGTTTTTTCCTCAGTTGCATTACTTCAAGTAGCTAATGTGATGTAAAACATATTACATTCTTGATTCTACGAGCCGCATTTGTCCCATGCTTCTCGAGTCATGCCCAAACAAATCCATGTTTGGGTCCTAAATTCTTAGTTCCCACACAAAAAATAATGATTTTATAATTTTAATTGCTTTTTAAGTAGATACTTTAGTAGGACGGATGGATGAACAACATTACCAAATAGGTGGTTCTCGGAGAGGTGCAAGGCTCATTAGGCTCATGCCTAGGTGCACCAAGTGTGTGCCTTTTGAAAGGGCTGTGCCTAGGACTTGGGCCAAGTTTGTTAAGGGAAGAGCAAAGGTTGAAGACACGGGCGTTTTGAAGGCTTTGTTAGATTATCAAGGTAATGTGAAGGTGAAAATGTGTGAAGCTTGTGAATTGTAATTTGGATTTTTTTAGTAGCAGACACGTGGATAGCTAGGATTTTAAGATCTTGAAAATTGAAAATGTTGAATGGGGTTATTTTAAGATCGTAGATTGGGCAATGATTTAAACAAGGATAATCACTTAAAACCAAAGGGTGTTAGGGCTTTCTTTGGCTACTATTTGAATAGATTAAAGTTTTTTAAGAGAAGGGGCTTTTAATTTAGAAGTTCAGACTTCCTCAAAAAGGCAAAGTCTTTATTGGGGAACAACATGCGGAAGAGAAGATCTAGAGAGACAACCAATTGGGTTTGGAAGATTCATAATCATGAGAGCCAAGGAGATAAGAAGACCAATGATGACTTTGGGGGGGTAAGACTGAGGATAATAGTTTACAATGCATTGGTTCTATTGTGTTTGTTTGTGGCATTCTGAGAATCAAGTTTTGGCTTTGCTTATGGCTGCTTCTAAACAAGGGACAACTGGTATTGAGCCGGCTCAGGTGGGGGTTAGTTACTTTGATGTGTCTTTGGCTAATGGCGTAGGGACTCTTCCAGATGACATGGTGGTTGGTTTGGAGAAAGGGGGTAGATCAGAAGTTTCTATGGGAAATGGTGAAGTGCCTAGCGAAGTTACTAGTGAAGTGGCTAAAAATAAAGGTGTGGTGAACTTGGAGAATGACCATATTTCTTGAGCTCTTGAGTTAGTTCGGTCTCAAGCTGAAGATGAGGAAGTGATTATCATATTATACATGTGACTTGGGCTATAGGGGAAGGTGGTTGAGATTAAGAAGATTTTTGGCAATGTGTTTTCATATTGTACATATGACTACGATGTTTTCACAACTGGAGGATGGTATTTTAGGGGTAGGGCCTATGAATAGTTATAAAAAATATTTAAGAGAAGAGGAAGGGAGATAAGGTGCTACTATTGGCCGATGAGAGTTGTAGAGCGGATCATATTTATTCGGAATCATAAACTATGGTGGAGGATGTTTAGGCTGAGGAGGAAAGAAAGGAGGGTGGTTTCAACTCTAAAGAGGTGCATGATTTATTTCATGCTAATAAGATGCCAAGGCAAGGATGCAGGCCCATTTAATCCCTCATTAATAGAGATGTGTAGGTGGATATGGGGCGTGGTGTGTTTTTCTGGGGAGGGGAGGAGTTTGCTAGAAAAGCCTTTGAGGAATGTCTTAGCAAGAGAAGGTGGACAAGGAATGTCTTAGCAAGAGAAGGTGGACAAGGAATGTCTTAGCAAGAGAAGATGGAGAAAGCTGGAATGAGGATGATTTAGGGAAAGTGGAAAGGTTTGAAGGGGAGGATTAGGGTGTGCTTTTTAGGGGATTTGTAGAGCTTTTTCAGTGGAAGGTTTTGTTTTGTTTTCTTTAGGGATGATGGTTTATAGGGGTGGTGCTTTGTTTAGGGTAGTGGGTGTTTCGGTGAGTGCTTTGCGGGTGTGTGGTTTTTATAGTTAGTTTGGAGTCTTTCGGGTAATTCCTTATCACCTTCCTCTCTAATGAAATCTTTACCTTTTATAATCCAGGGGAATATTATAATGTAATATGATTCATAAATTAGTAAACTAATTCCTAATGGCCCATCACGACTAGTACGGGTCATAGTTGTGAAGGCGATGCCTAAGCGGGTCCACCTAGGCAATAAGGCGCCCTTTGAGGCTTGCCTTGCCTAATCGCCAAGCAGTTTTCTATTTCCTACTATAAAATACTTTTTATTCATTCTTTTTTGAGATTATAATTATAAAATAGACATTATTAAACTAATATAATCATTTTGTGTGTTTAGATACTAATTTCTTTTTATTATTTTCTTATTTATTAGGGTTTAATTAACACAAACATTGCTAAATGCAGTATTGAACCCTCAATGACTTAAAAACCTAAACCAATAAGGAAGAAATTAAAATTTTACCTAATCAACACATTTTCCTCTTCCTTATATTCTTCTTAAGGATTCAGCCCATATATTTTTTGAATTTTATTTTCCTTCTTTCTTTTCTTCTCATGAATATGTTGTTTTTCTATACTTTAATATGAAATTTATACTGTACTTATGAAAATCGTGAATAATTATTAAAAAAATATGGTTATGGTACCTAAGGAACTACCCTAAGATTTATGTTTTTAACATAAAAAAAAATCCATTGCCTAAGTGACGCTTAGGTGCCCACCTAGGCGACTAGGCGACAAGGTGCCCCCAGTCTCCTAGCCTCGCCTTGGCGCTTTGAAAACTATGGTATGAGTAAGTTCAATGAATTGATTAGTAGCTTTGGACCAAGGGGGCTCCCTCTACTACAAGCCAATTTTACTTTGTCCAATTTTTGGGAAAGCTTGACTTGTTCGAAGTTAGACAGATTCCTTTCCAAGGAAGGTTGGGAGAGTCATTGGTGGGTTCGATGGCTACAGCATTGCCTAGAATTGTTTTTGACCATTGCCCTATAGAGTTTGCTAAGAACCTTTTGGAAATGGTGAGTGAAGAGATGAGGGGGTGAAATGGAGAGGAGTTAATTTCTAGAAGATTGGAGGAACTGAAACCAACCTTAATGACCCAAATAGAAATCTCAAAGGATGATGAGTGTATAGGAATGAGAATTGAGATGGAAATTGAAGAGATCCTTTTTGAGGGAGGAGGGAAAATTTGATGGCCAAACTTGAGGTTGATGGAATTGAAATAACTTCTCAAGAGGAGATGGTTAGTTGCTTCGTTGCTCACTTCAAATCAACTCTTTAAGGATCTATATTTTTATGAATCATGAAGAATTTTATTAGGAAAAATAAATAAAGTAAATTGGCAATTGGATACAAGCCAGTGTTATCCTAGAAGACGCGAGTTGCGCCTTACAAAACAAAGTAAAATCAAAGTAAAATTACAAGTGAGCCTAAAATAAGTGATCCCTGTTTACCCCTTGCTTAGCTAGTAGTTCAGCCAGCCCATTTGCTGACCTCCTCTCCCATTGAATTCTCGCTATGAGATTAGAAGTAAGCCACTTGAATCTCCTTATCTCTCTCCTTAAAGACCAAGCTATTGTCTCTAGGTCTTTTAACCACCTATTTACCACTTTAGAGTTCCCTTCAATGATCAACCTCCCAAAGTTCCAACTCTTTAGCAATCTGTGCACCCTATATAGCAGCTTGCATCTATGCACTTACCGCAATCCCACTCCATTTGGGCCATAGTATAAGGCACCAATCTGTCTCTCTTCATTCCTAAAAATGCCTCGAATACCAGAAGGTACATGATTGCTATGGCTGCTTCTGTCAAAGTTGAGCTTTATGAAGCCTTCTTCTGGGGGTTTCCAGTCTACAATAGGTTTATCCTTAACTAAGGAAAGTTCTTAATAGGTTCCCAGCTTCCCAGACAATAGCTACATCCCTTTCTTTATAATTAAAAATCATGTTATTTCTTTCTTCCCGAACTGTCCATACTAAAGCTGCCCTAACACATCTCCACTTGAATGTTGTAGGGTCGAAAAGCCCCCTGATTTGTAGAGGCATAGTCCATGTACACCCAAAAAAGACCAGTTTTTTTCCCAAAGATTTACAACAAAAGGGCATGAAATTAGATCTAGATGATAACAACCCTCCAAAAGAAAGGCTAAGGGTTAGAGACTGAGCACAATTGAGTGAAAAAAGACCCAAAGAATTCAGAGTCTAGATTCTAGCATCAGGTTTAGAAATGTCCAAACAAACAGTGTCCAGGTTTTTAGCAACATAGTAGCTTGATCAAGTTCAGAGTCTCTCAGGCAGATCTCATCTAAAACCCAAATTCCAACCAAAGCTAGAGGACATGAAGAAAGAAACAAAAGTTTGAATGGGTTTGCTTTTAAGAAGGGAGATGGAATACAAAGATGGATAAAGGTCCTTAAGGGTGGAAGTACCAATCCATGTGTCTTCCCAAAAGAGAATCCTATCGCCGGTAATAGATCATTAGTGTCAAGTGAGAATCCTATCCCAAAAGAGAATAAACTCTTTAAAGATCGTTAGAGTGTCGAGTGAGTGTGGCTGATTTGGATTGGCCAAGTTTGAGTGAAACCTATTTGGGATTGACTAGAAAGAAATTTTGAGGAAGAGGAGATCGGGCAAACTGTCTTTTCTATGGATAGATTTTTGGCTTTATTGGACGATTTCACTATGGCATTTTATCAAGATTGTTGCGATGTAGTTAAAGAAGAGATAATAGAGGTCTTTAGATAATTTGAGGATAGGTGTGTCATTAGTCTTGGAGTTAATGCCACTTTTTTAGCTCTTGTTCCCAAAAAGATAGATGCTAAACATCCCAAAGAGTTTATACCGATTAGTTTGGTGACTAGCATGTATAAGATATTGGTAAAAGATGATATTGTTATCTTTTATGAAGGAAGTGATCTAAGAAGCATGACAAATCTTAAGAGTATAATAAAATTCTTTGAGAGTGCCTCCAACTTGAAGATCAAATTTGAAAAAAGATGTGGTTGGAATAAATTTGGAGGAATGGAAGGTAGAGTCTTATTACAGGTTGTTTGGATTGTTCCACCTGTTCTTGTCCTTTGACCTACCTAGGTGTTGCTTTAGGTGCCAACCCTAAAGAGAGTTGGATCTGGGTTACTATTGTTGAAAAAATTGAAAAAAGATTGGCGGCTTGGAAAAAGAATTACATCTCTATAGGACATAGAGTGACTTTGATCAAGGTGTAGAGAAGTTACAAAATTAGGAAAAGGTAATGAGGGATTTTTTTGTGGGAATCGGGGAAGTGAAAAAGGATAATTTCATAGGGAATTTGGTTCATAAGAATAAAGCTCTACTAAGAAAGCGGTTGTGGAGATGGCCTTCAGAGAGAGAGGTTTTGGCATGAGGTGGTGGCTAGCATTCATGGCTGTTCGGAGGATGGGTGGGATGTCATCATATGTTGGCTACTTTCATAACAACTTGGAAGGATATACACAGTTATTCTCTCTTTTTTCCTCAGTTTAGTCAGGTATGAAGCTTTCTATTCAATTTTGGAAAGATGTTTGGGAGGGTAACTAACCCCTCAAAGATATCTTCACCTCTCTTTGTTCTCCTTCACTTTATAAAAGAAAGTCGATTTCTATCTACTCCAGTTCTTCTGGTCTCTTTGAATTGGGAATTTGGCTTTCATTGAGGGTTAAGGGATGATGAGTCCACTTGTGCTTCTGAATTGTTACTTGTGCTTGAGTCTGTTTGCTTGGACTTCCCCTGGCACAAAAGGCACCTTTCCTTGTGCTTCTTTCTTCAAATCCATCTATTCCTACTTTGCTCTTTTGGTATTCCTTGTTAAAGAAGTTTGGGCTAGACATCCACCCCCCACCCCCCACCCCCCCCCCCAAAAAAGGAGAATTGTTGTTTTTAGTTGGGAAGATTATTATGATAAGATCAATACATTAGAGAACTTGCAAATTGAGAGACCTTACCTAATTTGTGCATTCTTGTTCTTTTGGTGCAGCTTTATAGAATTGGATCTTTGTTTTGTTTGGATGTAGGTGGAACTTGCCATCTAATGTAAGTATGTTGTTTAATCCGTCTTGTTCGGGTAGCCACACATCTACTTTTGGGTGGCATGCAAGGAAGCGGGGGAATGTAAAAATGTATCATAGCTGCTCTCTTGTGGACTATTTGAGAAGAAAGGAATGCCTGGATTTTACTAAGAAAGGAAAGAAGTTTCTTTGAAGTGAATGAATGTATTTTGACAAGGGCAATCCTTTGGCTGAAAACTTTAAACTTCTTTGCTGACTATTCCTTTGATGATCTTTGTAGAAATTGGCTAGTAGTGGCTAATACCTCTACTAGGAAGAATAGAAGCTTGGTCAAATGGGCACCTCCTCTGGAGGGTGTCATAAGCTGAACTTCGGTGGGAGTAGCCAGGGTAATCCAGGACCTTAGGGTATAGAAGGGCTTTAAGAATTAAGGACAACAGCACTCTCTCTTCATCTTCAGGACCAGTGGGGAGTGGGAGACTTTACAAGGGTAGAGATACTAGCTGCTGTACAAGGGATCCAGGTCGCAAACCAGCTTTTCTGGAGCATTTACAAATTGAATCTGACTCTTAGGTGGTTGTGGGGTGGCTCTTGAACTCGGATTTGTGATTTGGGGCAATATAGACCTCTAAAAAGTGAAATAGCTAACTAGCTATATGAATAGTGTTTAGTGGGTAAGCAAATTGGCAAATGTTGTGGCTGATTCATTAGCCAAACAATGGGCTTCGTGGGAATTTCTTTATTGGGATACTTAGTAACTTGTTCTAGTTGAGTTTCAATAGTCGTAATTAGTTTTTTCTAGAAAGGTCGCATCTCGTGCCTTGGGATGCTTAACTCTTAACCTTTGTGATTAATAAATTTTTCTCTCATCCATAAAAAAATGCCTCTCCCTTCTTAGGAATCAAGGCCAAGAAAGTAGCCCAAAACAGGGTTTAACCTACGGGGGAGACGAAAGCTTCTTTTGAAGCTTCTCGATTTTCAGCTTTTTTGGTTTTTGTGTGCTTGTCTTTGATTCGTTCGGTCTACATGATAGCAAATGGGAAAAGACTATTTGTTGGTCTTTTGAGCTTTCCACAGATCAAAAGACATGCCAAAAAGATGTGCCAAATGTCACCTTGGTACTGCCATCCCCTTCCTTAATCCATTGGTACATCGATTTTTGCCTCCAACATCTCTTTTCTCAACAATATTTCTTCCAGATCTTTCTTCAAAGACCATCTCAAGACCCTGTTACCCCTGACCATCCATTACAACTACTCGATTTGGGTAGTTGCACATAATTTGCTCTCCTTAATTCTTCCAAAGTGTTCTTTGTTCCACTCTTTGATCTTCTTTGTATCTTTCTATGAAATATCTTCATTCCACTATTCTTCCTCCTTATAGATAAAGCCTAGGTGTATAAGCCACATATTTTCAAATCTGAACGGTTTGGGGCCACTCAAGAAATCCTTAGTTCCAATATTAAGTAACTCATTCTTCCCATGCCAAATTGAAAATGAATATCTCCTGTTGGGTAGCAATCTCTTCTAGTAGAGACCATCTGAGTAGGATTATTTGTTTTATTTGTAAATCTGACTACATTAAAGTCTCTCCCTAAACCCCATGATCCATTCCAGAATCTCTTGATATCAAAGAGTTCTACCCACATATGCCCCTTTCTTTGCACCTGTTGGGACCATAGACATTTGTTAACACCCATGTATATCCATCATCCAATGGTTCAAGCACCTCGCGCCCCACATTATTATTAAACCCCCAAAAGCCTCCCATGACGGTAGAAAGAACCAGCCTATGCCTCTAGAGCCTCACACACTTCTCACCCATTTTTGCCACTTTTGTTTCTTATAACATCATGATATCCAGATTTTCCTTCCTCTACAAATCTTTTATTACCCTGCTCTTCTTAGCACTGTCCAAACCCCTAATCCATAATCCACCTTATCTTCTATTTGTATGTCATCCTTCTTAACACCCCCCCCCCCTTGCACTAATTTCTGAATCTTCTGCTACTTTTATTCTTCAACACCCATCAACTCTCTTTCTTTGAGCTTCCTTGTCCCCATTCTTCTTGGAATTAACTTTGACACTCTTTAATTCTTTTACCTTCAGACCTAACTCCCTTGCCAATTCAACCACAAGTTTTTCCCCACTTCATTATTTAACAAGCTCTCAAAAGTTTCACAAACCATATTTCAAATCCATTTTCCATGTTTCCTGCAACCAGCCTCCTCTTTCCTTTTGTCAGCCCCACCTTCTAACCCTCCTAACTTCTCTTTGTGGGCACCTACAGACGTGGGTTGGGGTTGAAATGTCTTTGGAACAGGCACAAGAAACTCATTAGTAGACTTAAACTTATTGACAAACCTACCTGGAGATATGGTTTCAGCAGGATGCCTGTGCAACTGAGCAACTGGATTGGAATTCAGTTCAAGGGAGTCGGTTTCCAACAAACTAGGGATAGTTAAACTAACTGGGTAGGAGGCACTTGACCCTAGTCAAAAGGAAGATATTTAACTGGAGTCCTATTGAGGGGAGTTGAGAATTGTCAATGGGAGACCATGCGATTGTTGCATCTCCAGGTTTCAGCAGGATGCCTGTGCAACTGAGCAACTGGATTGGAATTCAGTCCAAGGGAGTCGGTTTCCAACAGACTAGGGATAGTTAAACTAACTGGGTAGGAGGCACTTGACCCTAGTCAAAAGGAAGATATTTAACTGAAGTCCCATTGAGGGGAGTTGAGAATTGTCAATGGGAGACCATGCGATTGTTGCAATTCCAAAGGAGCTTTTGATTCCAAGGAGCAGTGAACAAAACCACTGCTGAAGGAGATTCCTTCTTTCCTATGAACCCCCGACTCTTCTTCCTAGAACAGTTGTTCTATATAAAGACTTTCATCCTCTTGAAAGCCCTGATATATTCCAAAAAAACACTGCCAAGACTTGAGGCATCAGAATCATTTGACTCGGTCTTGTCTTTGCTCAACAAGAAGCAATCCTCCAAACCTCCAACAAGCTTGTTCAATAGAGTTTTCTTGTTCTTAAGATTGCAGCAATCCAGAGACACTCATCTAGCAATCGCTGAAGGTGCCTAACAAAGAGAGCTCTCCTTCCCTTGGTCCCTGGTCCATGGTAAGTTTTGAGTGGAGAACGATGATGGACGCAATGAACCATCCTGGTTGACCCCTTCAAAGGGCTTGGCCCATTTAAAGGGTGCAGGCTGAAGCCTCTTTAAAAGACAGTGGCTTGGCCCAATTAAATCCTTTGTTCTCTTTTTTCAACTCAAGTGGGGCCCCCTTTTTCGAAATGGACCAGTTCCAAGTTTAGTGAATGGGCTTCTAGCTCTTTATTAGCTGGCCCATTTCCACTTGTCTGAGCATTTAAAATTGTTCCCTCCCTACTGGTGCCCACGTGGCCCACCACACCATTATCAGACATTTTGCCAGCCTGACCAGATTGACCAAGAAGGCCTTGCTTCAGTCTATACCCCCCTATAAAGCTGTTTCCTTTCTTGTGTAACCTCCTCCCCAAGATTTTCCATATTAATGAAGTCTCGTGCAAGTGAGCTCGATCTTAACTGTGACTTCTACTGGTGTAGAATGATGTGTCTTTATCTAATGGGTGATCGGAGCCCAACAATGATCCGGAATCCTTTCTGCCTTACTGACCTAGTATAGTCTATGAGCTATTAACTCTCTAGGTCTTATTTATGATCAGATTTTATTTTATCTCCTATTCTAAATGAATGAATTGTCATAATTTGGAGTGATTTATTCTTTTTTTTTTTTTTTGGTAGATGAGTGATTTAATCTTTTTAATGGTTTCAGATGAAGACTGCAGCAGATGCATGCGTTCTTTATGATACAAACAGAAGGCGTAGGCCCTAATTTTTATCCCTTTACTTTTTCTAGAGCTGGGTGGGGGTTCCCATATTAGTCTCATGTCTCAAGTTTCTTAAATGCTACATTTTCATATTGTAGACTAAAGAGAAAGGTAATTCTATTTTACCACTTTGTTCATGTAAACATTATGACAGTTGTTAGATACTGTTTTCTGTCTGTATTTTATTATGCTTGTAATAAATCTTCATGGCTTTCTTCTACCCAATTTGTTCCAAGGCAATGATGTTACACTGGTATCCACTAGACATGGTGACAAACAAGTTTATTTGCACTCCTTTTTAATATTGGTATCTAAAACGATGATTTGGAATTAGAGTTCAACTTCATTTCAGAAAATATGCAGATTTTTGCTGTGCAGCGAAAGTGAACTTCATTCGATTGCCTGAGGTGATCAATCCTTATTGATCTAGATAGATTCTAATTTCTTAAAATAATCAAGTTAATATTTAAATCTGGAAAGTGTGGACAGTTCATAGGCATGCGAGTATATTTTTCAACCATTCCGAAGTCAAAGCTAGGTTCATATTTTCCAACCCTAACCCTGGCTTAAGTTGCACCCCCGCATGTTGGAACAAATTGATTCTGATCAAGTCAAGCTGGTCCAGTGGCAAGCCAAGACAATTGCATATTGGAAATGCAAAGGTAGGTAGATTGAAGTACTGAAAAATGATTTGAGGGTCAAAATGAAATTGATTAAGCTCGAATAACAGAACAAATTGTGTGAAATCATATGTTTGGGATAAAGCATTGCTGAGTAGAGTTGAGAATCTGCTATGATATTGGATACGGTAGACTCGTGGAACAAGGATTCTACCAGGTTAATTGTTCTTTTTTTTCTTCCGCTTCAGATGGTTATTTTTCATTCGATTGAATGGTATGATGAGACCCAAACTAGTTTTGTTTTTTGATATCTTTTTGAAGGGCTACACAACGGGGGTAGCTCATCTCCCAACCCAGGTGCAGGCGGGATTTGATCCCAAAGTCTCTGCTACAACCAGCAGGAGACCTTGCCAACTAGCTGGGTGGCACCTTGCGACATCCACACTTGATTGTTGACAATAGCATAGATTTAACGGGAGGATTAAATGAATTAACTTGAACTATGTTTTTAAATATAGCAAATGGTATGGCTAAAAATGGACTTCAACCTTCAGTCCTTCACCAAGCCATACATTTTCTTAATTAGATCTGTTCACATTAGGCTTTGGGCTCAGTCATGAATATTTTACACTGCTTTGGTCTCTGCCTTCTGTCAAGGCTTGTCCATGAATAGGTCTAAATCTAAGGTAATGGTCTTCTTTTTATTATTTTTTTCACTTCAGCTTGGCCTCGGGTGTATGGAATACTGGCATGTTCACTCTTGATTGATTAGATAGACTATGTATGTGTCTTTCTGTATAGCAGATAATTCCATGGTCATTTGTTTTCTTTATACACACGGGGCATTACCACTGTCAATTTCTGATGCCTTAGTAGGGATGCTATTTGCCAAGGAATATTACTAAAACTAATAGCAGATAATTCCTTAGTCATTTGCGCCAATTTGTACGCTTTAGGGAGTCACTTTCCACATGGAAAAACCAAGTTATCAAAGATGTATAATTTCCTACTATTGCATCTAATTAGAACATATTTTTTTGTGGTGTTGAATTAATGGTGAATTATATATAGGTACCTTGTTCTTTGGGAATGGTGATAGATAAGTACCCTAAACTTTTTATTACAACACTTGAGTACCTTGAACTCTTAAAAATCGACACTTCGGTCCATCCATTAGTATTTTGTTAGTTACATGGTTGTCAAGGCGTCGCTTAGGCGACTAGGTGCCCTTGGTTGGGTGCCTTGCCCAAACGCCTTGACTTTTAGCAACTAGGTGTCCGCCTAGGCGACAAAAATGACAAGGTGGGCGTCTTTTATAATATCATTTATATTGATGTATCTTATTAATGTATGTGTTAATACATTTTGTTATATGCTATATGTATCAATTATATTTTGTTTTAATGTTTTATTATTGAAATTTAAAAGATCAAAGGGTTTTGATAAGAGAAAAAGAGAAAAAGAAAGAAAAGAAAAGAAAAGAAAGGGAAAGTAACAATAGAATAATTAAGTTATTTTTTTCTATTCTCTCTCTAATTAAATAAAACAGAAACTCAATCCCTTTTTTTTCTATTTTACTTTCCATCTTTAATATTTACCATATAAAGTTAATAGCCTTCTTTAGCTGCTAATTAATATGAATTTGCTCTATTAAATACTTATTATAGTAGTATTATTTTTGAAAATAATGAAATTAATATATGTAAAAGATTTTTATCTTTTAGATTTGCCACATTTTTTAGAGGAAATTTAATGTTCTTAATAAAGAGAATTGTTATTTTTCAATTAACATACATGCTGAATGGTATATAAAATTAGGAAACTAGCCAAAAGTCAAATTTTCATATTATAAAAGTTTTATCGCCTAGGCGACTAGGCGCCCTAGTGTCACCCAAAATCGCCTAGACGCTTTGAAAACTATGGTCAGTTAAACATCACATAATGGCAAAACTACCCTTCCATCAGTTAAATTTGTATAGTTTGATTAATACCATATACGATATTAGTCATCGTGGGGAAAAGTGGCTAGTCCCTTCACTAATTTAATAACCTATATGGTATTAGTTAGACCATAAAAGTTTAACAGAAAGAAGGATAGTTTTGGTATTATATAATGTTTAATTGATGGAATACTAACAGATGCACCTAAGTGTCTATTTTTGAGAGTTCAGGGTATTCAAGTGTTCAGGGTACCTATCTTTCACTACTCCCTAAATACATGGTACCTATTTGTAATTTAATTTTGAATTATCAAAATTTTCAAGAAATTATCAAAGATGTGTAATTTCTTGGAACATGCTTTAAACCGATAAAGGTTATAATTTCTTCACTTTGGTTAGAATGTTCAAATTGTAGAAAGTGGCATAAGGTTTTGCTTGAAATGTTCAAACTGCATATAACTAAGGTAAATGGTAATTCATTTAATTGTTCAAAATAGATAATACATTAATGGCAAAAAAAATGGCGTTGCATATAACTGATCCAGTGTTGTTAGAAACATCATAATATAGATTAATCACATATAACTAAGGCAAATGGTTATTTCATTTGTCCCTTATCTCAACCACATAATATACATTAATGGGGTCTTGATTAATCTTGTCATTGGATTACAAGACAAAATTAAGTTTGAAGCATTTGCATTATCCACATGTGGATTCAGAATTTCATTTGAAGCATTTCCATACAGGTGATCAGTATTGTGGATTGGGTCTGTCCTTGTAATAATCACATTCCATAACATAAAAGTTGGACTTAGAAATTCATCTAATTGTCTATTCATAATAGGTTTGTAATGCAGTTTCAACATCACAATCCGGATTAGGTTCATCCGTGTAGTAATCACATTCCATAACATAAAAATTGGAATTTCATCTAATCAAACATATTTATAATAACAAAGTAGGACCTTTTATCCCATGTTTTAAACCACCCCATTTCTTTTTTTTTTTTTTTTTATGAACTTAAATGTCCTTACTCCTTCCTCAACTAACCTATCATATTGGAATCACACTAATCATACCCATAAAAGAAAGAGAAGTTTGATATATAACACAATAGATTTAACTCTTTCTTTTTCCTTTAATATGAAAAAAGGTAAGTAGTTGCTTTATGCTTATTTTGAATTCTTCCACATTCTTTTTTTTTTTGAATATATATTAAAAGAAGCTCCAACTACTCTAAAAGAGCAATAGAGACTGAAAGACGGATTACAAAGGAATGAAGGATTATAGTCACCACTACAAAGCAACATTCTAGCATATTAAGATTATAAATTACAGCTCGGATTTAGGTAACCCCAAACTAAAGACTCTTTCCCCACCCTATCTTTCTAAGGAGTCTATCAACACATTTGCAGACCTAGAAACCCAATTGAATGAGACATTCAATGAAGTTCCATTGCCATTGCTCCCCTCACCAAATACCCAAACTCCCAAGGTAATTGATCTTTAGCTTTCATCCAATAAATTAGAATTTGATAGTCGCTTTAATAATCACATCTTTCCACCAGTGCTGCAATAACCAATTATGCCCATAAAGAATGACCCTACCCTGTTGGGCCTATGAAACTAAGAAGGATATTACCATGTTGATCTCTCACAACACCCCCACCCCTAAGGGTCTAGGGTTCCCAAGGCAACACCCATCAAAATTACACTTTAATGAGGTGAAAGATTAGCATAACTAATTTTTTTTTTTAAGTTTTTTCCCCAAATCATCTACCATTTCTTGTTTTATAGGACAAAGAAACTCATCATCAATTTCTATTAAACACTATAGAATTGCAAGGCCAAAAAAAGGGAAGTTGTTATTTCACCATTAGACCTGTTCATGGGCCGAGTGGCCTGACGGGCTAGCCTGGCCCGGCCCAACCCCCAGACGGGCTTGAATAGGCTTTTTGGCCCGTGGGCTTAACCTCGGGCCAAAAAGCCCGACCTGCATAAAATTTGAGTCGGGCTTGGGCTTTGCCAAAATAGCCCGGCCCGAGCCCGGCCCGGCCCGACCTATAGTTAAACCTAAGTAAAAACCCTATGTGATGTCCATTTTATTAGGTCGGGCTTCGGGCTCGAGCTCAGACTTCGGGCTTTTTATTAGGACCGGGCTCGGGCCCAAGTTGTAGGCCCATTGGTCGGGCCGGGATTGGGCTCGGGCCTAACATTTTTCTATTAATAAAGAATCAAAGCCCGGCCCGAGCCCGGCCCATGAACAAGCCTATTCACCATCATGTGCACAGAAATATTGCCCTCTAGGAGGATGACAAGAGATAATGAAGAATGATCAATAATAAATCACTAACTTGGATTAATGATTATGACATGCAAAGTGGCAATGACAATTACTAAGCCCACTAACCCAACTAGTTGTTCAAATTGGACTAAGTAATCCTGTACCGTCTAAATTTACTTTGTGATTCTCCCACTCAACACAAATTCACTTGCCACATGTCTGATCCTCCTTGTTATATAACCCATGAAACTATAGAAATAGGGTATACACTGCAGTCCTCACCTCTCATATAGAATTGCACCATAATCCCCATATCCCCTACATGAGGTGATAGATACCAATTTTTTCACTTTTTTTGGAGACTTTCTGAGGTATTAATGATGTGAATTCTTCCACATTCTTTCCCTTCTTTTTAGTTTCTTGTGTGGATTATGCTTCATGTATTTCTACACTATAGTTTTGCAAGTCTTGTGTAGAAATCTCTCTCTAAGAATATATACTTGATAGCTTTGTTAGAAAACAAAACATTTCATAAGGTTGGTTTTGGAGGTATGATGTTAATCATTCTTCCTCTAATTCCCTCTTATATTAGGGTAAGTGTTATGCGTTTTTCTTATATTAGGGTAGTGCATCTTGGGCACTACACTACAAAGGTCCCATGCTTCATGCATTAACTTAAGCATCTGTTTAATTCCTTTGCACTAAAAATTTTAGAGTTTGTTAGAAAGCAAATCATTTAATAAGGCTGGTTTTGGAGGTATTATGCTAATCATTCTTCTTCTAATTCTTTTTTCTTATATTAGGATAAGTATTAATGAACTTTTAAGATCTCTGTAACTTCAATTTATTTCAACCCTATACAATTACATTCATACAACTAACCCTCTTAAAACCTAGAGATTTCACCAATCTCAACCCTAGTGACATATATGTGTTTAAACAAGTAATTCCCCTAATTAAAATGAATTAAGATTAAACAATGCATCCACAAGTTGCACTTCCCCTTCCACAACTAACCCACTAAAACTTATAGATTTCACTAATCTCAGACCTATCCCTCGAAGTATTTCAACAATTTTAATAATTGAAATGAATTAAATACCCCTTCCAACTTAACAATTTCACAAACCATCTCTCAAAGTATTTCAACAATTTTCAAGCTTACTAATCTTACCAATCTTAGCATTGTCAATGATACTTAAAGAAGTAAGTCCATTTGCATTAGCATGTATGAACATCATATCAAATTATCATCATTAGCATGTATGAACATCATATCAAATTATCAACATTATATTCATATAGCAAATACCACATCTTGATAATGGACTTTCACCTACACAAAAAAGTGAAGACTCCTATTATATTCATAAGTGTGAGACTGTTAATCATTCCAACGAGTATGGGGACTCCTATCAACTATACAAAACAAAAAAGGTTAAACTATCAGCAATTGCAAGTATGGGGACCCCTGATTGCTTTACATGGGAGAAGTTGTTACACCTATGACTATCAACTATGAGTATCGATATAACTGCTATACATGTCAACTATTAAAAAAAAGCAATTGTTGTACTTGGGATAATGAAATATACAAAAAAGAAGATAGAGCATAGGATTGTCCACTACAAAAAAAGTGTGGGACATGCCAAAAAAACAAAAAAGAAAGAGTTTTCAAGAATATCTAACATATGGCAAACAAAAATTGTTCTTCATTTAAGAGATGTGTTTATGAAAGTCATGTTTGAGAGACTTTAGTCAGGTCTGGGAGTATCTAATCTTCGGGGCTACATTGCTCTTCAACCTACATAGATTAGAAAAATCTTAACTTAGTGTCATATCTCTAGTCTCTAAATTGTAAAAAAAAAAAAGAAAAAAGAAAACAAGTAGTTAACTCACATAGGAAGATCTAGAGGAGGAGCCTACATCCTCCCTTGTTAATAGGGTTGGATTTTGACTAATTAGGACTAGAGTAGACTGATTTCTTGGAAGGACGTATATGGGATGATGAAATAGCCTCACTCTATTTATACCACCCTTAATTGGAATGCCAGCCCTAACTCTATTTGTAGCACTAGACCTTATAGAACCACAAGTAACTCGAGATGAATATCTCATTTCATATGTTGTTGGGGTGGAATGAGAAACCAATAAGTATGTACCATTGACTTGTTTGAGAGTTTCACCCCTTCAGAGATAATACCTTTTGCCTTAACATGAGGCTTGACTGAGATTGATTAGGTACATGCCTCTACATATATTTTTCAAAAATTAGTTATAAGTCACACCCCTTTAACATATCAAGTTCATGGGATTACTAATTGCACAAACTTACCTCTACTTTTATGTTTGTTGTAGGTGGAGGAACACAACAATTCCTTTTATTATGAGCATATCCATTGCAAAGTGAGCACCTTATTCTTCTATGCTGGGATAGGTTATGATATGATGGGCCTACTTCACCTTCTTTGCTTTTCCTTTTGTTAGTGATTGACCAGGCCTTCTCTTCACCAATGAAGGTATGATTTGGGGACTCCCTACTTTTGGTTAGTACTTCTCACTTGGTGGAGCATGCACAAAGTGGCTATATACTTTCATACAAGTTTCTTGATGGAATGCTTTGTCACACAAGTCCTTAGCTCTACTTATAGTGAATGTTAATACAACTAGTGCATGTGCACATGGGATGCCACTAACATCTCATACTCTACATGTGCATGTTTTGGCATATAGTCTTGTCACATTGTCTACCAAATCATTCTCTAAAGGTTAATACTCATGTAGATCTAACCCTATAACCTTTATATTCCCAATATATATAAACCAACGCAATTATACTAACAAGCACTAATCATTCAAAACAACAAAAAAAATATAAAAAATACTATATTGGATATTACTTAGCTTCTTTTCTTCTTCTATCAATGATACTTTGTGCCATTGGCAATGATTCACCATTAAATATATTGGCCTTCTCATGCCTTTAAAAAATCCTCTCTATCCATCTCTTACAAATGTCTTCCAACATTTGAACTATTGGCTTTGTCGTGGCCTCTTCAATTCATGAGTTAAATGATTCAATCTAGTTGTTGGTAAGCCATTACCATTAATTATCCCCTACCAACAAACACACTAGTAGTTAGTACTACGCTTATATTTTACAAAAGTAATAAGTGAAACAATATTATAACCATAAAGAATGATTACTCATGAAACAATGAATTGTTAGATACACAATCATGTGACTAGTGCCAATAAAAATTTAGAGGAAATCAATGCTATAATTATGTGTGGATACCTTGTCTGTTCGGCTTAAAATTCCACTTATGTGGATTTTCAATACCCAAAGCATCTCTAAGTTCCGTTAGGAACAATACCCAACTATCGTTGTTCTCAACCTCCACCATACAATATGCTATAGGGAATACATGATTATTCCCATTAGCTTATAGAACTACCCTTCCAATTGCACCTGTTTTCATGTGATAGCCATCCAAATGAACCATCTTCCTATAGCATTCTAAGAATCCTATCTTTAGTCTTAAACAAATGAGAGATCTTTTAAAGGTGCCAATTGAGTCTCCTTCTAAAGCAAATTTGTCATGTAACTTTACAATTGTCCTCAAGTTGCTAAATAACAAAATTGTACAATATTGATGTCACAGGGTGTATGAGTGATTCAAGCACCCCTAATCCTATCAATGGCCTTTAATTTGACCCTATGAATTTTCTACAAGTGTATTCCAATTCTAAATAGTCTTCTGACCTCAACCCTAAGTGCATGAGCCAACATGTTTAGATCCACACATAAACATTCTTCTATCTCTACTGAGAGCCAAATGTTGGTTATCTCTCTATTGGTTTTAACTCAAAACAAGTATGGGTTTCATCAAGAGTCTTTGTTGTAAAACTGCCTCCATCATGGTTAAGAGATGCAAGTATCCTCTAACCACATCCCCTACTAACACAAATTGTAGTGAACCTATACTTTTCATTCTTCTTTCTTATGATTTGAATGCCTTCAACTACACAATATTGTCTCAATGCATATTTGAATTCCTTAACATTCACAAACTCCATTCCCTTCGGTGCTCAAAACTAAACTGAAGATCATTCCTCCTATTGCTCCTTCTTACCCTCTCATCACCTGCACTACTTTGACTATCATTATCATTAGCAGGTTCACAACAGATCATTAACATCACCAACACCCCAAATGCCATCACTAACTCCATTCCCACCACTATCTTCATTACCAACCCCACCACCATCATCATTCTCTTCTCCATCATCTTCATATTTTCATCATTTACCTAAAATTTCATCTTCATATCCCATCCAAAACTATTTTCCTCTTTAAAATAACTATTCCCATCTAATTCATATCTTGCTTTATTAACTTCCTTGTCATGATCATCTAACTTTACATCTTACGTTTCTTCTCTAAAAGCTTGTTAGTGACATAGAACATAATCTCACTCAAGATCTTATGAATGGAAAATATTGCTAACATGTCATTTTCACCATTCAACTCCCCTATTCTCTCGCCTAGCTCCTAATTTGGTATTTTGTACTTTAGTGACAATGTTATCAATAGGTATGGCAATTTATCCATAGAAGTTAGCAATAATGTCAATGTAGAAAATTTTATCACTATCAAAAGTGTCTACATACCCTATCTAACCATTCATGTATTCCAACATTCCCTCGTTTGTTTTTTTTTTGTCCACCATAATTTACAATAAATGTGTACTTAACTCCACCATTTCCGTGCAATATAAAAATAGAATCACAAATTCAACCACATAAATTAAAGCCACCCACAATATGTACAGTCGCATTAAACTTTGATTTTATATTAATATCTTAAAATTAAAATATATCCTTTTGTGGTCAACTAATAAGAACTTAAGCACAAAATGCTATAATGAAATGCATAAGGGTGATGACATGAAGCACAAATAAATTACACAAGGTGCAACTAAATTACATGAAAAAAATTAGATGACATGAGGTGCAACTAAATTACACGAAAAAGTTAGATGAAGTGAGGTTCATATAAATAACATTAGGTGCTTAAGGATCTTATGAAAATATGAAATGCATGGAATAGGATTTTGCTTAGGGCTCTTATGCAACCCAATGCTAAATGGATGTAGCCCAACAATCGGTATTTATGTCATCCCTTAAATTATTAATAGTCAAGATTTAACTAACTTTAAAGTAAGTTACCAAAGATGTACAATTTCTAATAATTGTTGCAAATTAGAACATAACTTCTAACGAAGCAGACATAAGTAGTTACTACACTACCAAGGTATCATGCTTCAAGCAATATTGGAATTTAAGAATTGTAACATATAGTTAGGCTAAAATATTATCACTTCACCACATAAAGAAGGCTTAATCATGACTAAGGATTATATATTATTGGCATGTAACTAAGGCAAATGGTTTTAACATATAACTAGTTAGAAACATCTATGAATAGGTTAAGTCCAACTAGCAAATGTTTAGTTCAATAACTATTTATCTTTTTTGATTAGTTAACAACAAAGAATTGAATAGTGACATCAACTTAATTGGCATCCCCTACCAATAGGAACCTTTCAAATGGCAGTACTTCATCACCCATTGTACAATTACTAAATGTTATACTCTAGTTGTAATGAATCCTACCAACAGTTGAGTCTAGCAAATGCTAAGGCTAGACCTGACCTAAATTAATTAAAGATTCTTATGGATTGCACTAGCAAATGTAGTAGCACTTATTCACAACAATCCAACCTAATCATGGGAGTTGGGCCACCATATGCCATTTAGGCATTACATCAAATACTTGATCACCTATTCACAATAATCCCACTTAATTATGGGTATTGGCCCACTGAATTCCATTTAGGCATTACATCGAACACTTGATCACCTGTTCACAATAATCCATCTTAATCATAATTGTTGAGCCCTTGTATGCCATTTAGGCATTAAATCGAACACCTGATGCTATCCTCTAGCCTAAACACCCATCAAAACAAAAGTATGGCATTTGTCATACACATCATGTGTAGAGGCCCATATGCACACACACATCCCAAACATACCAAATAGTGGTTGCTGGGATGCAGTGCCAGCACAAGGTCCAATGACCGGTTCCAAAGGTCATCTGTAATCGTGCATTGGAAAGGCGAGATGTTCCATATGGACAACTATAATGGTTGTTGGAACTAGATCCAGTCTCTCCCCATAGCCATTAAATTAGGACATTAAATTCAGACAATGTTGATGAATGTGGCAGTTTGTGCCATGACTATCTATTTGAGACCGATCCCCCATAGACCACAAAAGCAACACAAAAAGAAAATAAGAAAACAATAAGCCATGGCATACTTTGTGCAAACCTCGATACTTAAAGAACCTCTTCAATATACAAGTATTTTCCCACTACAAAACAATGAAAAAGGGGAAATTTTGGGTTTTAATGCCAACATGACTTTGGAAAATGGAATAGGGTTTTACTTGCTTACTTGTAACCAAGAAAGCTCCTTTCAATGGCACACAATCGTTAGACGTTGCAATGGTGATCGATTTCAAGTTAGTGGTGTCGTGGGTTTTGGGTTTCAAGTGGATGATGAGAGGTGGCAGTCTTCATAGTAACCCAAATGAGTCATTTATCCTTTTTCAGGTGACTTAAACTAAAAAGGTAAGATAGCCATTTCACATTTCTAACATTTTGACATTTTTCTCATTATTTTTCTACTTAGGGGTAAATTTGATGATATAGGTATAATTGACCACTCCACCAGCAGATCACATGTGACAGGCTTGGAGGCCGTTTTCATCATCTCAGTCTTGGCTAAGGGCATCATCATCATTTCCAATTGGCATTAATAAAGGTGTCAACTTTGGACATTACAATCTCGGTCAATCTCCCTTAGTGCATTAATGGCAAGGTAAAACTCGGTCATGAGGATTTCGTTCCACTAACCGCCACAATCGTGGCCCCTGACATGCGGAGCCATTACGTCGCGCCCAGTACGCTGGGCTCCTGAGCGACTCTAATTATAAAAGGAACTCTATGGCCTCAGATACATCTCTTAGGCACACCTATTCACTCGAATTGCTTTTGCTTACTATGATCTCGGCCTTCCCAAAGCCCTCAACTAACATGACTGTTAGAGTCCTCGCCCCTGGGACCACACCCTGGGAACTCTAATGTCTTTTGACTCTTTGTCAGTGAGACCTTCACCATCATTGTCTCAGAAGTTACAAAGCTATCATTGGCTCTAGATTTGGCAACAACATTTGACATTTCATCTTTTTTATCACAATTAAATGGTAATATCAACTATTAGAAAACTTAAAGGTACTCTAAGGGATTATGTAAACAAGGAGTAAGTCAATTTCCTAAAAGTTAGGGGTAGAATTCTGCTTCATTCAAATCCTGTTTTCAAATCCCTTTTTTGACGGGAGAAAGTACCACAAGCCTGTCTCTAATGGGATAATTGCACCGGTGATCACACCATTTAATTTGAGAGTTTGAAGTATATCTCCTCTCTAGAGCTCCATTAGAGTTTCAACTTTCAATTCAGCTATTTAGAGAGCCCATTTGGTATAGCTTTTGCATTAGAGGTGAGTTGTGGTGATAGAACCATTGTGGTTAATCACTTGTGTCTCGAAGAAGCTACCTAGAGTAGTTTCATATTAGAGTTGCATTTCTCATGTCTAAAACACAGTGGCACGCTTTCCAAATTTTCACTAAACATAGCTTATGACATTCCCAGGTGAGACCCAACTCAGAATAAAAGTCTAAAGAAACCATTTCTCCTTTCCATGGGTTATTAGTTTAATACAAATTTTCACCAAACCATCTCTTCTCTTATTAATTTAATATAGATTTGTGTCATGGATTCTTCTAGTTCAACAATAAAAAAGCACATAACATGAGCCTTTGGTTATATTTGTTAGTTCAATTTTGAAGTTGTCTTTTAACTTGATTTTTGATTTCATGTCAAGCACATTTTTTGGCTATATAAAATGGAATAAGTTTGAAGCTCTATAACTAAAAGGGAAAAGAAATTTACTTTTTTCTACTATTTTATATGTAAAGAACTAGAAATAAATAAGAACTTTGGTGAATCAATATTACTTCATTTCCCCTTAAAAGCACATTTTTAAAAGAAACTCGTGCATCGCACGATTCACCACCCCACACCTCCTTCTCTCCTTTCTCGCGCATGTGCATATTTACTTTTAAGTTAATTGAATTCATTAAAAATATAACAAGTCAAAATTAAAAACCTTATGGGTCTTCATTGTTTCTTATAAAATCCATATCTACTCTTTAATTAATAAGATCATTCTTAAATCTCTCTCTCTCTCTCTCTATCTATCTATCTTCCTCTTACCCATCCACTCCCCATTGAACTTTCTCTCTGCTCTCTCTAATAAAGTAGGGGAGTGAGGTTTAAACTTGCTCTCTCTCTCTCTCTCTCTCTCTCTCTCTCTCTCTCTCTCTCTCTCTCTCTCTCTATATATATATATATATATATATATATATATATATATATATATATATATATAATCGGGTGTAAGGTTTAAAGTATCAAAAAATGCAAAGAATATTGAAGATGCAATTTTTTTTGGTAAATAGATGCAATTGAAAGAGATGTATTTGGATTTTGGATATGTATAAATACAATGGAATATTTAAGATAGACATGGGTATAACATGGAAATTCAAATATATTAAAAATATATGAATTTTATATAATCTATAGCTCTAATAAATATATACATAAGAAAAATGTATTTTAATAGTTTATGACTTTATGTGGAGTTTAATGTCACCATAAAAATGGGATGTATAAACCATCAAAATGTCTAAAGGAAACATTGATATACACATATATGAAGAGGTTAACAAACTATTACCATAAATCTCATTAGTAATCACGTAAAAGGTTGCAAAATTAAAAAAAAGAAAAAACAAAGTTTAATAAATAATGGCGTTATGTGTAGTAGAAAAAGTATACTCTCCTAAGAAATTAGTCATAAAAAAGTCTCTTAACTGGATAATTAAGATTATAGAGGCAAAAACTTTCATAGTTGGTTTGATTATGGGATTTATGGCTCGAAACCTAGGAATTTGCAAATGAATATTTTATGTACTTTTATACGCATGGATATAGTATGGTTATTTATCAATGCTAGCTTAACAAGATATCATGAAATGGCCAATGGTTAAAATACTTAAGTTTCAAGTAAGCAGCCTAAGTTTAAATCCTTCTAATATCTTAATTTCATATCATATTGATTTTAAATATTCTTAAATGGAACTAATTGAATTAATTATAAGATGAAGATAATTAATGTTATGGGTGGTGTGCCAAATAAGTTTAGTTATAGAGTCAATTGTGATAAATGAAATGCTAAATAAAATAAACTATGGTGATTTAGTGGGTATTAATGAAGGTAATTAAATTTAGATTTCAAGTTTGAAAGATGATAACAATAATAGGATATGTTAATAATCGGGTGGGATAGGTTGGGATGGGTTAAACGGATTTTCCATTCCTAAAGACGAACCCTATCCTGGACACATATTAATGTCAAAACCTAAATTTGCCCACCCAGTACATGGGTTGAACCAACCTTCTTCTATAAAAGTATGAAGAAACCATTTCTCTTTTCCATTGATTATTAGGTTTTTCTATCTTTTTTTTTATTAATTTAATTTAATGTTGTTTTATTTCATGGATTGTTTTGGTTCAACAATAAGATGTAGTAAAAAAACACTTAATCTAAGTCTTTGGTTATCTTCATCAATTCAAATTGGAATTTGTTTTTTTTTAACTTGGTTATTGATCTCATGCTAACCATATTTTTTGGCTTTATAGGGTTACACAACGGGGGGCTACCTTGTCCCTTAAACCCTTAACCCCAACCTTAGTGGTAGTGGAATTTGGTCCCAGGTCCCACTACAACTAGCCAACGAACCAATTATGCCACCATTTGTTGGTTTTCATGCTAAGCAGTTGATTTATGTATTTTTCACAATATATACATTATATAAAAAGGAATAAACTTGAAGCTAAATAACTAGAAGAAGAAAAGGAAATTATTTTTCTATTATTTTATATATAAAAAACTAGAAATATATTAAACTTTGATGAATAATAGTTATTTCATTTTTCTCTTAAAAATACATTTTAAATAGTAGCCCATGCATTGCATGGGTCACCACTAGTTGAAGAAAATTTAATGGCTCTCCTTTCTCCCCTACCATTTATCTATTTTTTGTTTTTGTGTGGATTTTTATTTTTTAAAATTGGAAAAAATTACTCACGTAACTAATCAATGTTAAATCTTTAATACTTTCATCTCTCCTCATTAATCATTCCATTAACTATCTCTCCTAATAGCCCACTCCGCTAATTCTCTATCATCTCAATCACTCTAGAAAGGTAATGAGAATTTTTTGTGGGAATTAGGGCAAGTGAAAAAGGATAATTTCATAGGGAATATAGTTCATAAGAATAAAGCTCTACTAAGAAAGTGGTTGCGGAGATGGCCTATGGAGAGAGAGAGAGAGAGGTTTTGGCATGAGGTGGTGGCTAGCATTCCTGGTTGTTCAAAGGATGGTTGTCAGCGTATGTGGGCTACTCTCATAATACCTTGGAAGGCTATACATGTTATTCTCTCTTCTTTCCTCAATTTAGTCGAGTATGAAGCTTGGTTTTTCTGTTCAATTTTCGAAAGATGTTTGGGAGGATAACTAACCCCTCAAAAATCTCTTCCCCTCTCTTTCACTTTATAAAAGAAAGTCAATTTTTATGTTTCTCTCTACTCATGCTCTTCTGGTATCTTTGAATTAGGACTTTGGCTTTCATAGAGGGTTAAGGGATGATGAGTCTGCTTGTGCTTCTAAATTGTCACTCCTCTATCCTCATTTGGGTATCACTATCAATCCCCCATCCCTACCAAGACAATCTCCATCCCCAACCCCATTAGATTGAAAAAACTAAGTACCCTATAGGATGGGGAACATTACCATCCTTATTCATATTCAAATCCTATTAATTGGTAAATTGTCGAAAAACTATAATTTGAAACCTAATAACTAAAATTAAGAAAAATATTAAATTTTAACAAATTTTTACTTAGCAACTATTAAAAATTAAGAAATTAATAAAAGTTAGTAGTTCATAAATTAAAAATTAAAATACATTTGAATTCTATTTAAAAATAACTAATATTAATAGGATAATTAAAATTATAATAAAAGGTAAAAATTTAATAAAATAAGCACTTTAATTCCATATAAAAATTATAAAATTAATTAAAATAATAAAGCTAACAATGGCCTAATTATAAATGTCATAAGACTCTTACTTAGAGATGATCATTTCTAACCTAGCCCAAACCTAACTAGATTGAAAACTTTTTGAGCTCAAGCAACTATTTTTTTTTTCCTGAGCTAGGTCTAGCTCAAATCTACACCGACCCCACACATAATGTAGGCAGTAGGATTGTAAACGAATTGGATTCAAGTCAAATCCAATTGCATCTACATCCACATTCAATTATGAAATTTTTAGATCCACATTCATATCTGATTATTATGTCGGGTTTTGGATCATCTTTGGATTTAATGTACAACTATCTTATTTTGTTTAAAATGACAAAATTTTAAAAAGTTTAAAAATAATTATTTTTAAAGTATACATGTATTCAAATGTATATAAATATAAAATATTAAATTTATCAATTATAAACTTTATATAATTATACACATTATATGTATGTATGTATGTATGTATGTATGTATATATATTTTTTTTTGGAAAAATAAGTAGTCGAGCTATCATTAAGTAATTATGAAGTGTACAGATTGTCCTGGTAAAAGAAATACTTGTAGTTGTGCCTTATAGGCCACATAAGTGAACGTGTGCACAGCTTGATTATCTAGTCTATTTATATATACAACAGAGGACTGTGTTATATTAGATAGAAGACATCTAATTCTCGGCCAATGAAACCTCTCAATCTAGTACTTTGTGTTCATGGTGGTATTCAAAAAATCTATTAGTTGTAGGGAATATAAAGCATATTAGTAATTTGGTTGCACCTAGGCTCATTGCTGCTTCCAAACCTGCAACTAAGGCTTGCATTTCAGCATCATAGTTGTTGACGGCCCAGCAAGGCTGTCCTTGTGCGGAGATGATTCCTTTTGAGAGACATTGGAGGATGAAACCTCTTTTTGCATTTCTTGTTTTATCATCATATGAACCATCAGTAAATAACTGCAAATTGTACCTTTGAGTAGATGAACTAGCGATTGTTGCAGGAGTTTGCTCATAGTATTGCTACTGCTTGAAGGTATGAGCTCTATTTATAACATTAGTTGGACTATACTCGTAATTTTGAAAGATGGCTTTATTACAGGCATCCCATATTAAGTAGGAAATTATGCATGCTCTTTCCCAAAATTCCTGAACTAGGTGCATTGGGAGATGCCTACTTAGCGTCTGGAGCCAATTCTGCATGAACTCATGTATCATTTGGTGGGAGCCATATTTATCAGTAATCCCCAATTGAATCTCACACCTGATAGCTCTTACAAAAAGGACAGAGGACAAAGAGGTGCACTGCTAATTCAACAGTTTGCTTACAAAATATATAAAGCATGTTTTAGTCTCTTAACCATCTTGAACATTTGTCTTTTGTAAGGAGCCCATCCCAGAGGAGCTTTCAAGTTAATAATGTGCATCTGTATGGTATTTTCAACTTTCAAAGCTGTGACCATTTAAAGTAAGACACAAAAGATGAAGGATCTACAACTTTGAAGGTTTTGAAGCCGATTTGACAGTGTATGCACCATTGTTGTTCCTCTTCCAGATTAGAAGATCTTTGTTTAAGTTAGGGTTTGAGGTGATCTGCAGTATCTTGTTGAGAGTTGTGGGTCAACTAATGCTTGGAGTAATTCAGTGTTCCAATTTGTGCCAAACATCAAGTCTGCAACTGTAAACTTACTATAATGAGTTTGAGCAGTAGAAACCAATTGGGGGGTACCACGAGGCAAGGAGGGAACCCAAGGGTCATCAAAAGCCAAAAATGAGGTTCCATTTTTTAGTACCCAAATTGAGTTTGTTTTTAATGTTGGGAGCAAGTTATGTTCTTGTTTCCACCATAAAGAGCTCTTCTAAGTTTTTTTTTTTTTTTTTGTTGTAAACAGACTCATGTTTGGAAAATACTTCTCTATCATGACTTTACACCAAATGGAATTTTGAGAGGTAAATAGTCTCCAAACTTGTTTTCCGAAAAGGGCTTGATTCATGAATTTCCAATTCTTGAAGCCTAAATCCCCATCTGCTTTTGGGAGACACTATTTTCTCCAAGCAATAGTGTGTTTTTGTTGAGCATGTTTTTCTCCGTTCCACCAGAAGTCTCTAGATGGTTTATCAATCTTTGCATGGATTTTTTTTGGGGAACATTGTAGTCATCATAGAGAAAACTGGGATGGCTTGTATAACTGACCGTACTAGTGTTGTTCTTCTTGCTTGTGGAAGAAGCCTAGAACTCTAAGCATCTATCCTCCCTTGAACCTTTTCTAGAATTTCTAGTGGGGCTAGGTAATTCAAATTCTGTATGTGAATTCTTGCTCCCAAGTATTTCAGACCATTCATGTCGATGGTTTTTATCTTGAGGATATGTGAAAGTATTCTCTTATGTCGCCTAGGAACTGAACGGCTGAACCAAATGGATGATTTGGAGAAATTTATTTGTTGACCTGACAGAGATTCAAAAACTTGGAGTATTTGGGCCAGCTCCTTTATTTGACTCTTCTCTACTTTATAGAAAATGATGCAATCATTAGCAAACATCAAGTGAGTAATAGGAGTGCCATCTTTACAAATCCTAACCCCTTCAAGCTTTCCATTGAGAGAAGCTTTTTGTTAACAAGCAAGAGGGATTTCCATGCGTATAATGAATAGGTAAGGCGAAACCTTGGCGCAGGCCTCGCTTGAGTTTGAAGTGTTCAAAAACTTCCCCTCCAATTTTGATTAAGTGGGAATGTACATGCATTGGTGAATCATGTTGCACCACTTGTTTGGAAATCCCATCTTTTTAACTACTCCTCTTGTGAACTCCGATCCCATTCAATCAAATGCCTTGGACATATCTAATTTGAGAGCCATGTGACCCTTGCCCCTCTTTTGAGTGTTCATCAAGTGTGATTTCCCGTACTAACAGAATATTGTCAATGACTTGTCTATTCTTTAGAAATCTAGATTGATGGGGAGAGATGAGACATTGTAGAATGGGTTGCATTCTAGACACCATCTGATGGAGGATGATTTGACCCGACCCCGTGAGACAATGACACGTGGACTTGACTCAGCACCACAGCCTAACTGTGTCTAAGTAACGAGCTTGCAGGACAGCTCGCTACGTCATATCTCGCTATAGGGGGAGCTCGCTACAACGCGAGCTCGAGATCCCCTGAGCTATTGAAAGGTAATACTCCAAGACTATCCCAACTCGTGAGCTAGGGAAACCAGCTCGCTCCAACACTTAGGCAGAAAGACTGCCCCAAAGACAATCTCGATGAGGATCACCTCGAAATACCCCTGGGAGCTTGCTACGAAGTAGCTCGCTGCGCGATAGGGTAGCTCGCGACTAAGCAACGCAATACTCTCTAAAAGCTTCTATCTGACAAGACCATACCCGTCAGACTGTGCCACGTCTCTTGACTGACGGCGCAATCCCTACCCATTCAACAGACTGTACCCATGTCTCTTGACAGATGGTGGCATGCCTGTCCTCCCGGGACGTGTCACCCATCTAATTGAGTAGTGCCCTGCAACGGTCACCTATGCAACCCTGGCAGGTAACAGCTGCGACAGAAGCCCAGTGGCGGTTACGCCCGATTTGATAAAAATGCCCCTATAAAAGCCCCTTAGTTGAAGGGGAGAGGGATCTCTGATCTAATCCGATTTTGGGTCATCTTACTTACTCTCGAACTAATCTTGAGAACTCAATGATCTCGTGCGACCTACACTCTTAGCCTCTTTACACTCTTTACTTTCTCCCTCAACATTCTAACTTAAGCTTCGGAGTATTCCCGTCGAGCAAATCTCCCGGGGATCCTTCACCTTCCTCTTCTCAGGTCCCGTCCATTGCTAGCTAGGAGCTAGTCAGCAGCTAGCTAGGAGTGCCTGGATTGTGCAGCATCATTTGGCATCATCTGTGGAAAATGCTTCAAGAAGTTTTCCTCTAAGCTTTTACAGTTTCCTTTTCTGAAAACTCAGCATTCATGGCATCCTCCAGCAACACCGGACGTAGTGCCATCCAAAACACTTCTGGGGAGCAGCCCCAACTTCCTATTGTTTGTATTGGGCAATTCACCGTCCCCCTCTCCATGGACGAAGTTCCCAAATTGAACATGCCTCTTACAATGGCACCCGTGGTCACTCCACTCCCTCCCAACGGTTGGAGCAACCTTTGTTGAACCCTCGGTTGTGCCCCCAATGGTCAACCTGAACCAGTTGGAGGATTTAATGCAGTGCATACGAGCCATGCAAGCTCAAATGCAACAATTTCAACAATTCCAACTCTATCAACAACACGTGTTGCACAAGGTTTCCCAATACCAATATCAACAACAGCTTCTCTCTCTACCTCAGGCCCAGTCGTCGCTTCCCCCTTGGCATCCGACCATGAAGCAGACCAAGCCCTCCCGCCGGAGTGAACGACCTCGCCGGGGAGAGCCTCCCTGGCCCAAGATCCCGTCAAGAGCCAAGCCTCTTCCCATAGCCAAAAGGAGAGGCCAGCCACCCCCGCCTCACAGCCTATGGGCAGGTCGGGGGCCTCCCAACTAACCAAGCCCGAATCGCCTCGGCCTTCGCGGTTCAAGCACCCACTCGCAAAGAATCGGTTTGAGGTTTTGGCCACAGACTATAGGCAGGGCCCTTCGGTTCAAAGCCACCACCAGCGGTCTGAGCCCATCGAGCTCGGTGACACTGAAGCATCAAGCACCAACGTCGAGCCAGTGAAGACACTAGAAAGCTCGCCAAACTGCTACCCGAGTCTCTCCCGAGTTCAAAGGAAAAAAGGAGGTATGATCAAGTGAAGTGAAAGCTACCCCTCTCCTCTCAGTTTCTCCCCCATTATCTCCATAACTCCTTGTTGTTCCGATGCCAAGGGACTTCAAGCTCCCTCAACTGGACAAGTATAATGGATACTTCGATCCAAATGATCACATGGACGCCTTCCAGTCCCAGATACACTTGGCAAGAACTAGGGAATCCTGCATCTGCGTGGCCTTTTCCACCACCTTCAAAGGGGTAACCCGTACATAGTACCGTAACCTCGTGCCTAGTTCGATAAGAAGTTGGGCGTAGTTCATGCAGGTTTTCACCTCCCGCTTCGTGGAGGGATAGGAAATCCATCACATGGACGCCCAAGATTGCGGAATAAAGGGGGCAAATTTCAAAATTTTTTTCTTTCCCTTCAACTGGGAATCAAATTCCCTATTTAGAAAATCATATTTTCAAGGATCATTCTTCAACCATAAACTGAACCATATCTGAACCAAAAGGAGGAGAGAGAGATAATACCTGATACAAAGAAACAATATCTCTCAATGGAGGTGTTCACGCCCAAGGTAGAAACCAAAATCTGCTCCCACTGAAGATGGCGCAGTGCAAGGTGGAGTAGAATCAGTAGTGTCCTTCCTAAGAACTTGATTCTTCCCAAGAATCACCTGGATGGCTACTGAATACAACTCCTACCAATCTATTCTGCAAAAGATTGGAATCAAGATCCAATCTTGATTTCTCCCAAGCAATGAAGATCGAACTGCTATAGGCGGCGACTGCAGGAAGGAGGCGGCCAGAGAGAATTTGCAGGGTGCAGAATTCTCTCCTCTGTGATCTCAGCTCTGAAGACAAGACTTGAGTCTGTTGGATGTTGTGTCTAAAGGCTGCCGCCCCCTCTTCCTTTTATAGACTTAAAGGGATCAGCTCCTTATCCCATTAGGAGTTGCTAACCCAAATCATATCTGGATTAGAAGTCCCTTTAAGATAAGGGATAATCCTTATCTTATCTGCATATTAGATCAGCCAGCTCCTAATTGAATTAGGAAGTTTTCAAATCTAAATCTTATTTAGATCTTGGATTCTCTAAGTGGATAGGGTGTGGGCCCAATCCTATCAGCTGATCTTATCTCAGAATTTGCCCCTTAATGACTAATCAAATTAGTCCAATTCGAAATGGGCTTAAGGCCCATTTTGGGTTATATATTCATTAAGCCTTTCAAACTGCTGCCCAGTTGGGCTTCCTTGTATGGCGTGGGACTCAAACATTGATCTACACATAAACCACATGGGTCCAGCCCAGCCTTTGTTATAAGGCCTGGCCGAATACACTGTTATGGATAGTGCACCCCCCGACACCCATCAGATGGGCTCTATGGGCCCAACACTTACCCTAAGTGGTCCCTGGGCCAAGTCACCTTGTAACACCCAGGGACTGTAGGCAAATGCAAGATTATCCCATCAGGTATTATCCTCAATGGCCTTACACTTAACCTCTCAGCCCATAATGATCATACACTGCCCGACAAGAGAGGACCTCTCCCTCGGCTGCAAGGAACAGTGTTGCACTCTCTCAAATATGGATCCCGGGAATTAAAACCTATTTGCAAACATTTCGAAACCATAATATATATACTTTTATATCTCATATAAAATATATTTTGCAAAAAAAATCTCAACGATTGAAATCGGTTGCCGGCAGTCTTGGTTTCCATCAGTGAGAGTGCATCCCCGATCATTACCTTTGTCCAACAAAGGGGCTGATCCTGTCACTATGATCACCCACTCAGATGAATTCTCAGACTGTCCCAACATACCCAGGTTTTGACCCCCGCTAAGGATCTCACTGAATGGTACATCAAAGACAGCCCAATCCGACACCTAGTGCAGTATCATAATCGAGTCTAGGGGTCGGGTGTAACTTTCTAGTTTTTCCCATCAATCTCCAAGGTCCAGGGTAATACTGGAAATCTGGTACAGTTCAAAGATTCAATTAATTCCACACTGTATGTGCCTAGGGTCTCACCCTGGTAGCTGAGACAAGCCACCCCAACCGACTTGGTGGCACCACAATGTCAGCCTTGTCAGGATAGGTCTCCCCAGACCGACCCACTGGCTGTGAACATTCTAAACTAACACGAGTCTCATTAAGTGTCCAGTTTAAGGGTATTACACAGAAACATCCTCATGGCGATCAAGGATGCCCTGTACGTGAAGTGGCCACCTTGGCTAAAGGCGGACCCTAATGTTAGAAATAAAAATATGTATTGTAGTTTTCATAAAGATCACAATCATAGCACCGAAAGTTGTAAAAACCTCTGTGATGAGATAGAAGAACTCATCCGTCGTGGATATCTGAGAAATTTTGTACAAAATAATAATAATTATAAAACATGTCGGCCAGGGGAGCAGAGTAGGAACGCTCCCGAGTCCAGTAGGCAAGCGGAACAGCCACAAAAGCAGCCCCCCGAAGAGAGACCAATTTGGGGGACCATCCACGTCATAGTCGGATGCTCGATTGTGGTGGGTTGTATCCCAGCTGCAGCTCGCGCATCATCTTGCGAAGCCGCCAGGGAAGAGCAGAACCCCCCAAAGCGGCCAAGGTTGGAAGATCCCTTCTTCATAGAAGATGACACGCATGGGGTCCACTACCCCCATAATGATGTGCTCGTCATAAAGGTGAGGATCAACGACTTCAAAGTCAGGCGCATCCTCGTCGACTCAGGCAGCTCAACGGACATCCTCTTCAAAGCAGCCTTAGACCAACTACAACTCTAGGAGAGTGACCTAAAGCCCATGAACACTCCCCTGTTAGGCTTCAACGGGAAGGAAGTCAGGTCCCTAGGAAGGATTACAATACCCGTGGAGGTCGGCACTTGGCCTAGCATAGTGAGGCTCAACGACGATTTCTTAGTGGCCCCCTCCCCATATAATGCCATAGTAGGTTGGCCGATTACCCATGCCTTACGGGTTGTGGTGTCCACCTACAACATGGCCATGAAGTTCCCCACGGACTTCAAAATTGGGATAGCGCGAGGTGATCAGTTTGAGTCTTGCAAATGCTATATCGTCGCCCTTAAGGGAAATGCCAAGGTGACCGATGACCTCGAGTTGGAGCGACCTACGAAGCAGAGCGAGGAGCGAGCTGCGCCCATAGAAGAGACCATTTCCATCCCAGCCTCGGCAGAGGATCCAGCCTGAACACTTCAGATCGGTGCTTCCATCAAGGAGCCTCTGCGATCTAAACTAGATCGCTTTTTACTTGAGAATTTATATGTTTTTTCCTAGTCCGCGGTAAAATGCTCGGTATAGACCCTAGCATCATAACTCATAAGCTTAATATCGATCTTGTAGTTAGGTTCGTTAGACAAAAGAAACGCAACGTAGCCCTAGAGCGATGGAGGGCAGTCAACAAGGATGTCGGGAAGCTCATTGTAGTCGATTTTATCAGGGAAGTCCATTACCCGAGCTGGGTGACCAACCCCATTCTGGTGAAAAAGGCTAACGGTGAATGGCGCAAGTGCGTCGACTACACCGACCTGAATGAGCTTGCCCAAAGGACTGCTTCCCACTCCCTAGGATCGACCGTCTAGTGGACGCAACCTCGGGGCACGAATTGCTAAGATTTCTAGATGCCTATTCGGGGTAAACCAGATCAGGATGGACCCGACAGATGAAGAAAAGACTGCCTTCAAAACTGAGCTTGGCCTGTACTGCTACAAGGTCATGCCCTTCGGGCTAAAAAATGCTGGGGCAACCATTCAAAGACTTGTAAGTAAACTGTTTGAGCCATTGATTGGCCAAAAAGTAGAATGTTATGTAGACGATATGGTTGTCAAAACCCAATTCTCATGCAACTTAATACAATACTTCAATACTTGAATTTAGTTTTTGAAATCCTGCATAGATTTAATATGAAGCTAAACCCGAATAAATGTGTCTTTGGCGTCACCTCGAGTAAATTCCCAGGATACATTGTTAACCAGCACGGCATTGAAGCCAACCTGGACAAAATAAAGGACATCCTAGATATGAGACCACCCCGAAAAGTGAAGGAGGTTCAGAGGCTGAATGGTCGAATAGCCGCTCTGAGTCACTTCATGTCCAAATCGGCAGATCACTACCTACATTTCTTTAAAGCAATTAAAAGAAAAGGGTTTGAATGGACCCTAGATTATCAGCTCGCATTTGACGAGCTCAAAAACTACCTCGCCAGCATACCGGTCTTAACCCTGCCCGAAGAGGGCGATGTTCTAGAGTTGTACCTCTCGGCAAGTGATGAAATGGTCAGCTTGGTACTAATAAAAGAAGTAGATCGGGTCCAACAACCTATCTACTAAGTTAGTGAAGTGTTGTAGGGAGCAGAGACAAGATATCCGGAGATAGAAAAATTGGCCTATGCACTGGTTATAGCAGCCCGAAAGCTCCATCCGTACTTTCAAGCTCATACCGTTATCGTCCTCACCAACAATCCTCTGAGGAAAGTCCTAATCAAGCCTGAGGTCTCTGTTCGACTGACGAAGTGGGATGTTGAGCTCAGCAAGTACGATCTCCAATACAAGCCATGAACGACTATTAAGGCCCAAGCCTTAGCAGACTTTGTCATGGAGTGCACTTTTAGCTCCAAAGTCCCCAAGTCGGTTGAGCATGAGGCCCCCAGTTTGGGCGAGCCCAGACCTCCCAAGCCAGTTGACTTCGAGCACCGTGAGGTAGTAGCCAATGCGGCATCTCTCCAAGTTAGGCCAAGCGCGAAGTGGGATGAGGAGCCCTAGATCCTTCACGTAGACGGCTCCTCGAACCAGCAGGGCAGCGGAGCCGGAATAGTTCTACACGGCCCAAGTGGCACAAAACTGGAGTACGCACTACACTTCGAGTTCACGGCATCCAGCAATGAGGCAGAGTATGAAGTGTTGATAAATGGGCTAGCTCTAGCCAAAGAAGTGAAAGCCAAGCATATCATCATCTGCAGCGATTCCCAACTCGTGGTCAATCAGGTCATAGGTGAACACAAAGCTCGCGAACCGGCTATGATTGCCTACTTGGCCAAAGTAAGAGAGGCATTGCTCAACTTCTAGTCACACTTCATTAGGGAAGTCACGAGGTCGGAGAACGTTGAGGCCGACGCCCTATCTCGGTTAGCCAGCACCAGTGATAACACCATGAGAATCGTGTACATAGAGAACCTGGCTCGACCTAGCATTCTCGGGGGATAGAGGAGGTCGCTCCTGTCATTCAAGCCGAGCCAAGCTGGATTGACCCGCTCGCAAGCTTCCTGCTACATGGGACCCTCCCTGCAGATCGCAATGTCACCAGAAGGGTAAAGCATCAGGCGACCAAATACGTCATGATAGACGAACGACTGTACCGAAGATCCTACATGCTCCCCTACCTGCGCTGCTTGCGACCTTCTGAAGCCGAGCTCGTACTCCATGACACTCATCAAGGCCTATGCGGCAGACACTTGGGGGGCAGAGCCCTCTCCCAAAAAGCACTACGACAGGGGTACTACTGGTCAACAATGAAAGCAGACGTTGTTGAGCTCGTAAAAAAGTGTGACAAGTGCCAGAGGCATGCCAATATCCACCATTAGCCCGCTACCAACCTCAAGTATCTCACCAGCCCGTGGCCTTTCGCACAATGGGGCATTGATATACTCAGACCGTTTCCACCAGCGACAGGCCAAAGGAAGTTCATGGTGGTAGCAGTGGATTATTTCACCAAGTGGGTAGATGTTGAACCTCTCGTAACGATTACAGCCCAAAACGTCCAGAACTTCTTTTGGAAGAACATAGTGTGCCACTTCGTGTTACCTCGGGTACTAATTTCTGACAATGGTAAGCAGTTTGAGGACATTAAATTCTAGAATTGGTGCCAAGACATGGGGATCCGATAGAACTTCACTTCAGTCACACATCCTCAAGCAAACGATCAAGCAGAGGTTACAAACAAAACTATCCTTCGTAGACTGAAGGCATGGTTAGACCGAGCTAAGGGACTATGGGAAGATGAGCTACCCAGCGTTTTATGGGCTTACCTAACCACAGAGAAGACCACCACAAAAGAGACTCCCTTTAACCTCACATACGGCAAAGAAGCAGTCATCCCAGTTGAGATCAAGGTTCCCTCGCTATGATTGGAAGCTTATGATGACAAGACAAACGAAGATGAGCTACGTACCAACCTCAACCTACTCAATGAAGTAAGGGACCTCGCATATATCAGGACCGTAGCTTACCAGCAAAGAGTAGCTCGGTACTATAACACCAAGGTCAAGAAGCGGAACCTCCGCGTCGACGACATGGTCCTTCACAAAGTTATGGTACCAAAGCCCGACGTTGGCAAGCTCAGACCGAATTGGGAATGACCTTAACGAATGAAACAGGTACTCGGGGAAGGAACATATGAGCTCGAGACCCTTGAAGGGAAACAAGTACCTCGGGCATGGAATATTGTGAACTTAAGGCAGTATTACCTGTAACTACTGAATAGACCATGAGTCACTCTCAAAGCCTAAGGGTCAAAATGTTGAGCTAACATGACCTTGGCGCAATAAGACCCAGTCGCCTCTATGGCATGGGTGAAGTACTGAGTAGACCACGAGTCACTCTCAAAGCCTAAGGGCCAAAATGTCAAACTAACACGACCTCGGTGCAATAAGACCCAATTGCCTCCATGGCATGGACGAACTCCAAGGGCAAACCATAAGTCACCCTCTCAGCCTAAAACATTGAGCTAACTAAGACCTCAGCACTATAAAAGACTTAGCCAATTCATTGATAAAGGCAAGGTATGAAATATCAGAGGCGTAAGAAGCTCAGGTCTGAACCCTACGAAGCATAGCTCATCTCAATACATCAGTTGGACCAAGTAAGGAACGACCTACAAACATATAGATCAGGCATACATTGTACTTCGCGTTTTTCTATAAAGATGCCTCAAAACACTAAGGGATAGCTCGGGGTAATAATTACCAAAAAATCCTATTTTGGGTATGTAGCTCTAATAGCTCGAGTGATGAAATCGCTTTGGCAAAAAAGTTAAAAGAGCACACCATACTTAGAAGGAAAAGAAAAATTCCATCACTGTTTCATAAATAAAAAAACCGAGGGAAAGTTCAACAAGAAGTAAAAAAGGAAACAACTGTCCAAGAAGAAGATTTTTGAAAACCAGGTTTTGGCACCCAAGAACCACCAGAAATCAGTAAGAAAAGCAAGAAAACAGAGCCGCCAGCCTCAAGGGTCCACCTCCACCACCTCGTCCTCCGGGGAGTCAAGCTTTTCCTCCTCCGCTTGGCTCGCCGTCTCGGGAGCCAAGCCCTTCATTGTGATGCCATCGAGGTTGAGCCCAGAGGACTTCTTTCTGACTAACCAGCGGTAGAGCTTGAATCTAAAGCGGTACGAGCTCGAGCCATACTCCACTTGGGGGTCGTGATACTCCTGGAAGTCCTTGAAGTCCCAGACTACCTTAGCCCACTTGTTCCACCATGGTGTCGAAGTTCCGAGTTCGGTCCAGAAGTGTAGACTCCAAGTTCCGAACCTGGTGGCGAAGTAGCTCTCTCTCCGCTGCCACCCTCGACAACTCCTCCCTGTAGTGCGCACTCTCCTTAGAAAGCATGGTGATCTGCGCCTCCTGGTCACGGGCGAGCAGCTCCTGGGCCTCGCTCCCCTTGCAAGTCTGAAGGAGCTCACCTCGAGCCTAGTCGAGCTCGCCCTGGAGCTTTTGAACGAGGACCCTCTAAATAGGAGCGTCGCCAGAGTGGATGTTGGTCTGGAGGGCCATGGCATGGATGGAGGAGTTCACCTGCCAAACAAGGGACTAAGGTTAGAAAACAACAAAAGAAAGGAAAGAATGAGAAGAAAAGAAGAATCACCACTTACCACCATACAATGAGAGGCGGCGAGCGTGGCGAGCGACCTGGGCTCCATCTCCCACCACTTAGCAACCTCCTCGTGGCAGATCGCCCTTCGGCTCTTCCGCCCAACCATGAGGTAGTCATTGACACCCTCCCAGTCCCCCGCTGGGAGCTGCAGGTAGGGGAATGGGCGGGAAGGACTAGGAGGAATCACCCCTTGCCTCGGGAGCTCGCCCTCCTCGAGGCCACCCTCTTCGGCACCTCCTTCAGACAGAGCCAGTGGAACTTCAGGCGGTGGAGAAACAAAGACTGGCTCAACAGACTCGAACTCAGTAACCCCAGAAGTAGGAGTTCGGTCAGGACGTGACCTCTTTGCCTTACACTTCTGGTTGCTGGAAAGAAGGCGGCGCGCGTCAACACTAGACATGATGGCTACCAAGAAAAACACAAGGTATTAGTCCAGTAAAATATATATATATATATATATATGTATACATATATGATATATTTTTACAAGGCACTACGCAACCTAAAAGGTAGCCTACCTGGACTCTGGCCAGCCTGTGTGAGCTTCTCCTCAATCAAGTAATCTAAACAGAGAAGGCCTACAGCTGCCCAGGACAGCAGCGTTTTCCAAGTTTCAAAGTCCAACTCAACCTTGGGGTCCTGGATGGCGCTCCTCCAAGAGGTTGGGAAGGGCTACCCCTTGGGGTTACGAACCACAAAATAGTCCCACTTCTAGGCGGGAACCCTATTCGGCAGGTCGTGCAGGAGTTTAAAGTTGTGGTGGTATGGTCCCAACTACATTTCGGATGGTGTTGGGATGGAGTTGGTCAATGGTGACGTTAAAATGATTCAACACCTCCACTATTAGGAGGTGCAGGGGAAAACACAGGCCAGCCTCGAGTTGTTCCTAGAAAATTACTATGTCATTGGGACCATGCTCCTAGGGAAAGTTACCGATGGGGAGCCTATAGATAAGGTCCCTAGGAAGGTGAAAGTAGCGGACTAGAGATCTGAGTCTCTCCATCATCATAGAGGAGGGACCGAAGGTGTCAGGCTCTCTGCCCCGAGAAGTAGAAGCCACATCGCCGGAGGCCTCCGGAGCCTACTCCCAAGCTCTCCTTGAGCTCGAGGGGGCATCATCCTCCTAGTTACCATCCTGGGGATAAATGTGGTGCGGATACCCAGACATGATTGACATAATGAATAAGACTCACCGGAAATATGAAACGGTGTGAACAGATGAGCTCGCGTAGACTAGATGGATGCGCGACCTCAGAATCCAAACACAACAAGTTAGCATGAAAGAAAATGAGGCCTGGGGGCCCTCCTATTTATAGCCATGGTGCCCCTAGATCAATGGTCTAGATTGAGAGATCTGACGGTTCACAGTCAAGCTGACCGCACGTCTTCTAAAACTGAAATATGACTAGCTGCACGTCTCCCATGATTTAGGTAATGATGGCTACACGGCATCTAGAGTTAAGGGCTGCTTTAGTGCGTTTCTCAGCATTCGAAACATCAAAAATCCCCTGACTTCTACAAATGCATTTAATGCGAGCAGTCAATCAAGTTTGAACTTCGATCAAATCCACCCGTCGCAGTTCATGAACTCCTCACGCTAAGGTAGCACTCTTAGCCCGAGGAGTGGGGGGCAATTGATGGAGGATGATTTGACCCGACCCCTTGAGACAATGACACATGGACCTGACTCAACACGAGCAACAACTCAGCACCATAGTCTGACTACAACTAAGTAAAGAGCCTATAGGACAACTCGCTACGTCATAGCTAGCTATAGGGGGAGCTCGAGGTCCCTTGAGCTACTGAAAGGGAATACTCCAAGACTATCCCAACTCGCGAACTAGGGTAACCAGCTCGCTCCAACACTTAGGCAAAAAAGACTGCCCCAAAGACAATCTCGATGAGGATCACCTCGAAGTACCCCTAGGAGCTCACGACAAGATAGCTCACTGTGCGACAGGGTAGCTCGCGACTAAGCAAAGCAATGCTCTCAGGAAGCTTCTATCTGACAAGACCGTACCCGTCAGACTGCACCACGTCTCTTAACTGATGGCGTAGTCCCTGCCCATTCGATAGACTATACCCACGTCTCTTAACAAATGGTGGCATGCCTGTCCTCCCGGGACGTGTCACCCATCCAATTGGGTAGTACCCTACAATGGTCACCTGCGCAGCCTTGGCTGGTAACGACTGCGACAGAAGCCTAGTGGTGGTTACGCCCGATTTGATAAGAACGCCCCTATAAAAGCCCCTTAGTTGAAGGGGAGAGGGATCTTTGATCTAATCTGATTTTGGGTCCTCTTACTTACTCTTGAGCTAATCTTGAGAACTCAGTGATCTCGCGCAACCTACACTCTTAGCCTCTTTACACTCTTTACTTTCTCCCCAAACGTTCTAACTTAGGCTTCAGAGTATTCCAGCCAGGCAAATCACCTGGGGATCCTTCACCTTCCTCTTCTCAGGTCCCATCAATTTCCAGCTAGGAGCCAATCAGCAACCAGTTAGGAGTGCCCAGATTGTGCAGCACCACCATCCATTTGGATATTACTTTGTATAGCACATTTATTAAATTGATGGGCCTAAAATCTGATGGGTTCTCTATTGTGTTGTTTTTGAGAATGAAGATGAAGTTTGTGTTATTGAGTTCCTTAGGTGGATGTTCTGTGTTGAAAAAATAGGTAATGAAATGAAATACGCCTTAACTAGTGACTCCCCAATATTTCTGATAGAAAAAAGATGTGAACCCATCAGGTCCCGGTGCCTTGTGGGGATGCATTTGTTGCACCACTTAGCGAATTTCATCCACGCTTGAGGGTTGCAGAAGTTGCTCTTTTTGTTCACTTGTAAGTTGGGGCAGGTCAATCACATGTAAAGCAGAGAGACTGAAGAATCCATTCACTCCCCCAATTTTTAGCATATGGGCTTTGAAAATCTTGAAGATTTCATTTCTACATGTAATCCAGTTCCCCTCTTCATTTGTCAACCAAGTAATGTCATTCTTGGTGTTTTTCTTTTTGGCAACTTGGTGAAAAAATTTTGTGTTTTTATCCCCTTCTTTAAGCATAATTTTCTGTATTTTAGCCTCCAAAGTTGTTCTTCCTTAAGTAACCAATAATCATATTGGTTCTTCAAACTCTTGAGCTAGTGGCTATCTCTTTGATCTATGTAAGACTACTGGAGCTTAGTGATTTCTTTTATTAGCCTCTTTAGGTGTTTTTGTATGGAGCAAAAGTTTTGAGGTTCCAACTTTTTAAAGTTTTCTTGAATTCCTTCATCTTTGTTTAAATCTAATGGAAAGGGGATCCATGATTTGAGATATTCCAAGAGTCCGAAATGATTTTCTAGCAGTCTTCATGGTCAGCCCATATGGGGAGAAAATAAAACTAGGATCTCCTCTTGCCCATTTTGTAGAGAACTGGGAAACTAGTTGTATGGATAATTTTGTACTTTTTATTTTCCCTTGTTGTATAACTATTCTTTATTCTTTTTCATTTGTATATTAAGGGTAGATTTGTCCTTTTACCTTTTAATATAAATATAACTTTTAGGGTGTTAACTGACACAAGGTGTCACACCCACCATTCGGCTTTGTTGTCTCTCTCTCTTTCTCTTTCTCTATTTTTTTATCAGACTTTGGCATGGTATCAGAGCAGGCCACGATCTGATCTACAAGTAACTTCTTCTTCACCCATTTCATATTTGTTATCTTGAGTACTCCCTAACAGTATTTGGGAGGTTCTTGAGTGTCCTTGAATCCTATTTAAGAGGTTGCATTCAATTAGAACTTGACAGACTCTGTTCCTCGTCTGTTGCGCCACCAGATTTCTCTTTTGGTTTGGATCTCCCTCTAGAAGCATAGAATCAAGCTAAAACTTTAGATCTAGTGTTGCCAGGGCAGATCTACTGTTTCCAATTGGTTTGGTTTGAATTATATTTGATTTATAAGGGTTTTGAGCCACTTTAGAGTTTGGCAAACTCTTATTGTTTCCTTTTCTAGACATCTACTGAGAGGTACTTCTTTATTTTATTGTTTTGAACACTTCTTTCTATGGTTTTTCTTGCTCTTGTGATTCAATGGCATCAGAAAGTATGGAAATTCTCCCCATAAAGTGTAATGGTACAAACTATGCACTTTGGAAATTCAATTTCTAATTTCATGTGGAGGTGAAAGGTCTTTGGGGATATCTGGATGGATCAGTAGTTAAACCTGATGATTTGGACATCAAGGGTCTTAATTAGTGGAGAATTGATAATGCAAAAATTGCATCATGGATCGTAGGATCCATTGAAACTGACATTGCGGTTCCTATGAGAGGATACAGGACTACCTATGATATGTATGAGTATCTCAAGAGAGTATATCAGCAATCAAATACCTCAAGACAGTACTAGATAGAGGTTGACATTTTCTCCTATTATCAAAGATAAAAAAAGGTCCAAGAGTTCTATGTTGGGTTTATTAACCTTTGGACCGAATATGAGCTTGTTCACATGGGAAATGATCCTTCAAAATATTGTGTGAAGTATATGAAGGAACATTTTGATAGAAGAAAGATTATGCACTTCCTAATGCATCTTAGACATGAATTGAAGTTGCTAGATCTAATATCCTGAGTTGATGAATACTTTTTGACTTGGATACTATTCTTGGGGAAATTTTGAGGGCTGAAACCAAATTTTCCACATAGACTACTCTGGATGGAAGAAAGGAATCCAACATTGATACTATCTTTCTAGCAACAAAACTGAAAGGGAAGGACTTCTCTAAAATACAGTGTTATGAATGTAAAGAGTTCGAGCATGTAGTTTCTCACTACAAGAAAAAGAATACTTGCACCTATTGTAAGCAGGTCGGGCATATTATCATCGAATGCCCTACTTGGCCTTAAAGAAATAGTGGATCAAATCAGAAGAAAGGAAACTACAAGGCTTATCAGACAGGTATAGATGGATCAAATGCCGCATCCTCCATTACTTCTGTGACTGGCCAAAATGACGCTTTAGGTAGCATGTCTGAAGAATGAATTCGATAGCTCATGTCCTCTGTCATCTCTTCAGCCTTCTCTGCTATGGGCCTATCTAGTAAGTCTCCTACCTATTGTCCCTCACCGAACCATCTATGGTACATTAACTTAAGAGCCTCTAATCATATGATAGGGACCACTCTTGGTCAGTGTCCTAAACCCCATCTCCCCAATAAACATATTGTTACTACTAATGGTGAGAAATTAGATATACTTGGATGTGATGATTTGTATTTATCTACCTCTAAGTCATCTCCATTTCATTTGTCGAAAATCTTATTTATATGTAAGTTTACCACCAATTTAATTTCCGTTGGCCAACTTGTAGAGGAATGTAACAATGTCTCATTTACTTTTGATGGTTGTTTGATATAAGACCAGAAAACTGGGGAGGTGAAGGCGAAGGGGCATAGACTGGGAAGACTTTTTGCTCTAAAATTTGAGAAGAATAAAACTATGCCTACTTCTATTTCATGTTTGATTTATACTATTTCTAGTTTTGAATTTGTTCATTGTAATAAAGATTGGTAGTTGTGGCATAAACGCCTGGCTATCCTTTCTCTAAGAAACTTGATCAATTATTTTCTTCTAGTAATTTACCTGTTTCTAATGTTTCTCTTAAGAATATGAATAAAAATTGCATTACTTGTGGCTTATGTAAGAGTTATATTTTACCTTTTCCTTCTCATTCTGAACATGCAATAATCACTTTTTATTTAATACATAGTGATGTTTGGTCATTTCTAGTTGTCTCACGGATGGGTTTTAAATATTTTGTAACTTTTATTGATGACTATACTCATTTCACTTGGGTTTATTTTTTTCGAAAAAAATCTGAAGTGTACATCGTATTTCAACACTTTCACACCTATGTTATCACTCAATTTGATGCCCAAATTTGTGTGCTACGATCTGATTCAAGGGAGTATATTGATGGGGATTTCCAAAACTATTTAAAACAACATGGAATTTAAACCCAAAAGTCTTGTCTAAGCACCCCATGACAAAACGGGGTTGTAGAAAGGAGAAATGGACATATCTTGAGTGTACTCAGAACATTTCTACAGGATTCCCACGTACCCTCTTGGTTTTGGGTGGAGGTGGCCAGCACTGCTGTGTATCTAATAATTTGTTTTCGGTCATCAGTTTTGAATAACTCCTCCATTTCAATCCTTCTTCCACAAATCCCCAGACATATCCATGCTTAGAGTATTCAGATGTGCTTGTTTTGTCAAACTTTCACCCCATGAATGCACAAAGTGAACTACACAAGCAACTTTGTGTACCTTTATGGGGTACAACTCTGAACATAAAGGGTATCTTTGCTATGACCCTTTGGTTCATCGTTTTCGAATTTCTCGTAATGTAGTTTTTCTTGAAAGTGTGTCCTTTTTTGAACATATTGTGAAATTCCCAGCTCCTTCTATTTCCTTGTTACACAGTTTTGATTCTATAGGTACCTCGGATACTCCATTGTCACCTCCGCAACAACTTCAGACCTACTTCAGGAAGCAATTGATTCTACAGGTACCTCGGATACTCCATTGTCACCTCTGCAACAATTTCAGACCTACTTCAGGAAGCAATGACCTTCTTCAGTCTCCATCCCCCCCTCTTCTCCGCCTCTAGTTGCTGATCCGATCACTCCATCTACCTCAGTAAGTGTTTAAGACCATCCTTCTAAACCTATTGCTCATACTTTATGTCGTTCATCTAGAATTTCTTGTTCACCTAACTGTTATAGTTATTCACCAAACCATAGCTCCTTTTCTGCCATTTTATCTACCATAGACATTCCTAGATCTTATTAGCAAGCTGTAGCAGAACCACACTAGAAAGATGCAATAGATTCTGAGGTTCGAGCTCTTCTTGAGAATGACACTTGGGACCTGATCAAAGTTCCACCTGAGACATCTTTCATAGAAAGTCGATGGGTTTACTTTGTAAAACTAAAATCTAATGGAAGCCTAGACAAATACAAAGCTAGGCTTGTTGCACAGGGCTACAAATAAGAATATGGGATAGACTGTGAGGAGACCTTTGCTCTTGTAGCTAAGATGACCACTGTATGACTTTTCATGGTTGTATTTGTAGTCAAATAGTGGACAATTCATCAAATGGATGTCAAGAATGTTTTTTTCCATAGAGAGTTGAAAGAGATAGTCTACATGAAGCCTCCTTTGGGATATTGTACAGATCCACAACTTGTTTGTCATCTGAAGAAGTCCGTACTTGGCCATGACACTGTTACAGAAAACTGTCCAAACCGGGGACTTAGGGCCTCGACCAGAGCTTCTTCACAAATTGAATGGAAGGGTTATGGCCTGAAGCAATCCTAGGAACTGGTTTGAGAAGTTCAGATCTGTCAGCACTAATGCTAGCTTTATTTAGAGTTCTTCTTATTACTCCTTGTTCGCCCTAAGGCAAAAGCAGGGAGTAATGATATTACTCCTTTATCTTGATGATATACTCATTACAGGGGATGACATAGAAGGAATTGATAGGCTATAACAGTTGCTCAATGAGTCCTTTAAGATGAAGGACTTGGGGCCTTTGACATACTTCTTAAGCCTTAAAGTGAGTAAAAACTCTTGGGGCTATTTTGTCAATCAGCAGAAGTATGCGGCTAATCTTATTAAACTAGCAAATCTTAGTGATTCTAAGGTTGTGGACACCTCATTGGAACTGAATCTAAAACTTAGCAAAGATGATGGTTCTCCTCTTGAAGATCCTACCCTTTATCATCAGCTAGTGGGCAGCTTGATCTATCTCACCATGACTTGTCCAGATATATCTTATGTAGTTCAAATAGTAAGCCAGTTTGTGTCTTCTCCAAGATAACCTCATTTATCTGTGGTTCATCGGATCATCATATATGTGTGAGGCACCCTATCACACGGTATATTCTTTTCCTCATCCCCTATTAATCTCATGGCCTACGCAGATGCCGATTGGACTGGATACCCTGACACTTGACGATCCACTACTGGCTGGTGTGTTTTCTTAGGCAATTCTCTTATCTCATGGAAGTGCAAGAAGCAAGCTAATGTGTCCAAATCTTCCACTGAAGCTAAATACAGGGCAATGTCTTCCGTGTGTAGTGAGATCATATAGCTTCGGGCTCTTCTGTTTGAAATACTTAATGAGCCACCATCATCTATCCCTCTGTATGCAGACAATATCAGTGCAATTAAAATTGCTTCCAACCCCGTCTTCCACGAGCGCACCAAACACATAGAAGTTGATTGCCATTTCATCTGCGACCTTCTTCTTGGGGGTACTATATCTCTTCCTCATGTCTCCTCTAGGCTCCAACTAGCAGACTTGTTGACTAAAGCAATGACTCGAGCTTGGGATCTATTTCTCATGAACAAACTGATGGTTATTCCTAGGCATTAGTTTGAGGGGGAGTGTAGGAAACTAGCTATAGGGCTAATTTTGTACTTTTTCTTTTCCCTTGTATAACTATTCTTTATTCTCTTTCTTTTGTATATTAAAGACAGATTTGTCCTTTTACCTTTTAATATAAATATAACTTTTAGGGTGTTGACTGACACAAGGTGTTACACCCACCATTCGGTTGTGTTGTCTCTCTCTCTCTCTCTCTGTTTTTCGATTTGACTCTGACACATTTTGTGTTTTATGTTAAGTTTGATTGGGCCATGATCCAACAACATAATGGATAGATGGCGGACTATGGAGTCGGGGTACATATCCAACCAAGTTTGTGTTAATAGAACTCTGTCAAGTCTTTCCAGAACTTTACAAAGACCATGCTTGCCATTTGCCCATGTGAAAGTTGGGCCTATATGTTCTAGTTCTATTAACCAAAATTGATTGATGAAGTTAGACATATGTCTTTAGAGCTTGGACCTTTGTCTTCTGAAGTTTTGGTGGTCCATTGTCTTGTATACGTCATTCATATCACCTATTAGAACCCAAGGTACTTGGACTGGCTCAAGAAGTTTAGAGAGAGAGGCCCAAGTTCTTTATCTATATTGTCTTTGAGGATGACCATAATAAAAAAATGACCTTGGGGAAGGTTCTCCACTTGAAGTCAAAATGAAGTTAGTCTCAATGTTTAGGACCACTATGGATGTGGTGTTGTGCTAGCAATAGAGTCGGCCACCTAAGAGACCTTTGGCTTTTTTACTGACATAGTGAGAAAAGTGAAGTTTTTTGGCAAGGGACTCAGATTGGGCTATGTTCATCTTTGTTTCACACAGGAACAGTAAATCTGGTTTCTCTTATTCACATAGTTGATACAAAGATCTTATTTTATTGAGGTGGTTTGCTCCCCTTATATTCCAAGAGAGAATCATATTAGCTATGTGAGAGAAACATAAACTAATATGGTATTGGAGGGAATGTAAAATATTAACAATTAAAACAAGGAATAAGATTGTACAAAATACCTGAGTGCATTGAAGTAACAGGAGTTGGTCCAGAGATATCCAAGAAGAAAACTAGTGTTGTGCTGGACTTGGATTCACATGCCGAGCATCTATATGTGTGAGTGGGTTATCCATTAACACATGGTTTGGGCTTTTGTAGCTGAACCATGGGTTACTAAGGAGAAAACTCAAGTCCTACTTGTTAGAGTTTTGTCTTTGTTCTCCTTGAATGAGGTAGTGGAGTGTAGGCTCTGTTTGTGGGCCCTTAACCTCTAAGTCCTTTGGAAAATATTTGAGTATAAAAAAGGATGTGGACAGTGAACCAAGTCATTATTGGAGAGCGTTACAAGGTTGGGGGTGACAAAAACAAGGTGAAAAGTTTAGGGGTAGAGGAAAAGGAAAAACCAATAGAGTTAGGTGGGGGACATGATAAGGGGAGTAGGAAAGTACTAAAGCTCAAGAAGAAGGATCAGGGTTATCTGATGAAGGAATTACAGACTCTAGGTTGAATTCTTCATCAAAAGTTTGAAGGATCCCCTTCACATCACTTGTGTGTGTGTGTTTATGTATGTATGTATGTATGTACGTATATATGTATGTATGCATGTATGCATGCATGTATGTATGTATGTATGTATGTATGTATGTATGTATGTATGTATGTATGTATGTATAATTATGCTACATATATACATAAAATAATAATTTTTTATTGGACTCAAAATTTTAGTTGGATCAGATGGGATTAAATTCATCTCATCCTAGAAGCTATATACATATATATTTAGATAACAAGTTTTATATATATATATATAATTAAAAATAAATAAAAAATATAATTTATAAAAAATCATAGTTTTAAAATTGACAAGAGTTTGTCCTTGTCTTAGGCCAAACAAATATTATCGCACTTTAGGTGTGGGCTAAGCTGGGCTAGGCAACTTATAAAATATTATTGCACTTCGAGAATTTTTTTTTATGTTTTTGGTTTATTAAGCTGCACAATGGGTTTGCGTTCAATATTAATAATTTGTTTCTAAAAATAGTTAAAACCCCCAAAACAATGCATGCAAGGATTGTGCTTAGTTTGGTTCAGTCCAATTATAAATGTCATATTACTCTTAGGGGGTTGGGTCAAGTTTAGGGTCAACTAAAGCCCATCTTGAAGTCTAAAATCTCGAGCTTAGGCTTAGATTAATTTAATTCTTACCTATTTATAAAAAAGAAGAAATTGATGAGTCGTCAACACCCTGATTTTATATTTCCAATCCTACCCCTCTATGATTTTACATTTCCAATCTTATCCCTCCATGATTTTATATTTTCAATCCTATCCCCTGTTATAAAAATAATAATAGTAATTTCTGAAATTTAATACAAATAATTAATTTATTAGTAAATTACTATTAATAATTATCAATAATTTCTAAAAATTTTAGTAATTGATTGTTGGTAAAAGATATCGAAATGATTACATTTCTCAAAATTATAATTATGATTTCAGATAATTATAAATTATTGATTAATTTCATTCAAAAATGAAAGATAGTTTGGTGTAGTTTTTTTGGAAAAACTTATTAATAAATTACTATTAATATTTATCAATAATTTCTAAAAAATTTAGTAATTGATTGTTGGTAAAAGATATTGAAATAATTACATTTCTAAAAATTATAATTATGATTTCAGTTAATTATATATTATTGATTAATTTCATTCAAAAATGAAAGAAAGTTTGGTGTAGTTTATCTTGGAAATTATGGATAATTTATTGATTATTCAATAGATTACTGAAATTATTGAAAATTTATTGATTATTCAACCAATAAATAATTATTGAAAATTAATAATTGATTATTCAGAAAATTAGCGTAATTCTCATTGTTATATTTTCATAAAATTATTGATTAAATTTAATTGAAAATAACAGATAGCTTAGTGCAATTTTGGAATTTTATGACATTTTTTACTGTTTGGAATATTATGGCAAATTATTATAATTATTGAAAATTTATAATTATGTTATCATAATTTTTAATCATTGATTTTTTTATTATTATCAATGTAATTATAATTATTACACTAAACTAATTGTTAGTGTAGATTAACTAATTCCTTTTTTCATAATCTCAAATAGTAATTCCCATTATCTAATACTTTTTGAAAAATTAATAATAGAAAAAAACTGTGAATCTTGATTTAAAATAATGGAAACTGATGTAACCATTTTTGGCCACGTACCAATGTTTTGTGATGTAAAATTTTTTGGCTAAGTACCCCGTTATTTGTCCCGGTGGTGACGTGCCTTAGTGATGAGCTACTTGGTGGTGAACTGCCTGCTTGGTGGAGAACTGCCTGGTGGCGAACTACCCGGTGGCAAACTGTCTGGTGGTGAACTGCCTGGTGGTGAGCTCCTTGGTGGCGAACTGTTTGGTGGCGAGCTCCCTGGTGGCAAACTGCCTGGTGGAGAATTGCCTGGTGGCGAGCTCCCTGGTGGCAAACTGCTTGGTGGCGAGCTGCTCGGTGGTGAACTATCTGGCGAAGAGCTACCTGGTGGCGAACTCCCTACTAGGCGGCTGGTGACTTAGAGAATGGTGGAGCTCCCTGGTGCGGCACAATCCGATTGCCCTCAGCATGAGGTGGTCTTCTTTCCTTTGTAGGCAGTGGGAGCTGAGGGACTTGCGAGAACTCCATCTTTTCCTCCTCTTTGTAGGTGGCTGGAGCTGAGGGACCTACAAGAACTGAATCAGAGGTCCCGAGGGTATTTTCCCGGCGGGGGCTCTCCGACGCTTAAGTTAGTGCTCTGATTGTAGAGAAGATAATATTGGAGAAACGAGAGAGCTAGAGAGCAGGGATTACTTCCCTTTTTTCCTCCCCCTCCCCTTTGGGGGGCAAGGTTTTTATATACTGGAGTCCTCGCGGGTTAGGTGTGTGAAAAGCCTCCAAATAGTAGGACTTGTCACATCCCATCAGAACCAGGGTACGGTGGTGAACTCCTCGAGGTCATTAGGCTGGTGCATGTGTCAAGCGGCCAGGTCGGAGCCTGGGCTGGGTTGTCAGGGCGGCGCCTGCGTCAGTCGGCGGGTCGGTGTCTAGGTCAGGTTGTCAGGTCGGCGCCTGTGCCAGTCGGCGGGTCAGTGTCTAGGCCAGGTCGTCAGGTCGGCACCTGTGTCAGTCGGCGGGTCAGTGTCTAGGCCAGGTCGTCAGGTCGGCGCCTGTGTCAGTCGGCGGGTCAGTGTCTAGGCCAGGTCGTTAGGTCGGCGCCTGTGTCAGTCGGCGGGTCAGTGTCTAGGCCAGGTCGTTAGGTCGGCGCCTGTGTCAGTCGGCGGGTAAGTGCCTAGGCCAGGTTGTTATGCAGGAGATCTTCCTGCGATACGCCAAACTACTCCTGTACCGGACTTCTCTACAAGTGGCGAGCTACCTATAGCGAGTTGTCTAGTGGCTAACTCCCTGTGGCGAACTGCTTATGGCGAGCTGCCTATGGTGAGCTGCTTGTGGCAAGCTCTACCGAGCTGCTTGGCTCTTTGGCGAGCTCCCTGGTGAGCTACCGAGCTCGTGGGGTATGTATGCCATCGAGTTTATCGGTGGGTGTCTTATGGGCGGCTTGGCTGGATCATGTGCTAGGCTGATCCAGGTCGGCCAGGTCACGCAAGCCGCGCGCAGGCTGCACGCAGGTCGCGCTAGGCCGCACGCAGGCCGTGCAGGCCGTGCGCAGGTCGTGCCAGGCCGCGCCAAGCCGGCCAGACTGGTGCCCAGGTGGGTCACCAACTTCGTAAGTTGTTGGCTGAGTGTTTGCCTAGTTGCCACGAGGTGCCACGCGTCACAATTCCACTGGAGGGCCAAATCTGCCCTCATCAGAAACTAATAGTAATGATTATTGTTACATAATTAACAATTTTCCATTTTGTATCAATTCCAATAATGTAACTATTAAATTACAAAAATTTTCATTATTTAATAATAGTAGTTACAATAGAATTATAAATTACAATAAAATCTGTTATTTGAAATTACTATAATTACAGTAATTTTGAAATACAGAAATTCCAATAATAATCGTAGTTCGTTTTAAAATAATTTTATTAAACTAATTGGAATTTTATTGTAATAATTCAATTACAATAATTATTATAATGAAAATTTTATTTCTAATTACAGATTTGTTTTTCATATTAACTTTATACGGAAATAATTATCTTTGAAATTTCAAAGTAAACTATTATTTTACGGAAATTTATAACAATAATTATTATTGGAATTTTATTGCTGACAATACTTACAGTAATAATTATCATTGGAATTTACATCTTCAGAAATTTATTAATATACTTTTATTAGTGTAATTTTATTATTAGTGTAATAATAATTATTAAGTTACATTAATTATTATTGTAAAATTTGTTATTTTCAAAATACTATAATTACAGTAATTTTGAAATAACTGTAATTCCAATAATAATTATTATTGCAGTTAAATTAATTATTTTTTCAAAATAATTATGACAATAATAATTATTAATGGAATTTGGTGTAGTAATTAAATAGAGTAATCCTTATAATAAATATTTTACTGTAGTTACAATTTCTTAAAATTAATTTTATTACACAAACAATTAAATTGTGTTATTTTCCAGAAAAATTACTAGAAATCAATGAATATACAAAATTTTCAACAAATATTTTTTTTATAAATTTCATTTAAAATTAATTAAAAATTATAAAATTGAAAAATAAAGTCAACAATTATAGCTCTAGGAAAGAGCTGGTGGAGTTTGCAAATTGGCAAACAAAATATCATAATTTTGGAAAATTGTGGAGAAGAAAATAAAAAATATATTAATGTAATTTTGGAAAATTTCTTTAAAATGTAGTAAATAATTATTGGAATATTTTGGAAATTTGGGAAATTTTATTACATTTGATAGATTTTGAAAAATTATTTAAAAATTGTGTGATTTTCATTTTAAATTATTAAAGATAAATTAATATTATTTTGGTAAAGGAAAACGATAATTTGAACCAATAATTACAAAAGTTATTTCTGTTATTAATATAAATTAGTATTATATTGGAAAATTTTAGAAAAGGAAATTATTAATTAACTTATATTAAAAATTAAAAGATAAATTAATTTAATTTTGTAAACAATATATTTAAAAAGAAAATAAATTATTTCATATATTTAAAAAATGAATAATTTAGTATATATACTTTTGGAAATTTACGAGCAGCCAACATTCAATATATCTTTTTGATTCTTTTTACCAGCAAATTAGACATTGGGTTTTCGTGTGCATCGCACGATCCCCTACTAGTATGATTGAAAAAGTTAATCTATAAATTAATTTAATTATGGCTGCTACTTAACTTTATATATTTTCTTATATTTAAGTAACATTTAAAAAAATTATAACATTTAATCACTAATAAAGTAAAATAAATAAAACAAAACACAAAATACTAATATGGAAAAAATAATTGTTTTATTAAGTAATTAGTATTTATTTATTATTTATGTTAAAAATTATTAATATAATTGATCCAAATTATTAAATTACTAAATTATTTTCTTAATAAATTGCTAAAATAAAGATTGATTATTTTAAAATAATTATTTTTAAATCCCGTGCATTGCACGGGTGCCCCGCTAGTTGTTTGATACAGACCGTTCCTGAGTTCCTGTAAAAGGAAGAACGCTGCCACGTATGTAAGTTATGGTCGGTTCGGGCGGGTTACCCGAATTCGGTCAACGTCCAAGGGGGCTGCAACTCGAGTCCATCAGTCCATCAGGCTATCACTGATGAGTGAGTGGTCTGCGGCTCTGCCGTTTCCAGTCGTCCAACGAGGGTACTTTTCCTTGGTCTTTCCTGTTCCCATCTCTCTCCCCCCAGGCCAAGCCTCGTGTAGTTGTATTCTTGCTCGATCGCCATTAACGCTCTTTGTGAAGCTTCTCTGATTTTTTTTTTCTTCTTTCCTCGATTACCAGATATGTTCGCTTCTAGGTTATTTTCTCGGTTTTCGAGGAACAGTTTGACTCTCTGCAGAAGTGTCGTCAATTCTCCACAAGAGATACTCGTCCTGTCCACTTATTTTCACTCTTTGTGTGGATCCACTACTAAGGTAAGGACCGAGGAAACTCTGATTTTTGTTTAAAGGGGTTTGGGTTTATTGTGATTTTATGAGGTTCTGTTTGAAACCATGAAATTTTAACGTTATTTCGATTCATTTTGATAATATTGTGTTCTGGTTGGATTCCTGTCTTGTTTGCTACATGAGAGGCGGAAGGGTGTAGGGTTAAATACTAAACTGTCACGTATTCTACCAAGGGAGTGTTTACTACTTTTATGTAGTATTGTGTTTACGGACTACGTCTTAGCTATATTTTTGGATTTAGATAAGTGATTTAAGCTGAAATGCAATGCTTTGGGTTGCTCTAGAGGGTGAGCTTCAAGGGTTTCGAATAGAAGTGTTCTCTATTACATTTCTTTCTGTTTTGAGAAAAAAGAAATTTCTTTTTCTTTCTCTTGTTTTTCTTTCCATGAATAGACACAGAACGACCAAAGGCAATGAACTAAAGGCAGGAACCACAACTCAAAGAAGTAGCAACTACTTAGGTAGCATCTCCTGAGTTCTGTATAAGTGCACCGTTCAATGTTTTTATGGAATGAGAATTGGGCATGTAATTGAACAGCTACACTAGATATTCAATAGAGAATCTACTTTCTGAACCGTCCTATTGATATTGGACAAATACCTTGCTGTTTTCTGATCCTTTCAATGACACCAAGAAATTTGAGGCCTTCAAGGAGGGAAGAAGTCTGAGAAAGTTTAGATTTTCCATCACCAAAGTTTAGATTTGCATATAAATGGACTCAGGTTACCCATGAAGTTTGGCTTCATAGAACCTGGCACGGGGGGAGGGGGAATGGTTGTAATCAATTGAGAAGCTTGATTAATGTCCCTTGAACTTATCCCTTAGAATACCTGTAGGAAGAGAGACAAAATGCAATTGAAGTGATCCAAGTGATGTCCTAGATTTCAATTAATCTGGGCCATCCAAATAAATGAACTCAAGAATGGATCTCTTGAAAGTAATGAATTAATCATGACCATTCAAGTATGTACCGATATCTAAACTGATCTCAGCCATTCAATTAATGCATGGATTTTTCTAAAGCATAAAATCTATTGTGAAAAAAACCATCCAAATTATCAACTTAATTTTGGAATATGTTAGTTTATGTCTAAGATGTTAGTACATCACTTGGATGGATGATATTAATCCACTTATCCAGGAGGCCACTTTAGCGGCTAGGACTTTTGGGTTCGTTTGGTGCATTATTTGGATGGCTTTGATTTGTTGAAACCTTGGTATGCTACTTGAATGGTTGAGATTAATTCATTGATATTAAGAAACCACTTTGATAGCCTGGACTGTTAGATTGATTTGGTACTTCATTTGGATGGGTTAGATCAGATGGAATCTTGGTACATCATTTAGATGGGCTAGATTAGATGAAGTTTTTACACCATTAGATAGATGTTCAGGGTTCATTAACTGATTTTGGAGGCCTTTTTGATGGTCCATATCTTAGGTTTTACTTGACAACTTACTTTACATGGCTTAGATTTTTTAGATACTTTCATGCTTTTTTTTGTATGGATGAGATTAATTAGAATCTTTATACATTACTTGGGATGGTTGAGATTAATTCATTGATCTTAAGAGACCATTTTGATGGATATTTGTGATGATTGGGTACAGCATTTGGATGGGCCAGATTAGATGAAATCTTGGTAAACTATTTGGATGGTTGAAATTAATTGACTAATCTTAGGGCGTTATTTTGATGGCTCAGATTTTAGATGTTATTTAGTACTTCATTTTATGTGGTTGTATTTTATAGATTTTTTAAAAAGCTACTTGTATGACTGGGATTGGTGGAAACCATGGCCACTCACACATATCAACAAGGAATGGGGCTTTACCTTGTATTTCTTATAAAATGCATGTTATTCTTCAACAAAAAATTGTAATTGCTCAGTCATTGTTAACAGCCATGGTGTGTGCAAAGTTTGGTGGCAAATTTGTCACAAAAAAAAAATGTTTAGGGTGCTAAGTGATAGACTCCCAAAACCATGGGGTTTGTGTGGAGTTTACCTTTTTAATTATTTTGATATACTTCACTTATTATCAATAGAAAATCTTGATGCAGATATCATTGCTATTATTTTATACTTCATTTGTGTCTTGGGTACAATTTGTCTTTATGAGCAGGTGTACTTGACTGTTGCTTAGAGTTGGTTACTGTTGATAACACACTTGTTAACAATTCTGTGGATTAGTAGGTTTTTGGCTACCGTGAACATTATTCTTGGGGTTTGTGTGCCCTCCATGGTGCTAGGTATCAAATTCATCATGATAGCAGGTCTATGGTTGAGGTTAGTATTATATTCATATTTTCTCATTTTGTTGCTAACATCCTATTAATTTTCTGTGGTGTTTATCCTTTTTGATGGATCACTTGGAATTTTATTAGATATAGAGAAAGAATGAAATATATAGAGAGCACACCCAACAGACTCAGGCAAGCACCTGCCACCTAATCCCCAGCTCCACCACATTTCATCGTCCCTCAGCTGTCCCCAAAACAGTTGAATTCTGTTTACACCCATCTAGATGATTTATCAGTCATACAGTTGGGTGACTGATGTACCCAATCACAATGTCTTATTCTGCCCCTCCCCAAGTCTTGTATTTCCTTCATGATATTTTGATGTTGCCAGGTGCATCTACTATTGTTCATAACCACTCCATTACCACCCGTGAATCCCCTTCCGTTGTCAAATTATTGATATTAGTAATCTTGCCAATATTTAGATTTTAGATTCTGAAGTATAGCTGTCAAATCTGCTCTAACGGAGCCTCCATATCAAATCAACGGAAAGTAGGCGAATTGAGCCTGTTTACAGTCTTAGAATTCATGGAAGAAGAGAAGGGAAAAAGAAACAATGTATTGGAAGTCAAAAGTAAGTGGGGCGGAAGCCCCTCTTATTATTTATATTAGTGCAACCATAATTATGGGCAAAAAGACTATTCTGCCCCTAATGCTAAACAGAACTAATGAACCTACATAAAAACACCCCCCTCAAATTGGGTCATAGATACCAATCATTCCCAACTTGTTACAAAGACCAATGTGGTGGGGGGTAGACACTCCCTTAATAAGGATATCAACTAACTGATTCAAAGAAGTAGCATAACGAAAACAAATATCACCAAATTCTAACTTCTCTCTGATGAAATACTTGTCCACTTCAATATATTTTGTCCTATCATGTAGAATTGGGTTGTGTGCTATGTTGATAGTCACCTTGTTAACACAATACAAGGTAATAGGGCCTGTCATTGGAAGTCCTAGTTCTAGGAGTGAGTTCTTTACTTATAGTAATTCAATAACTCCATGTGCCATAGCATGGTGCCCAGCTTTTAGCATTTGACTGAGCCACTAGTGATTGCTTCTTACTTCTCTCAAGTTACTAGATTACCTCCTACAAAAGTATAGTAACCAGAGGTTGATCTCCAATCACCTATGGAGCTGGCCCAATCTGCATCTGTATAGGCTTCAAACCAGTGTTTTAAAAGTGCAAGGCGCAAGGCGAGGCACACACCTTTTTGAAGCAAGGTGCAAAAAAAATTGCTAAAAATTAAAAAAGTCAAAAAATTAAAAAATGCCAAAAATTTCAAAAATTTCAAAAAAATGCAAAAAATAATAAACATAATATTAATAAAAAAATATAAACTTCAATTTCAAAATGAATATTTTAAAAAAGTAAAAAACCTATTATCCAAAATTAAAAACATAAACATAACATGTAAAGTATATTCAAATGAGAATTTAAAAATAAAATCAAGGGTAAATTACATATAGGTACCCTATTCTTTGGGGGTAGTGATAGATAGGTGCCCTGAACTATCAATTGCAACACTTGAGTATCTTGAACTCTCAAAAATAGACACTTAGGTCCATCCGTTAGTATTCCGTCAGTTAAACATTACATAATGCCAAAAATACCCTTCTCATGTATTTAAGATCATTTTCAGGTAACCGAACGTCTCCCCACAATGACATTCTCACATGGACAACAAATAACATATTCAAAATTTCTGATGACGACATTCTCTGGTGATGATTTACTCCATAGAATGATCTCAATAATACATGAGAAGGGTATTTTTGACCTTATGTAATGTTTAACTGATGGAATACCAATGGATGTACCCAAGTGTCTATTTTTGAGAGTATAGGGTACTTAAGTGTTGCAATTGATAGTTCAAGGTACTTATCTGTCACTACCCCCAAAGTACAAGGTACCTATCTGTAATTTACCTTAAAACCAAACATACAAAACATTTTCAAGCATGTAAAACCTCACAATCTCTTTTTTTCCTCAATTGCATTACTTTAAGTAGCTAACGTGATATAAAACATATTACATTCCTGATTCTACGAGCTGCCTTTGTGCCACACCCCTTGAGGCAAGACTAAACAAGTCCATGTTAGGGTCTTAAATTCTTAGTTCTCACACAAAAAATAATGATTTTATAATTTTAATTGCTTTTTAAGAAGATATTTTATTAGGATGAATGAATGAACAACATTACCAAATATGGGGTAATGAACAACATTACCCCATAATGATGCCATAAGCTTGGTCAATCAATCTATGAATTCACCTCACGATGTATGCATCATTTTTTTTATCAATGAGATGTATGCATCATTGTTAAGATATTTTATGTAAACTCCAGGAGAAGGGTAATGCCCATCATCTAACCATTGGAGCAAATGCAGATAAGAAAGGGGTAAATAGGGAAAGTTTGTAAGAATACAATGGGTGGGGAGGTCAGCAAACTCTATGGCTGATGGTCTTGCAAAGCAAGGGGTAAATAGGGAAAGTTTGTATTGGGCTCAATTGTAGACTGAATCTGTTTTCTATCTTTTGTCTTTATTCTTACTGGTAGGAGAGGACACAGCTCGTGCCTCTCCAAAGGAAACTTGTAACTGTACTAGTTTTTATTAATGAAATTGATCCTTTTTAATTATCAGAAAAAAAAAACAACATTACCCCATAACTCATTAATAATCTTCCAATCCACCTCCTCCAACTAAGATTCTTGCAAGAGTAACACCTCAACCCTGAAGCTTCTCACAAAATTCGTGACCACCTCCCTTCTTTCTGGATCTCACAACCCTAAAGCAAATCCTCATGCTCAAGACTTTTCTTTCCTTATCTCTCTTTTTTTTTTTTTTTTTTTTTTTCAGTCTCCTTTCTTCCCTGATGCCCTTTTTCTTTTCCACACTCTTCTTTCCTTCTTCCTCCACTTCTTTAAAAGCTTCCCTTGCAAACTCTTCTCCCCCTAGAAAAAATAACCCCAGAATCTTACTGACCTTTATCCCCGTATCAACCACACTCTCAAAATCTTCAGTCTGTCTAATCTGGTGTGTTTCATCTATCATCACCTGCTCTTGTTCCTCTCCTTCCTTTTCTCCCTTGTCCTCTAAAGGCTTCATCCTATATTTCTTTCTCTGATACACTTAGTCCCTCCCTAACCCCTTATCCCTACTCTCTTCTCCTTATCCGCCCCTTCTTCCTCTCTTGAGAATTTTGTTGTGGAGATAAGCTGTTTTGTTCTTGACTACTAGTAAGAACTCCATTTCAGATAAAGACATTGTGGGTTCAAATACTAATGAAAACTAAAATCAAATTATTTCAGTTCAGATGGTTTTCAAGCATTGTGTAACTTTTTTTTTTTTTTGATAGGAAACGTTCAAGCATCGTGTAACTTAGCCATGGAACCAGGTTTCTATTGACCCTGAGTTTTCATGATAGATGTTTTACTGTAAGAGAATTGTGCAACTACATGTTTCCCTATCTTTTCTTTCAAACCAAACGCATCCCAAGGAGCCCTTCTCTTTTTTATGTATAAGCTTTATGAAAGTAGCATTGTTGCCTTTGTTGATTTTTGCAGATTGATAGAAATCCTTAAACACCTTCAATAGGTCTGTTCTATGACATCCCAGCATTCATGATAAAAAGCCATGGTGAACTCATCAGGCATTTATTTTCTTCAGAGAGCAAGGCCCTTCCAACACCTCCAAGAAAGGTCCCCAACATCTATCTGAGGAGTAGAGATCTTTAAATTGAAGGACTATCTTGAAAAGCCCTTCCCTACCTTGAAAGGCCTCAAACAGATTTTTCTGGCATTTATGCTTGCCCATTTTACATCTCTCTTTTACACAATCCCTTGGTACTAATAACAAATGAAATAGATTGTGAATAATGAGATTGAAAAAGGGGTCTTCAACAGTTCAGTAACCCTTGAAATTTAATTTCTACCCAGATTATATTCCTCTCATTTATCCATCATCTGCCATGGGAGATCTAAATTCTACTATGATAGACTGTAAAATAAGTTTAAAATGCTATAGTCATGTATATTGATAAAAAAAATAGTCATGTATGTACTTAAAGTGCAGGAGGGTATGCCATGTGATAGATTTTTAAAGATAGTAGAGGTTGCATGTAAGGTGCATGACATTGCCATGTGATAAATTTTTAAAGATAAAATTCTATGGTCATGGCTACATGTAAGGTGGAGAACATTCCATGTGATGGGCTTTTTTGGGGAGGTGAGGAATTTTCTATGGAGGCCTTTGAGGAGTTCGAGAGAAAGAGGAAGAGAGTTTGAAGAAAGTAGTAATTGGTGAGGGAAGAAAGAAAGAAGTGGGATGAGGATGTTGATAAGCTTGATGGAGTGTTTGAGGGTAAGGAGATGGTCTCGGGGTTCTGCAATTCAAGGAGCTGGATGAAGGTGTCCGGAAGTGTGCTTTTTGGTTTTTGTGTTGTTTGGCTGTATTCTGGTGTCATAGGTTCATGTTTGTGTCTGTAACTTTCTCTTGGGTGATTTCTTATCACCTTTCTCTTGTATTCTCTTTTTCTTTTAATGAATTTATCTTTATTCTTCAAAAAAAATGTTTAAGCTCTGTTCTGCTCCAGCCAATCTCCATTACCACTGTTGTTTGCGTTCTGCTTGTATGGACTGAATCCCTGGGGTACTTGTGTTTCTTCATTGATCACCTATAGCAATTTGCTTCATGTGGATGTACAAAACTAATGCTTAGTGACCTAGTCTTCTTAATATCATCATTGAGGCAAAAAGCCTCCTTGAATTTGATTCCTTCACTTTCCTTGTCAAGCTGAATGCTTCCCAAATTTCCATAAGTGCTTGGGCTGCTAATGCTATGCCACTAACATCAAATATGAAATTTCCAACAATATATCATCACCAGGCTTCCTTAGTGGGATATCTTATTTCTGCTCGTGTGTCTTATTTTCTCTTATCTTTAGTCATCCTATTGAGATACACGATTTGACATTTCCCAGGAGCAGTTGGACCCATTTTCCCTTGTTGCTGATGAACTGTCAATTCTTGCAAATAGGTTGCGGACAATGGTGGTTGCTGAGGTATTGAATCTTCCATCTTTCCACAACCTCATGATAAAGTTGTGGACTTCTTTTCATGCCTATCTGCTTGGCTGGGGAAGAAGAGATTATAATGTGTATAAAAAATCATGGACTTACATCTCCTGCAGGTCCCTAAGCTTGCCTCAGCTGCTGAATATTTCTTCAAGATGGGGGTAGAAGGAAAGAGATTCCGTCCCACGGTAAGATCTTATAGTTACAGATTTTGAGGTTTATGACCTGATTGCAGAGGGTTCTTTATCTATCAGTTTGTATTTCATTGCATTCTTGATGGAATGTGATCTTATTGCTTATCTTTGACTGTTCCTCATTCTTGGGTTGAGAAAAATAAATAGTTAAGTATAAAGAATTAATTATATTATTGATCATATTAATTTGATTCTCTGATCCTTTTGTTTTACTGGGAGAAGGGGGGTTGTACTGCTTTCTTTATCATTTGATAAAACAATTTGATCTTGCTGCTGATCCAAAATTACAAAAAAAAAAAAGAACGATTAAAATTACCTGTGCTTGAATTGTTTAGAGATGAACACTAATGGAGAACTAAGGGAGAGTGTAAGAACTAAGAAGAAATGAAGAGATGATAGGTTTCTATAAATTTCTGGTATTTAGCTATTCTACCCTATACTTCTATTTGAATAATGCCTTTTAGGTGAAAGATAATGCTAATGCAATTCAGATTTTGAAAGAGGAAGTAGCTACTCCACATATAAAGTGGATATTATCTCGATGATCTTGCAACTTTCCTGAAGCAGGTGAATGAGTATTATCATGGATAACTTGCCAAGTGAATTTTGATAGAGTTGCTCTCAGGTTTTAGTAAAGGGATCTGCTAATTGATGCTTTAGTCTTAAGTATGGTTTGTACTTTGTGGATCTCCACCTTGGAATCTTCTATTGGTTTAAATGGCAATTAGCATTTGTCCTTGTTCTCTAATAAGACACTACAATAGCTGAAACTGGACAGCCACCTGATTGTTGTACCAAAGTTATGTGAGAAAATTAAGAGTTTGATGTAGCTCAATTATGAAATGCTTTAACCATGGAAACTCATTGACAGCATCTCCAGTAGCATGATGCTCAGCTTCTACACTTTTCAGGTAAACAAATTACTTCAAACAAAAACACAACAGCTTGATGCTGCTTCCTACTATAAAATTTTCTTATCTGCATTTGCTCCAATGGTTAGATGATGGGCATTACCCTTCTCCTGGAGTTTACATAAATAATCTTAACAATGATGCATACATCTTATTGATGAAAAAATGATGCATACATCTTGAGGTGAGTTCATAGATTGATTGACCAAGCTTATGGCATTATTTTGCCTGTATGATTGCAACCTATCAACTCTGGTAATTTGGTAAAGTATGATGCTTGAAAACGTCCCACATACCTGTGAGGCTGTGACCTGTACTGGCATGATGGGAATAACAATTCTTGCACATGTGTTGCTTCTATATTTTTAACATAATATTTATTTTTGATTTATACTGTATAATTGCATTTTTTCATCAATGTTCTTATTTAACCAACAAAATTTTAAATGCCTTACTCTAAAAGGAGTTTTACAAGTATCATTTGGTTTTGCATGGCAAAACGATCAGACATAGTAAATAGCTACAAAATCTGAATCAAGACATTTTATGTACATATTATTTATGTACCTATTTGCATATTTTGAGAAATGAACCATTGTACTATTTCTCAGTCTCTGAATCCATATCTATATCATGGCATCTCAGCTAATAGTTACTCTGATAAGTAATTGTCATGAAGGTTGGTTGCCCCTTTGAAATGCCAGTCAGTTTACTGTCCTCTCATGCTCTTATCACCCTCCTTCAGAATTTACACACACATAACTGCACATATCTGTGCATGTGCTTGCACGTGTTATGTGTTTTATTGAAATGATAACCTTGGAGGGGAATGGGTTGGTTTGGGGTTGAGAAGACCTTTAAGAGATAATGAACCATGTGAGTTGATCCCTTTGCTTAATCTACTTCAAGCTGTAATTTATCTCTTTTGGGTAATGATGAGAGGATGTGGGCTCCTACTGTTGAGGGCACCTTCACTTGCGCTTCTATTTGTGAACCTTTCTACCCATTATCTGAGGAACACTTTTTTCTGACTAAACAGTTGTGGCATAGACCAAGTTCCCTAAAGTCAAGACTTTCTGTTAAGATGTTGCCAATCAAATCATAACACCTACTATAGACTCCAAAGTGGAAATGCTGGTCTCTCTCACCTTGTGTGCACCTCCTATGCTTGACGAGTGGGAAAACACCAATCACCTATTATTGCACTGTTTCTATGCCTCTAGAATGTGGCAACACTTTTTATCTGGTTGAAAGAGTTTGGGAGGCACCAACTGAAGTTGTGGACTTGCATAAGATGGATGTGATAAGTTGCTTTATGCCTTTACACAGAGGCAAAAGATCTTGTGGCAATGTATTCGGGGGGCAGTTCTATGGGGACTTTGGAGTGAAAGAAATGCTAGGATATTTGAGGAGAGGTACAAGCAACTGGAGGAAGTCATTGAACTTACCTTGATAAGGGCTGTACTTGGGAGTGGCAACTGTTGCTGGCTTTCATATTAACAAACAGAAAAGAGTGGTTCAGAGGGCTCCTCCAGAAGCAGGGTGTTTAAGTTCAACTTTGATGGGTGCTGCCTTGGAAATCTGGACCTGTTTGGTGTGGGGGGTTTTGTAAGGGATCATAGTGGCAACATAATTCGTAGTTTCTCAGGCCTAGTTGGGCAGGGCAGTTCTATAAGGGCTGAAATGTTGGCCCTAATCCAAGGCTTAAAACTAATGCTGTCACAGGGGTTCAGGAATGTAGTAGTGGAAGGAGACTGTCAAACTATTATATGCTAGATGATGGCACATGATCAGATCCAATGGGAGTTTAGGCTGTTGGTGAGACTGGTTGATTCCCTATGTGTCACCTTGAATGCCTCATTCAAATGGTTCCTAGGAATGCTAATATATTGGCAGATGCTTTGGCAAGAGATGAGGTTCGGAGGGAAATGTTAAAATGGGACTGCCCAGGGCTGGGTTGTAATTTGTAAAATATTATAGTACTTTTGTTGTGCTAAGTCTCTCTCTGTTGAGAGATATTATATACTTTTTGGCCTGCTGCCCACCCTAATGAACAGTATGGTATTTTTTTAATGAAATCTATTCAGTCAGTTATCAAAAAAAAAAAAGTTGGGCACACAACAGAGAACATTCTTATCCATCATAATTTATATTTCATTCTTTTCCATGTAAGTAGTTATATGCATATGGAATTACAGAAATATGTTGGTTGCAGGTTTTATTGTTGATGGCATCAGCTTTGAATATGCCAATGCCCAAACCAGCTCCTGATGGTGTGATTGATACGTTACCAGAGAATCTGCGTGCGAAACAGCAGTGTATTGCCGAAATAACTGAGATGATCCATGTCAGTTTATTGGAATTATGCTTTATTTGTGTATGCTTGTCATGATTGTTGGAGTACCAACATTATATAACTGAAAATTTTGATGTTGCTTATTACAAGGTCTTTCTCTCTGTCCATGTAATACGTTTTACTGGTCAACTTACCTTTTTGTTCCAAACTGTCCAGTTGATGAAACACCTCTTGGTGTGACATATTTAGAAATTTATGGACAAATTGTTCTAAACTTCTAATGTTCTTATGTTGACTTGATGGGATGGACTATTTTTTTGGATAATTCCCTGTTTTCAGTTACTACCCAAAAAGGATGAATGGTTTTGCTAAGATCATCTAGGTAGGGCAACTATATTTCTGCCATTTGTCCAAGAACTACTATACTTATTTATTTATTTATTTTTTTTGGGGGAGGTCTTTTTTAAACAAATCAAAATACCTTTATTTCATGTAGTAGCCAGAATCGACTTTTCTTGTAATGGTCATGCTCTTCCTCACTCTTTAATCTCTCCATTCTAATCTTTATTATTATAAGATTGTAATATGTAAAAACAAGAAGCCGTGCTCCAAAAACATGCCCCCAGCTAGTGTCAGACTCTCTCTCTCTAGTTATACATCCATGTATCTCCAAATGAATATTATACGCATTGACCTACAGGTTTTCCTTTTGTGTGCATGCATATTACATTGCCAGGTCACCATATAGTTTAAATACAGTATATGTTTTACTCTCCTGTTAATCTCTTTCTTATTTACAGAACAACTTTCCAACTAATTTGTTCCACACAGGTGGCAAGCCTTCTTCATGATGACGTCTTGGATGATGCAGAAACAAGGCGTGGTATTACTTCATTAAATTTTGCAATGGGAAATAAGGTATATTTCCTTTACTTTCTTTTTTTTTTTTTGCTTCAGGTGTGTATTTTCCTGGGTGTATTCCTTATCACCCTGTTGTGTTCTCTTTTCCCTTCTTCATCTATAAAGTTTATTTTTATTTATCTTAAAAAAAATAATAAATGGACAGATTTATTTTTGATTAGTTTGAAAAGTGTCTTATATATATATATATTATGGATTCACATATTTGTAATGGTTTATCAACTTCTGAATTGCCTTTTACTGTTTGTAGACCAGTAATGGCCTATAACTTTTAAATAAACAAAATTCTTTTCAAATACCCAATGCCTTGGTTTGCATAGTGGCTGGGCATGTTTAACATCAGTTTAGCTACTTGAAGTAATGCAACTGGGAGAGAAATAAACAGATTGAAAGTTTCACATGCTTGAATTGCTGAGTGGTTGAATATGTTTTATATGTTTTGTTTGCTTTTATTTCTATTTTTTAACTTCGAATGTCTGTTATATGTTCTTTTTTTAGTATTAACGGTACAGATTTAATAATAAGAAAGTAGAAATCTTCTGAAACAAAAAAACTGTAAAAGAAAAAGGAAGAAATGAAGTGTTTTTGTGAAAGAAGAGAAGAAGAGAAAGAGTAAAGAAAGGAAGAGAAGGCAAAAACTGATCTGGCCGCTCTCTCCCATTAGTATTTGTACTTAAAATAAAAACTATGTACAATGACTTGTATCCCCTATAAGGGCGGCTGATACAAAAACTCAATAAAAACATAAAAACACTGCTCTAAAAGCTCCCAAATAATATGCTGCAGTCCCCACTTCCTAACTAAACAAATAATAAATAAAATCAAGTAACAAAACTGTAAAAGTCCTCAACAAACAAAAGTATACAATATGAAGAGCTGACCCTTAGAGGTGGTTAGCCACAGTTAACCATATCTAAATAGCCCATAACAGAAACTTTACAATTCCCTCCTTTGGGTTAGTAGTCCCTAATATATTTGATTATTCAGTGCCCCTTGTTTTGCTAGACTTATCTACCAAAGCATTGGCAGGCCTCAGAACCCAAACTTTAGCTCTTAAGTTGTTCAGCATATCTTTCACCTTCATGTTTATGTATATTAATGTGAGCCAATAGGCTTTTTAAAACATTTAGTTTCTTTTAGAAATCAAGTTTGCATAAAATCTGTATTAATTTTATTGTTTGTTTTTTCCAATTTTATTTTTATTTTTTTGATTTTTCAAAAAATTTTTCTGCACTGCTTCGAAATGGCACGTGAGGTCCTTGTGCTTTTAAAGGATTTGTGGCTCCACCCTTGTATACAAGTATATGCGAGAATTAATGATCAGTCCCGTTGTCTAACTCCATATGCTTATTACTGAATGGAAATAATGAACTCATTATTAAAATATACTGCCAAGCCCCTGTTCTATAAAATCAGATGTTTCCATGCCTGATTTCATTCATCCAGTCCTACTAACGTCATTATCAATGCAACAACATTTCAAATTTCAAACTAGCCAGCTTAAATGAGTGAATAGGGAGGCTCTTTTTTGGGCTAGTTTTTAATATTTTTCTTTGCATTCCCTGTGTTTTCTGTTTTTGGGGAGCTAAGTTATTTTATCTCCCCCTTTATATACTTATTCCCTCTCTTCTCTTAATTTAATGAAAATGATGTTATTGATAAAAAAAAAAAAAGAGTACCAATAATTTGGCCTGCTGTGTGGACCAAATCAGATTTTTATTACTACCAGTATTAAAGAAGAAATTGAAAGCGTATTTAAAGTAAATGACAAAACCATTGACTAGTCTAAGGGGGTTTAGGGATAGGGAACATAGTGCTGAAGAATGTAGCCCTTCTAGTGAAATGGCTATGGAGATGGCCCCGAGAGAGAGAGAGAGATTATGGCATGAGGTGGTGGCAAGCATTCATGGTTATGTAGGAAATGGTAGGGATTCTGGGATATTTTGCTGAGCTACCCTTACTACACCTTGGAAGGCTATACATGGTATTCTCCCTCGCTTCCTCAGATTCATTAGGTATGATGCTAGTTCTGGTAATGCTATTATGATTTGGGAGGATATTTGGGTGGGTACTCAACCCCTCAAAGATTGTTTCCCCTCGCTCTATTCCCCCTCCCTTCACAAACATGAGTCAGTTGCAACTTTTCTCCCGAGTCCGTTAAACCCCTTATCTTTAAATTAGGACTTTGGGTTTCATAGAGGGTTAAGGGATGGTGAGTCGAGTTGTGTTATTGAGTTAATTCATTTACTAGAATCTGTTTGCTTGGACCCCACTTCTTCTGATCAAAGGGTTTGGACTCCTCTTCCAAAAGGTACTTTTACTTGCTCTTCTTTTCTAAAATCCCTTGGTTCCAACCCCATTTCCCAAGGATTCCCTGTCAAAGAAGTTTGGGCGCGGCCTATTCTCCCAAAAATTGCTATATTTTGCTGGGAAGTCTTTTATGGGAAAATCAGTACTTTGGAAAACTTACAGAAAAAGAGACCCTCTCTTTGTCTTTCCCCAAATTGGTGTTCCTTGTGTAAGGCTGAGAATGAGGACTGTTTCCATTTGCTGATCTCCTGTTCCTTTGCTACAACTATATGGAGGTGGAGCCTTTGTTTATTTGGAGGTAGATTGTCTATGCCTTCTGATTTAAGCTCGTTATTCAACCCATCTGTCTTTGTTTGGCACACTAGAAGAGGTAAGGTCATGTGGAAATGTGTCAGGGCAACCACTTTGTGGATTCTTTGGGAGGAAAGGAATGCAAGAATTTTCTTATAGAAGGAAAGAAGGTTGGATGAAATGAATGATTGTATCCTAACAAGAGCAATCCATTGGCTGAAAACTGTGGATATCTTTGATGGCTTCTCCTTTGATGACTTGTGGAGGAATTGGCTAGTAATAACTAACACTTCAACAAAGAAGGATAGGATTCTGTCAGAATGGGTTCCGCCTTTAGAAGGTGTCATCAAGCTGAACTTTGATGGAAGCAGCCAAGGCAACCCTGGGCCTTTAGGTATAGGGGATATCCTGAGAAATAAGGACAACAACATAATTTCCCTATTCTCAGGACCGGTGGGAGTGGGGGATTCCACAAGGGCAGAAATCCTTGCTGCAGTACATGGAATTTAGATAACCAACTTGGGGTGGAGCATCTCCTAGTTGAAGGGGACTCTCAGGTGGTAACAAGGTGGCTCCTAAACTTGGATACCACCATTTGGGGCTACAAAGATCTCATAAAAAAAGTAAAGTGGTTAACTAGTATGAGAGTTGAGGTAAAATGGGTTAGTAGGTCTGCTAATTCTTAGGCTAATGCTTTAGCCAAATAGGGGGTTTCTAGGGAAGATCTTTTTTGTGCTTCTTTGTAAGTTGTTATTAATTTGGAAATCTGTACTTAACTAGCCCGAAGAGGCTGAAACTCGTGCCTTTCCTTGGGGACTTTGTACTATTGTCTATTGTTGATTAATAAAATTATTTCAATTATCAAAAAAAAAAAAAACAACCATTGACCAGTCTAAGTATTTCATGGAAGTCATTTACCACTTTGTTTGAACTGTAAGTTCATGTCAAGAAATTGGAGATAATTTATACATAGAAGAAAACCATTGCTCCGACACTCTCAAAACTTTCCATGAATGTCAGTATAGTAACCACTTGGGACTTTTTCTCCCATTCAATATAAAAGACAAGAAAAAGAAAAAGAATAAAAAAAAGAAAGGAAAGGGAAAGAAAAATAAAGAAAGAAAGAGAAAAAAGGAAAAGAGAAGGAAAGAGACGGGGAAATGTTGTTCAACCAAGACATATTGATTGTTTTCTTCTTCTTGACAAGGTGCCCCTATCTCCTAGGCTTGCCTTGGTGCTTCACAGCCTTGAAAACTATGCGTTATTTGTGAAGGTGCCACTGATGCAATTCAAGTTCATGCCCTGAGAAACACCATATCATTTTAAAGCAAGTGGGCCTAATTTGAACTCACTAAAGGGCTTTCAACAGCTATTTTGGTTATTGGGTTTCCAACAGCTAGTTCATTAAAAGCTCCAACAACTTGTAATAGCTAGTTTCTCATTTAATGCTTTAACAACTAGTTTTGCATTTAATACTCCAACAGCTGGTTTCTCATTTAATGTTCAAACAAGTAGTTTTATTCTCTATATTAAGCCTTATAATCTCAAGCTAGAGGCATCATGTTCTTTCCTTTGTTTTGAGAATCCTAGAGCTTTCTTTGAGAGTTGAGAGAGTCATTTCTTTGGGTGAATGAGTCCTCTCTTCTTTGGGTGAGTGAATCCCCAACCCCTTTGAGTTAGTGAGTCTCCAACCTTGTTGTCTCATATCGTAAGCTATCTTTGATTAATGAAGTTCCATTCAATTCTCTTCTTATTTTTCCTATTTCTTTGAGCAAATTTCTTTCTCATTCTCTCTTCATTTTTGAGCTGCATCAGCCACTCAACATGGCACACCAAGTTGGCATTTGCTGAGTCCATGAAGGAGTGAAGGATTGTAACAATTTGGCAAAGGGATTAGGGACTCTCATGATAAACATTTTTCCGAGTTTTTTTTTTTTTTTGACTTTTTTCTGAATAGTAAAAGTGAACTATCTTGCAATTTCCACCCCGAACCATGGTCAAAGGCATTACTTCAATACTAGTGTGTGCATGTTGTAAGTTTGTAACCGTTAAGCCAGCATATGGGTTGTTACATAGTTTAAAATGTTTATAAATTTCCTAATATTTCCTTGGAGGCATGCACATATTTCCATTTCCATGGGTACCGACACGAAATATTACTGGAATCAGCAATTTGACATATTCCTCAATGAAAGCTGCTAGTGCTATGTGGAGTACAAGAGATAGTATTATAACATAAGTTGGTAACAATGCTTTAGATATGTGGAGTATTAGTGTTATTGCCCACCTAATAGACATGATTACCATTTTAAGTCAGGTTGAAATTCTTTTCAAGCATGAAGTTAAATCTTAGTTTTTATTGTATAAAAAATTATTTGATCGACCTATTAGAATTGTTTGCACTTTATATGAGTTAAATTTTGCTTGAGCTTACTCTATCATGTAGTTTTGATGATTTGGAACAAGATAATAATGTAAAAGGACCCACCTATTCATCTTTTATCATTACATAAAATAGCATTCTATATTTTTGCATACTTCACAAAGTTTGCACCATGTCTAATTTTTACAATATTTCCATACAATGTTTCCGACATTTCTGACTTGTTTCCTGTATTTGGATGACTGGTATTTTCATTGACACTGACATTTTAAACCTTGGTTTGGTAAAGTTTACCAATTAATTATTAAGGAATTGTAAATGTTAATCAAAATTCTCTTTTACAATGCTACATATTGGTAATCCATTCTTTCATGGACATGCATTTTGCTTTTGACAATAGTTGGTTTACAACCTACAGTATATGTGATGCAGCTAGCAGTTCTAGCTGGGGATTTTCTGCTTTCAAGAGCTTGTGTGGCATTGGCTTCATTGAAAAACACTGAGGTATGCTTTTAGCTTGAACTTTGTTTCTTGAGCTGTGTTGTACTTTGAGCGAGGTGGTTGTAACTTTAATGGTTAGAGTTATGTTTTTCTCATTGAATGGATCTTAGAACTATGCACGAAAATCTCATCCTTGTGTATTTAACCATTTTAGTAGAACTTTTTAAATAGTCTTGTTCACATAATTTTAGTTATCAATCAATAGAAAATCTCAATGGGGCACATAAAATTGTAAAATTTGGGCTATAGACATTTAAGGCACATTATACTTTAGTTGAATTGGCCATTGCACCATTATCCCATAGAGACATTGATGATTGTTGGTGCTGCTTAGAGCTAGACTATAGTTCAGGGGCTTTTTATGCTGGCCTCCATTTGTTTTTGCATATTTCTTCCATCTTGTCACGCTTTTACACTTTTTTTTTGAGCAAAGGTAAAGTAATTTACATAGTTTTCAAGGTGCCAAGGCGAGGCTAGGCGACCATAGGGCGCCCGGGCGCCTAGCGTTGCCTAGGCGTTGGAATTTTAAAATGTTAATTTTCTTTAGTTTTTACTTCATCTATGCTTTTCTAAGCTATTTTATTGGTTTTGTGTGCTATCTAGCAAGCATGTACACTAGCTATTAACTCTATAAATCATTCAAAGTATAAATTTCATATAACTAGCAAGCATGTACACTAACTATTAACTGAAAAAAAAGTGCAGGAACAAGGAAGGGAGGAGAGGAGTATATGGGCGGAAGAAGAAGAGGTTTAGGGGATTAGGGGCAGGGAGGAGTATAGGCCCCTGTTTTTTCCATGGTTTTTAAAACCGACCCGGTGACTGAACCGGTAGGGGTCCAGTTCGACTCGAATGGCCCGTTCTGACAAAAAAATAAAAAAATAAAAAAAAATTGAAAAACGGTCAAAACCATTCTAACGGTTAACCAACTGGTTCAGTGGTTTTCTGACCAAAATCAACAGTTTTGGGGGAAACGGAACCGGTCAGGTGACCGGTTCCCGGTTTTTCCGGTCTGGTCCGGTTTTGAAAACCATGGTTTTTTCAAAAATAAAGGGACTGAGACTATCGACTGATAACAGTCAGGGGTGGAGCCCCTTTTTTTTTCAAAAGAAGAAGAAGAAGAAGAAGAAGAACAGGAGCTGTGGAGGAAGGGAGGAGTATAGGGGCAGAGCCCCTGTTTTTTGGAAAAAAAAGCAAAAAGTGACTGAAGCTGAGAAGAAGCTGGGCTGGAATAAGAAGAAGAAGAACTTACTTGCTGAAGCTGATGTGTGATGGAGTTGGGCTGGGGCATGAAGTCTTCGGTTTTCCTCCCTCTCCAATCGAACCGAAAAAACCCTTATGTTATGCATAAATAAAAGAAAAAGGCTTTGTATTGTTGTCTTAATAATAAAATGATAGCATGTAAGCGGTTTTATTTTAAAAGAATAAAACATCTAATAAAATATCAAAATAATAAATTAAAAAAAATTTCTTAGATATATGTAGGCACCCACTTAAGTCTCTGGGCAGGTGCCTAGTATACAAAATCCAGGGCGTTTGGGCAAGGCGACCATGGAAAACCACCCGCCTAGGCGTTGCCTTGACAACTATGGTAATTTATATTAATCACAAGAGAAACTTTTACAACTGGGGCTGTACATTAGGAATGTACAAAGCCAAAGATACATCACAAAAAAAAAAAAATCCTTGACTGCTTATAAAAAGATTATCAAAGAAGAAAAAAGAACTGTAGTTTTTCTTAAAAAAGTTAATGGTTTGCCAATTCAAATAACTTTTCTAGAGACTTCACTCTTCTAATTATTTGGCTTTGGTAAATGGCTTGGTAAAAGACTTCTTTCAAGCTAGAAGGGACATAGACAACAGGATCCCTTATCTCCCTTTCTCTTTACTTATGTGGCGGATGTTTTTATTTAAATAATTTCAAGAGCAGATAGTAGGCAATTGATCAAGGGTTGAAGAGTTGGGAGAGACAATGTGGTGGTTATTCACTCCAGTTTGAGAATGATATTATTGTTTTCTGTGGAGGGGGTGATGAGCAATAGGTGAGAAATATGAAAAAGGGGTAGTGGAGCTTTTTGAGAGGATGCCTAACTTGAAAGTAAGCCTTGATAAGAGCTGCCTAGTTGGGGTCAATATGGAGGAAAGATTACTAGGACACTTTGCTGGAATGCTGGGTTATACACTTGTCTCTTGGGCTTTGAACTACCCAGGGCTTTCCTTAGGAGCCAACCTGAGGGAGAATAGGTTTTGGAGATTGGATCCCAATTCTAGAAAGGTTTCTAAGAAGCTTGTAATTTGGAAATGAAACTATATCTCCTTGGAGGATGGAGCAACTCTCATTCAGTCCACTATTATCAAAGAAGAAACAGAAAAAAACAGAGAGAAGGTCAGGCTGGCAGCCCCAGTTCTTATATTTATATCTAGTGACATTACAATAAAGGTGAAAAGACACTTATGCCCCTGCAGCACATTATTTTAGAAATATAATCACTCCCCCTCAATTTGGAGCATAGATGTCTATCATGCCCAACTTGTCACAATGGTCATTGCTCTGCAAGTGATGAAGTCCCTGTATAACATCTGCAAGTGGCTCCTTGGAACTAACATATGGTGTGCATGGTGTGCACACCTCCACTTTCTAGCCTTTCCATAACAAAGTGTTTATCCACTTCTTTGTCCTTTGTTCTATCATGGAGCACCAGATTGGCTGCAATACTAATGGCAGCTTCGTTGTCACAATAAAGTGACATAGGACCATCCCCACCAAACCCCAACTCATTCAACATGTTTTTTATCCATACGGTTTCTTCAATTCCATGTGACATGGCCCTGTACTCAGCCTCTGCACTGGATCTGGCCACAACACTCTGCTTTTTACTCCTCCAGCTGACCAAGTTACATCCTACAATGGTGCAGTACCCACTGATGGACTTTCTGTCATCATTTGACCCAACCCAATCAGCATCTGTGTAAACTGATAGGTGAGTTCTGTGAATAGGTTTTTGTTCTATGACATGCCCATTGGACTTGAAGTGTGGACAAGCACAAGTCCATCCATACCTTGTGCTGATATTTAATTAATTATAATTGGGGAGATGAGGATTAATACTAGACCACTTGGTCAAACAGGCTTTGATACCACATTATCAAAGAAAAAATAGAAAAAAAATGAGGAAGAAAGGAGGGAGAAGGAGAAGAGGAGAAAAATTGATTGAGAGCCAAAAAAGATTGACCCGGTGGCTCCAGTTCTTATATTTATATGTAGTAGTGACTTTACAATAAAGGTAAAAAGACGCTTATGCCCTTGTGGCACATAAAGTAGGAAATTCAACATTCACCTTGGCTAATCTCCTGGTTTATTCATTTTTTTTTTGAGAAGGTAAAGTAACATTTTATTGATGAGAGAAGATACAATACAACAGCAACATAGTGGAAAAACACCAGGAGAATTATCATATTACAAAGTCCAAATGGAGTGGGATTCAAGAAGTTGAAAAACATTCTGGTTTTTAAATTCTGAAATTACAGATAACCAGGAAGCAAGTCTATTGACAGCAGTCTTAAGCAGGTCTTTAGGAGCTCTAGCTTTGTTGCAGAAGACGTGACTGTTCCTTTCAGACCAAACAGAAACCAGGATAACTGCAGGAATTGTTTCTCAGACCAGCTTCCCTTTCTTACTCAGACCAGAAAGCTTCCAACTACACAGCACCTCCTTTACAGATCGAGGCATAACCCAGCTGATGCCGGCTGATTTAATGAAATGCTCCCGTAACTTAGCAGACACTAGGGATGAGCAAGCGGTTTGTTTGGTTTAAAACCGAACCAAGAAAACCGAATTTTTAGAAACCGAAATATGAAATGTGGCAACCGAACCGAAACTGGATTTAGGTTAAATCGAACAAACCGAACCAAATTAATTTTTCAGTTAATTCGGTTTTTTCGATTAAAACCAAAAATAGCAAAAACTGAGAAAACGACACAAAATTGCAAAATGAGAGAAGAAGAAAAAGAAAAAAAAAAAAATAAATATTACATAACTGAGAGTAAGAGGCTTTGACAACCGACTTGCTTCTCGCTGTTGCCGTCTTCGGAGTATGAGACTATGAGGTTGTTGCTTTGGAGTTCAGAAAGAGGGAACTGGAAAAGTGGGAAGACAATCGACTCGCTGTTTGCCATTGCTGTTGCTGGAGTATGAGTTGTTGCTTCGGAAAGAGGAAACTGAGAAGTGGGAAGACAGTCAAACGCCAGTCGCCAGACACAGAGACTTGGAGAGGAATACTTATGCTCGTCAAGAAACGTTCGCTTACCCCTAATATTAATGGTTTTTCATTGCTCCTCTGGAAACCTCCTTTGGGAGTAAATGCAGAAACCTTTTTCGGGTATGCAATTATTACTTTCAGTGCTCATAACTAGTGAGAGAGAAGATAAAAATAGGGTGTACTAATGGCTTTTCTCTTTGATGGGACCGAATTTTTGTAGAGCAACTATATACGTGCATCATGCCATATCCCTTGTTGAAACTTGGAAGATCAATTAACAATGTATTGACGGAAAGGACCCTTAAAGGGGTAGCTCACTTCAGTTTCCCAAATACGACAGAAAACATGATAGAGTGATGACGGGACATCCCGCCTAGTTAGTCAGACGCATTCAATGCCTCTCAAGTCTCTGGTTTTGGTGGGCCTAAACAAAAAGGCTTTTAGTATAATTACTAATATACCCTTATAATTATCGATTATTTTGGTTAATCGAAATGCAAATACTCCAACCGAAACCAAAAACCGAATATTAAAGAACCAAAACCGAACCGAATGCACTGAAACCGAAATTTTGGTTCAGTTATTCGGTTTAAACCGAACTATGCTCACCCCTAGCAGACACGGGGCAATGAATGGAAAGATGATCACCAGATTCATGAACCAAGGCACATAGTCCACAGTTCAGATCAGGAATCTGAATCCCGTGCCTAATCAGATTAGTTCTAGACGAACATTTGTCTTGATCCAGTACCCAAACCAGAAAATTTGCCTTAGAGGGACTAGTAGAGACCCAAATCTGCTTGCTAGGGAATTCCACATTAGAACCTTGACTTAGTTTTTCAGCCATAGATTTAACTGAGAAACAACCATCACCACTCCATTTCCACTTCCATTCACCTTTCATATCAACAGAAACATGCTGATTCTGCAATAGCTGTAATAACTCCAGCAGCTGCTCCAGCTCCCAGTCATGGAGGTTCCTTCTAAAGAGGGGACACTAAACAGCACACCCCTCCTACTACTCAAAGGAGTCAAAGATTGATGCATCAGGGGAGGAGGCACATTGACAGAGGTTAAGGAAGACCTCAGCCAGGGTCCATGGGGGAGTTCAAACATCAGGGGTCCTTTCAGAATTTCAGCCTCTTTCAATCTCCAACCTTATATTCCAGACCTTCTGAAAAAGAGAGGAAGCTTTTCGTAATACCTTTCCACAAGGAACAGCCCCATGTCTAAAGAGGGTTCAAAGATCTCCAGTTACCCCAATCCACACCATATTTAGCAGAAACAAGAGACCTCCACCATGCATCCCTTTCAGAACCGAATCTCCAAATCCCTTTCAGAACCAACAAGAGACCTCCACCAGCAACAAGAGACCCCCACATTGTACTGATTTGGTGCCATACTATCTTAGTACGCATTTATCAATTTGACACCGGATGGTACATATGGGAGGGTAACCAAAACTGTGACTATGGTTTTCACATGTAACTATTGTGTCCTTCTTTATCAAACAGTATTACACATCTATGATGGTTTTCACTTGTTCTCAAATTTGAAATTAACCCCTTAATCCCATCTTGGTAAATTTTTGCCAAGTTGGTACATATGGCCCCATATTTGCCAAATAGCTATTAAGGAGATGGTGTGCACACAATAACCAACACCATTATGTCATTGTCCTTGAGTTAATTGTAATGAAACGTATTATCAAAATGAGGATGTCCATGCTCTCCCCATTGAACTTAGCCAACACCCTAGATCTTTCTTGATAAATTTTACCAAGATAACAGTTAGGGCATGCAATGCCACTATAGGAGGGTAACCAAAATATAACATCACCATACCTATTATATCATTCTTTCTTTAGCAAACAATATTACGTATTTGTAATGGTTTTCGCGTGTCTTCAAATTTAAAGTTAACCTATTAATTCCATCTTGGTAAATTTTTACCAAATTGGTTCATATGGTTCTTGTTGCCAAATGGCCATTAAGGAGAGGTGAACACACAATAATCAGCACTATTATGTTGTTGTCCTTGAGTTAATTGCCATGAAACACACTATCCAAGTGACGATGGTCATGACCTCCCCAATAAATTTAGCCAACATTTTGGGCCCATCTTAGTAAATTTTACCAGGATGAAATTTGCGTCATATACGACCATTATGGGAGGGCAATCAAAGTGTAACTAACACAATTATGTCTAATATATCTTTGATTCAATATTAAACAAAATTAAACATTTGTTATTGGCTTTCACATGTCTTCGCATTTCTAATTAGCCCTTTAGTCCCAACTTGGTAAAGTTTTATCAAGTTGGCAAATATAGCCCCTTGTTGCCAATGGAAAGTAAGGAGAAGGTGAGCACATAATAAGTGACATTATTATGTCATTGTTGATGAGAACAATACTAGGATGGGTGGGTACCATTTGGTGCCAAATTGGTAAATGCATACTAAGATAGTACGGCACCAAATCAGTGCAATGTGTTCTCACTCATACCTGTTGTAATGTGTAGTGGCCTGTGGCCTAGTAGGGGCATTTCTGCCCTTTCCTCTTGTATTTCTTATGAGCTATTGCCCTAAGTATAAATACTAACTTAGGCGCCTCCAGCTCTAGTGTTCAGAATACATTCTTCTCTTTTCTCTCTTCTCTCTTCTCTCTTCTCTGTCGAACCACATGGTATCAGAGCATCTCTGATCTGGGCACAAGCTTCTCTTCTCAGATCATGATTTCTTTCCTTTTCTGGAAATCTATTTTTTCTCAGATCATGGTTTCTTCTTCTGGGCGCAACCTTCAGTCCCTGATTTTTTTCTTTCTTCTCTCTTGGTTGCTGTACCAAGGAGAAGGGTGTGGTGGCAGCCGAGTGCAGTAAAAGATTTCTCCAGATCTGTGGTGGCAACCGAATGCAGTAAGAGATCTTTCTAGATTTGTTGTGGCAACCAAATGCAGTAAGGTGTCTTTCTGGGTTTGTGGTGGCAGCCGAATGCACCAGAACTTGATTTTCTGAGGGTTTTTCTATGTGCTGTGGGTCGTGGAAGACAGGTATGCACTGTTACATTCATATGTAAACCTTTGACCACTGTGAATGTCACAGTTTTGAGGATTGTAGGGGCTGGTGGTCTCCTCCTGTAAACCGAGGTGTTTCAACTAAGAGTTATTACCTACAGTACTGTTAAACATTCTTTGGAGGCTCCTATTTTTTTTTAGACAAAACCCTCTATATCAGATTCTGTTTTTGAAAAAACAACAGTAGATTTTCTGTGAAAATGGCTACTGAGGATTCAGCAACCTCTAGTATTACTTCCCAGCAAGGAAACTTAAACGGGGGGATGGACGGCCTGAATTTCTCTATGTCTATTACCCCCTTTGATGGCCTGAACTATCCGGAATGGTCCAAAGGCATCAAACTTTATGTTACAGCTAGGGGGAAGGCTGGTTATATAAGTGGAAAAATAAAAGAACCCAAGTCTGGTACTGCTGAACATGATCGATGGAATCAAGAAAACAACATGGTTAGGCTCCAAGTCACCTCATGTAAGGAAAAATTTCATATGGGCTGACACAACCAATGAAATTTGGGAACAAGCCAAGGCAACCTATTTTGATCAGAGGAACTTTGCCAAGATTTATCAACTTCAAGCAGAATCATCTACATGTAAGCAAGGGGACTGTAGCCTATCTACATACTACTCAGCCCTTACATTTGTCTGGAAGGAACTGGACTATTATCAGACCATTGACTGCAGGAATGATGAAGATGCAAAGGACTATAAAAAACTTGTCTCCCAACAGCGGGTTTTTGCTTTCTTGCATGGGCTGAATCCGGCTTATGAGCTCCTCTGGGTGCAAATTTTGGGAAGTAGGGAATTTCCTTCAGTTCAGGAAGTATATGCTCTAATCCAATCTGAAAAGAGCAGAAAAAATCTCATGAATGTTTGTGAGGGGGAGCAATCTGTTGCCCTGGTTGCAAGAGGGGGTAACATAGGAACGAAAAAGGGGGAACCAAGGAAAGGTAAAGATAAAGACAATGTGGTGTACTCACTGCCAAAAGCCTAGACACACTCGAGAAACCTATTGGGAGTTAGTGGGGAAGCCCAAGTGGGCAACCAGAAATCAAGACATTTCAAAGAAGCCTCCTCAGGAGAAATTTATTTCTGCAAATCTGGCCACACAAGACTATCAGCAAAATAATCTGACTATTGTGTTTACCTAAGAACATCCTAGTGGTTCTGATCCCAAGGAAGACATTATCAACTCCTTCAGAGATCATTTGGAATTGTATTGTAGGACACTCGGGCAAATAGATAGGTCGGTTCCTATACCTTCTACCTCATTCGCTTCTACATCAGGTAAAGGTGCTTTTGCATTTCATGTGTGTACCTTTGCTCCCGAGTCACCTTGGGTCATTGACTCAGGAGCTTCAAACCATATGACTGGTAAGTCCAATCATTTTCAGACCTACACTCTTCTCTCTGGAAGGGATAAAGTGAGACTTGCTGATGGGTCTCTATCCACCATTGCTGGCCAGGGATCTTTATCCCTTCCTGATGGCCTTGTCTTATCCAATACCCTTAGGCTCATGTATAGGTAGCCTGAACATCCTCACCCAATAGGTTTTTGTCTCCCCACACACCCTAAATAGTCCCTCATCTCCCAGTGGACTAGATGAAATAATGCCCTTGCATATTTCTTGCTCCTTTTGTCTATATTCTTACAACTTCCTTTTGATGACAGAATAAATAGCAATTTGAAATCTGGTTTTCTCATTCTTACCCCAACCAAGGTTTAAAATGTCGATGTCGATGGAAATGTCGCTTACCAAAATATAGGACATATGTCGGAAATGTCGAGGAGAAATATTGTAAAAATTAGAGACATTGTGGAAATATGCAATGTTATTTTATAAAATGATAAAAGAAGAATTAATACATATTTCTAGACTATTATCTTATTCCCAACCAATATATAAAGCTAAGAAGCTAAGATCAATAACAAATTAGTAAATGACGATTTACTGATTTATTATGCATTTTGATGTTTTTACAAGGTTATCCGATATTTTCTTTTCTTGTTTTTAATTCTGATTTATTATAAATTCTAATATATTTATTTCGCACTAGTAAATAGAAATACATTTATTCTGATTTTTTTTAAATATTAAAGTTAGAATACATCATGTTTTATAAATTTAATAAACTGATTCTCCTTTTTGTAGTATTAAGATTATGATAAATTCTGATTTCTTATAAAACTTAATGAATTTATTATGATTTTTAATACTAAATTTATAATAAATTATGATTTAGTATAAAATTTAATAAATTTATTGTCATTTTAATATTAAATTTAGAATATAATTTATTATAAAATTTAATAAACATTTTCTGATTTTAATAAATATTTTAAAAATACTAACTAGTCAATATTTTATTACTTGAAAAATATTTTATGTTTTATATTATAAAGTAATTAATTTATTCTTTTGTTTTTTATTTTTTGTTAATTCTTTTTTTTAATATTTTATTTGAAATATTAAATAGAAATTATTAATGGAATAATTTATATTAATATACTGTATTATATTAATATAATATACTAATATATTATATTATTAATGTACATTAATTGACATCCTATCAACTCTTGTTGACATAATAGGAAAAACTGTATTTTTTTTGGTTTTTTGGATTGATTTGGTTGACATTTCCGAAATATAGGAAATGTCAACCGAAATAATGTAATTTTTATATTACCATCCATTTTCATGTCGGTGAGGCTCAGCATCGACATATGTCGGGCGACATTAGCAAAATTTCGCGACATTTGAAACCATGACCCCAACTTCCAATTCCCAACTTTAAGTAGCCCATTGCTGGATTTCGGCAATCAACATGCACTAACATACTGTACCCACCAAAAAAGACTCCAAGATTTTCTTTTTCACCTCCAGGTAAAAGCACCTTCTCTCCACCTTCAATGCTACTTTGCCTCCCATCATCCAGGATTTTCTTCTCACTGCATGAGCAAATGTTCCCTTCCGACTACCAAGACTGTCTCCTCTGTCTCATCTGTTAATCCCTTTTCTCTCCTCATTAAACCATACTCTCCCTTTTCTAATCCCTCCTACCTGCATCCCTTCCATAAAAAAAAACTCCTAAACACTTCAATTTGTCGGTACTTTAGAGGAAATACTTTTCCATCATCTCTTACTGGACCTTCATACAACACCTCTATGCCATTCTCGTTATACCATTCAGAAGTTTACCTTTCTCCACCAGATACAATGCAGGTGTGAAATCCCATTGGAGCAAAAAAGTAAAGGTGGAAAAGAAAAAAAAAAGAACTTATCATTATCCTGATGCAGTACTTTGAAAGGCATGCCTCAGTGGTGCTTAGGCTCATGGAGGCTGAGTCTCATTTTGTGGCTTACACATTGCCTGAACCCAGGTGCACCGGTAGAGAAATTATTTTTATTGGGATCTGTTCTTTATGGGTAGGTGGCTCTGTGCTTTTCTGATTCTATGGTACAACTGTTCATTTTTTCTGCCTTGAGGTCTTGCGGCTCCCTCCCCCACTTTCTTCATTTTTTGGGGAGTAGATGCTTGATCTTCTATTATTTTTTTTTCTGTTTTTTTTTTCTTTCATTTTAATGTATTTTAACAATGTTTTTTGTAGCTGAATGAGGGGAAAGGCCAAATGGGAAAAAAGAACAGGAAAAAGTCTGGGGTATGGATGCAAAAACCAAGATGTCATAGGGGAATGAATGCAATTTCCATAACCATTAAGAGATGATATAACCAAGACACATAAAGAAACCCATAAGTTGTATCTATTAAATTGGGCTAGGTAGTAGCTCATGGCATTATACCTTTGATCTAAACCTGGTTTATTTTCTGCTTGAGATGGTTATCATCACTAGTCACTACTCTAATATGCATTATAAAAGGGGAAAGAAATTTGCATCATATGATGCATCTGCAGGTTGTGTCATTACTAGCCAAAGTTGTGGAGCACCTTGTTACAGGAGAAACCATGCAAATGACAACAACGTCAAAAGAACGTTATAGGTACGGTGTTTTTCTGTGTTAGATCTGGTATTCATTTTTCTTGTTGTTCATATGAACTTATTCTTATTTTTGAACTTTTATATTGGTTCCCCAGTGGTTTGGTCATACCGGAGAACATTGATTATCATGGTTTCAGTGCTTATGTTTGAATTTTGTGCCCTTTTCAAAGCTATTACTATTGTGGTTTGATTGCATCAGAGACCATATTCAACTTAGCAGAATATTTCCAACTGCTATCAAATACTTTGGGAGAAGAAACATACCAAGTCTTTCATCTCTATGGGCATACGTCACCTGTGATTATAATCTTTGGAGCAGCTTCCCGCTAAAGGCTTTAAGTTTAAGAGTAGATTCAGACCACACCATTGTTTTTAAAGGCATTTGTAACCCATTCCTTAAGGCTTGCTTTGAGTTGAGGATAGTGTTATCAATGTGGTGAGGCAATGAGCCACTGGCTAGTTGTTTTGGCCTCTCTTCTTGAGATGCTGATTAGTGATGAAAAAGTAATATGTACTAAATTTAAGATATTGATGCCATCTTATAAATAATTTAAGTTAGGCTGGATAGGTTAGGATAAGGAATTATAGCCTTTGTTTTCCAAAGAAGAGTTCAACCTTGAATATGTGATATGCCCTTTGTTGGTGGCTACTCCATACTGTTACACCACTAATTGGAGGAAAACTTGAAAGTAGTGCTCTATTGGTGTCCTTTATACCTTTAGACGATCATGTTCTATCACAAATATTTAAAGCAATAAAATGAATATAATAAAATACAATCATATTCTATATTATTTCAAATAATCAGAGATGCAAACAAGCAAATAAAAGCTTTGAAATGACTTTGTAATTAACCTGTTAGCTAGAATGACTAGTCATTAATGGACTAGTTGACCTAGTTGATGCTTAGTCGTCCTAGGCAACCACATCATGGGTATCAACTGACTAGTTAGTGATATGGTTGGTCTGACCCTCTATTGGCTAGTTGGCTGATTAGTCAACTCTTTGACAACGACAAACTGGTTGAGGGTTTGAGGAAAATGCCTTTTTTTGATGAATGAAGATAATTTATTAAACCAGAAAATTAAGGCAATACAGGAAACCCATAAAGAGGCACGAGCTGTTACCTCTTCTAACAAAGCATTACATCAAGTTAAAAACAGGAATAAACAGAAATAAATTACATAGCAGCCCAAAATAAATGATCCCTTGAAGCCCCTTGCTTAGCTAGCCCATCTGCTAAGGTATTTGCTGATCTTCCCACCCAAAGAGAGGTAACTGTCATGTTTCTTGTGATCCAGTTGACTTTCCTCAATAAGTCTCTGTATCACCACATAGCTAAAGCTGGCTCTATCAGCCATCTGCAACATTTTTGGAGTCTCCTTCAACTACCAAATGCTGAACTCCTAATTGTTCTGCAATCTGAATACCTTGTACAGCCGCTAAAATCTCAGCTCTATTAGAGTCTCCTATTCCCACAAGGCCTGAAAACAAGGCTAAAATGTTGCTCTCCTTATCTCTCAGCACCCCTCCTATCCCCTATGGGCTTGGTTTTCCTTGGCCACTACCATTGAAGTTCAGCTTTGCCCAACCTTCAGGCGGAGGCTACCACACTGCAGATTCCTTGTCCTTCCAGTTTCTCCAAATATCATCAAAGATGGAGATTGCGTAAACAGTTAGAGGATGACATTCTTCAAGAGGAAATAAGCTGGAGGCATAAGTCAAGATGCAAGTGGCTACAAGAGGGGGACAGGAACACTAAGTTCTTTCATGCTTTGGCAAGTTGTAGAAGGAGAAGAAATTTTATTACCAGATTGGAGATTGAAGGGGAAACAGTCACAAGTCAAAGAAAAATTGCAGAAGCATTTGCAGGTCATTTTAGGCATACATTTAGAAGGCCACTAAATAAAAGGGTATGGTTGGAAGGTTTGGATTGGCCAACACTAAAGAGAGAAGATAGGGAATGGTTGGAAAAGAAATTGGGGTTGGAAGAAAAAAGAGGCGGTTTTCTCAATGGATAGATCAAAGGCACCGGGCCAAGATTGTTTTACGATGGCTTTTTACCAGGATTGTTGGGAGACACTATAGGAGGAGTAATCAACCCTGGGCTAAACTCCACCTTCATTACTTTGGTACCCAAGAAAAGTGATGCAAGTCATCCAAAGGATTACAGGCCGATCAGTCTAGTAAATAGCCTTTATAATATCATCACTAAGGTGTTGTTAATTAGAATTAGAAAGGCAACTATCATAGCAAACAATAAAGGAGCTTTTGTGAAGGGGAGGCAAATAACAGATCAGATACTTGTAGCAAATGAGAGCCTAAAGGACTATAAGAGATCCAGGAGAAGAGGTGTGGTCCGTAAACTAGATCTAGAAAAGGCTTATGACTTGGTTGATTGCTCCTTCTTATTGGAGGTGATGATTAACTTTGGGTTTGGAGACATTTAGTGCAAATGGGTGATGGGCTGCATTAGGGATGGCCAATATTCCATTTTGGTGAATGGGACAGTAGTGGACTATTTCCCAACTTTGAGGGGGATTAGACAAGGAGACCCCCTATCCCCTTTCTTATTTACATTGGTTGCTTAAGTGTTGGGGGGACTAATATCCAAAGCAGATTCTAGGGAGTTAATAAGAGGGTGGAGAGTTGGAAGAGATAATTACACACCTACAATTTGCAGATGACACAATTCTGTTTTGTGAAGGAGGGGATATCAGTTGGATTAAAAACTTGAAGCTCACAATACAGCTTTTTGAACAAATGTCAAACCTTAGGGCAAACTTTGAGAAAAGTTGTATAGTTGGAGTCAATATGGGGGAAGGGGAGATTGGTGAGTATGCAGACATTTTGGGATGTGTAGTTTCTAACTGGCCCTTAAATTACCTTGGTTTACCTCTGGGGGATAATGCTCAGAAAGGTGATTTCTGGGCCCCTGTTGTGGAGAGATTTGAAAAGAGACTTGCCAACTGGAAGAAAAATTATTTGTCTCTTGGAGGGATTATCACCTTAATTAGGTCTACTCTGGCTAACCTTCCTGTCTATTTTTTATTAGTCTTTAAGATTTTGGCTAAGGTGGCCAGTAGGTTGGAAAAACTAATGAGGGATTTTCTATGGGAGTCGGGGGAGGAGAAGAAGGACCATAGGGTCAGGCGGGAGGTGGTTTGTAGGGGTAAAAAGGAAGGAGGTTTGGAAATTGGGAACATTAGGACTAGGAACCTAGCATTACTAGGGGAATGGCTGTGGAGATTCTCATTGAGAAAGAAAGACTGAGTTAAGATAGTGGGAGGTATACATGGGCTGGCAGACAATGGATGGGATTCTGGAATTCTAGCTAGGATTACAAGAGCTTCTCCTTGGAAAGCTATTCAAGCCATCTTGCCCTTGTTCTCTCCATGGATCAGGTACGACTTGCACTCAGGTAACCTCATTAAGTTTTGGGAACATGTTTGGGTTGGGGATTCCTCTTTGAAAGATCAATTTCCAGGCCTTTTTGCTATTTCTACCCTCAAAAATGAACCCGTCTCCTCCTTTCTTGTTCTTTCTAATTCACCTTCTGGGTTTGGATGGAATTTAAGTTTGAGAAGAGGGACACTGAGTTAGCCTGTACTTTAGCCTTACCATCCATTCTTGAAGGGGTCTTCATTGAGCCATCAAAGACAGATAGCAGAATTTGGACACTCACTCCCTCTGGTTCCTACACTTGTGCCTCTTTCTTCAAAGCACTATTACCCTTTGCTCCTGTTGGATCATCTTTCATTGTTAAAGAAGTGTGGTGTCGACCTATACCTCCAAAGGTTGGGAGTTTCTGTTGGGAAGCCTTTCTAGAAAGAGTTAATACAGGGGATCTACTCCAAAGGAGAAGATCCAACAGTTGCTTGTCTCCTCACTATTGTGTTCTCTGTAAATCCGATGGTGAGTCTGGATACCATTTACTAATTTCTTGTTAGTTTGTCAAAGTTATTTGGGTATGGTTTACTTCTTTGTTTGGCTGCAGGTGGACTACCCCTTTGAATGTGCCAAGCTTATTTACCTCCATGCCTAACTGGCCAACCAAAAGGGCCAAGATCATGTGGAGGTGTGGTAGGGCTGCGGTATGTTGGACTGTTTGGGAGGAGAGGAACTCAAGGATATTCTCAAATAAGGAGAGAAGTGTGAAAGAAATCATGGAGATTATCCACATTAGGATGATACATTGGCTGAGAACATTGGAATTGTTTAAAGTGTTCTCAGTTGATGAGATGATAAGGAGTTGGAAGGAGATTGCAGGTTCAGGCTCAAGTAGAAAGAATTTAAACTCTTGCTGGACTCCACCTCATGGGTTTATCAAACTGAACTTTGACAGTAGCAGCATAGGCAACCCAGGGCGTTCCAGAGTAGGGGGAGTGATAAGGGATGAAACAGGGAATTTGCTAGCCATGTACTTTGGTCCGGTTGGGGTGGGAGACTCCTTGAGGGCTGAGATTTTAGGAGCTATTGAAGGGATACAAAAGTTCAAGGAAATGAATATTAAAAAGTTGATTATAGAAGGTGATTCTGAAATTGTGGTGAATTGGTTAAAAGAGGGCATCTCTATGCTTTGGAAATACAGCAATGAAAAGAGGAAGTTCAAGTGGCTCACCAAGGACATGGAAATTCATTGTACATGGATAAAGGGAAGTGCAAATGCATTGGCAGATGGTCTAGCTAGGCAAGGGGTAAACAGAAACACTATATTTTGGGCTGTTTTGTAATTGCTGCATGGTCAAGATGTTCCTTGGGTAGTTGGCAGTTAAGATTTTTTAGCTCCTTCCCTTGTAATTCTAATTCTCTCTATCATTAATAAAATTTCATTGTTATTGATTAAAAAAAAAAAAAAGAAAATGTATGAGAGAAGTCCATAGTTCTTAACCAATGAATGTTCCTAGTCAAGATACAATCCTCAACAGCCTGAATGCTTGTTTCCTTTTCATTGAATACCTTTGCATTCCTTTCTTCCTAGATTGTCCACAAGGCGGCTGCTCTAATACATCTCCACATCATTTTTTCCTTTTTTTGTAGGCCACACAAAAAAACACCCAAACAAATGCCTTCGATGCTCAACCTTGAGGTTCAAGCCTAAAGTATAATGCAGATATATCACCACTTTGAGGTGCTTATGTCAAGCACATGATTTCTAGGATTCTCAACACAAGAATGACTTAAAATCCTGTTCTTGATACTTATGTGAATTTTTTAGTTGTATATATATATATATATATATATATATACAGTTTTCAACACCCATTTGAGGTTTGATTAAGTGCTTTCTAATTATTTGTCTGCAAGGTTTTGTAAATTGTAAAAAAGCTCTTATTACTTTTGAGTCCATGTTTATCCGAAGAGTAATTCATATATATATATATATTCTTATATAAAATTGTTTTCTTCTTTCATAGCTCTGAATTTATGTTTGAATATAACCTAGGTTCAAAATTTTGATTCGATACACCCCGTGTCAGGCATATTGTATCGTATCTTTCAGTTCCCGATACACCTATTTAAAGTTGTTTTCAAGAAACTGTTTTTTAATGATTAAAACATTGCCAGACTCGAACTTAAGATTCACCGTTGCAATTTCCACCTCATCCTCAACAAATCAACCAACACCTTTCTTTTTTCAAAAGAATTGATGATAACAGCACCCTTAAGCTTCTATCCCCTAATTACTGTTTCTGCTATCTTTCTCTAATCATGTAGATTAATATTGGTTTCCACCACTAATTTCTTTTTCCAATCTCCTTTCTCATCATTGGCCATCATTTTGCATTTACCCCTTCCTTGCCCTATTAACAGAAACTCTTTAGTGAACTCAGCTTCTTCTTTTCTCCTTCCAAAATCACCATCTCTATGAAAGATATCATACTGTACTTGAAGTTTCCATGGAAGTAAGGCTGTTGGTGCACACAGTCAAAGTAATCCTTTATGTCCTTAGCTATCTTAAACCCTCACACGGCAATTCCAGCAGAGGCATCTACGAACCAAGTATCAACAACACAATTTTTTCATTATTTACTTTCCATTATTGAAGAGCATTAGGATCGGATTCAGCAGGTTTATTATTTGTGCCATCAACTATCCCCATAAACCTTCCACAGAAACTGGAAGTGAAACCTTCACATGTAATTTTTCTGGTCATTATCTACATGCCATAATTTGACCCACCAAATTTGACTGAAACCATTTTAGACTTTTCTGATATTCACCCAATAAATTTCAAATTAGAGGAACAGAACAGGCCTGATATTGGCCTTTGTGGTGTCCTAAACATCTCAACTACTGATGGTGTAATTGGATTCCAGATCTGATATCAACTTGTATCAATCATTGGTACCTTGTTACACTCTTTCGGGGCTATTCACGGATTTGCAGTTCAGTCAAATACAACTCAGGATCAAGAAGTATCAATGGAGTGAAAAACTTATTTAGTAGTTAGTAGTTAAAGCTCATAACCAACAGCTTTCAGCCCAATGATTTGTGCTTCACTTGTGACAGTGAAAAATCTTATTTCCTACTGGATCCTACCTTAAAAACCTCCACTAAATAACAGCAAACCAGCTTGTAGATCTCTTCTCTTCAATCTAATAAGACAATGCTAGACTTCTCTAATGCCATATCATATTTGTATTAGTGGAATAGAAAGAATTAGATAGAGAGAACAGAAACAATGCAAATAGATGTGCATAGTTGAAACTGCTGCTTACCCTGATTAATTATTTATGTATATCTAGAGGTGTAAAATGGGCCGTGTTGGGCCTGCATGTCATGGCCTATGGGCTCTCCCAGGCTGTGCCTCCCTCGGGATATTTTGGGGGTCGGCCCGGCACGGCCCACGGCCCGAGACCGTGTTGGCCCATGTCGGGCTAGGCTGGTCTGCAACCCGAGCCTTGGGCCAGGCCGGGTCGTGGATTAGGCCAAAGTTATTTATTTAAAAAATTGAAAAAAAACTTAAAATTTTAATTTAAATGATTTTTGATGTGTACAATTGCTTATATATACAATAATTAAATAAGATGGTATAAAAAATTGAAAAAGTGTTTATTTTATTAATATATTATATACTATATATTATTATATAATTATAATTTATATTATATTATATATTGTATATTATACATAAATATATAAAATATATAAATATTATATATAAATATATATAATATATAAAATATATATGGGCCGGGTTGGCTCGACCTGCTGACCTGAAACCCCAAGCCCGGCATGGCCCATTGGTCCATACAATTGTGTTGGGCCGTGGCACGACCCGTGGACCATTAGGCTGGGCCGTGGGCGGCATGACTCGGTTTACATCTCTATGTATATCTAATGCAATTCAGTGATTTAAAAGGCATGCCTAGGTGCATATGTGAGGCACATTTTAGGGTATGTGCCTCGCTAGGTCCTAGGCACAACCCTTTCAAAAGGCGCATGCCTGGTGCACCTAGGCGTGCGCCTGATGTGCCTTGTGCCTCAGCCCCCTATTTTCTAATGCTGTTCATTCATTCATCCTACTAAAATATCTTCTTAAAAAGCAATTAAAATTATAAAATCATTACTTTTTGTGTGAAAACTAAGAATTTAAGACCCTAACATGGACTTGTTTGGGCTTGCCTCGAGGGGTGTGGTACAAAAGGTGGCTCGTAGAATCAGTAATGTAATATGTTTTACATAACATTAGCTACTTGAAGTAATGCAATTAAGAAAAAAAAGAGATTGTGGGTTTTACATGCTTGAAAATTTTGTATGTTTGGTCTTATTTTTAAATTCTCATTTGAATATGCTTTACATGTTATGTTTATGTATTTTAATTTTAGATAATAGGTTTTTTAAAACATTTATTTTAAAACTTATGTTTATATTTTTTATTAATATTATGTTTAATATTTTTTATTTTTTGGCAATTTTTTTTAAAATTTTTTTGATATATATATATATATATTTTATTTTTTTATCAATTTCTTTTTATTTTTTGTATTTTTGCACCTTGCTTCAAAAAGGCGTGTACCTCGCCTTGCGCCTTGTGCCTCGGGTACAAATTGGCCCCTGCACCCTTTTTTGTGCCTTGTGCTTTTAAAACACATACAATTATGTAAAATTGCAAAAACACCCCAAGAGAAGGGATAAACAGCAAATAGAGAAAATAAGAAATATAATTTTTTTACAAGAACAACATGCTATCCTATGCTAGTGTATGATACAACCTATTTTAATATGATACACAATTAATCTCCAGCTGTCTTTTTTCACAGATTACATTCCAACTGTTGGTTGGAATATCAAAATGTTGAGACTAGTAAACAGTTTTCCCGTCGTTTAGTTTTCTAGTTTACAAATATCTATATTTTATATTAGTAAAATTAATAAGTTTTGTATTAAATCAGCAACTCTTATTCTTCCCTATCTTTCTCTACTTTGTTGATTTGTTTATGATGTTTCATGCTGACATCACAGTTAAACTGTTTGATTAATAGTTGAGCCACTGAACTGGGAATGCCCAGACTTTGTGATTCACTATAGGTTTTCTAAAATATTATGTAAAATCAGAATGTTGGTATTAGTTGCACATACTAAATAAATATTTTGATGCAAACATTTTTCTATCTACTGCTTATTTTGTTCTTAAGTTCTCATTTTATGATCCACTTGTATTGTGTCTTTCTTTTAAACATGCATAACTATGTTGTATAAATTTTTTACATCTGTAAAAATAACCTGTGAATAAATTAATTAATGCATTTCATCAAATGTGTGCATTGTTTCTGAAATCGACATGGTAGGATTCATGATTGCAACTTCTGTGCACCTTTGTTTCCATGTAATTTTCACCAGTTCATTCTTCTTGCTCAACCACCATACCACTAAGACACAAGTTTGTTACTTCTTTATCTCAGCAAATGATATGAGGCCATACTTCATATAATATGGAATGTAGTGTTTTCTGACATGGTGAAAGTGCTAGTAGATATGGGTTTTCCCCCCTCATCTTGTGGGGTTGGTGCTGGGTTGGGGAGATGATACTAATCTTGTGTTGTGTAATTGATCTGTTGCCTTTGCATTGGGAAACCTTTTGCATTTACTGATTTGAAATGGTTTGTGGTCGCAGCATGGAATATTATTTGCAAAAGACATACTACAAGACAGCTTCTTTGATTTCAAACAGTTGCAAGGCTATTGCTCTTCTTGCTGGGCAAACTACAGAAGTCTCTATGATGGCTTATGAGTATGGCCGCAATCTGGTAGATTTTAGTCCTTGAAGTTCATTCTTCTGTTATTTGTTATAAGTAAATCTGGGTTAAAGCCATGGTTTGCTAAGTTGGCAAGATTTGGTGAAATCTCCTCATGTCATCAGGATGATACAAAGTATTCAAAGTATTTTTTTTCTGTCATATCTTTGACACATTGTTTATATTACCAGTGATATTTTGAATTTCATTATAAATTATACATCTAAGATAAACGTTAAGATATCATTGAAACATTCCAGTACTTTGTTAAAATCATGTTTAAAAAAAACTTTTCTTGGTAAGGGCAAATGGGATTCTGTGATTGGATGATTGGGTTACTATTGTGAATATATAATTCACTTTCACATACTATGTCACCATAATTGAAAAAAGAAGAAAAGAAAGATACAGGTTACAGGACTACAAAAGAGGATTCTCAATCTAATCAAAACATGTAGTTGTAAAAGAGATTTAATAGGTATGTTTAGATTAAAATGGTTTTCTTGAGTCTTAAGTATGCAAGTATACTTTCAACAGTCCATGAAGTTTGAAATTTCATGTTTGTAGTAATTTTCCCTGATATATTTAGACTTAATAGATATCCCAATTTAATTAGTGAAACATCCACATCTTTGCACTGGTCAAATATCCATCAGTATGGAAATTACAAACCACTGACAGTAATACAATGGATCATACCAAAATTAGTATATGTCAAAAAGAAGGTTTGCCATGTATAATGTGTGATGTTGGATGTAAAATATTAAATGAATAAATGAGATGATACTTATTGCACTTCCATACTTATTCTACAGCAAAGCTGTTATTGGTCTATTATCATAATTGAGATTATAGTGGATGACAATTTTTTTCTTAACCATTTTAAATGTAATTCCTTTTTCAACCTTTGAAACAATTATCTGGCCCTCCTACATCTAATCTTGCTCTAGACTTGTAAATGTTATATACTGAACAACTGCTACAGTGCTACTCTTCATTTTACCATCTGAAAAGAAATACATAAAAGAAAATCCTTTTTATACCAAGTTTTTTGTTTTGAATTTTGGAACTTAAAACTTTGATCAATCCAAGGTGTGGCCATCTATGGTGTTGACTTTTCTCTTCACTCACAAATAGAAACCTCTTTCCTTTTATTCTATTCATTATCATTTTGCCAAATAATTCTGTTTCAGAGAAGTGGTTTAGTGTCATTTCATCCACATGCATTTTCTTCTTTTGTTCGTAATTTTATAACTTTGTTGTTTATTTTATTTTCATATTTTTGACTGACTATATTGGTTACTTTTTTTCCAGGGACTGGCATTTCAGCTAATTGATGATGTCCTTGACTTCACGGGCACATCAGCTTCCCTTGGAAAGGGTTCCTTATCTGACATCCGCCATGTAATTTGTCCTTTCCCTGTGTTGTAACTCAATTTTCTAGATCCTGAAGTTGGCTGGAGCCTGAGCAAGTGGGTAGTTGCTTTTGATAATTAAGGATCCCCAATGGTGTAAACTGGAAAACCCTTTATAAACCAACTGGTGGTAGAAAACCCTTTATAAAGCCAACCTAGTTTTTGAAGTCTCCTGGTGCCTTCTCCAAGTTCTCACAAGTAGTGGAACTGAATTATGTTTTTAGATTTGTGCTGGAGTTGGGGGGTTAGGTAACTTGGAACTTTTTGAGTTGGAGATTACATATTAAGATATGGAATACTGTTTTATCTTGTTGTTTCTGGATGGGTATATTGCTTTCTTGCTTCTTATTCTCTTCTATTTGAATGGGCATGATATACCAGTGAAAGACAAGTTCTGGTGCAAGTTAGAGATGAGGGAGAAAGTGGAAGAGGATTTTGTGACATATAGAGTTGTGTAAGCTTCATGTGCATCAGTGCTACTGGGAACATGCTCACACAGGTCATATAAGTTATTTACTTACCTGAGGGTGGGGTTGAGGTTAACATGTTCACAAAGAACCTTACAGGGATAACATATCAGTGCGCCATATGGCATATATGGTCACTCTACTGCTGAGCAGTAGGCTGAGAAACTAAAGTGTCTATACTCTCCTTGGAATTCTAACCATGCAATTGATTTCATTATTCGGTCTGTTGGTTCAATGTTTGAGAGCATTGTTGGTTAAACTGCTCAATTAGACCGGGAAAAGCATGAACCAGACAGTTTTCTGTTTTGATCTCCAAGACTGGTTTCCAAAATTCAATGTATTGGTTTGTTTATCAGAACCCAAACCATTTCAGTGTAAATGAAAAGGCAATGGACTGGAATATTTAGGTCAATATGTGATCTGAGATTTTTCTCTTTAGTCTACCAAGGTATAGTCTAACTTGACTGGTCCACATTTTCCATTTGGCTGAGCTGATGTGAGGTGGGCTTAATGTAGGGGGAAATCATGATATTCTTGCAATATGCAACATATGAAATTCCTATTGCCTGTTCAAAAAATTTAGATGTGGCAGAAAAGAACAATGCTGTGTTACTTTCAAGGGTTATATTACTCAATCCCACCAAAACTAAAAGTGGATTTCCTCTTGATCTATGTCACCGTTTTCTTTTTCTTCTGAGCAAGGCATTGTACTGCAAAAAACACATGTATAAGTTTATTCATTCCAGAATATTTCTTTCTGGATTGTTATGTTTTCCTTATTTCTTTAATTCATCCATGGATAGATAAGAAGTGGAGCCCCTCAAGATCCATATTATCACTTCCAGAATATTTCTTTCAGGATGGCCAAATCTTCCTTACTCCTTTCAAGTTTTCTGCTAGACAATGGGCTACACAACTGGGGACAACCCTCCCCCAAAGTCCAAAACCCCCTACCCTGATGAAGGCAGGATTCTTTCCCAGGTCTCCACTATAATCAAGAGGAGACTTAACCAGCAACTCAGTTGGTACCTTCTATTTCCTAAATGCCACATATAGATAAGGTACTCTATTCCTTCTATGTGCACATTGTTCGCTTGGCTTTTTTCCCTCTTAAATTTGCAAGTTAGCTGACAATTGAACTTAACTGCATTGGATGTTATTTTCCTTTTACAGTTGGTTACTTGGTTCTATAATTGTACAGGGTAACAGTGGTTGTGGTTGCAATTTTCTGTAAATTGTTATCATGTACATTCAAGAAATACATATGTAATGGATTGTACCAGCTCATTTCTGCAATATTTTTCCTCATTTTGTAGGGGATTGTAACAGCTCCAATATTATTTGCCATTGAAGAGTTCCCTCAATTACGGGAAGTTGTTGATAGGGGTTTTGACAAACCTTCAGATGTTGACCTTGTAAGTTTGAACTTCTGTCTCAGTATATGGAAGAATGGTAAAAAAGTTGTTTTTGCATGGAGTGGCATGAAATTGGATTCATCATGGACACTTTGTCTAGCCATTTAGTCAGCATAAGTAATTATTAAGCTAACCTAGCACATTTTGATGTGCTTGCTAACCTGGCATGTAAGAATGTATGTACTTCTATAAGTGCATTTTTGTGTCACTTTGTACTTAAATATTTGTATTTACTGCAAAGCACTATTAATATGATACTTTCTTTCTCTTCCAGCAAGGTTATGAAGGTATCCACTGGAATTGTATATAAATGGAAATTTAGCCCTGTGAATATTGCAAGTGTCTATTAGCAAGCTTAAACATGTCTGGGTATATGTGCCAATCTAGAATGAGGCCAATCTTGTTTTCACCAACCACTGCTTGAGGTTGATTTTGAAACTTGCCTGTCAGGTTATGAGGCCAGAAACCATATGCTTGATGCACAATAAATCATTTATGTTTGAACATAGTGGTTGGCATGTAGCACACTTGGTCATCAAACTGGACTGTTACATAGGTACTTGGAGTACTACTCTAGAATGTGACTAGTTCTTGACCTAGTCATTTCATTTAATCAAGGACCTTTTTTAGACCATTGAGTGTTAGTTTATATCCAGATGTTGCATGAAGGCCATGGGTAGAGGTGGCCAGAAATTATTTGAGGGCTTACAGTTAAGGGTTATGCCCTTGATCAAGTGGATTGGCAGATCAGAATTCACGGTTCCCCCTTGTTGGGATATGGCTTTGTTTAGTGAGTTGAATCATCTGACAAATATGTACATGCTAAATTTAGATTGCTTAGGTGCTGTGAACATTGATCCAAGGGTAATGAAATCTTGATTTTGGTTCATATGAAAATGCATGGATTGGGCTGGAGTTGTTTATTTCATTTTTAGGCATGAACTTTTTTGGTTTGTCCTCGACCCTTATTTCATTAGTTGCTAGATTTTGTAGACTGATGTGCACACAAAAATCCCAGGCTCTTGACTACCTTGGCAGGAGCCGAGGAATACAAAGGGCGAGAGAACTAGCAGCTAAGCATGCCAACCTTGCTGCAGCAGCAATTGATTCTTTTCCTGACAGTGATGATGAAGATGTTCTAAGATCCAGACGGGCACTTGTAGACCTCACTCACAGAGTCATCACAAGAACAAAGTGAAAATGACGTTCTCAAGTGAAGACCGTATAAAAAGTTTAGGCAATTTTTTTCTATCAATGTCATCGTAAAAGCCAGCCCTCCAATTTGTCTCCAATATTCTTTTCTCTTATTAGTTATCCCCCCCCCGCTTTTTTTTTTCCTCATCTCCTTTTGTTTTGTTCAATAATTATTCCAGGAACACAATTTCTTACATGTAATGCCAAAATCGCTTGCTGTAAGACAGCTGAAATGCTCTGTTGTCCAATATAAGTTGTTAACATATTGTACTTGTCCAAGTAGCATGAGTTAACATCTTAAAAAATGGGAAAAATCGATTAAGACTGGCATGTATTTTTTGTTATTATTTTGGTAACTATTCATGGTTATTAAAGTTGGGATGAACGTTGGACATAATCCACACAGGGAGTCTCTCTTGAGTCTTGTCTCAACAAATAGCATTCATTAAGCACACTTTTTAGTGAGGATAAAAGCATCATCTACCAACTTCTTGGCATTCATGGGCAGAACTTTTTGGTGAGGTAAATATCACTTGTTGATACGGTTGGAAAGGCTGCCCTGTACACTACTGTCGAGGGTGATCTGCAATTTTAAAAGTAAGCTCTGTTGTACTCTAGTGCCTGTGGGTATTTAATTAAATGGAAGTCTTTCTGGAATGATGGTTCAAAACTTTTTATTTTTTTGGCTCTGAGATTACCAATGACAAGGTTCTAAATACCGACATTACCATACATCTGATACAGGGTATATTGTAACGAAGTATCACTTGTCGTGGTTGGAAAAGCCAGCCATCCAACACTACTGTTAAAGGTAGTTAAGTTTGCAATTAAATGGGAACTGTACTCTAGTGCCTGTAACCTGTAGGCCTGGTGGAATGGCCCGGTTTCGGTGTCATTTCGGTGTCATTGCAATATCAGTGACATTTGGTGAATCTCCCTGAAATCTTCTTTGCTAAGGGGCTTTACGATATATTGGAGGAATATTTATCCCCTTATCTCTGATACATTGTAGATGCATTATTTACAATTTCATTAATATATTATAATTTAAAATTTTAAAATATCATGAAAACTTTTTGATATTTTGTTACAATCATGAATGTTTTTTTAAATCTTTTCCTGAGAGTAGATGGGGACTTTATGATTTACTTACTATTGGCAACTGAATGCCATATATATGGAAAAGATAGCTTAAAAGACTTAAGGGAGGCAACCAGATGGTCCAGGTGGTCTCTTAATTATCTTTTTATTTGGTAAAATAATCTTATCTTATTTAATATACACAATTGTTTGCTAATTTTTCTTAAGCCTTAAATGTGCAAATATGTTGATGGGCATAATTTTAGTCCATTAAATTATAGAAAACCAATTTGGGTGCAAATGTTTAGTCCATTAGATTAGGGAACTAATTTAGGCACAATTTTTTTTAGGAGCCATGGACCCTGGTCTTTTACGAGTCATCTCTGCAGTCTGGTGACAGTGTGCAACCTTTGTCCGTTGTCTTGACGTTTGTGGCTGGGATTTTCAGATTGTAGATGGGGTGTCTACGGAGAGTTAAAATGAACTATGCGTTTAAGCTCTTTTAGACTTTAAGGTACCTCTGAAATAGAAGATATTTTTATAATCGAGAAGGCTTGCACTGTGAAGGTAGAGGATAAAGCTTGTGTAGCAAAAATAACACACACACAAACCACCCAAAAGGATACAGAAATTTAAACTGGGGCCTAATCCACGAGACGTAATCCCCAATTCTGTCATGAGAGGAGATTACCATGGCTTCATTCTTTTAAAAGGGAATAAGTACAAGGGAGGTAAGAAACCTCATGACCATATTTACACAGTACATTAATTATTCAACTTTCAAGAATAACAAGGTTGACCCACAAGATGAGTGTGAATATTGACAATTAAGTCAGCTGTTCAACACCACCTCTCGAGTAGGGGTGGAGATATCTATGGAATCCAACTTGGATAAAATTTGTCGGAAATGTCCATTGTCAGCAGCTTTAGTGAAGATATCTGCAAATTGCTTTCCACTTTTGATTCAAATGAAATGGAAGTCAACTTCAATGTGTTTAAATTTTTCATGGAATACTGGATTAGAGTCTGTGTATGATCACTTAATTATCACAAAACACCTTCATAAGCTTTTTGATGCAATCCCTAAATCATTAACTAGAAGTTAAGGACTGTTATCAGTCTTGAACCCTAATGAATCTCATGATCGAAGATAAGCAGAAAGAAAGAGGAGAGAAGAGAAAGAGGGAGAAGAAGCAGTAGAACACAAGGGTTGAAAGGAGGAGCAGAAGCTTCATGTTCTACCGCCGCCACTTTAATTAATATTTACAGGTTATGCTCATTACATGGAAATGACAGATCTGCCCTTAGTCTTTACATTACAAATAGAGTAAAACAAAGACTGAAATAAATAACAACTGAAACAACTAAATGACCAATAGCTAACCCTAGGCAGACTAGAATATCTTCTACCCTATGAACACAGTGGGATCGTAGCTGTGGGGCCCACTTCAGTGTTCTCTACACTCCCCCTCAAGTTGGGAATAAATGTTTATCATTCCCAACTTGGATAGATCTGCCTCTAGCTTCTTCCGTGATACAGCTTTAGTGAGGATATCTACCAGTTGCATATTGGAGGTGATGTATGGGAGACATACTTCTTGTGATGAGACCCTCTCTCGTACAAAGTGTCGATCAACTTCAATATGTTTGGTCCTGTCATGCTGCACTGGGTTGTGTGCTATATTAATAGCCGCTTGATTATCACAATACAACATCAAGGGCTTCTCATACTCAACACCCAACTCCTCAAGTAGTGATCTCAGCCAAAGAATTTCAGCCACTCCATTAGCCATTGACCTATACTCAGCTTCAGCACTGGATCGAGAGACAACACTTTGTTTCTTACTCCGCCAAGAAACCAGGTTACCTCCCACAAAAGCACAATATCCAGAGGTAGACCTTCTGTCATCAACACTCCTAGCCCAATCAGCATCTGTATAGACTTCCACCTTCATATGGTCATTGTTCTGAACAGTATACCTCTACCCGGGCATCTCTTCAAATATGCTAGTATTCTTTTTGCTGCTAGAAGGTGTGTGGTTCTAGGAGAATGCATGTACTGACTGATAACACTAACGACATAACTGATGTCTGGTCGGGTAAGGCATAGATATAGGAGCTTTCCCACTAACCGCTGGAACATAACTTTGTCTTCAAGCAGCTCCCCACTCTCTGCATTAATCCTGTGGTTCTGTTCAATAGGTGTATCTGTAGGTTTGACACCTAGCTTTCCAGTTTCAGCCAAGAGATCTAACACATATTTCCTCAGAGAGACAAAGATCCTCTGCTTAGATCTAGCAACCTCAATACCCAAAAAATACCGTAGTGTACCCAGATCTTTCACCTCAAACTCTTGATGAAGAAGCTGTTTGAGGGACTCAATCTCATGGTTGTCGTTTCCTGTGACCACAATATTATCAACATAAACTGCAAGTAGTGTCAGTGACAACTCCACCCTCTTGATGAATAATGTATGATCTGACTGGGCCTGTACATAATCGAACTTCCCAAGGGCTAGTCTGAATCTGTCGAACCAATCTCTAGGTGACTGCTTCAAACCATACAAAGCCTTATTGAGCCGACAAACTTTCTTATCTGCCTCTGTATCATAGAATCCAGGAGGCAACTGCATGTAGACCTCTTCCTGCAAGTCCCCGTTCAAGAAAGCATTCTTAACATCTATTTGGTACAAAGGCCAAGTGTAGCTTGCTGCAAGAGATAATAAAACCCGAATGGTGGTCATCTTGGCTACCGGGGCAAATGTCTCCAAGTAATCCATACCATAAGTTTGAGTGAACCCCTTTGCAACTAGTCGAGCTTTGTACCTCTCAATGGAACCATCCGCATTATGCTTCACAGTAAATACCCACCTGCATCCAACTGGTTTCTTTCCTTTGGGCAAGTCAGCTAGCTCCCAGGTATTATTTTTCAACAGGGCATCCTTTTCAACTTACATTGCACCTCTCCACTCCGAGACTGATAGGGCTTCTTGCACTGTTCTCGGAATAGGGACATCAGCAACAGAGGTGAGATAGGACCTATAGGAGGGAGATAGGTGATCATAGGACAAAAACTGGGAGATGCAGTGGGGTGTAGATGTGGTGCAATGCCGTTTTCCTTTACGGAGGGCAATGGGAAGGTCAAGGTCATCTGCAGAGGGTGAGGTAGCAACAATGGAAGGAGTCTCTGTGGGCCCTGGGACTGCTGATGACCAGGATCAATCTGCCTGCATCGCCTATGATAGACTCTCAACTCCCGATCCCTTTGACCACCCTCGCTACTACAACCCTCATCATCAACTGGAATAGGTAAGGGAACAGCCCCAAAGGTATTGACCCTATCCTCACTGCACTCCTCCTCCCCCTGAAGAAAAAGACCCAAATCTCCACGCTCACTACTCTCCCCCTGAGGAGAGACCCGAGAATAGTAGGGTGTCTCCTCAAAGAAAGTGACATCCATGGATACAAACTTCTTCCCTGAGATAGGATCATAACAACAATAACCCTTTTGAGTTTGTGCATAACTAAGAAAGATGCATTTGGAGGCCTTGGGTTGAAACTTGGAGTGATTGGGACCAAGAAGCTGAACAAAACAGGTACAACGAAATGTTTTGAGGGGAATAGTGAACAACTCATTGGGGTATATAAGGGAAAAAGGGGGTTTCATATCAAGAACCCGAGAAGGAATCCGATTAATAAGATATACCGCCGTAAGGATAGCATCACCCCAGAAGCGAATAGGGACATTGGAGGTAAACATAATACTTCTAGCCACCTCCAAGATGTGCCTATTCTTCCTCTTTGCAGCCCCATTTTACTGAGGTGTATGAGGATGCGTGCTCTGGTGGATAACCCCATGATTAAGGAGGTACGATGCCAATGGCTTAGCAAAGTATTCCTTTGCATTATCAGATCTAAGTACTTCTATCCTGGCATCAAATTGTGTTAGGATTATTTGGTGGAAGTTTTGGGTCAGGACAGGCACCTCATCTCGTGATCGCATAAGATAAACCCATGAAAAACGAGTGTGGTCATTAACAAATAGAAAAAAGTACCTGTACCCCCCATAAAAGGAATGTGATATGGCCCCCAAACATTAGTATGCACAATATTAAAAGAACTAGTACTCATTTTATTACTCAATGAATAAGAGTTTCTACAATGTTTAGCCAACTCACAACTTTCACACTTCAACTGAGATGACTCAACAGACTCAAACAAAGTAGGAAATAGACTCTTCAAGGACCGAAAAGATAAATGACCCAATCGGTTATGCCACAACATAACCGGACTCACAACTTGAGAAACAAGTAACTTCTTATCCACTGACTCTTCCCGACGAGAACTCTCCCCGAGCAGATACATCCCATTCGTCTCACAGCCAGTCCCAATCACCTTCTTCGTCTCCATGTTCTGAAAAACACATCGGTCAGGAAAGAAAGTTACTGAGTGGTTCAAATGTTTGGTAATGCTACTGATGGAAAGGAGGTTAGTATCCAGTTTAGGAACATGCAAGACAGATGACAAGGATATAGTATCTAACAGTTTGATGTCACCCTTGCCAGAAATAGGGACAAGAGAGCCATCAACTATATATACTTTATCCGTACCAGAAGATAAGTGATAAGTAGTAAACAGAGAGGGCAAGCTGGTCATATGGTCAGATGCACCTGAATCTATTACCCAACACGGTTCAGTAGTACCTGGAGCGGAGGCATGGTAGGCTGAGCTGATGATGACTGATGTAATGGGATGTATCTTGCAATGCTCACACACCACATCCCTTTTATCTTCCTTCTTTCTGTCCCTCTCTGAATCACCCTCTGTTTTGGGTTTGACAGCTACCAAGGCAGGTGTAAGCGGCTGAGGTTGCATCATGACTTTCCTCCTGGTCTCTTCACTATGCACTAAGGAGTATGCCTGAGAGAGGGTCACACTATCTCTGGTCAAGATCTGATGCCTCACAATATCATATTCTGAATTCAGTCTTGCCAGAAACTCAAACACTCTGTGTGTCTCAATGTGCTTTCTATGTATCTGAGCATTTTTGGGACTCTCCCACTCAAGAGTCTCTAAGTGATCAATCTCATGCCACATGGACTGCAAGTTAGAGAAATAGACTGACACCGGTTTCTATCATTGTTTAAGGGCATTCACCTCACATTTCAACTCATATGCTCTGGCAACATTGAGGGGTTGGGAGTAAGTCTCTTTCATCACATTCCATATCTCCTTGGCTGTCTTTGCCCATAAGTAATTTCGGTTGATATGGGGCTGCATTGAATTACAGAGCCATGTCATAACCAAGTAGTTTTCTTGGACCCACTTGGTATACGTAGGGTCTCCCTTGGAAGGTTCTGCTACATCTCCCAAGAGATACCCTACTTTGCCCCTTCCCCCAATAGCCATCATGGCTGATTGGGCTCATTCCAAGTAGTTTGATCCATCAAACTTTACGGTTGTAATATGAAAACCTGTCTCAGAACCACCACCATAACTGTTGTTCCCAAAACTGCCTTCTACCTGATTCTTAAGCTCCATTTCAGTCAAGAACCAGAAGTATCAAAGATTATGGTTACTACAATCAAAACCAGCACTAGAAGTCCCAACAACAGTCACAAAATCAGTAGAGAACCAATCTGTACTCACGATAGATGTGCATGAAATATATATAAGACTGATCTGAAATCAATAACCACACACAACAGCAACAGTCTGAACTGTTTTCACCCCTTCAAAAGTGTTTGAAACCCCAAAAGAAGTTTGAAACACAGTTTGAAGGTCAATCTGATATGCTGAAGCCAATTCGAGGTTTTAATCAGTCCTAAGAGCCTTACGGATAAGGTTTGTATTAGGGTTAATATGAAACCCTAAAACTAATCAATGTTGAGGAGAATTCTAGGGTTTGCTGCAGGAATAAGATCACAAGTTTTGGCCTAATACTAGGGTTTGCCATAGGGATAAGACAAAACCCTAGAGAAACCCTAGAGAATAGAGAGATAAAACCCTAGAGTAGTTCGGCCACCCTTACTGGATAGGTCCAACCTATCTTTTCTGATGTTACTTCTCTCAGAAAGTAAAAAACTTACAGTAGAATGCAGTTCGCTGCCTACCAAGGTTACCCGAACCCTAGCCTTCTTTGATTCTTCCTGATCACCAACTTGCTGCAACTGTGATACTTCTTGAAACAGCTGCTAATCCTCTGGAGATCTCCAAAAACCAGTCAACGAACTCTGCTTTCTCAATCTTCCAGCCTTAGATGGTTCTCATGTGGTCGGCTGGACTAGACTCACATGAGAGAACTTGGCTCTGATACCAACTAGAATTTCAGGACTGTTATCAGTCTTGAACCCTAATGAATCTCATGATCGAAGATAAGCAGAAAGAAAGAGGAGAGTAGAGAAAGAGGGAGAAGAAGCAGTAGAACACAAGGGTTGAAAGGAGGAGCAGAAGCTTCATGTTCTGTCGCCGCCACTTTAATTAATATTTATAGGTTATGCTCATTACATGGAAAGGATAGATCTGCCCTTAGTCTTTACATAACAAATAGAGTAAAACAAAGACTGAAATAAATAACAACTGAAACAACTAAACGACCAATAGCTAACCCTAGGCAGATTAGAATATCTTCTACCCTACAAACATAGTGGGACCATAGCTATGGGGCCCACTTCAGTGTTCTCTACAGATTCAAATGAAATGGAAGTCAACTTCAATGTGTTTAAATTTTTCATGGAATGCTGGATTAGAGTCTATGTGTATGACCACGTAATTATCACAAAACACCTTCATAAGCTTTTTGATGCAATCCCTAAATCATTAACAAGAGATTGCAATCATATTAATTCACTAGCTATTGAATCCATGTCTCTATATTCAACTTCAGCACTTATGAGATACGTCATTTTATGTATTTTACTTTTCCATGTGACAAGATTTCCCCCAACAAGTGTGCTATCCTATAGTGGACTTCATTTTCACTTGATAGCCTACCCAATCCACATCTGAGTATTATTGTATTTTTGTATGTCCATTCTTTATCATCCAAATTCCTATTCCTGGTGATTCTTTGATATATCATAAAATTTGGTTTACAGCTTCCATGTGTTACTATTACTAACAAAGCTGTCAGTGTAGGCGATGTCTGGTCTTGTAATGGTTAGACAGATCAATCATCCTACAAGTCTTGGGAATCTCCCCTTGTTATTTAAAGGTTTATCATTGAAGTTGAATGTTCCCTTATAATCTATAGGAGTTCCTACCGACTTTGCTCCTAATTTTCTTGTTTCTTTTAGCAAATCAAGGGCATATTTTCTTTGGAAATGAAGCAAGCCTTTACTTGAGTAGCCACTTCAATGCCTAAAAAATGCTTTAATTTTCACAAGTCTTTGATATCAAACATTTCCTTAAGATGTTCCTTAAGTTCAAAGATACCATGAATATCACTGATTGTAATAACTATGTTATCAATATAGATTAGAACAAAAATAGACTTTGACCCACTCCCTTTAATGAACATAGATGAATCAGCCATACTTCTTGTAAAACCAAAAGTCATAAGTGTTGAGCTAAGTTTGGTATACCAAGCTTGAGGAGATTGTTTGATATTGATTTCTTAAATTTAAATACCAAGCCATTATAAAACTCTTGTGGGTGTCCAAGAAGGAGATCCATGTAGGTTTCTTCTTCGAGGGAACCTTTTAAGAACACATTTTCACAGAGGCCAACCTTAGAGGTGTAAATCATGTCGTGCCAAGCTAGCACAACACAACTTTGTGGGCCACCCAAGCTTTGGCGGGCCGTGTTTGCCTCCTTTGGGATACTTCAGAGGTTAGGCCCAACATGGTCCTTTGCACGAGTCCACAGGGCCTGAGCCTTGTCATGTCATGCTAGCCTAGGCTAGGAGGGCTATGGGCTAGGTCGTGGGCTTGGGCTGAGTTGAGCTAGGTTTTGTTTTTTTTTCTTTTGACATTTCTATTTTTATATTTTTTGTTAAGTGATACAAACTTTTGGAAAAATAAAAATTTAACAAAAAAATACTTGACAAAATACAAAATAGACAATAAATTGAAATGAATTTAGAAAGTTTATTTCATTTGAATTTGAACAATACAATGGAAAAAATATAATAATAGTATAATAAAACTGAAAATAAAAATTACAGTGGTATTGAAAAAATAACAAATGATTTAAATAAAATTGAAAAAAAAAATACAATAATTTTAAAAATTCTATACAATTATTGAGTATGCAAAAAAAATATTGGATTCATCATTTTTCTTCAAGTTCCACCTCCATCTCCTTGACACTAATCATCATTTTCTTTTGGTGAAACATTAGGTGAAGTTTCATGCCCTCTTTTATCTTGCTATTTATCCTCATCATCCCGCCAATTCTTCAACATATGCACATCTCTAGCCTTTCATCATTCATGCAACTTCTCTTGTCGTCCAACACCATAGTACCTACACTAAAATAAGAACTCTATGGAATTGTAAACATCAGAGGGGTTAGTAGATTACCTACCATGGTGGCAAGAACTAGACAATTTTTCCATATTCACTCTATCGGGATAAGATATCAAAATTCTTTAATCCCTTCGAGTTGAATGAATCATTTAAATTTGAAAAATTAGCTTGCAAATAAAAATTAGGTTCAATAAATGAACTTGATGATGAAGTGGTAGCAGATTTTTGCCTTTTATGTATTAGAGGCCAAAATTTTTCTCTTCCACTACTAGAAGTAGATGTTTCAGAAGTAGAAGTTCTAGTTGTTGTACCTATACAAGTTTTCCTATGCCATAATAATTGATATTTATATAAATTGTAAAATTTAAATAATAAATTATTAATTTATTCTTTTTTTTATTTCCAATTCTAGTATTCATATTTTCAGAATAAGATTTAAGTAAAACATCTAAACCATCTTTCCTAATCCTAGGATCTAATGTTGTAGATAAGCAATATAGAGGAGAAATATTTTTCCAATATATATATATATATAAATTTGAATTCTATTATTTCAATAATACTTTTAAAATTTCAATTATTTCTATATTTTGCAAAATATTCACTAATCATAAATAAATGATTTACTAAAATACAACTAGTTGGGTAATAAACACCTAAAAATTCATTAGTTGTATCATAAAAAAAATTGTAAAAAATCTTTTATACAAACTGCCATTTCCTAGTTATCTTTAATTGTAAAATCATGTAGCATTTTTTCATTATAAAAATTAGTAAGGATGTCTTTGTATGAAATACAACTTTCTAACATAGAACATGTGGAATTCCACTTATGATTAACATCTAAAACAGAACATTTATATTTTAAACCATAATTTTGACATAAATATTTAAATTCTTATTTTCTTGTTCCAAAACTTCTAATATATAATACAATTTATAATTTTATAAATATGATGAGAAATAATATTTATAGAATCTTGAACACATCTAATATGAAATAATTTATCATTTAAATATGGCTTTAATTGAGATTTTAAAATACTTATTGTTGAATCATTATTACTAGCATTATCAAAGTTAATAGAAAAAAAATCATTTTCAATTCCATAAGTATGTAAAGTATCTAAAATACTTGCATCAATTGTTGGACCAGTATGTGCTCATTCAAGCCTAGTAAAACTTAATTTTTTTAAAAGCCAATTTTATCAATAAAATGTCCAATAACACAAATACAACTTATATTTAGAATTTCAATTTTCAAAAGTAATTGCAACTTTAGAATTAAGTATTGATAAAGTAGAAACTAAATTTTGTTTATATGAACAAAAAATTTTTAAAGCATATTGTCACAGGGTGACATAATGAGTTGCTTGGCTAGAGGTTTTCTATATGTTTATTGAGGCTTCTAGCCAATTCTGCACATTTTTGGGTAGTTTTGGAGCATTTTGGGGTGTTCTGAAGTGTTCTTCATGTGTCTAGAAGGGTTTAAATGTTGATGGAACTCTCTAAAACCTTGTGGAACAATCCGGATTTGTGTAGAATGCTTTAGAGGGGTTGGGAGCAATCTAGACTTCCTCTAGAGTGTTCTTGTATGTTATGGAGTGAGCATCCCCTAGAAAAGTGTAGAAGGTAGAATGTTCTAAAGGTGCTTCTAGATGATGCCAAGTGTAAATAGTTCTAAAGGATTCCTTGAGGGGGTTAGTGTATAAATAAGGGTCCCCTCATTCATTTGCAACAAGTATCCAAGTTGTAGGAGCACTCTTTGAGTTGTAAGATTTTTTCTAGTACTATACAATCTCTTCTTCCTACAATACTTGGTGTGTTCTTGTGTGCCTTGGTGTGTGTCCTTAGCACTTAAGCAACCTAGAAAGAAGGGTCTCGGGTGTGCAGTTTGGCTGACTTGCTTGGAGGGCCAAATGAGTGCCACACAACTTGCGAACGAGAGCAGTTAGGTTGTGACAATATGCTCTAGTAGCATTTCTAGATTTTTTTTTTTTAAATTGGGGATTTACAAATTATTGTAAAAATCTTTCTACCTTAGTGTCTTTAGTTAATAAAAATGGTTGTTTAGTATGTATAATGTATTTTACTAATTATTGTCTCATTTTTTCTTGAGAATAATGAAAATTATCAAAAGTCCATGCCCGATTTGTGTTTGTGATGATTGTTTACCATCTTCTTCTTCATTTTTCATATGAATGACTTGATATCTGCTCAAATGGCCAACACCACCCTTGCTACGAAAACTAAAATTACTCTTACATTTAAGACAAACAACTCTTTTTCCCTTCCCCTCAATCTCTTGTATGATAAATATTTTCTAAATTGAGCTAGTCATCTTACTACCCTTTTTCTTTCCCCTAGTAGCAAGACTAGGGGTGGTAGCACTAGCAACACCAACCTCATCCATAGAATCACTAGCATTGATATCGGTGCTATCGTACTATGACTAAACATCATAGAAGTTGAACATGTTGGGAAATTGATTTCGGGAGGAGCTAATTGTTTTTAAAAAAATTATAATATTAAAACTTTAAATAATAAAAATTAATTTAATTACAATGTATCCAGTCTGTCAGTTTAGAATCTCAACTTGATTTCAACTGTTGAAGCTTCCAAGCCTCCCAAATTGCTAACTTGAAATAGGGCAAGCCTTCTTGTTGGAACTTGAATAAAGTTGAGAATTAAAGAGTAGAGAGAGTATGAAAGTGTGTATAAGAGAGTATGAGAAAGCATGATAGAGTATGATAATTGCAGTGATGAGAATGGTGGAGGGTAAAGGTATTTATAGGAGTTGGAATTAATTCAATTGACCAAAATACCCTAACAAATTTCTCATTTTTTAGTTGTTAGGAGGGGTATTTTGTTCATTATAAATCTAATTATCACCTTATCCAAATGTCCCCCAAATTAGCTATTATGTAGCTGTTATGGGGGCATTATTGTCATTTTTTCTTCCCCAAAGATAAAATACATAAATACCCCCTAACTAGTTGTTTATAGCTGTTAAGGGTATTTATGCAACCCCCCTAAAAAAGCAAGATCTAGCCATCGGAGCCACTGGGGGCGGAGTCCCCAATGGCTATATCAAGTGAGCCGGACGACATGGCCCACTATAGGTCGGCTCGTGTTGTGGAACTGTGCCAGCTTGGCCCACTTTGTCATTTCACGCTGTGTTGGTTTGTGAGCCTAACAACCCATACCCCAGGCTATACCATCATGCTAAAGTGATGGGTTGGGCCTGACACAACCCGACTTATAGCTCTAGCTAACACAATTCTCCACAAATGACATGATCACTTAAACATTAATGTTCATTTTCACAACAGGAGCAAATATTTCTTTGTAGTCAACTCCATAGGTTTGAGTGTAACCCTTGGCCATCAACCTGACTTTATGTCATTTAGAGATCCATCACTCTTAGAATTTATTTTATAGACCTATTTACATTCTGTTAGCTTCTTTCCCTTTGGTAATGGCACAATATCCCAAGTGTATTTTTTTTAAAAGGCTTGAAGTTCTTCATCCATGGCCTTCCTCATATTGGGTGATTTTTAGCTTCTTCAAAGTTAGATGGTTCAACATGGCTTTCAATGGAATTTAGAAAGGCCAAGTAAACAAATGATATATTATCATAGCAAATATAGCCTTGAATAGGGAAGAAGGTTGCATGATAGTTGTAAAAATATTGAAGTCTAGTGGAAGGTCGATGAACACGTGAAGACCTTCAAGGAAAATTTTTGAACATCGAAAGATGTAGGATTAGGTTCAATCAGGGACTCCATAGGATCAATACCATTTTTTGAATAGAGACTGGTGGACCTTCTACATGAACGTCTTTCACTTGTTTAATCTATAATGCCATTTAAATGCACATTTTCACTAGAAAGGGTAAATGGAGCAAACTCACCTTAATTCTCCCCTTAAGTTTGATAGGAAGATTTTTGAAAATATGATTCATTTTCAACAAATGAGGCATTTTAGATGTACAACTTCCTAGTTTTAGGATCATAACATTTATATCCCTTTTTTATAGAAGAATATCCATGAGAACACATTTAGAAGCATGGTGATCAAGTTTGCCAACATTTTTAGATGAACAAAAAAATGCACCCAAAGGACACTTATCAGTTTTGTGTCCTTCGATAACTTCCAAAGGAGACTTATCATTCAAAACTCTACTAGGTATACTTATGAGCAAATAGCAACTAGCTAGAACTGCACTTGGCCAAATATTTTAGAAGATTCATTTCAAATATAAGTGACCTAGTGACCATATATTTTGATGAATGATCCCTTGACTTTTGAGGTATGATGCAAAGGGTTTGTTATCGTATTCAATACCATTGTCAATTCTAAACACTTTAATTTGAGCATTAAATTGAGTAAAAATCATTTGATAAGTCTTTGAAAATGCTAAACACCTCACTATTAGATTTTAGCAAGTAAAGCCATGTGGTTTGAGATTTATAATCAATGAAAGTAATAAAATATCTAAAGCCTTCCACAAATCAAAGTGTACTAACTCAAACCTCGAGAGCTAATTTCTAATGATCAAAAGAGTATAATCCATGATTGAGATGATCATCTTCATCGTGGCTTTGTCCTAAGGTCACATTATGAGGAGAGAATATAAAGTTGTAGTTCAGTTCTCTAGTGATTTTGCTCACAGACAATAAATTTGAAGAAAGCAAAGGAATGAGCATGGCATTAGAATTGGATGAAAGTAATTGAGATTTTCCAATTCCTTGAACAAGAATACAATATCCAATTATCTATAAAAATAGTTTATTTGATAGGGTGAATATAAAAATTATGAGTATGGTTTATTGCACTTGAATCAATTACCTGAGTAGAATTGCCAAAACGAGAAAGAAAAGTAAAGATATTACTAGAACATTGAGCCATGGAGGTAAAAGGGGAGTCATGAATTGTTGATGATAAGAATTTTGAATTATTTGTTGTAGCATTTGAGTAATTTTCTCTAATGAAGCTATGGAATCAATTGAAGTCGCTTGAGTAGCCATTTTGTCCTTGGAGCTTTTGTTCTTGTTGTTGTTCTGAAGATGAGGATATAAAATCCAACACTTTTCCTTCACGTTTTTAGGTTTTTTGCAACACTATACACACGATTGCCATTTCAATGCCCCTTAGTATAGTTGGGTCCTTTACTACTAGAAAATTTGAACTTCTTAAATCATTATTTTCTATTGGTCCCCCCCTCATATTCTTAAATCATTTTTTTACACTAAAATTTAATAGAATAAATAGTACCTTGAGACAACAATAGAACAGAGCACCTACTGGTAATGAAACAAGAGTGGTGATATGGATATAGCTCACACAATAGATCTTAGACCTGATCCTAGACCTGTCCCCTTGGTTGTGATACCATGTAACAAAAGAAAAACATACACGGACCACTTGGAGGACATAGAAATTTAATGTGGGGAGACTACCATGGTTTCATTGTTTTAAAAAGAAACAAGTACAAGAAAGTTAAAACCTCATCATAACCATACTGACTCTTAAAAATATTTATATAATGAAATTAGATTTATAATGCTTGGACTCTGTAGACTTAATAAACATTTTAAATTAAGCTTATAATTTGTATTAAATTAGAATACAATGTGAAACTGATAGGTTTGTATGATCTATATGTTGGGTTCCCAATTCACAATTTCTTTGTATGAATTATAATGTACTTATTTAACATTTATGCATAATGTTTATTAATTTGTAAAGGGTTGACCATTTACCGAAATCAATAATTTAATATTGTATATATTTCTAAATTAGAATATATAACTAAGAATTTTTTGGTAGATTAGCAGAGAATGATTGATCACATATTTTTGGTAGAATATCCAATGGAATATTGATTAAACTAGGTGAGTTTATTATGTAATATTTATCTAAACTTATTGCTTAGGGCCTATTCGTTTGCTCTAACAAGTTTTGACTGATTCTAATAAAAGTAGGTAAGCTATATCTATTATATATTTTTTAGGGAAAATTCCCAATAGGTACCCCGTACTTTAGGTTGAGTGCCAATTTAGTACTCGAACTTTAAAACGCAACAATCTAGTACTTGAACTTTTGAAATGCAACAATCTAGTACCTACCGTAAATGGACCGTCAATTATGTATATCACGTGACCTCATGTGCAATTTAAAAATTTAAAAAATGTCAAAATTACCCTTGGACAAATAGAGCCCAAACACACTGTTCATCATCTGCTTTCTTAAGAAAATGAAGATCAAGTTCCGGGAACCCAAATCTCTTGATGGAGATGAATCCTCCATCCACCAACCGAGGAATGAACGTCTGGCTTTCTCAAGAAAATGAACATTTGGCTGTCTTCGCTACACCTTGGGAATTTTCCCTTAATAAAACAATCATCTCCTGACTACATTGTTGAGGGAAAGCTAGAAAAAAGCTTGACTATATCTACATAAATGGGGAACTGGTCTGGTACACGACTTAGTCATCAAGAAGGATGCAAGCCAGGATATATGAACTCATCTCTTTTATGCCTGACTGAGTTGCCCATCAACACAACAAGAGTGGTTTGAAGGGATCTCTCGATTCTCTCCAGAAAGAGGTCTGCAGCCTTTGCACTATACCTAGAAAACATAATAGAGAAAGCAAAAAGATAAAGGGGATTAGAGACTAGACATAGAAGAAGCCCTCTAGGCCTCCACAATCAAAACATACTCAGAAGTAGTGGCCCAGAGATTCTTCCATTTGCAATTTTTTGAAAGAGAATAACAATGATTCTTCCTTGTAATTATTTGCATATTGTCAATTAAATCATTGTATTAATTAACTAACATCAGAAGAAATTATGATAATGAAAAAAGCAATATCTCCTTATTAAATCTTGAAAATGCTCTTAAAAAACAACTTGATAAACTATTGGAAAGGGATGAGGCTTATTGGGTTCAAAGAGCAAAAATAAACTTGATCAATTTGGGAGACAGGAATAATAAGTTCTTTCATACAATGGCTACTATTAGAAAACATCCAAATAGAATTGTTAAAATAAAAAATGATGAGGGAGTTAGGATTAATGACCAACTAGGAATTACATCTCACTTCACAAAAGAATTTAGGCAAAGGTTCAAATCAGAGGGTACCTATGGTATCGATAATTTCATAGATGAAATTGATCAATGTGTTACTAAAGAGCAGATTGCTCATATCTCTAGGGATGCTACAAATGTTGAGATTCGTGAGGCTCTTGATTCTATGAAGGATCTCAAGGCTCTAGGTTTGGATGGTTTAAATGTATTGTTTTTCAAAAAGTTCTGGAATATTATTGAGATTCAGTGTGTGATGTAGTTAAAGCTTTCTTTCATAGTGGAAAACTATCTGGGATTTTAAATCAGACTTTTATCACTCTCATCCCAAAAAAGAACCTTGAAGTTGTGAATGATTATAGGCCTATCAGTCTCTGTAATGTCATTTATAAAGTTATTACTAAAATCCTTGTCAATAGGATTAAACATCTCCTGGACAAAATAATATCCTTGTATCAAAGTACCTTTGTGTCAGACAAACAAGTTAATGATAATATCCTAATTGCACATGAGATGATTCATTTGATGAAAAAGAAAAAAAGAAGCTCTGGAATTATGGCTTGTAAAATTGATATGGAAAAGGCATATGATAAATTAGAATGGGAATTTATTGAAAAAGTTTTCAAGAAATTTGGCTTTCATGAGAAATGGATTGCATGGACTATGCAATGTATTAAAACAATCTCTTACAAGATTCTAATCAATGGGAGCCCAATAGATGAATTTAAACCTAGTAGATTTATTAGACAAGGAGGTCCTCTTTCTCCTTACATTTTCGTTCTATGTGCTGAAGCTCTTGCAAAGAAGCTAAAAAAAGAAACAAGGGAAAATGAAAAGCAGGTTGGTTGTAGAGTTTTGAAAGGGGGTCCAAAAATTCCCATCCTACAATTTGCAGATGACTATTTTATCTTTGCAAATACTACCATTTTTGCATGCTTGAAAGTTAAGGAAACCATTACAAGTTATGCTAAGGCCGTAGGACAATGTCCAAATTTTAACAAATCTGTTGTTTTTTTTTTCTTGAAAAATACACCGCATAGATTCTAGAAGCTCTCTAAAATGCTTAGAATCCCTCTGTTGACTTAATCTAATTCTTATTTAGGGGCACCCATCATCACTGGAAGAATTACAAAGAATACATTTTCTCAGATTTAAGAGAAAATAATGAATAAATTGGAAAATTAGAAAAAAATCCCCTATCAACTGTAGGTAGATTAACTCTTATCAATTCAACAATAAATATGATGCCTCAATTTATAATGAATTCATTCAAAATCCCTAAAAATGCCATTGATGAGTTGGATAAAAATCCAAAGAAATTTTCTTTGGGACAATACTACTAATAAGAAATCCCTCCACTTAATGAAATGGGAAAAACTCTACACTCCCAAAAGGTGGGGTGGTATGGGGATAAGAAGACTCTGCTAAAGATTCAGAATGAAGAAGGTAACTTGTTGGTAAAAGTTGTTAAGAGCAAATATTTGAGAAGGGAAAACTTTTTGGACATCAATATTAAAAGAGGGATGTCTTGGGCTTGGAGAGGCATTCTCCTTGCTAAAGATTTCATTAGATTGGAATCTCATTGTTAAGTGGGTGATGGAAACTCTATAAATTTCTGGATGGATAATTGGGTATATGATAAACCTCTAATTGAAACTTCGAACCATGAAAATATCACAAATACTAATATCAAAGTAGCAGAAATGAATGATTTTGAGAGGGTTTGCTAAAAGGAAGACAAAATAAAAGATGAAGTCTTTGAAAATGTTTGGCAAAACATTAAGAGTATTCATATTGCCCCTAATAACGTGGAGGATAAAAGGGTTTGGGAGTACAGTCCCAAGGGGACATTCTCTATCAAATCAACTTATTTACTCAAATGTTTCTCTATATCAAATTCTCCTAGCCACTTTAATTGGTTGAATAGCATCTACAATTTGAAATGCCCTCCAAAGATCAAAGTATTTATATTTTTTCTGTTTAATAATAGATTGCCTACTAGAAGCCACTTGAGGAAAAGATGACTTAATATTGATGGCTCTTGTAGTTTATGTGGGTTTGAGGAAGATACTGTACACATTTTTAAATGTTGTGATCACACAAAGCAAGTGTGATTGACTTTAAGCGCTCCCTTGGAAGGGCCAAAGGAAAATGAAAATCTAAGTGATTGGTGGATAAGAATGTGCACTAAAGAAGAAAGTAAAACTCTTTTCGTTAAGGAAAAATTAGCCTTTGTTTTATGGGTGGTTTGGAAAGATAAGAACTCCAAAACTTTTAACTATGGTACTACTCCCATTCCAATACTATTAGATAGAGTTCTAAATATGTTCATAGAAATTCTTGATGAGAATAAATTCAATACCTCTACCACATCTCACAAGTGGTGGAAACAAATAAGTTGGAATGCTTCAAAATATGGTGTTATCAAAATAAACTTTGATGCTTCTTGTAGTAGTGAAGGAAAATGTTCAGTGGCTTGTATAGTCTAGGACCATCTTAATAAGGTGCTAGCGGTCAAAGCATATAAACTTGGTATTTGTTCCATTAACCAGGCTGAAGCTTGGACTACATGGGAAGCCCATGTTCAAGCTTCAAATTTTAGGGAGTTTCCTATCATCATAGAAGGAGATTCGTAGAGAGATCTGTTTGGAGGAGATCTTCACTATCAACATGTTTACAGAGAAGCAAATTAGGTGGCTGATTGGCTGGCTCGGAAAGCTCTTTCTTCTTCTTCTTCTTCTTCTTCTCTAGATTTTAGCATCTTATCTCTTTCCCCTTCTCTTCTTTTTATTTGTTCTGCTGATTTTTGGGGACATACTACCCCCGTGTGTGTAGTACATTTCGGTTTATTTTCAAAAAAAAAAAAAAATCAATAACAGAACAAACATGGCTATAAGATACTGATGGCCGGAATCCGAATGAAGATCTGGTGCGGCCTCCAGGTATCAGCCGCCTCTTTCTCTTCATGTGGACGCCAAGCTTCCGGGCATGGAAGAAACGATAGGCATTTATTCTCTCTTTGTCGGCGTCTGCAACATGAAGAACCCACGATGCCCTGCTTGTTTCCACTTCTTCTTGTTGGGTAAGAAAATCAGAATCTCCTTGTGCTGGAAAAAAGACACGTTCAAGGGCTGAACATAGAGGGAATAGAAACGATAGCCGTAGGGTGATAAGTGTGACAGATAGTAACAATCTCATCTCAGGCATCTGTTTCAAGCTGAGAAGCTTCCTCTCTGGAGATGGGGAAGTTTTGATGTTTGTGGCCTGCAGACTACTAACTTACATGAGCAAACCTGCAACTCAATTATCCATGTATACGTGCGATTTTGCCTTCTGGGTGTGATCCTCACCATGAGGGCTCGAAAACGACAGAGATTTAAGACAGATAGCAGGCCCCTATCGTCCTGCCATAATTTATAGAATTGATCCAAATTTACTTGCGGTTTCATTTGAGTGTAAGATAAGAGTCTTCGCTGCAAATTAGTCCAGGCAGTTAGCCGTCCGTCGGTCCATCTTGGTCCTTCATTTCATGTTCATCAAGTGTGTAATGTTAGGCATTACCAAAATGTAATGTTAGGTATTTAGATATGTAAGTGGTGAAAAATAAAATAAAGAAAGGAATTATCCTCAGCAATTAGCACTTCTCTTTCTCTTTCTGGGTATGTCTTCTCGCGAAGGTCCGAGCAGACGTTTCTAGTATCTGGAATAAGTTTGGATTTATAACCGCAAGAATTCCATCCCCGGAATCCGGTGGCAGCAGATGCACAGTGGCGGGGAACAGTGGTAATGAACAGCATGAGGCGGAAACCATGGTTCAGACTGGAACAATGGCTGTGAACTTTAATTTGTTTAATTCTGACTATGAACACTCGTTTTCTCTTCTGTGGCGCGGCGGGGAACAGTGGTGGTATTCAACAAAGGAGATGATGTGGTGGTGAACAGTAAAAAATTAGATGAAACTTAAGGGGCATTTGTGTATTTTCTTATGACACTTTACAGTTATTTAACGCCAGGTATTAGATTGTCGCAAAACGAGAGTTGGGGTACTAAATTGTCACATTTTAAAGTTCGAGTACTAAATTGACACTCGACCTAAAATACAAGGTGACTATCGAGTTTCAAACCTACTTAAAAGTGCTTTTGAAGAATAAATTTAAATTTTAAGTGTTTCATTTTGTTTTTCATGAACCTATTTAATTTTCTCGAGTAAATGCACTTACTAGGATATGTGCACTTATTCATCTTCTTTCTTTGTTTATATTACCTGGGTAAATGTATTTTGTGGGTACATTTTTTGACCATTCAATTTTTTTTTATTTTCATTTACCCTCTACGTGTGAGAGTCAACTTACCCAAAGTTTGAGAAAATTATCACTTAATCAGGAGGAAAATCAATTTTTGTAGGCCCCACATGTTTCTGAAATAAAAACATGGATAAATTAATCAATAGGAACCACAATCCCATTTACCAACTTCCCCCTTCAAAATCTTAAAAATGAAACGGGGCCTAAAGATGTCAACTATATATGATGTATCCCTTTATAATTGGTTCATGTGTTTTGCTTCACGGTGACTTAGGATAACATATTTAAAAACATACCCTAAAATTTTGACACAAATTCCATAATTCTGGAATTTTCATTTCGTTTGGCTTCATTCCAAAGAAGGTGGGGACGGAGGAAAAAAATACAATTAGTAGTACCAAAATAAAATTAGAAAAATAAATACCGGCTAGTAGTTTATTTTGTGGAATGCTGAGAGAAATTTTCTTTTAACATACATGCATGCCTTGTTGTATCTTTAAAGGTAGAATAGAAGTAATTGTTGAAGTATTAAGAGAGAGAGAGAGAGAGAGAGAGAGAGAGAGAGAGGTCTCTTAGAAGCAGATTATTTATGCTATCTCACAGGCGACATTCAAAGTATTGCAGAATGGGAGATCAAGCAATCGCTCAAGGAAAGAAAATTTCAAAAATAATGCATATATTTTGAACATGCTCAGTTTACAACTCACTTCCATCTCCATTGATGTCTTCTTCATTGGCATTTCATCACATCTTATTGAAATATCAACACAAGAGAAGGTAGGTTCCCTGCAAAACCTCTAGGCACATTGCAAAGCACTTGAGTTGATAAATGGACTTTTGGCTCATCGATTGTTTGAGACAGCTTGCTGTAGAGGCTGTAATCCAAGCATCTGCCCTTGTGTTTGAGTTCTCGATCATTCTTGACAACAAAAATGAAGATACAGAGCGCCCATAAGTCTTGCCTAGCCAAATAAGACATCCTGGGAGATGAATGCTGTCCAAGCATCCTATAAACACATGTAAATAATCATAATCAACCGAGAAGTCTTCTCAATTTATAGTCATTAATTAAGAACACCAAACTGATGACCTACAGTTATCACATATTTCTAGTTTTCTGTATATATCTGAGTTTGAAGATACCTGGAGGATGGTGAATGCCTTCTCTGCAACATATTTCTGTGGGAATGTGATACCCCTTTGTTGCAATTTGTCTGGGTGAAGACACAACCTCACTTTCTGGTAGGCCTTCTTCACTTGTGAAGCTTCTATCAACTCTATTAGTGAGATTGCTTGCCACCCGCTGTTGGGCCATAGAATCTGAAATTGAAGCCAGAAAGCTAGTTAATACAACCCTGTGAGGAGGTCTTAATCCATATTCTTAAAAGTAAACTACGAAATGTATTACATGATGCAGTGTTGAAAGCAATAGCCGAATGTTTCCTTCCTTTCCTGCTGCCCATAGTCTTACTTCTTCCTCCAACTGCTCCATCTCCATCTGTATACATTCAGTTGCACCATAACAGAGACGAAAAAGTTAGAAACACTTGCAAATAAATTAAATGCCAAAATTTGAGACAATAAATGAAAGTATAATCTGATAGTATTCTTTGTTCCATATTGGATGAATTGGAATCCCAGTTCTACTGTTCTTGGGATTTCAAAATTTTGCTCCAACTGATATAGCATACTAATATAGTAAGAAAGAGTGTTATTTAAGGGTCCAGTTTCAGTTAATTTGGTTTTAAACATTGTGATATGAACTTCACACAAGCAGTTAATTTGGGTTTATTTTTATTATTCTATTTTAATTTTTTTTTTGAAAACACACTCACACACACTCACATGGTGCATATATCCATTTTCAGAAGAAGCTTACATCTTTTTGGAGTTGTTGATTTTCTTCTGCTGTTGTCCATTTAGATGGGTCTCCTTTTCCCTGTAAATAGTAGAACCAAAGTTAAGCATCCTGTACCACCTCATAATGACCAGATAAAAAAAAAAAAAACATGAAAGGGTGAATTCACATGTCTTTGTGCAGGAGAGACTACAATTAATTTCCTTGAAACAGTAGCCCCAGTGGTTTTAAACTGTGGAGGAAAAAGGCTTGTGAAAGCAATCAACATATTTCTGTTAAAAGGTTTTCACTTGAACAGTTTAAACTGTTTTGCTTTTCTCCAATTTGAATAATTAAAAAATAAAAAGATTTTCCATTTCTTTTTCATTTTCACAGAGACAACTTACCACAAGTGATTGCGTCTGCATTCTTCCATGTCCTTCCATTGTTTGTTGATCCATACCTTCATGTGAATTACTCCTTCCTGTCACAGAAAAAGCCACAGGGGGGGGGGGTTAGATCTCTTCTGCAACTTTTCTCTGTTGCAATTAATTAAATTCAAATTACTGTTTGATGTTAGAGACATTACTTCCTCTCTCTACAGATGGTTCCTTCTCCTTCTGTCTAATGTTCTTTTGCCGATTTCCACCTTCTGAATCCTCATAGCTTTGGCTGAAGTACTTCTCTTTTGCCCATGCAATTGCTTCATCTATGGCTAACGAATCATTACTTCCCTCCCTTTTATCAGAATTGATTTCAATAACATAAGAGCTCATAATTTCTTCATCTTCTTCTTGTTCCACTTCTTCATCCTGCAATGCCTTGCCTTGCATCCTGGCCTCAGCATATGCGTCTCCATAAAGTGAAGAAACTTCAGAAGAAGGAGAATCCGTCTCCACATCATCCACTGATATTTTGATGCTCTGATATGAATTGGGTTCGACGCTGATAATTGTTTCAGGGGATGAATTTCGACGCGAGAACCCAGCATGCGAGCTCTTTAAAGGTTCAGTATAGTCTTGTTCGGTATACTGGAAATCTGTGTATGAAAGGTGAGTGCTTGGAGTAGCTGACGCCCCAGCATGTTTCCTCTGTTGTTCTTCATACATCCTTGAAGGTGAATTTTGTTGACACCGAACGTTGATTGGCCTGAGATATCATTCAGAGAATTTAGTAATTAAGGGCCCAATTGGTGAATGGGGTTGGTTGCTAATTGTTGAAAAATAACTTGAATAATTTTTTCTTCAGATGTAATATCTTCAAAAATAGTTGCTTGTTGGCACTGATCGATTTATACTGTCCCCTTGATGTTAGTATTCCACTCTGAACTCAGTGAGTTCACTTGTGATTGGCTGACTCATTCTTTTGTGACTCAGTTCCATTGTTTCTTTTGTTGTTCTTGTAAAAAGAAGAAAAAAGAAACAAGAAAAAAAAGATAGTACAGGATAGATTTAGATTCAGGTTTATTTAAGATGCTTTGTGTTCAAAATTATACAACTAAAAACACAAAGTAGAGTTGGTTTTGGGGGGAGATTATTGGAAAAAGGTATCCTTTCTCCAATTATTTTTTCAAGAACCAAACACAGCATTAGGGGTTATCATGAGATAATATAATTTACTCAAAAAATATGTTGTCCATATATTTCACATCTTACAAAAATCTAACTGTTCAAATTTCAGAGTACTAAAACACTATAGTGATCACTTTTAAAACGTTTCTGTCCAAATTCTTTTTAAAAGTTACCGTGGATAGTTTCAGATATTTTTCTTGGATTTGCATCTATATGTTTGGCATATTTTTATCTATCCTTTAGCGCCTTGGAAGTATGTGTTTATCTCTCTCTATTTATCTTCCACACTTCTTTGCACCCCTTGATGTTCATAAGAAAATATCATTATGAAATAATTTGAGTTTTAACAAGTAAAAAAATAAGGCTGCGTTTGGAACTAGTGTAAAATATAAAAGTGTAAAGGGGTGAAAGTGACCATTGCTTTTGGAATAACGTGATGGGTGAAGAGTGTAAAGTTTTACATCGATAAAATTGATATAGTATTTATATCGATAATCGATGTAAAACTTTACGTTTGTTAGGTTTTACATCTATTGTTGACGTAAAATTCTACTCCATCCAAACATATGCAAAACTAAATCGAAATATAGTTTCACGTCAATCATGATTAGCTCTTATTCCAAATACGAATAAAATCAAACTGATATAAGCTACTTTACACCGTTCTTAATTTACACTGGTTCCAAATGCAACCTAAATAAATAAAGGTGGCCATCCCACCCCAATTATGGCTCTAACCGGATCGGATCAAACCAAATCCGCACCCAATCTGATTATCAAATCCTTGGATCCGAATTTGGATTTAATCCCTAGCAACCTTGTTTAAAAAGACAAAGAATGTTTGTAAAAATTAATCACTTTTAACTTACACAAGTGTAAAAGAACATATAAATATAAAATATTAATTTTATCATTTATAAACTTTATATATATATATATATATCACATAATTATATTATATTTATAATGAAATGGATCTAGACAGGAAATATGTTGTGATAAGAGAGTGAATTATATGTATCGTAGACCAGCTGACCCTTGTTGACTGCAAAAGGACAAAATACCTTCAATCATATTTATGTGATAATTACCACTTTGCCACTTGGCATCTTTTCCATTTATAGTTCAGAAGTCCAATTGACACTTTCTGTTTCTTCATTTGAGCTGTATTGATAGATGCAAGAGAATCTTTTGTAACATAGGGGATAAATACTAAAAGCCAAAACACAAGAGCCTCTTGCAAATAAGACTAAGTATATGTGGCAAAACCCATTGTTTCTATGCTTTTTGTTTTCCTTGTTTAGACCAAAACAAACATCTTTTTGTTGAGCTTCTTGCTGATCCAATCTTTCTGGGCATACCGAAGCATTACCCATCTGAGCACTAATAGCCCCTGATCAATTGGAGGTCCTTCATTCAGAATGAGGTGATTGGACTGAAGTTCTAGTGGGCCCACTAGTTGAACGGTCTTGATTTATCAAAGTTGTGCACCACTTGTATGCATGTACCATACTACCCGGATTATGCCTTGTGTCTATCTTCAATTAATATTTTATTTGAATTAAATTTTCTTTGGGGAGGGTGGCTTTCTAAGGACGATTTGAGGGAATCTGTACAAGATGACTCCTACTAGACCTTTACAGGAAGCCTCCTCTAATTAAGCAATTCTATGACCTAATTAACTACAAACCAAATTTTAGAAATTTAGGGTTTAGAAGCAGGATTCCTAATTTCCTACAGATTAAATCCTCAAAATCTCAACTGTTATGTTACCTTGCAGAATCCAATTCTAAATCCAAACCAACGATTCAACAAACGAAATTTGATATGCATTGACAAAAGAAACCCCCTTAATTTTTCAGCTTTATAATTGCTACTGCTCCAATAGCTCTAGAAAATTATAAGGTCAAAATGGCCATTTAACCCTCTTAACGGACTCCATCTAGGTCTAGCTTCTACTCCCGCGGTTTTCCGGGTTGCAGAGATTGAAATGACTATTTGTTAACCTTATAATACGAGTACTTAACACAGAGGAGATAAGGGTATTCTGGTCATATTGGCACATAACAAGAAGAGCTGAAAATAACGGTCTCAGGTCTATCATCAGTAGTAGTAGTAGTAGTTCAATTTCAATACCTGAGCTTCGAGGTGAAGGAGGAGAAGACGATATCTTCTGCAATGGAAGGACGAAGAGGACTCAAATCCTCCGGGCTCAGCACGGTGGAAGAGTTTGATTTTGAGTTGGGTTTCGACTTCGACCGCGGTCTCGACCTCCGATCCTCGTCGGGTCCGAAAATATCATTGTAGAAACCGTCGCCTTGACGGTAAACTCCATTAATCCTACCAGAGCCGCAACGAGAGGCTGGGATCCTGAAAACCGGCAAGTTTCGACCGCCGTTGGCCGGAGCACTTAAGTCCGACGGCTGGAAGATCTCTACGTAGAAAGAGTCTAATCTATTTGAGAAGCTTCCTGAAAATTGGCGGGAGAATATAGTTCTGGGAGGACCTCCGTAGACGTCGTTGAATTCCTCGGGATTAATGGTGTCAGAATGAGAGCTACCGAGACCGGAGTAGCTGCGCCCCAGCCGATCCGATAAGCTCTCTTCTGTGGATCTTCTCCTGGACACGTTGAACCCCATTTGCATCCTCCATGATTCATCCATGTTTTTTGTTTTGCCAACAGCCGGAAAATTAAGCTCGACTGTTGTGTGGTTTGATTGCTGCAATCTAGTGGAGAAGTGGTGGAAGAATATATAGATACAGAAATGGAGATACAGACGACGGGAAAAAGGTGCTTTTTTTTTAATGAAAAAAAAAGTGATTTTCTTATCTTCCTTTTTTTTTTTTCCTTTTTTATTTCCCTTTAATAACTTTTTTTTTTCAAATTTTGAAGAGTTTTATTAATACAATGTATTAATGAGTAAAATCCAGGGGAGTAATGTCAAATGACTCAAATCAACACCGTTGACAGCCTTGCTGACATGGAAAGATGTTTGGATGGATGATGAGAACCCTTTCCCTAAGCAAACATCAACTTTCCTAGATCAATTTTTGCTTTTGGAAAGTAAAAAGTAAATGAAAAAGACTAGAACAGGAGAAGGGGCAAGGGGTGATGGATCCTGCAGGGCCTATGGTTTCTTAAAACGGACCATTGTAATAGTTGTTATACTGTGTTGACAGCCCAGAATTGCCACAACCCAACTCTAACTATTCAGTTGATGGGGTGTGTAATTGGGTTGAGTTTGTGATCACAATTGGGTTAGGCAAATATTGTTTCATACACCTTGACTGATTGAACCCCTCTTTATTTGATCTTGAGACTACCAATGCTTGACAAGCTCAATTTTGGCATTGTATTAATGGACTCTTAGGTTGTAGCCTAATAGCACTTGACTTAATCATGTTTAAATCATATAAATGGACATTTATTAGGCTCAATTTGAAAGCTAAGAGATTACAAATGTAAATGTATAGAGTGAAAAATCTTGTATTTTGTATTATTTTATATGCATTTGCATTTTAAATATATATATACAATAAAAATACACACAAAACAATACAAATTAGAAGATTTTGCACTCTACATATTTGTATTCATATTCCCTCTAAACTGAGCTTATTAGGCTCAGTTTGGAAGCTAAGGAGTATAAATGCAAATGTATAAAATGAAAAATCTTGTATTTTATATTATTTTAAATGCATTTACACTGTACATATTTATATTTATATTTATTTCAAACCGATCCCTATGACAAAATGTTATTAACATAGTTGAAAGTATCAATATGACATACCCGATGTTTTGGGATACTTTCATACTTATAATTTTTTTAAGGTATTTCAATTAAAGAACTGCTTTTTTAATAATTAGATAACATAAAAATAAATCTCTTGTCAAATTAAAAAAAAAAAAAACTAAAAAAAAAGATGCACAAGCTTCAAAATATTGATACACTCGTTTCCGGCGTATCGGCTGGGATGTATAACCAAGATTTGCTAAATTTCAACCCTAACAATCCAGGATTAGGACTGATGGTGTAAAATAAGTTCTTGGAGGATTGGCAAAACAGGGTTTGTGTAGCTGACCCATATCTAATTGGGCTAACGCATAGATGGTGATGATAATTGTTGATGAGGGGCATTTTGGTCCCTCTTACACAGACAATGACACGTGGACACTGTTGACAACATAACACCAAGTCAATAGGTCAGTTTGACGAGTCAGCATGTGTCAACCAACACCAGGTAGGCAGCCAAGCTAGGGCGAGCTTGAGCCATCGACAATGCAAACTCGCCCAAAACAGTTTCACACATCTCGCTCTTGAAGGCGCCGTTACTACAACCATAGGAGCAGCTCGTCGAACCATTCACCACAAGACCCGTGGGCGACTTGTAACCGCTGTGCGAACCTAGCAACTGACATGCTAACACACCTTATGATAAGGAAATATCTCCAAAGACTTAGAAACGTTGCCCCAAGCACCAGAACCCCGGATAACTAACTATAAAAGGACACCAAATCTACCCCAAAAGGTATGTGCACTAATATACTTAGCTTTCTCACACTCTTAAGGGAATTTCTATAACTACCTTTCTGACTTAAGCATCAGAGTGTTCGCCCGGGGAAAACATACCTGGGCACTCTCACCCATCTCTTCCTTGCAGCTCGTCTTCAGCTCAGACACTCGGATAACAGCTCGGTGGTGCAATTCGGCCTTGCCAGATTGGACTCTTGTTCGAGCTTAGTCACGAGACACGAGGGAGTGACCAAATTGCGCATCATCAATTGTATTCATAAGAGTTTGACAAAAGTTGTACAAACATGTCCAAGTGTTAGTCTGATACAACCCTTCTCCTCTATCCAATCCTGAGACTAGAATTACACATGACAAGCTATGAAGAATTTTAATTGACTCTTATGACACTGTCAAATAGTGCTTAATGATGGTAAGACTATATATGAGTCTAAACAATGTAGAACATTTGTGGATCTAAGAAGAAAACTTTGAAATTATAGGAACCTGGATATGTCGAGAAACAAACACAAGAGATTAAATTTTTGTAGGCTTGAAAATGTCATGTTCTTTTCAAATAATGATAGCTAGCAAAATACTTGGATCTAATTCTTAAGGCTGCGTTTAAAAGTGATGTAAAACATTATTTGTACTGGGTTTAGAAGTTGTGCAAAGGTCTATGTATGTTGTATATGTGCCAAAGATTTTGCCTTTTTATTCAGATATTCTTCATATACCCATCTCATCTCATCCCTCTATGATCTTGTGAGGAGAAGATATACATTGATCATATATAGTTCACTAATTAAATGTTTTGACCAATGAAGTAGAAATTATGCAAATAGAAGAATGAACTGGCCCATAGCATAGCATATAAAGTAAGGTTCAGTTTGGGAAGATTGCATATACAAAATTGTTCAGCACAAATGCAAATGTGTCCGGTTCATAAAAATGCAAAATTGGTTCCATCTGTACTCTTTGCCAAATGCATTTTAGTTGTGATAGGTGCAAACATGAATTAAGACTGAAATCTGCCTTTTCTACATTGACCAACTTCAAGTATAATTCGAATGCAAACATTTCTCTCATTGTGAATGCTATGTCTTGGAATCTGTATTTGTTTGTTTTCATTTTCAATACACAAATGCATTCTTACCAAATACAAATAAAACTGAAGTAGAGTGCATATATGCACTGAACCAACATGTACACTCTTCTTCCCAAATGGAGCCTAAGGAGAAAAGTTATAGGTAGTTCCAATTCCCTCATCAGAATGGTATTTATATAAGTATGTTTAAAAGCTTAATATAATTCTCAAGAAACCACACAACCTAAAAGCTTAAGCTGTTAGGTGAGGTACATGAATAGATATTTATTTTTTAATACACCCCTCACATGAAAGGCTATATATTTATTTTCTAATACACCCCTCACATGAAAGGCCATTGGAGTTAATGTGTGAACAAGCATAGACCCACCCATATCTTTAGGGGTGTAAACGGATCAAATTTGAATGGATCAGACAATATTTGAATTCAAATTCGATTAGAAAATCCGATATCCAAATTCGATTCGATATCCGACGAATATTAAAAATTAATATCTGAATTCGAATCCGAATATTCAATTCGATTCAAATTCGAGTAATTAATTATTTTAGATAGTTAATAAATATATAAACTAAATATTTTATTGATATAAAATATATAAATATATAAATTATTTATATAACTTAATTATTATATATATAAATTATATATAAGAGTTAAATAATTGGTTGAATTTGGATATTTATCGAATTGAATCAGGTCATATCCAAATTCGAATCCGATTAACTATTCGATATGAATAAGATATCCAAATTCAACTGATTACATATTCGAATTATCCGAATTCGATTCGATTATGTCGAATATCAAATTCGAAATCGGATTTTCGAATACCGTTGATACCCCTACATTGCTGAAATATAATTAGTTATAATGGGAATGATAAAGATTGAACACTAGAAAACTTGATCAAATAGGATCTAATACAATCTTAAAGAATCGTTCAACCTAAAAGCTTAAGCTATTAGGTGAGGCACCTGAATAGTTATTTATTCTCTAACAATAATATAAAGTTTATTTAGCTAGAAAAAGCAATTACTTTTGAAGAAGTCATTTCTTGTGAAAGATGAGGAGATGGCAGTTTTACTTCATTATTTTTATCTATTTGATTTTTAAACAAGTGGCCGGAAGGGATGGTAAGCCAGGTATATAATGCAGACATGCCAATAGCAAACCTAAAAGTTGAGAGACAGATCATCAAGCCCATCCCTAGTCCAGATAAAGCGTTTTTATCATCTCATGGTAGAATTATGGCATCCCAAGGTTGCGGATGCATTAACAAGCTATACTAACCACACTTCCACTTTCACTTTTTTAGTATTTGTTTGGCAATGATCAATGGAAGATTTTGTCAATGAAAATGATGATTAAAGGTTTTAACAGATTATCACATAGGGCTGCAAGTGATATCTTTTTATCTGAATTCAAATTCAAAATTGGTTCAATTAAGCTATGTTTGGTTTGAAGGAAAAGGTAGGGAAAGGAAGGGAAAGGCAAGGAAACAGACATATATTAGATTTGTAAAGATTTCCCTACTTTTCCCTTCTTTTTCCTACTTTTTTCTTCAAACCAAACACAGCCTTAGGGTGATTTGAATTTGTTCTGTTTATAATTGTATTGAGCATATGGATCTACCCAAATTGATCTGATCAAATCCAATAATATATGTATCTATAAAAAGTGTGGAGCAAGCCTAATCCCAACTAGTGTGTGAGAAAAGAGCGGAGCCATGGGTTTGTTTTTCTTTGGGGAAGAAGAAAGGGCTCGGGCCTTTTTTGTTGGTCGTGAAGGAGGGTCTCTGTTTTTTGTTGGGCTCGGCCTTTGTTTGTTTGTTTTTGTTGGGCCCTTCTTTCTTTGGATTGTGTACTGGGATTTTGGTGGAGGTGCTTTACCTGGATATTCCTGTATACTCTTATCCTCTATTTTTTATATTTTTTTATTTTAGATAAAGTTGGTTTGAATTTTGTTTGTTTACAAAAAAGGCATAGGTTCGTTTAAGACATTTTGTTAATGATATACAAAATGAAATTCAATTTTTTACATATTCTAATAAAAAATAGGTTAAATTACAGATTACTATCCTGTATTTTGTGGGTAGTGACACTTTGCCCCCTAGACTTTCAATTGCGATAAAGCACTCCTGAACTTTCATATTCCAAATAAAATGCTCTTTTCAGATTCATATGGGGAAATGACAACATTTCAAACTGACAAAAATGGATAGAGCAAAGCACAGTTTCTCACCCACCTTGGATCCAAAAGAAGAAAAATAAACAAAAGTAAAGGATTTATACAAATATGTATCATTTTTTTGTGTTAAGTACCTTGTCATTTGGTCTGCATTCAAGTGGCCGATGATTCAGAGGCCGAAGTGAACTTTCGCTGGATGAGGACCTGGATGCCAAGCTGACCAGGCTGACCTTGGGGCAGATTAGGTGCCGAGCTGACCAGGCCAAGTTGGGGGCAGATTAGGTGCTGATTTAACTAGGCCGAACTGGGCAGGTTAGGTGCCGAACTGACTGGGCCGAGCTAGGTAGGTTAGGTGACGAGCTGACTGCGCCGAGCTATGAAGGTTAAGTGACAAGCTGACCAGAGTGTCAAGCTGCCTATTAGATGTCGAGCTGACTAGGGGGCCGAGCTGCCTATTAGTTGCCGAGCTGACCAGAGGGCCGAGATGCCTATTAGTTATCGAGCTGACCAGAGGGTCATGCTGCCTATTGGCGAGCTGGATTGATTGTTGAACTTCGTAGTTCTTTAGAGACCTGTAAGGAATCAATGTCAGAGGACCCGGGGTGGCTAACCCGGTGAGGTCACTCTGATGCTTAAGTCAGTACTCTCATAATAGACTGCGATCTAAAAATCACAAAGTATGAGAGCTAGAATATGCTTACTTGCCCCCCTATGCCATTGAGGTTGGTGCCTTTATATAGGCATTGTTTGGCGTGGGCATCACGCACCGCATCCGAGATTTTCAAGAAGTCGTCTAAGTGGTCCAAGATTCCATGAGGCAACCGCCATGCACGTAGACCACCCTTCGGATCGTACGACATGTGGGCCAACTTCCAAGGATCGTAGGAGTGTTAGGATATGCATGATTAATTTGTTGGCGAGCACGTCTTGTAGGTCGCCAGGTCAGCGCCTGTGTCAGGCCGCTAGTTCGGCGCTTGTGCTAGGCCACCAGGTCGGCACCTGTGCCAGGCTGCCAGGTCGGCACCTGTGCCAGGCTGCCAGGTCGGGGCCTGTGCCAGGCTGCCAGGTCGCGCCTGGGCCAGGTCGCTAGGTCGGCGCCTGTGCTAGGTCGCCAGGTTGGCGCCCATACCTGGCAGCTTGGCCCAGGCGCGAGCTGGCGGCCTAGCACGGGTACCGACCTGGCAGCTTGGCACGAGTGCCGACCTGGCAGCTTGGTCTAGGTGCGACTTGCTGGCCTGGCCTAGGCATGAACTGGCGGCCTGGCACAGGTGCCTAACTGGTGACCTGGCACAGGCGTTGACCTGGCGACCTGCGAGACTTGCTCGCCAACAAATTCGACATGCATATCCTAACACTCCTATGATCCTTGGAAGTTGGCAACGTGCCGAACGATCCAGAGGGTGGTCTACGTGCATGGCGGTTGCCTCATGGAATCTTGGACCACTTAGACGACTTCTCGAAAATCTCAGATTCGGTGCATGAAGTCCACGCCAAACAATGTCTATATAAAGGCACCAACCTCAATGGCATAGGGGGGCAAGTAAGCATATTCTAGCTCTCATACTTTGTGATTTTTAGCTCGCAATCTACTATGAGAGTACTGACTTAAGCAACAGAGCAACCTCGCTGGGTTAGCCACCCCGGGTCCTCTGACATTGATTCCTTACAGGTCTCTAAAGAACTACGAAGCTCAACAATCAATCCAGCTTGCCACTAGGCAGCATGATCCTCTGGTCAGCTCGGTAACTAATAGGCAGCTCGGCTCTCTAGTCAGCTCGGTCCTCTGGTCAGCTTGACATCTAATAGGCAGCTCGACACTCTGGTCAGCTTGTCACTTAACCTGCCTAGCTCGGTGCAGTCAGCTTGTCACCTAACCTGCCTAGCTCAACCCAGTCAGTTCGGCACCTAACCTGCCCAGCTCGACCTAGTTAACTCAGCACCTAATCTGACCCCAACTTGGCCTGGTCAGCTCAACGTCCAGGTCCTCATCCAGCCGGGTTGGCCACCCTGGGTCCTCTGACATTGATTCCTTGTAGGTCTCTAAAGAACTACAAAGCTCAACAATCAATCCAGATTGCCACCAGGCAGCTCGACCCTCTGGTCAGCTCGACAACTAATAGGCAGCTCAACCCTCTGGTCAGATCGGCGACTAATTGGAAGCTTGGCCCTCTGGTTAGCTCAACACCTAATAGGTAGATCGGCACTCTGGTCAGCTTGTCACCTAACCTGCCTAGCTCGGCCCAGTCAATTCGACACCTAACCTACCCAACTCGGCCCAGTTAACTCGGCACCTAATATGCCCCCAGCTCGGCATCCAGGTCCTCATCCAGCAAAAGTTCCTTTCGGCATTTGAGTCATCGGCCACTTGGAAGCAGACCAAATGACGAGGTACTTAGCACAAAAAAGTTGATACATCACCAAAAATTGATTCATCAATTGGTGTCATCTGGTGGGACACCAACTTGGCTAAGGCAAGTTGTTGCCTAAATGGTTCCGGGTGTCACTTAGTTGTTCCGAGGTGCCATGTGTCGCAATATCATTGGAGGGTCAAATCCGCCCTCATTAGACAAAATTATCAAACAAATTAGGAAATGGTAGTTTGGGGATTTAGAAATATTTAACAAGCCTATGATAGTCAAATGAAAATGTTTTCTGAAATAAACCAACAGAACGTTAACAAAGGGGGCAAAGTGTTGGATACTGAAAGTTCAGGGGGCCTTTGTTGCAAATGAAAATTTAGGTGGCCGAGTGTCATTATTCCCAAAATACAGCATGCTAATCTATAATTTACCCTAAACTTTATCATTATAAACAATGCATCTTTTCACTTTTCCTATGCAATTAATTTGTGTGAATTATTAAGAAAGAATTTTTTCAATAGAACTCTAGTCCAACTATAATAAATCATAATAAATCATTAAAAACGTTGAGGAAAGTTTTTCTTCTTCTTCTTATTATTAACATTATTATTATTATTATTATTATTATTATTATTATTATTATTATTATTATTATTATTATTATTATTGTTATTATTAATGAAAATAATTTTTTTTAGTTTTTACCTGCAATGTAAAATATTCATTCACATAAACGCATCATTATAATGATGACATACATTCCCACCTCTCCTCTCCATACAGATATCTATCCCTAGCCTATCCCCTTGCATAGTTGCATGTGTGGCTTATATTGTATGGGACTCTTTACAAGCAAAATATATAGGGTCCAAAGGATAATTTACAATAAGTCAAAGACAAAGCCTAAATACAAAAGTATATTTATCTATCTATCTATAGGATATATATCTCTAGCTTCGTCCAAAGAATGAGTGAATCTCCAAGAACAGAGATTAATCCAAGTTGCTTTGCAAAATAACCCCAGCAATAATCCAATGAAGCCACTAAGCGCCCATATGACACCACCATCATTTGCAAAATAACCCACCAATACCAGCTGCACCAGGGTTCCCAGAATAGCCAGAGTGGGCACTTGGGGAATTGTATAAGCATCAAAAGAGAAGTATTTTTAGCAATGTCGATCTCCACGGGGAAACCTGTAAACTCATTTCAAAGCCCAAGTGCTGAACAAAAAGAGGAGCTTGGATTCCAATTCTTGTGCTATTTTGCACCTATATATTCTCAAAAATGCTACCATTTCTTTTTTCCCATACTTCCCATGGCATGATGGATCAAACTCTAAGCCCTGTTCATTTTTCGGTATGTTAAAGTTACTTACCAGGGTAAATGCATTTATCTGGGTCAGTCTTACCCAGAAAAGATTTACCCGGTTAAGTGCATTTACCCATGTTCTTTTATTTTATATGTAAATAAGGCAATGACCATTTTAGCCATAAACATCCAATATTAAAAGGGACATTTTTGTCCCATTCAAGTGTGGGCAACTTTCCCCAAGGTGGAAAAGTTATTTACCCACCTATGAGATGGATATCACTTACCCAGTCCAACATAGGATTCTTGGTCAATGAGAATCAAAATCTCATTGACCGACTTTTCCCCCTCTCAAAATCCAAAAAAAGAATGCCCCCTAAAGAAAATTTTCCTCAGTACTGTTACACTTCCATTACTGCAAAAATCACCCCTATGTTGTTTGGAGTGACGATTCAGATGACTCCATCTTAAAAACATAGGTGCCAGACAATGGATAGCGAGATGATTCGTGGTCTCACCATCCTACAAACATAATTTACATACATGGGGAGAAATAGAATCACCTCTCCCAACCTCTTCCTTGTCAGAGGTCGCAAGTATTAATATCATATCTAAAACAAGATTCCCAAAAAATTAGGGGGCGTTCTTTTTTTTTTGGATTTTGAGAGGGGGAAAAGTTGGGTAGGGGTGGCAATTTTTAAGCCAACCCGCTGAGCCCACCCAACCCGCCCATTTACTTGGCGGGTTGTGTGATCAACCCATCACCCAACCCACCCATTTAAATGGATTGGGTTGGGTTGGGTTGTGGTAAACCATTGGGTTAACCATTATAGACATAAGTATTAATTCCTTAGCCTTTTTAAAAATTTTTCATTTGAATTAAATAATTTATAATTAATGCATTAATTTTCTATTAAGTATTGACTAAATTTAGTTGTCTTGAATCAATACATTTCACCCAACATAAATCCAAATCAATTTGACCCAAGTCCGAACCGGTTCAACGCGATCTGACCCAATCCAGCATATACTGATCTGGGTCAACCCGAATCCGAAATAGACCCTGGGCAGGATGGTTCGGTGCTGCTTGCTTTGGCTATTAGATAGTTTTGTATCCTTAGCTTCAATCTGATTTGATGTACTTTTGACATTTAGTGTAAATAAATAAAGTGCATGTTTGATTCATGTTGTTTGGTATGATTCTGTGTAAGACCCTAAAACTAGACATTTATTGAGACTCGTGTTAGTTTTAAATGTTCACAACCATTGGATAAGTCTGGGGAGATTTATCCTACCAAGGCTGATACTGGTGTGCCGCCAAGTGTTGGAATGGCCTGCCTCGGCCACCAGGGTAAGACCCAAGGCACATGCAGTATGGGATTACTCGAATCCTTGAACCGGACCAGATTTCTAGTATTGCCCTGGACCTTAGAGACAGATGGGCAAAACTGAAAAGTTACACCTGACCCCTAGACTCGATTATGATACTTCACTAGGTGTCGGATCGGGCTATCTTTGACATGCCAATCAGTGAGATCCTTAGCAGGGGTCAAAACCTGGGCATGTTGGGGCAGTCCGAGAATTCATCTGAGTGGGTGATCATAGTGATAGGATCAGCCCCTTTATCGGACAAAGGTAATGATCGGGAATGCACTCTCTCTGATGGAAACCAAACTGCTGGTAGTTGATTTCAATCGTTGGAATTTTGTTTTGCAAAATTTATATATATATGGTATATAGGTATTTTCACTTTCAAGTTATTTGCAAATGGTTTTAATTCCAGGGATCCATGTGAGAAGAGAGTGCAACACTGTTCCTTGTAGCCAAGGGAGAGGTCCTCTCTTGTCGGGCAGTGTTTGATCATTATGAGCTGAGAGGTTAAGTGTAAGGCCATTTAGGATAATACCTGGTGGACTAATCTTGCACTTGCCCATAGTCCCTGGGCTTTTATAAGATGGCTTGGCCTAGGGACCACTTAGTGTAAGTGTTGGGCTCATAGGGTCCATGTGATGGGCTCAAGGGTTCACTAGGTTTTTCAGTGAATTCGGCTAGGCCTTGTAATAAAGGCTGGGTCGAACCCATGTGGCTGGTGTGTAGATCAATGCTTGGGTTCCATACCATACAAAGAAGCCCAACTGGGCAGCAGATTGGAAACCATTTGAGCATTGATTGTTTAATGGGCCAAAAGCCCATTTCGAACTGGGCTGATATGATCACCCACTTATGGGGCGGATCTGAGATTAAGGTTAACAAAAGGATTGGGCCTTTATCCTAATCCACTTTAGGAGACCAAATTCGAATCAGATTTGAATCTGATAATCTCCTGATAAGATCAGGAGTAAGCTAACCTAATCTGCAGATAGGATTAAGATCATCCCCTATCCAGATGCTGATTTGGATTGGGATAACTCCTAATTAGGAGATTTCTTAATCAAGAAGAAAAAAGAGGAGAAACCCTAAGAGAGATACAACAGAATTCGAACCTATGGTTTTGAGCAAGAAATCTTCGTACGAATTGAGACAGGATCTCATACACACTAGAGAGAAGAGAAGAAACACTCGCCATCTTCATCTCAGGAGTTCTCCCGCAGCCGCCGCCATTCTCTGAAAAAATTTGATCTTTCAGGAAAAGAAGTCAAGAAATCAGTTCTTAACATCAGTCTTGCAGAAGGAACTGAAAGGATTTGGTGCTCAGTGTTTCCAAAGGATTCTTGTGAAGGATTCAATGTGTTGGACGCACTCTACTGGTTCAATTCCATAGATTGTTGTGTCATCTTCAGCAGGAGTGGATCTTGGTGTCCTCTTTGAGCATGAACACCAACTTTCGGAGATACTGCTTCTCTGGATCAGGTATAATTCCTCCCTAATCTTTTGGTTCAAATCTGGTTCGATTATGGTTTAAGTAGGATCCTTGAATATTGTATTCAAAATTTAGGGAATATGATTCCCGGTTGGAAGAAGGTAGGAAATTTTTGAAATTCGCCCACCCATTCCACAACCTTTTTGTCATCCATATGATGGATCGTACCATTCTTTCAGTGGTATCAGAGCCACAAGTTCGAATCTTGAACCAAGAAAATCAGATCTGAACTTGCGCAAATGGGCAGAAGTTGTTCTACCAAGATTTGCGTAGATTATTTTCTTTACTTCAAGAAATTGTTTCTTGATGAGGGCGATTGATTTGAAATTAACTTTTATTAAATGTAAAATTTATTGAGAACTGTTATTTTTTTATTTTGATTTGATGGACTTTTCGAACCTGGAGATCGAAGTGCAGATTTGGCGTAGATGGTCTGCGCAACCTCCTTTTTTTATTATTCATTTAATTCGGTCTGTAAAATATATTTTTTTATTTTTCTAGACTGAATGTATAGGATTTGGTCAAGAATGTAATTAATTAATAGAAATAGGATTTCTGTTTTTTTTTTTTAATTAATTGATTGAAGAAGAAGGCGGCACTGGAGATTTGCAGATGGAGAAATCGCATTCTGCGTTTTGCAGTTTATGAAACTACAACCCTAGTGATTAACCTCTATTTTTCAGGTGGTGCGAACAATCCATATTTGATTTATGATTGTCTAAAATAAAAAATTATTAATTTCAGATCTTTCATGAATTAACTCTTGAATTGAAAATCAGTTTTGGACAATTTCGGTCTAGATTGGGCCAAAACCATTTGGACCGAATCTAGGGTTCGAAGGTGACTGTTTTCAGTCCAATTTTCTCATACTTGCAGTTCCAAATCTGATGTTCAATTGTAGGGATTAATTCGGCCCACCTGTAAAGCCCAGTTTTAAAGGGTTAAAACTACAAAAGCCCACTATTGTGAGAAAAGCTTTATGGGCCGAATTGCTAACTACGATTCAGCCCATATACCTAGACAACGTTAATAGTTAATGTTAAGTTTTTAAATGGACTGGTTAATGGGCTTTACAATAGTTAATTTGATTGGATCAATTCTTCCATTGCTTGTGATGTGTGGATGTATGATGTGCTGCGACCATGAGCCATAAGAACTTGGCTCATGATAAATTGTTAGTGGCTCTTACGCACACCATGGCTGAATGCACATCATTGCCATGGTGTCCCCTAAGGCCATTGGATGACCCCTTCCTTGCATGGTGGGCTCCATAACCCTGAAAAGGGACGCGTGCAGAAACCCTAGCCGATTATGGCCCGCCAGAAATCTGACTTTATGAAAGTCAGTGGGAGCCACTCTGGTTTGACCTAAAATTAACTAGGGCGTAATTTTGTTCCCCCCAGCAAATATGGGTGCATGTGATAGGAAGATCCATGTGATGGACTCTCTAAAGGCCTTCCGTCATTAGCACAATGATGGGTGCTTCAGTAATGACGAAATGCACCATAAAATTGGGCTATCCATTTGCTGTTAGATCTGTTAGAGTGTTTCATGAGAAAATCCTGCCCCAGAGCGTCTAGGTGATATGGCTTCTGAGGCTTGAAGGAGGGAGTACCAAGATTGGGAGGATAAGAACTCCCTAGCCCGCTGCTTTGTCATTGCCTCATTGGAAAACTCAATACAGAGGCTGTTCAAACAGATTGAACTAGCCAAGGACATATTGGACAGTCTAAAAACAATGTATGAAGAGCAGAATCGTTCCACTCGATAGATGGTCTTGAAACTGTTCATGACCACGTAGATGTCCAAAGGGTAGAAAGTTCATGACCATTATCTTTGGATGATGGCTACATTAATGAACTCGAAGCCATTGGATCCGGGCTAGATTTTGGCACACAAGTAGATGCCATCCAGAATTCTATGCCTTCTTCCTTTAATGTGTTCATAATGAACTATAATATGAAGAAGCTGAATATCAACATCCAGAAACTCAGCAATATGTTGTAGATGGCCGAGGACTTACTTAAGAAGGATGAGATTGTGGTTATGCTTGTTGAAGCTAACAAATCGGGCAAGAAAAAGAGAAAGGCAAAGAAGCTCCAGAAGAAAGCTTCCAAGCCCAAGAAGTAGAAGAAGAACAAAGCATTTGATGCCTGCCCTGCAAGTAGACCGACCACTGGAAGAGGAATTGTCCTGCCTACCTAGAATCTAAGAAAGGTAAGTTTGAAACTTGTGTCATAGAAACTAATATGTTAGTTACTTTTGAATCCTGGTGTGTTGACTCCAGGGCTTCAACTCATGCGTGTAATTTACTGTAGGGGTTCAAAGTTAGCAGAAGATGAGTGAAGGAGAAGTGACAGTGTTCTTGGGAACGACTGCAAGTGTTGCAGCTGCGGCAATAGGGTCTATAGAATTAGTCTTTAGAGAAGGAGTGCTTGTACTTAAAGATTGTCTTTATGTATAGAACTTGGTAAGAAATTTAATTTCTGTTTCTAAACTGTGTGCTGATGGATATACTGTTTATTTTAGTAATATGATTACTGTTAAACGAAATAATAAATTCATCGCATGCAGGGAACTGGAGAACGGTCTCTATGTTCTACATCCTTCTCTGGAAACTAACTTAACCAAAACTACGTCGGTCAAAAATCCCAAGAAGAGGACCCGTGATACAGTAAGTCCCACGTGCCTCTAGCATTACCGACTTGGCCATATCGGTGTTGATCGAATCACAAGGCTGGTAAAGGATGGTCCTTTGGAGTTTCTAACCGTAAAAAATCTTCCCACTTGTGAGCCTTGCCTCCAAGGTAAGACGACTAAGCGGCCATTTAACGGTAAGCCTGAAAGATGTGCAAGCACAATTGACCTAATACACACTAATGTATGTGGCCCCTTGAGTGTTAGGACTCGTAACCAACACATGTATTTCATTACATTTACCGATGATTATTCTCGGTATGGTTACGTGTACCTAATGAGACATAAGTCTGAATCCTTTGAAAGATTCAAAGAGTTTAGACAGGAAGTCGAGAAACAGTTAGGGAGAGAAATTAAGGCCCTTCGATCGGATCGAGGTGGCGAGTATCTCTCTGACGAATTCAGGGACTACTTGAAGGTCAATAGGATAGTGTCACAATTAGCTCCTCCTGCTACACCTCAACTTAACTGTGTTTCAAAGAGGAGGAATAGGACCTTGTTGGACCTGGTTCGGTCACTTCTCGTATGCTCGGAATTACCCACAAATCATTTTGAGGATATGCATTAGAGATTGCTATCTATGTGCTGAATTGGGTTCCAACCAAATCGGTTCCAAAAACTCCATATGAACTCTGGACCGGAAGGAAGCCAAGTGTGAGACACTTGATGATTTGGAGTTGTCCTGCACACGTTAAAAGAACGAGTGCGGACAAGTTGGAATCCAAGACCAGTCGTTGCCTATTTATATGCTACCCAAAAGATTCAGTGGGTTATCTATTTTATGACCCAAGTGAGCAGAAAGTGTTCTGCAGTCTAAACGCCCAATTCTTAGAAATCGAATACATCCTGGACACCCATCATCAGGAAATAGTTCTTGATGAGGAGAGCTTAGGAGTAGTGGGAGATGTCCCACAAGTTCCAGGTAGCGATCAAACTAGAAGATCTACTTGGGTATCCAGGCCACCGGTCCGATGTGGTTTTGACCAGGATAGTTACCTGGTGAAAGCCTTGACTAGTGAGTAGGATCCCGTGACTTATGCGGAAGCTATGTTGGGCATAGATTCCTAGAAGTGGTTGGAGGCCATGAGAGTTGAGATGGACTCGATGGAGGCCAATGGAGTCTGGACTCTAGTAGATCCGCCCTCCGGGGTAAAAGTAATTGGTTGCAAGTGGATCTATAAGAGGAAGAAGGGCCCCGATGGCAGAATTGAGACCTACAAAGCTCGTCTGATGGCGAAAGGGTATACTTAGAAAGAAGGCATCGACTATGAGGAAACCTTTTTGCCCGTGGCCATGCTTAAATCCATTAGGATCCTACTACCTGTAGTAGCGTACCATGACTATGAGATTTGGCAGATGGTTGTCAAACCACATTCCTGAATGGAGATCTTAGTGAAGATATCTACATGCACCAGTCGCAAGGCTTCATTGCTGCAGTTCAGGAACACATGGTATGTAAACATAATAGATCCATATATGGATTTAAGCAGACTTCTTGGAGTTGGAACATCCGCTTTGATTCTGTCATCAAAACGTTTGACTTTGAGTAGAATTTGGATGAGCCCTGTGTTTACAAGAAGTCCATTAGGGGATAAGATCACCCTTTTGGTGTTGTACGTGGACGATATCCTTCTCATTGGGAATGATGTAGGAATGTTGACTTCGGCCAATGTATGACTTTCACAGTAGTTCTCCATGAAAGATCTTGGAGAAGCTTCCTATATACTAGGTCTTTGACTCTATAGAGATAGATTCAAGTGGATAATTGGATTATCCCAAGCAACTTACATTAACAAAATTGTCAAAAGATATAGCATGGAGAACTCCAAGAAAGGAAACGTTCTTTTTAGGCACAAAGTCACTCTCTCCAAGAAGATGTCTCCCAAGACTTCTGAGGAGATTGAGGGCATGAAAGTCGTTCCCTATGCCTCAGCCGTAGGGAGCATCATTTATGCCATGCTGTGCACTCGCCCTTACATTGCTCAGGCGGTGAGTGTGGTAAGCAAATTCCAGGCCAACCCAGGGTAGGAGCATTGGACTGCTGTGAAGAACATACTCAAATACCTTCGAAGGACAAAAGAGTTTTTTCTGGTATTTGATGGTAGTTCACTACAAGTTCTAGGGTTTACTGATGCCGATTTCCAGTCAGATCCAGATTATATAAAGTCTACATCTGGGTATGTTTTCACGATAGGATCGTGTGCTATTTGCTAGAAAAGCAGCAAACAGGGGTCCACTGCAGATTCCACAACCAAGGTCAAGTACATTGTCGTAAGTGAAGCTGCCAAGGAAGCCGTGTGGATGAAGAAATTTGTTCATGAATTGGGAGTGATTCCGTCCAGCATATCACCCATCCTGTTGTTGTGTGACAACAATGGAGCGATCGCCCAGGCTAAAGAGCCTCGGGCCCACTCGAAGTGAAAGCACCTCGAGAAGAAGTACCACGTACTGTGGGAGATCATTGGTAGAGGGGACATCCTGATTCAGAAGGTAGCATCAATGGATAATGTGGCAGACCCATTAACTAAGCCATTGACATAGAAGGTGTTTGAGAAACACGTGGAAAGTATGGTACTCCGGCTTGTACCAGATTGGACCTAAGTGCAAGTGGGAATTGTTAGACAGTTTTGTATGCCCTTAGTTTCAATCTGATTTGATGTACTTTTGACATTTAGTGTAAATAAATAAAGTGCATGTTTGATTCATGTTGTTTGGTATGATTTTGTGTAAGACCCTAAAACTAGACACTTATTGAGACTCAGATCTTGATATCTGTCTTGCAGAAGGAACTGAAAGGATTCGGTGCTCAGCGTTTCCAAAGGATTCTTGTGAAGGATTCAGTGTGTTGAACGCACTCTGCTGGTTCCGTTCCACAGATTGTTGTGTCATCTTTAGCAGGAGCGAATCTTGGTGTCCTCTTTGGGCGTGAACACCAACTTTGGGAGATACTACTTCTCTGGATCAGGTATAATTCCTCCCTTATCTTTTGGTTCAAATCTGGTTCGATTATGGTTCAAGTAGGATCCTTGAATATTGTATTCTAAATTTAGGGAATATGATTCCCGGTTGGAAGAAGGTAGGAAATTTTTGAAATTCGCCCACCCATTCCGCAACCGTTTTGGCGTCCATACGATGGATCCTACCATTCTTTCACTGGACGATTTGGGCCATCCGGTCCAACCAATATTCACACAGTTCGACCTGACTTGATACAAGTCGATCCGGGTTTACCCGAGTCTGAATTGTTTGGGCTGGATGATTCGGCCTTTGTGTGCTTTGCCCGATCTGGACCATCTACCTAACCAATACCCGCCTGACTCGACCCAAATCCGGACTGATCTGAATTAGTTACATTGACTCGGTTCATGTCAGCCGTCCAGTCCTGAGCCCGTGCACAAATCTGATATGGTCTGGTCCAAGTCAATCCACCATTGACTGAACTAATCCGGTCCGATCCGATCGGATTGATCCTGGTCTAAACGATTCAACCACCCTTGGACCTAAGTGGTTTAAGTTGGTCTAACCACTTTGAACCTAAGTGGTTCAGTCAAACCCGGAATTTGAACATAGTCAAATGGTTTCGGTGCTTGTGTAAAAATAACATGCATGTAATGTGATTTGAACCTTCACCACTTAAGTAAATAGTAAGTACAATAACCACCAAGCTACAACCAACTTATTTGTTAAGAGAGAGAGTATTTTTTAAGTCCATAAATGTAAGATTAATTGGTTTGGGTGGGTTGGATTGGGTTAAAGCGGGCTTGGGTTGAACCCAACCCATTTAATTTTATATAGTTGGGTTATTAAAGGGTTGGCGAGTTAGATGGATTGGGTTGAAACTCAACCCAAACCAAACCCAACCCAACCCGCCCAATTGCCACTCCTAAAGTTGGGCAATGGGATTTTGGTTCCCATTGACCAAGAATACCATGTTCTTTTTTCAGATTTATGTGGAGATTAGGGAAAGTTTATTTTCTTGGGTATCACTTACCCATCTCCTAGGTGGGTAAATAACTTTCCCACCTAGGGGGAAAGTTGTCAACACTTGAATGGGACAAAAATATCCTTTTTAATTATGGATTTTTATGGCTAAAATGGTCATTGCCTTGTTTTCATGAGAAATAAAAGAACATGGGTAAATACATATACCAAGGTAAGTGTTTCCCAGGAAAAACTTACCAAGGTAACTGCATTTACCCAGATAAATAACTTACCGAAAAGCGAATGAGACCTAAAACACAATTTAAGAGGCATCCTGTATATATATGATTCCATGCATACTTTTGCTGGAAAAGGTTGAACTTGTTAGACATAGCTAAGCACACTAGAATGATTTAGTCGAGTTGAATGAAGGAGAACTTATAAAAGATAGTTTGGTGATAAATTAGTTTTAAGCTTGTACTTTGGACCAAAAGTCACTTTAGTTCCCAAACTTTAACATGTGATAATTCAGTACCCAAACTTATAAAACGTGACTGTTAAGTGGCATTTGAAAAAGACCCAGATGCCCTTCAAGTGTGATTTTATTTTCTTTATCAGTCATTTAAACGTTGACAAAAAATTAACAGTCCAAAATCCTTGCCTTTTCCATTCAAGAAAGTTGTGGTCACATTTGAGTAGGCATTCTAGTAACCCCAACTTTCTTGAACAGAAGAGGCAAGGATTTGAGACTATTAATTTTTTGTCAATATTTGAATGGTTGATAAAAAAAATTAGATGACACTCGAAGGGCATTTGTGTCTTTTTCAAATGCCACTTAACGGTTGATTAATAGCTAATTAACAGTAGAACGAGAGTTGTTTACAATAAGCTCATGAGTGAAATGCAGTTCAACAAACCACGTGTAGAATATTTGAATATTACAAGCAAACTTCGCTATACTCTGTACAACTTGAGATTGTGATTTCCGCTTGTGTGTAAGAAATTGCAAAAAGAAAGCAAAGAAGACAATTTCTTGATGCAGTACTTGCCAGTAATTGAGGCAAGATGGTGTTGTATGATCTACCAATAGGAGATAAACAAGAAGAAGAGGTAGTCACTTTCCACACTAATTAGAGCCCAAATCCTAAGCAAATTGCAGAGCTTGAAGAATAGCTAGAGCCTTGAATAGATTCCTCATCTGAACATGAAGGTTACACATTATTACAAGCTCACTTTGATCTGTAATTATTTCTTATCACCATACTAGCCCCCACTTTGGATTGAGAGGAGCCTCCATCAAAATCTATTTTGAGGACAACATTGGAGGAGGGATCCAACTATTTGGTGTTGGCTACATGAATCCTTTATATCCCACCCTTAAAACATAAGTACTATCTTTTTCTCAAATTATAAATCTTTAAATAATTTTCTGTCTATTCATCATGTTTAAAGATAAATTATATATAAATAAGGTACAAACATATGGAAAATGCATATTTTAATAAGTTAAAAGAAGAAAAAACCTTATAACCAACAATAAACAATAACTCTAAATCATGTACATGTCATAATAAGATTGCAAATTTTACCAAACAATGTTTATAGTTTCAATTTATTAAAAATTTATTATTAAATACTTCAATTACAAAGAAATGAAGATGATATAGAATAATTTTGTACCTTTGAAGTTCAATATCTACAACCCAAGTGAATTCAATCCAACAATTTGAAACTTTTCGTGACCTAAAAATATATAATTAAGAATGAGAAAATATTGCATATAAATAAAATTATTAAGAAGGTAATAAAAAGGCTTAGTCATTTAACAACATACCTAGCATTAAAACCACATGGAGCTACATGGAGGCTGATAATCAGGGTCGAGGTGGCTAATCTCAATGTTATGCCTGTTTCAATGTAATTGCAATATTGGTCCCAACTCATGAAATTGCGATGATAACCTCTAAACTCATTCAAAATTTGTTGATATCTTTCTTGAGGGACGTATTGTGTTCCAAATTCACATAAAGATATACCACCACTATCACCATATCCCTCAGAAGGACCAAAACCAAAGGGCCAAGAACTAACTACAAACTGGTAAGAACTTTAATTTCCATATGAATCATAACCATAACTATAACCATATGAATCATATCTTGAAGTTGATGAAGACAAACTCATGTTATTAAAGTCTTGCATCATTTCATCATAATAATGAGATTGCCTTTCATGATTATGATTTGGTTGTCTACTTTTACGGATACAATGAATGGCCTTGGTCTTGTGTGGCATGATCAAAATATTGGTGGTGTATAATGATTTTCACTATAACCACCACCACCACCACCTTCCTCATCATTGCCACCTCCATCATCACCACCATCACCGCCATCACTACTATGACTATCATTTTTATCATTATCATCAACAGGTTGTGTTTCATCAATTTCCCTTTGGGTGCATTGTTCTTCAACCTAGCTATCAACATTTACATGTAATTTTTCAACAATGAATGTGTTGAGTCTATGTGGATCACAGGTTCGTCTAGCAACATTGCATCTTTTTTAGCACTTTGAACTTATAGCCATTCTATTAGAAGATCATTGTCATCATATATGTCGTCTAAATTTATAGGACCAAAATATCCCTCTGAATGTTTTCTATCATTTATAAGATTTTGAATCTTTAACCTCATGTTGTATTGGACGTAAACTAATATTTTCAAGTTCTTATATGATAGACGACTTCACTGCTTTGAGTGTATAAGGCCAAAAGTGCTCTAATTACGTTCACACCTACTAGATGATGCAGTTTGTCACAATACTTTAATTGCAATGGATTGTAGATTTGGAGCACGTTCTCCAAATAAAAACCACCATTCAACTACAAAAAAAAAGAAAATCATATATTAGTATAATACATAATTTATTATCAAATATTTAATATTATAAATGTTACAAAAATTAAATTACCTGGATCAGAATTGTCTCTTAATCTTTTGTTTGAAGAATTTCCAAAAGACCCTTGTGCCTCACGAAATGTTTTTATCTATTTTGCAACAATGATTGTTAATACAAGAGCTTTAATATCTTATTATAAAATTATTCAAATTTTACTTTTTATTACCTCTTGTAATGCCCTAGTTGCCTTATCTTCATCTCTTTCCAGCTTTATGATAACAAGCCTTAAGGATCTTAACAAATCTAGATTAACACCGAGATCCAAAGAATATTGATATTTTGGGTGTAAATAATATGCTAAAATTTAAAAATAATAAAATATTATTAATATCAATTTAAATATTCAAATTGTGTAAATATAATTAAAAATGAATAACCAAACGTACCTACTGCATGCAAATCATAAAGAAGTTGCTTATTCCATTTTTTTTCTATAATAATTAATATCTGTTTGCAAGATCTTGGACTGGCTTTTTCAATAGCAGCACATGTTCTACGCATGGCTTCATAGACAACACCTATCGTTGCTTGTTTTTCACCATCTACAATCGTTAGCAGTTTTACAATTGGTTCAATCATTTGACAATATAGTTTACACTGCCTCCAAAAGTTAATGTCACTGATTATGGTTTCCACATCTCTTCCAATTGATGTCGATGTTGCTTTCAACTGTCTCCATTCATTAGAATCTATCATAACCCTCAAACCTACTTTCTGACTAAGGATGCTTTGGAGTGCAATAAAATTTGTTGCAAATCTAGTAGGCCCTCGACGTATTAGTTCATGATTTGTATAGTCTCATTAAATGAAGGATTGAATGGTGATTATAAATAAAATTTGTAAATTTCTGACCTTCCTCAATGAGTGTAGGTACATGTGGATGTTTCGAAATATCCTCCAACATTAGATCAATACAGTGAGCTGTACATAGAGTCCAATATAAGTGCTTTCTCTTATGCTTCAATAACTTTCTAACCTTTTTGTATGCACTCCCATTGTCAGTGATTATTTGAATGACTTTTTCTACTCCAACATTATCAACAACTGTACCAATCGATTTATTCAAATAATTTGTCATGTGTCTTTCCTGATGCATCAATTAACTTATGAAAAACTATTTATCCATCACAATAATCCATGAAATTGATGATGGACAATCTTGTAGGCTCTGTCCAATCATCACACCTGATAGTAAGTCCATATGCATCAAGAAAAGTTCCCATAATCTCATATGGTGTAGGGCCTTTAACTCCTTTTCCTGTTGCTGCTATCTCTTCAATCATTACTTGATAATATGGGGAGGTGGCAATATGAACTGGTATGTGATTATAAAACATAAATTTTGTAATTGACCTCTTGGCATTAAATCCATAACCTTTACCTAAAGAAGGCCCTTCATAGCACTCCTTTATTTTCTTTTGTCTCATATCTTGATGTCTGTACATAAATGGATCAACTTCTTCAACACTTGGAGATTGTCCCTTTGATCTTGATTGCTTTTTGGAGAAGCTAAATTTACCTAACAACTCTTTTACAGATAATCGATGTGTTGTTGTACATTGGCTTCTATTTAATGATGGTTGGGATGAGCCTCCTTTTTGATGTTGTGATTCTTGAAATTCATGTCTTTCTCTTTCTAATTTGCATCTTTGCTCTTGATCCCATTCCTCAGCTCGGGACATATGCCTTGTTGTATGAAAATTTCTTTTTTCTTCATCATCTTCATCAAAATCATCATCCTCATCAATAATACCATAACTCCCACTTCTTAGTGCTTTTTGTATATTTATATAAATGATAAGTATGTTTTCATTGAATTATTTTATTAAATATATAATTTTTCATTGTTATAATTGTTGGTTTGTATCACTCTATTTTAACTTTTTTCATAATTTTAATTTTGATTTTTTATAGATTTGTTAAAAAATTATTTATTTATTTCAATAAAATATAATTTTAAAATAATAAACATGTTTCTAAATAATTACCACTCTATTTTAGTTTTTATGATTTTAATTTTAACTTTTATTATAATTATAATAATAATTTTTTGATAAATTTAATTTTCCATTGTTATAATTATGGGTATATAATTTTATATCACTTTATTTTTTCATAAATTTAATTTTGGTTTTTTATTATTTTTTAAAAATTTATTTATTTATTTAAATAATAACTACAATTTTTAAATAATAAATAAATTCGCTCCCAAGTTCCGAAGGTAGGCTGAAGGCTTTGAGGACTTTGAAGAGGGTAAGCCAAGGCTAAGGACTATAGGACAAAGCGAGGTGCTCCCTTCTTAGTACGGTAGAAGCTGAGGGTTGCGGGTTGTCGGCTCGATAATGAGGTTCCTAGAGATCCAAGGCACTACAAAACAAGAGGTGTCAGAGGCCTCGGGTGGAGACCGGAGGTGGAGGCTCCAACGCTCAAGTTAGTATGAGGTGTAAGGTGGGGGGAGGTGTAGGCGAGGCCTCGAAGGTAGTCGTTGGAAGCACTGGGTTCACATGAGTAAATGCTAATGAAGCAAAGTAGGTGCACTGATGTAAACTCAAGGCATTGGAAGTAAATGAGAGCTGTATCAGGGTTCTGGGATCTGGATTTCGGGATTTGGGGAGAGTTACCTCATATTAGTGAGCTAGAGGCAGGTGGAGATGAACGCACCAGATGAGGGTTGTACGAAATCAGGCGACAGGTCCTTGCAAATACACCCAAGTACTCCGTGGTTGACTCCGTACGAAGGCAGCAAGGCTTCCCCCCTGTTATTGCTGGCGCTGTCAGGCGTTACTAGACTGGGCCTGGCCAGCCCACATCATGTTTGGATTTCCTTCTTTTAAACAATGCATATCAAATGAAAATTCTTATTTGATTTTGATCAGTAATCCATTATTAATTAAATGGTTTAAGATACCGAGGGTCAGTACCCAATATTGGTTTTGGGCTTCTAGCTATCGGGGAGTGTTAAGAGGGATGGACTGGATAAGGACCTAACCTGTGGCATTTTTTTATATAGGCTCAATTTGGAAAGAGTATAAATACAAATATATACAGTAGATATAAAATACAAAGTTTTGCGCTCTACATACTTGTATTTGTACTCCTTCTAAACTGAACTATATATACAGAATGACTATTTCCAAAGTTGAGATGTTGTTGTCACTTCTCACACTCATCAGCCTGTGGTGTTATCCGTGTCACTGTGCAATGGTCTCTAATACCATATTTGGTTTGAAGGAAAATGTAAGGAAATAAATGAAAATGTAGGAAAACCCATACAAGATTTGTAAATGTTTCCCTACTTTTCCCTTATTTTCCTTCAAATAAAACACTGCCTAAGTGGTTAAGATATCTGATCTTCTATATTAATTACTTCTTTCCACAAAGAAAATTTTCTGTACCAGACCTTTTAAGAATCCACTACACCATTAAAAAAATCACTTCAATTTTGAAATGGAAAGAACAAGCTGGTGTGGTAGATTGCTATTGATCTAGTATGGAAAATTTTCTATGCTAAGGGGACAGAGGATTGAACAGATCATCTCTAGCATTTCTTTTTGACTGATAAAACTTTCTTGGGAATGCATATATAAATGATTTAGAAACATATCTCTTTTTTAGATAGACATTTGCATGATATCTTAGTAACCCCAATTAGGAGCATTGTTTTCAATGTACAATTTAGGCTGAGTTTGGGAAGAATACAAATACAAATACAAATACCTATAACTCAATTTGAAAAGAGTATAAATACAAATATGTACAGTATAAATACATACAAACAAAATTCAGGGTTTTACACTCTACATATTTGTATTTGTACTCCTTCCAAACTGAACTTATTGTGCAAAACCTTGTATATAGTATGTCTAAGCATTTGTATTTGCTACGTCCTCTTCCCAAATTCAGCCTAAATGACAATCCTATAGCAGACAGATAAATTTGGTCCCTCCTCCTGTTAGACAGTTGTATGCCCTTAGCTCCAATTAGAATGATGTACATTTTGAATTTATTGTAAATGAATAAAGTGCATATTTGATTCATGTTTCTGTGGTGTGTTTCTGTGTAATACCCTTAAACTAGACACTTATTGAGACTCGTGTTAGTTTAGAATGTCCACAGCCAGTGGGTCGGTTTGGGGAGACCTATCCTGATAAGGCTAACATTGATGTGCCACCAAGTCGGTTGGGGAGGCCTGTCTCAGCTGCTAGGGTGAGACCCAAGGCACATGCAGTGTAAGATTAATTGAACCTTTGAACCGGACCAGATTTCCAGTATTGCCCTGGACCTTGGAGATTAATGGGCAAAACTGGAAAGTTACACCCGACCCCTAGACTCAATTATGATACTACACTAGGTGTCGGATTAGACTGTCTTTGATATACCAATTAGTGAGATCCTTAGCAGGGGTCAAAACCTGGGTATGTTGGGGCAGTCTGAGAATTCATCTGAGTGGGTGATCATAGTGACAGGATCAGCCCCTTTGTCAGACAAAGGTAATATCGGGGATGCACTCTCACTGATGGAAACCAAGACTGCTGACAATCGATTTCAATCACTGAGATTTGTTTTCGCAAAACATATTTTATATGAGATATAAAAGTATATATATGTTATGGTTTTGAAATGCTTGCAAAATGTTTTAATTCCCAAGATCCATATAAGCAGAGAGTGCAACACTGTTCCTTGCAGTCGAGGGAGAGGTCCTCTCTTGTCAAACAGTGTTTAATCATTATGAACTGAGAGGTTGAGTGTAAGAACATTGAGAATAATGCCCGATGGGCTAATCTTGCATCTGCCCACAGTCCCTGGGTGTTACAAGGTGGCTTGGCTCAGGGACCACTTAGGGTAAATGTTGGGCCCATAGAGCCCATGTGATGGGTTTCAGGGTGTGCACTGCCTATAACAGTGTATTCAGCCAGACCTTGTAACAAAGGCTGGGCTGAACCCATGTGGCTGATGTGTAGATCATTGTTTGGGTCCCATGCCATACAAGGAAGCCCAAATAAGTAGCAGTTAGGAAGGCTAAGTGAGTACATAACCTTAATGGGCCTAATGCCCACTTCGAACTGGGCTATTTTAATGAGTTAAATATGGGGCGAATTCTGAGATGGATTAGCAGATAGGATAGGGTCTTAATCCTATCCACTCAGAGAGTCCAGATTTGAATGTGATTCAGATCTGAAAACCTCCTAATGAGATTAGGAGAAGGCTGATCTAATTTGCAAATAAGATAAGGGTTTATCCTTATCACCTAAAGGGATGTCTGATCCAAATATGATTTGGATCAGCAACTCCTAATGGGATTAGGAGTTGATCCTTTAAGGTTATAAAACAAGGGGCAGCAGCCTTTAGAAGACACATAATCACATCCTCTTGAGAGCTAAAATCACGGAAGGAAGAATTAAGCAACCCTGCGAAATTCTTTCTTGCCGCCTCCTTGTTGTTGCCGCCTACCCTGCTAGTTCGACCTCCAGTTCAGTGGGAGAAATCAAGATTTGATCTTGACATCAATTCCTTCTGAAGGGACTGATAGGAAGCTGTGCTCACATACGATCCCGCTATTTCTTGTGAAGGACTAGGTTTTTGAAGAAGAGCACTATTGATTCTGCTCCATCCTACACTGCACTATCTTAAGTGGGAGCAGTCTTTGGATCCTTCTTTGGGTGTGAAAACCTTCGTTGGGAGATATTATTTCTCCGTATCAGGTATAATCCTCTCCTACTACTTTTGTTTAGATCTGGTTTAGTTTATGGTTCAAGATTGATCATTGAAAATATAATTTTCTAAATAGGGAATGCGATTCCCAGTTGAAGGGAGAGAAAAATTTTTGAATTTCGCCCACCTAATTCCGCAAGTTTTGGGCATCCATAAGATGGATCTCTCATCCCTTTAGTGGTATTAGAGCCAAGTTCAAATATTGAACCAGTTCTTTTCAGATCTGAACCTGTGCAAATGGGCAGAAGGCATTCTACCCGATTTGCGCAGATAAGAGTTTTGGGAAATTGTTCCCAAAATTATGGGCGAATAATCTAAAATTAAATTTTATATAAATCTAATTCTTGTTTAGAATTGTTCTTTATGATTTTTTTTTTATTTATGGGTTGTTCGTACAAAAGGAGATCGAAATCTTGATTTGCGCAGGGAACCTGCGATTTTGCAATTTCTGGATTATTTTATTACATTTGATCTGTAAATAATTTTTTTTTTTATTTTTTAGACTGAATGTATATGTATTCGATCTAATGTAATTATTAATAGGAATTAGGTATTCTATTTATTTTATTTTGGATCGAAGATGGCGGTGTAGAGAAGAAGATTTCATAGATGGGAGAATCGCAATCTGTGATTTGTAGTTTATAAAACTGCAAACTGTGATCTAACCTCTATTTTGCAGGATGGATTGTGTGAACAACCCTGATTGACTAATTCTTGATTTTCTTTTATTAGTATTTAATTTCAGATTATTTTCTTAAATTAAAGATTTAATTAAAGATCAAACCCTAGATCCATTCAAACCAAGATTGGTTCAAATTGTTTGGACCGAATCTAGGGTTCGATCAAGGCTGAATGTCAGCCCTAATTTTTTCCAAAATGGGCCTGAAGATTGATAATTAATTGAATGCTTAATTTGGCCCAACCTGTAAAGGCCCAATTTTAAATTGTTAAAATTGCTAAAAGCCCACTTAACAGATAAAGCTATATACCGAACCCTTCAACCCTAATTCGGCCCATATACCTAGATAATATTAGTGGTTAATATTATAGATTAAAAACGGGCTTCAAATGGGCTTTACAGACATTTAATTGATTGGATTAATTTATCCCTGCATGTGATGTATGGATGTGTGATGTGCTATGTACATAGGCCATAAGTACTTGGCCCCTACTCAATCGATAGTGGCTCTTGCGCACACCATGGCTGAATGCACATCATTGCCATGGTGTCCTTTTTGGTCATTGGATGACCTCCCTCAGTGGTGGGCCCCACACCTCATGGGGCGAATTCTGAGATGGATTAGCAGATAGGATAGGGTCTTAACCCTATCCACTCAGAGAGTCCAGATCTGAATGTGATTCAGATCTGGAAACCTCCTAATGAGATTAGGAGAAGGTTGATCTAATTTACAGATAAGATAAGGGTTTATCCTTATCACCTAAAGGGATGTCTGATCCAAATATGATTTGGATCAACAACTCCTAATGGGATTAGGAGTTGATCCTTTAAGGTTACAAAACAAGGAGGGGGCGGCAGCCTTTAGAAGACACATAATCACATCCTCTTGAGAGCTGAAATCACAAAAGAAAGAATTAAGCAACCCTGCGAAATTCTTTCTTGCCGCCTCCTTACTGTTGCCGCCTACCCTACCAATTCGACCTCTAGTTCAATGGAAGAAATCAAGATTTGATCTTGACATCCGTTCCTTCTGAAGGGACTGATAGGAAGTTGTGCTCACGTACGATCCTGCTATTTCTTGCGAAGGACTAGGTTCTTGAAGAAGAACGTGATTCTGCTCCACCCTGTACTGCGCCATTTTCAGTGGGAGCAATCTTTGGATCCTTTCTCAGGGGTGAACACCTTCGTTGGGAGATATTATTTCTCCGTGTCCGGTATAATCTTCTCCTACTACTTTTGTTTAGATCTGGTTCAGTTTATGGTTTAAGATTGATCCTTGAAAATATGATTTTCTAAATAGGGAATGCGATTCCCTGTTGAAGGGAGAGAAAAATTTTTGAAATTCGCCCACCTAATTCCACAAGTTTTGAGCATCCATATGATGGATCTCTCATCCATTCACTTCCAATAGAACATGCTTCTCTAAAGCGACTCTTGTCTTGATTCATATATTTTCTATCACGTTTTGCATTTTTGTCATGAATATTCTGTCAATACCCTTGTTTTTGGTTTTCATGTTTATTAATTTTTTCATATATGATTATTTACTATTATTATTATTATTATTTTCATCCCAATCTTTTATCCTTTCGTGTTTTTTATTTGTCATGCACATACATCACCTTCTATAATTCATGCTACTTGTCTTTGTTGTCTTGTAATGAGGGGATATCATTGACACTTGCATGAAGAATAATTAATTCTTCTTAGTTGTAGAGCCCATAATCTTTAATATAGCCTCTACATCACAAGACGAAATCGAGTTGAGATCACCCGCCAATACCCTCTCAACATGATCAGACACCATATATCTCATATATAGAAAGTCGCAACTTATGGTGGGTTCCAGTCTCAGGGTGAGATGTGTGGTGTCCTATCATGTTGGGAGGATGTTGGGTCATGTTTTATTGGGCAAGGGATTCGGCCTCGATGAAATTAAACAATCATTAGAAGAATTTTGGCCATTAATAACCAGATTCACATTTGCACCCTACTGAGGATGCCCCACAAATGACCTACAGCATATCCCAACCGTGTATTAGAAATATTTCTTATTGACAACTTCGAAAAATATTCTCAATACATGCTAAGATGTCCAGTGAAGCATCCTCTATAGGAAGCAGATGTGATCTTTTAATAACCGGCTTTAATCCACACCTACCCTTCTAATTATCAAAAGGGACCGTTTGGGTGTAGTGAAACTATTGCTGTTTAGTCATCATAACTAGCTTAGATGTTGCTTCCATAAGCACTGCCTCAAATTAGATAGGCCCCACCAAAGAGACGGCCCACAGAAGAAAGGTTAGCATTATTACACTATTCCCCACCACTTGGTTCATTTATCAGTTGATAAACTCTCCAATAATTTTAGTACAGCTTTTCTCCACTATACGAATATTAGCAGAAGAACCACATTTGCCAATAAATATAGATATAGGTGCCCCAGATTCATCCACCGTTGTGGTCTGCAGACATAAGATAACAGATTGTACTATTAATTAATTGATTAATTAGGACCACCTGCAAAGTTCCAACGCTTTTAAAAATTTTGGTACATATTTCACATAAAAATGGGGCCTATTATAAAAGTATGACTTATTATGCATGAGATATGGAGTATGGGATGTGGTTAGCATAGGTAGGGGTGAGCATTATTAGGTTAAAATCGAAATATCGAATCGAAAATTTTGGTTTCAGTTTTTACGGTTTAGTTTTTTGTTTTTGGTTTTTGAGTAATTTGGTTCAGTTAATTCGATTTTTAGAAATTTTGGTTTTCGGTTTCGGTTTTTAAAGTTAGAAATTTGGTTAATCAAATAAAACAAATTAAATGAAATTTTTATATAATATGTAATATATAACACTTAACATATAATATGCTATATATTTATATATTAATATATTATATATAATGTATTATAATGAAATTCAATTTTATAATATATAATATTTTATATATATTAATTATATTTGGTTTTTAACCGAATAAACTGAATACTCACCCCTAAGTATAGGGTATTGGAACGTATTTTATTGACAAAGTAATCCAGACTCTATTGAGATTACTTGCCAACAAAACAAGTTCAAACACCCTATCAACTTCAGTTGGCACCACGCATAAAACTGGTGCTCATTATAAAAGTAGGACCCGCCCGCCATGTATGTTGATATGTTGTTGGAATATATTGATGAGGAATGCAGAACTATTAGGCAAAACGAAGGTGGTGGTGGGTACGTAGGGGTGTAATTCTGAGAGACTGAGATTAATGTCTTTTTCCATGGAAATCAGATGCAAGTGTACAATTCATCCCTCTTACCCAAAACGTTTCTTTCCAGGATTTTTGATACAATTAGTAATCATGATTCATGAATACGGAAAGGGAAAGAATAGGATATAGTCCCTACAGTTTGCTGATTAGGGAAATCGAAATCTGATTGGATTTTCCACTAGGCAAGATCCAAAGTATATATGGGTAGCTTAAAGATTTTTGTAAAGACAATTCTAGAAGAAGGTTGCTCCCTCCAGGTATGGTATGGAACTGCATTATTCAATTACTCCCCACTTGATGTCGTTGCTCCAGAAAATAGTGATATATTAGCGTTACGTTGGAAAAAACAGTATTCCAGGAAATCTCAATATATTTAGAACCGTTTTTTCATAAAAAATAGTGCTGCAAGACACACTTTGGAAATCGAGAAGGCATGGTTTAAAGTAACGTCAAATTTGACGTTTTCTCATATTGGAGCTCATTGCTGCCAACGAGGACATGACGTGGACTTCCTATAGTGGGTATCAGTGCTGAAAACAGATATGGTGTACTGGTACCAAACTGAAAGTATTGCCATTGCTCCAGGAAATGACCTACCTGACAGCAATGTTTCCAAACAAAAAAAAAAAAACACCATTTTCTAAGAAAATGACTCTTCCAACCCACACATCAGCAGCACCGTTTTCTGAGAAAATAGTATTGTTTCTTCAGCATATATTAGAGGTGCTGGAGTGAGCAATATTTTAACCAATGTTTTTAAACCGCCATTGATCCAGACGGTTGGACCGTTCGGCCCATGAACCATTATGTTTTACCTAAAACCCAGAATCTGGTAAAAAATCATTGAAAAAGTCAACAAATCGTTGGTCCGGGCGATCGAACCGTTGACCCGCTCAATGGTTTTTGGTCATTTTTTTACTTTTTAATTATTTTAGTTTTACTGTCAGAATGGGCCATCCGTTCAAACCGGATGATCAGACTATTGGCCCAAAAACCAATGGCCGGAACGATTCCATTTCCGTATCATTTTTTAAAATGTTGATTTGAACCACAACAGTGGCCGATACCACCACACAGATTTGATTAAACTAAATGTAGATGGGGTTGTTGGGAGATAGGTTTCATATGGGTGCTTATAAAAGACAATTCACAACTACTTTGCCAACTTCTGTTGGATCTTGGATGGGTCACTATTCCTTCCCTCCTTGGCGTATCCATACACTAACTACAACTACTGGTTGTAGAAGTTTCATCGCCTCTTGCCTTCCATCTCGCGGATTATGTCATATCCGAAGGGAGTCCAACGAAGCCGCTCACATATTTGCCAAATTTGCTCTATCTTGTAACAGAACACACACATGGTCCTCCATTCCGTCATTTCTTCTCGATGTAGTAACTTGTGAGACGAACTCTTTGATTGATGAATATATGTTTGTATTATACATTGCGTGTGTGTTTGTGTGTTAATTAAATTTAAAAAGAGATTATAGTTATATTCAATTCAGTATAAAGATATGTATCGATCAGTCCATGTTGGTTTAATTGTATCTATCACTGTGAATGTAAACAGTGCAATGGGACTAATTATTGGGATTCAGTGGATGCATAGTGTAAGGAATAACTCATATGTTTTTGGCTGTATCGTATCAATATTTTGAACTTGTTGCTGGGCGGGGTGATATTTTGTATAGATCCTTTGGATTGATCTTATTGTCAGTTTCATTATCCATCTAAAATCCGCATCCCACAAATGCAAATATGTAGAGTGCAAAACCTTATATATTGCATGTATTTGCAATGTACATATTTGCATTTGCACACCTTCCAAATTCACTCAAGGTTTATATTTTGTATTAGTTTTATCTATGATGTAGGTGCACTTGGCCATTACCAGTAGCATGCACGCATGTGGCAGGTGGCGATGATCAGAACGGACCTAATGAGGGCATGCACAGAGTAGAGGTCGGCATGCGACCCGGAGCCAATGGCGCACCCGCACGTGGTGGCCTCGGATGGATACACTCCCCAGGAAAGGACAACATCCTGACTGTCCGAGCCCACCTACCTCCTGGTGACCTCAAGTATAAATAGAGGGCAACCCCCTCAAGGTAAACATCTGGAATCTACACCTAAAAACTTTGAGAACTCTCCAGTTTCCTTGTGGCCTCGTCTGAGTGTTCCCACTTCAAGCCTCGCAAGACAGGCCTACCAGCCCTTGGCCAACCCCGGCCTCAGACTACTCAGCCACACCTCAGCTCTGGAGCAAATTGATAGTGTTGCACCTAGCCCATTCTAGGCAGAAACAATTGGCACCGTCTATGGGAACATCGCTAAGACTTCCCTCAATTAAATTCAAATCTAAATAACTAACCCCTGAGCTTCAGCCGACATGGTAAGAAACACTAGGAACACTAGAGTCTATTCACAATGGACCGGTTTCAAGTGGTCCTTGACTGGCTCAACAACCTTGCATAGAGGCTGTTGAGGTGGGGCGCCGAGCAGGAGGCCACCCTCAGGGTAGCCTCCCCATTGGAAGCCTAGGGCACAATGGCGAATGTGTGCCTTCGGAACCATTACCCATCAGCCCCGTTGGATCCAACAGGGCTGACCCCTCAGAGTTCGACAGCAGCCGACGTGCCAGCCAGCCGCTGAGGACCTCCTGACCCCCTAGCCAAAGAGGGGAAGAATCGACATTGTCTTGCGATCATCGCTGAAACCAGGAACATCACCACCGCTACCAACAAGAGAACTCCCAAGATGAAAGCGGGCGATTGGGCTACCACAACACTCCTTTGAAAATCGAGGACCGACACCACACCTCTCCCTCATGCATCTTGGACCTCCAAGACCACCTAAACGATAGACGAGCAAGAAGAAATGGACATGCTCCCACATTAGAGTACTTGGGGAACCGGGCTGACTCATATTGAGTCTGAGAGAACCAGGGCGGGGCCTAGGCCCCCCTCGACCAAAGAATTGTTGACCTATAGGTGCAACTTGGTGCTGTCAAGGATGAGCTCCGCCAAGTCAGAGAGAGCCGGGCCAAAGCCTTTGGCTAGCCGAAACCATCTATCCAAAAGGATGGGCACCTTCACCTTGGACATCATTTCCATGCCTCTCCCGCCGCACATCAAGGCGCCCGCATTCAAGATGTATGGTAGAACATCAGACTCCGACAACCACTTGGAAAGTTTCAAGGTGCTCATGATCCTCTATGAATATTCTAACGCCCTGACATGCCAAACTTTTCCTGGCAATTTTCAAAGGGGCAGCCCATCGATTGTTCTCTAGGCTCCCACCTTAGTCAATAGGTTCATGGGAACAGTTCTCTAGCCTCTTCCTTGCCTATTTCATTAGCAACAGGTGATGCTAGAAGAGTGTCATCTCACTCATGGTTGTTTGAAAGAAGCGTGGCGAGAGATTGTGGTCCTATATCGATCACTTCAAGAAAGAAGAACCCGAGGTCTAGGACCTTGACTCCATGGTCTCCATACACGCTGCCATCAACAGCCTCCTATCGGGGTCGACCCTTAAGTGCTTGGTAACCAAGACCCCACCAGAGTCCAAGGCTGTATTTATGAAGAAGGCTTAGAAGTACATCACCGCCAAGGAGGCCTCGATCAGTGATCACCAGGAAGGAGAGGCCGACTTCCATCATGGAGGCCCAAAGAAGAAGAGTCGAAGTGGAGACACAACAATAACAACGACAGTAGCATGGACAACAAGAAGCCACTGACCTCGGCCTTGGCTTATAGCAAGTATACGCCACTTAGCTCCACCCAAACACAAATCCTTATGCAAGTAGGGAAAGAGGAGTACGTGAAGTGGTCAGAGAAGATGAAGAGGAACCCCAAGAGGGAAATTGGAAGAAGTACTACAAGTATCACCATGGCACTGGCCACAACACTAAGGATTGCTATGAGCTGAAAAACAAAGTCGAGTCCCTCATCCACCATGGCGACTTGAAGCAATACGTAAGGGGTGAGGCTGGTGCCTCATCTTCGCAATAGAAATAGCAATAGCAACAATTAGCTGGAATCATAAACATCATCATCGAGGCCATGACCTTAGGTTGAGCCTCGGCCCCGGCTTGCAAGGCCTACGCTAGGCAATTGAACATCCAGGGGATGCCCCCAAGAAGCAGAAGCAGAGTGAAGCCCTCGCGTTCATAGACAAGGATATGAAGGGAATCACAGTCCCCCATGATTAGGCATTTGTGGTGTCTGCATCGTTGCAAATTTTATGGTGAAGAGGATATTGGTGGACTACGGTTTCGTGGCCGACTTCCTCTTCTATGCGAGAAAATGAAGTTGGCGCCCGATTACCTCTAGCCCGCCAATGCCAAAGACACTCGAACATCTCTCATCAGCCAGCTTCAACCCTTTCGGTCCTTAGTAGCCTTTGGCCCTTCGCTAAGTGGGGCATGAATCTTCTTAGTCCTTTCCCTCAAGCCACCAAAAACAAAAAGTACCTTGTCGTAACCATCGACTACTTCACCAAATGGGTCGAAGCTGAGCCCCTGGCTACCATCACAGCTAGAATGATACAAAATTTCTTCTGGAAAAACACCATATGCCGCTTCGGCCTCCCCCACATGCTAGTCATTGACAATCGAAAGCAGTTCAACAATACAAGGTTCCGAGAGTGGTGTGCCTCCCTCGGCATCATGCTGCAATACACCTCGGTGGACTATCCCCAGACTAATGGCCTAGCCGAGGTCACCAATAGGACCATCCTTGAAGGGCTAAATACCAGACTTGATAGAGCCAAAGGCCTTTGGGCCAATGAGCTGAGCAGCGTCCTGTGGGCTTACCAAACCTCAGACAACCAGGGGGAAACCCCGTTCAACTTAACTTACAGCACCGAGGCCATCATTCCAATGAGATCCACCAGCCGACACTTCGACCCGAGGCATGCAATGAAGCCAAGAAGGATGAAGAACTCGAAACCAATATGGATCTATTGGAAGATGTCTGAGAATAGGCACCCATTAGAATAGCAGTCTACCAGCAGAGAGTAGCTCATTACTATAACTCAAGGGTAAAAGAAAGACATTATAGAGAAGGAGACCTCATTCTCAGAAAAGTCATGGTACCTGAGACCGGTGTAGGAAAACTCGGCCCTAACTAGGGTGGTTCCTACAGAATCAAACAAGTTGTCAGCCTCGGCACGTTTCAGCTCGAGCATCTGAATGGAAGACCAGTCCCTCGGGCATGAACTCAAAAAACCTCCGGATGCATTACCAATGAATGTACTCCCTATTAGTTGAATAGTGAATACAAGTGCAAGTTCCTTCCCCCCCCCCCTGGCTCAATGCCTTAGTGTACAAGTTCTTATTTTCTTCCAAGTAACCAGGACACCTTGACCACATGACCAGCTGGCATGTACAGCCTCCTCCAAGGCTACACATTTGGATTGAATGGTGGGCAGACACACAGCTCCTTATGAGCCACACATCCAACTCACCTTTGCACAAAGGTAGGAAAAGACAAGGACTTCTACCATAGGCATGGTGACCTCAGTCAACAACCTTGACTTGTAACAAACATACACTAAGAATAACCTAAGTGATTTGCCAAATAGGAAGGACACAAAGACCTTGACCAAGCGTAGCTCGGAAGCTTCGGCCATCTAAGGGATCACACCTCATGGCACTCCTAAGAAAGTCAAGTCAGGACAGCTAGGATATCCACCTCAGCTTCACTCACTTAGTGAGACAAAGGTCAAGAGGGAAACAACCCGCCACCTCGGTAGCTCCCCCTGACCTCCCCTAGCTAGCACCTTATGAAGGTGAAAAGTAGGCTTGGAGAGCTAAGGACTTTGCCTCCCTTTCCTCCCCGAAGAGGTAAGGGGCCCCGATCACCTCGATGCCTTATCCCGACATCGGCCGATCTCCTTAAATTCAACTTCCTAGGTGAGCAACTAAGTGAAAGGCCACCTTAGATGATGACTTTTTGCTACTTGTGACCTCTTGGAAAGGGGAATAGACCCTTACACATAAAAAAAAAGAGGCAGAAGCAACAAAGAAACAAGATATGCAAAAATATGCTTCAATAAGTGTTCACTTTCAGATCTTACAAAAATAAGGCCTCGGATGTGGAGGTTGGGCCCTTCACAAAAAAGATAAAAAAAAATACAAGAATGAAACAAAAAAGAGAAGGCAGAAGGGCTGCCTATACATCACCATTGGCAGGAGGGGCAACTGATTCTTCAATAGACGATAGTGGGGGCAAAAAAATCCTTAGTGATTGGAACAATGGGATCCTCAGTAGGGAGGGCTCCAACATCCCCTGGGACCTTCATCTGATCCACTAGGAAATCTGGCACCAGCCTCAACACCTCAAGCTTTTATCCTCGACCCCTTCCAAATAAGAGTTGGCCCTCTAGTCGGCGAGGCAGCATTGGTAAACCTCCGTCATCTTCTAGATGTCGATGGCATTTTTTGTCCTTTCCTCAGCCTCCGTTGCTTACGCTTGGGCCACCAAGGCCTCGTTAAGCTTGAAGCGCTCAAGCTCTGAGTTCCTTAAGGCCTCCTGAAGCTCATCTATGCAAGTCTTCTTCGCCTTAAGGTCCTCATCCAATGTCTTTCAAACCTGCTTCTCCTCATCCAAAGCCGAGGTGGCGGCTTCTCGGCTGCTCTCGTCCTTGGTCACCTGCACCTCGAGCCTTTCCTTTCTATCTTTGAACTTCTTCAAGGTGTCGAGGAGGAGCCCAACTCGGTCGCCTAAGCCGACGAAGTACCAGCAGACCTACAACAAAAGCGCCCTTGTCAGCAAGTTAAATCCAAGAAAAGAAAAAGACCACCAACTGATAAGCGACAAAGGAAGAAGAGCGTACCTTGGCCAGATGATCCATGCCTTGGTCTCAGAGGTTGAGGGCGTTCCCATTCATCATGGCGAGCTGATCCCCCTAGGGGATCATCCCCTTGATCAAGGCTCACCAAACCCCCACTGTGTCAATGGAATCCCCCTCCCGGACGGGCCACTAGGGGTGAAACATCCACCATGTAACCAACTCCCCTTCTTCCCATGGCCTTGAGGAAGAAGGGAGGGAAAAAGAAGGCCATGTCGTGGGACCCTTAGCCGAGGGCTGCTTCAGCGCAATGGTGACTTTTCTGCATCAGCTGGCCTCTTCTGGCTAGTTTAACATTGTCAGCAACCTTTGGCTGGCCTCTTGGCATCTACCTCCCCAACTGGCCCTCACCGAGCACCTTCTTCTTGGCTTAGGCCCTCTCCAACAGCAACCTCTTCATGTCTACCAACATCTCTACAAGAAAGCAAAATGAGAGTCATTACCTTCAAGAAAAAGTGAAATACCGACATGTTACAAGCTGATAGCAAGACTTCTCCAACTGAGGTGTGCAAGATTGAGCCTGATGAAAACTAAGGGAAGCTCCTCCTCCACTAGGGGGTTTATAGCATTATGGGCCAGAGTTTGAGCAAGACATGAGTGTAGGAGTTATTTACCTAAAGAAGATGAAGCGTGGAAGCAAAGATCACTCGAAGGCAAAGGCGCTTGGAAGAAAATGGTGGGAGAAAGTGCGACTAAGGCCCTTATTTAAAGGAAAATGGATGGCCCAGATCGCCTCCAATCCAATGGCTACACAGTGACCGCCCTCGTGGTCCTATCTAGGGATTAACATGAGTCGCACACCTCAGGAACACGAAATGATGCCGGGCAGAATGACTGGTCTCCTCGCCACATCAACCAGTTCACCCAATGTCGCCGCACTGGAGAGCACACAACCTGGCTTGCTTAACTTCGTACCGCCTACAAGTGCGACGCAGCGACCCATCCTAGGAACGATTATAACCTGCAGGCAGGAGAACCTATGGCATGTATGGCCTACACCTGCCACCAGGATCTGTGTCTCCCTCAAGGATTATGGTTCTCTAGCAACAAGACCCATTTGGCATACAACTAAGTCACAACCTCCTACCCTCCGTGACACCCTCGATGTCCCCAGCCGAGGCTGACACCTCATGGAGACTCACCTTGGCACCGGAAACAACAAGATAGGTGGGCAAGAGCCCCTCTCGCCCAAGCTTATCACGGGTGCCGAGGCCGAAGCTGAGGCCACTAGGCAAGTAGAACCTCCATGGCTCCCCTTAAGGAGAGGAGCGAAGATCAAGTTGATGCCACTGTAGGCAATGCCAAGTTCATCTCCAACAAGTCGAGGCCGAGGCCCTTGATAAAGGAAACCTCTCGGTGCTCCCCACTCAAGGCAAGGTGTTTTCCTTAGGCATGGCTGACACCCTCATCAAGAAGGCCCAGCGGTAACTACCAACAAAGGCAACGTACTTTATTCGGCCAAAGTCGAGGTCCTCAGCTCGAACCTCCACCACGGCCTCGAGAGTGGGGGGAAAATGATGTAGGCACACTTGGCCCTGACTAGTAGCACACATGCACGTGGTAGGTGGCGGCATTTAGTACCGACCCAATGAGGCCGCGTGCAGAGCAAAGGTCGACATGCAACCCAGAGCCAATGGCATAGCCGCACACGGCGGCCTTGGATGGATGCGCTCCCCAGGAAAGGACAGCATCCCAACTGTCCGAGCCAACCTACCTCCTGGCGCCTCAAGTATAAATAGAGGGAAAACCCCTCAAGGTAAACATCTAAAATCTAGACCTAAGAACTTTGAGAACTCTCCAATTTCCTTGTGGCCTTGTCTGTGTGTTCCAATTTCAGGCCTCGTTCACCTTGAGCTAAGCCCAAACTAACTTGACCGTCGAAATCTCTACCTCGGGTACCCACTTGAGGCCTCTGAAGCTCTCTCTTCTTTACTCCTCACAGGATAGGCCTACCAGCCCTCGGCCAACCCTGGCCTCAGACTACTCAGCCACACCTCGGCTGGAGAGCGTATTGACGGTGTTGCCCCTAGCCCATTCTAGGAAGCAACAATTTATATTATTCAAAATTCACCCGAGGTTTCATTTTAGTGTATTCCATGTCATAAAAAAAAAAAAAAGAAAAAAACAAGACTCTATCTGAATAAGCTTTTGTCTTAAGCTTTGGGCTGCGGGAGACGGAATTGAGGCAATAAGTGTTTTATGCGTTTGATAAGAGTTCCTTAATTTGTAATCTAAAGCTTAAACACTTTAACTTCAAGACATGCATATATATAGCACAAAGCCTACAATTAAAGGATTGTGCTTTTGTGCCTTAGAAGCATAAATCCTGAAGGTTATCCACACACAGCCAAAGTTGTGCAATCTTCAACAGTAATGATTCATGGGTCGAGTCTTCTGGATGGCCTTTATCCTATAATTACTATGAATCTCAATAGCTTGTTTTCAATTTTGGTTTGAAATTTATAATTAGTATGTTCCTTGTTGGTGTAACCACAATTTAACATTTTTCTAGTCTGATTAATTAGAATCAAATATATAGCTAAATTTATCAAACCAAGCATCTAGGGTTTGCTTTAAGCCATAGAGAACACATTTTGGCCTTGGGTTTTTTATCAATCCAAGTTCAACAATTGTCCCATGCATGTCTCCTTTCAACTAATCCATTTTGAGCTTGGGTTTTTGGGCAAGAGACTTGTCTCACAATTCCACTATCATCCAATATTAGGAATTCGATCACTCAATGTGAATTCTGTACAACCTCCATCACATTGGAAAGTTTTAATTTTTCTTATGGATTTTTGGTTCCATCAACCCTTGAACTATGCAAAAAAGGCCACTTTTGTCCTTTAATAATTTGAGGGGCCAATTTAGACATCAGACTAAGTTGAAAAAGACACCCTTAACCAAAAAATGCATGGTGCTAGTGATGTCACTCACAATCCGTTAAATAATAAAAAATGCTGATGTAACACTGTTAAACTCAGAAAAAAACTGAAAATTTTCAAGTGGGACCCATTGAATTAAATAAAAATCATTTAATGTATAATTAATAAATATTGAAAATAATATATAAGTGAGTCCCATATGAAATCATAGGTGGATCCCACTTGCAATTTCCTCTATTAACAGAAAAATAATAGGTGAACCACACTTGAAATTATAAGTGGGTCCCACTTAAATTTCAACATTTAAGATAAAATTAATAGATGGGTCCCACTTGAAATTATATGTGGGCCCCACTTCTTTTAAGAGAAAAATAATAGGTGGATCCCACCTATAAGTGAGACTTGCTTATAATTTCAAGTCAGGCCCACCTATTATTTTTCTCTTAAAACAGTAAATTTCAAGTGGGACCTACCTATAATTTCAAGTGGGATCAACTTATATATTATTTTCAACATTTATTAATTATACATTAAATGGTTTCTATTTTATCTAATGGGACCCACTTGTAATTTTTCAGCCTTTTGGTTTTAACAATGTCATGTCAGCATGCATATTATTTTATTCATTATTTAATGGATTGTGAATGGCAGTGCATTTTGGACTAACGATGGTCTTTTTAACATAGTCTGAGGTCTAAATTGGCCTCTCAAATTATTAAAGAGCGAAAGTAGCTATTTTTTTTTCTTTTTTTTGCAAAGTTTGGGGGTTGTCAAAGCTAAATATCCTTTTTATTGTCATCTTTAGTTTCTACCATATTTTTAAATTTGAAATTTCTACCATATTTTTAAATTTGAAATGACAAGATAGAAAGTTTAATTTTTTTTCTTCATTAGATAAATCCAACTAAAGCATGAGAAACCATCAACAAAAGCCACTTAATATTTGTACCCATGAACTGAAGATATAGGAGTAGGACCCAGACCCCATAGATCACAACGAATTTTATCTAAAATATTTTTACTTCTACCATCAATAGCAAAAGGAAGTCTACAAACATTTTCCATATTGACAACTTGAACAAACTGAGTTCTTTTTTCTAATTCTAACACCCAATAGAAATCAATTTTTATTAATTAAGAAAACGAACTGTATATTCCCTCATTTCAACAATCTAGCCATTGATGCCATACTTCTTCAATTGTGCATTGTCCATCACCAAAGAATGAGAACTCCAATAAACAATCATAATCATTAGTTAGTTGTCTAATTGAGAGCAAGCTTTTTGTTTGATCTATAACTAGCAGAATATTGTTTAGTTTTATATTGTTAGAGGATCAGCACGTTATCTCAACCATGTGTGATCCCAATCATGCACGTGTTTAACCAACCTAATCTGTAGACTATTTTAGTTGTATTCAATCTCTAAGTCTTGGTGTTTATCTTGAATCCACACTAGTTGTACTTTATCTGACTCTTTGAGTTTTATCATGTAAATCACTCATTATGTATATGTTTGGGTTGAAACTATTGTTTTCTGAGAAAATTGTCTATTTTTTTTATTTGGAATTGTTACTGTCAGTTAGGACGTTTCATAGAGCAACAGCAAGTTTTTCTGTTTGGTACTAATACTCCAGGAAACATTTTCAGCACTGGTACTCATTATCCAGTGCCACATCACATCCCCGTTGGCAGCAATCAGCTGCAGCTCCTGAAAATGCCAAATTTGGTATTACTCCAAACCATGCCTTTCCGATTTCTGATTTCTACAGCTCTAAACAAATGTCAGTTTCCTAGCACACTGTTTTTTCTGACATAATGCTGATGTGGTGCCGTTTTTCCGACTTTGTGATAATTTTCTATCTTCATTATTGCAAACATTGCAAATTTTGGATTCCATCATAATAATTACATTATTATTTTCATCATGAATCAAAGTCTTTAATCACATCATTGATTTTGTTGTTTAATTGGGTCACCAGTTTTTTCCATTGTTTGCCTAGTATTGTCCCTAATGATTTTATTTTCACTTGTAGTGCATGAATTTATTGAATATAACACTTCACAAGCACATTTTGAATTAGGAATTTTCCGTTGCATAACACAGATTTTACCTCATCTAGCACCTCATAAATCATAATTTTGCACTGCATAGCACATGGAGTATCCACTCTCTAACACATCATGAATTCCGCTGCATAGTACATTGAGTATATGCCATTTGGCACATCATAATCCCACTGCATAGCACATGGAGTATCTGCTCTATGGCACATCATAAATTAAAATTTGTGCTGCATAGAACATGGAGTATCCACCCTTTAAAAATCATGAATTCTACTACATAGCACATGGAGTATCCACTCTCTAGCACATCATAAATCAGAATTTTCCACTACATATCACATGGATTTTCCACCTTTGGCACATCACAAGTTAGTATTTTCTGTTGTATAGCACATGATTCCCTACCATTTTGGCACATCAAAAATCAGATTTTCTTTGTTGCATAGCTCATAGATCTTTTGGCTATTTGGCACATCACAAATCAAATTTTTTCTCTACATAACACTTGTATTTTCCGCCTCTTTAGTACATCACGAAGCATTGTTTTCCGCTATATAGCACATGGTTTTTCTACATTTGGCATATCGCAAATCAATGTCTCTTCATTTTATTTTCCGCCTTTGCCACAACACAAATTAGAAATTTTCACTCTCTACATGAGTTTTTCAATTCTCTAGCACATGAGTTTTTTTTGTTTTATAGTACATGGTTTTTTCCACTCTCTAGCACATGAGTTATTCCACTACTCTAGCATATTACATATCATTGCGGATTATCCGCTCCATAGCATATGAGTTTTCTACCACTTTAGCAAATCATAAATCACTGATTTCTTTGTTCTATAGAACATGGGTATTTTCCACCACACTGATACATCACAATTTTAAACAAGGCCTTATCATTGTTTTCATTACTAGATAACACATTATTGATCTCCATTTTGTGCTTTTTAACCTCATGGATCATCCATACTTGTTGGAAAGTCCACTATTGCCAAAATTAAATAGACATCATACATTAATTTGCTTTCGACTTTATTTTCTTTCTTTTACAACAAATATACTCTAATTCTGTAGGTTATTAATACGTAGGAGGGGTCACTTCGCCAAAAGCAATTGGTTTTCACAAATTAAGTTGCTTTCATCATTTTTTTCTATTTGTTTTCCTTATTTTATGGCAAATGCATTATGATTTCGAAGGTTCTTGATACCTAGGAGGGGTCACTTTGCTAAAAAGTAAAATGGCATGTACATGATGGAACAATGCTGCACAGAAACTTTTCTTTGCCTTAAGCCTTTTTTTCTCTCCTCATCTCGCTCATCTTCTAAATTACCCTTGGTAAAAATCTTTGTGTGCTTCTTTTTAGCCTTTGTTGTTTTGTAGTTTCCTACCATACAACTAAGAGGGGCAGTTGTTAGCACCCAATTTTTGCTCGGTATACCGCCTGAATCTCCAATTTACCCTAAGCATCCGATCAAGCCCTTCCAATTGAACTCACAGTGGAGTCACTAGTCTGTGAGCATTGGAAAATGACTCGGGTTGAAATTGGAGTTGGCACCCATTAGATGAAGGAAATGGAGGTGATGGGACCCTGCGAATGGCATTAATAATCGTTTCACATTATAGTGACTCTAAGGCCCAAGACATTGGTTAACCAAATTATGTAAGACTCAGATGGGAGAGGAAAGGGGTTAGGCACCCCACTCCCCAGTCCAATAGGTAGGGCCCACTAAAGGGATGAGAGATCCATTGTATGGATGCCCAAATCTTCAAGAATAAGGCGGGCAAATTTAAAAAATTTCTCTCCCCTCAACTAGGAATCACATTCCCTATTTTGAAAAAATCATATTTTTCAATGACCAATCATGAACCATAAATCGAACCAGATCTGAACAAAAGTAGTAGGAGAGGATTATACCTGATACAGAGAAATAATATGTCCCAACGAAGGTGTTCACGCCCAAGGAAGGATCCAAAGACTGCTTCCACTGAAAATGGCACAGTGTAGGATGGATCAGAATCAGCAGTGTTCTCTCCAAGAACCTAATCCTTCACAAGAAGTAGCAGGATGGCATGTGAGCACAACTTTCCACCAGTCCCTTCACAAGGAACTGATGTCAAGATCGAATCTTGATTTCTCCCACTGAACTGGAGATCGAACTGGCAGGTGAAGCGGCAACAGGAAGGAGGCGGCAAGAAAGAATTTGGCAGGGTTGCTTAATTCTTCCTTTTGTGCTTTTAGCTCTGAAGAGGATGTGAATATCTATACTAAAGGCAGCCGCCCCTTCTTTCTTTTATAACTTTAAAGGGATCAGCTCCTAATCCCATTAGGAGTTGCTGATCCAAATCATATTTGGATCAGACTTCCCTTTAAAGTGAAAAAGGAAAACCCTTATCTTATCTGCAGATTAGATCAACCTTCTCCTAATCTTATTAGGAGGTTTCCAGATCTAAATCATATTTAGATCTGAACTCTCTGAGTGGATAGGGTTAAGACCCTATCCTATCTGCTAATCCAATCCCAGAATTCACCCCTTATTTAACTGATCAAGTCAGCCCAGTTCGAAATGGGCTTTAGGCCCATTAAGGTTATGTGCTCACTTAGCCTTTCAAACTGTTGCCGACTTGGGCTTCCTTGTATGGCGTGGGACCCAGACATTGATCTACACATCAGCCACATGGGTTCAGCCCAGCCTTTGTTACAAGGCCTGGCCGAATACACTGTTATGGACAATGCACCCCTTAAAACCCATCACATGGGCTCAATGGGCCCAACACTTACCCTAAGTGGTCCTTGAGCCAAGCCACCTTGTAACACACAGGGACTGTGGACAGATGCAAGATTAACCCATCAGGTATTACCCTTAATGGTCTTACACTTGACCTCTCAGCCCATAATGATCAAACACTACCTGACAAGAGAGGACCTCTCCCTCGGCTGCAAGGAGCAGTGTTGCACTCTCTTCTTATATGGATCCCAGGAGTTAAAACCTTTTACAAACATTTTAGAAACTGTAACATATATACTTTTATATCTCATATAAAATATATTTTGCAAAACAAATCTCAACAATTGAAATTGGCTACCAGCAGTCTTGGTTTCCATCAGAGAGAGTGCATCCCCGATCATTACCTTTGTCCAACATAGGGGTTGATCCTGTCACTATGATCACCCACTTAGATGAATTCTCAGGTTGTCTCAACATACGCAGGTTTTGACCCCGCTAAGGATCTCATTGATTGGTATATCAAAGACAGCCCAATCCTACACCTAGTGCAGTATCATAATCGAGTCTAGGGGTCAGGTGTAACTTTCCAGTTTTTCCCATCAATCTCCAAGGTTTAGGGCAATACTGGAAATCTGGTCCGATTCAAAGATTCAATCAATCCTATACTGCATGTGCCATGGGTCTCACCCTAGCGGCTAAGATAGGCCACCCCAACCGACTTGGTGGCACATCAGTGTTAGCCTTATCAGGATAGGTCTCCCCAGACCGACCCACTGGCTGGCACATCAGTGCAATAAGGGTATTGCACAGAAACATACCACAGGAACATGAATCAAATATGTACTTTATTCATTTACAATAAACTCATAATGTACATTATTCTGATTGAAGCTATGGGCATATAAAAACTGTCTAACAGCTTCCACTTGCACTTAGGTCCAATCTGGTACAATCCGGCGTCCCATGCTTTCCACGCGTTTCTCAAACACTTTCTGTGATAGTGGCTTCATCAAGGGGTCTGCTACATTTTCCGCTGACACTACCTTCTGAATCAGGATGTCCCCTCTACCAACAATCTCTTGCAGTACGTGGTACTTCCTCTCAATGTGCTTTGACTTCGAGTGGGCTCGTGGCTCCTTAGCCTGAGCAATTGCTCCATTGTTGTCACACAACAATGGGATGGGTGATGTGCTGGATGGAACTACTCCCTATCGTGAAAACATATCCAGATGTAGACTTTCTATCATTTAGAGGTACTTAAGTATGTTTTTCATAGCCGTCTAGTGCTCCTGCCCTAGGTTGGCTTGGAATCTGCTTACCACACTCACTGCCTGAGCAATGTCAGGACAAGTGCACAGCATGGCATACATGATGCTCCCTATGGCTGAGGCATAGGGAACGTCTTTAATGCCCTCAATCTCCTCAGAGGTCTTGGGAGACATCTTCTTGGAGAGAGTGACTCCATGCCTGAAAGAAACATTTCCTTTCTTGGAGTTCTCCATGTTGTATCTTTTGACTCTTTTGTCAATATAAGTAGATTGGGATAATCCTATTATCTGCTTCTATCTATCTCTATAGAGTCGAAGACCCAGTATATAGGAAGCTTCTCCAAGATCTTTCATGGAGAATTGCTGTGAAAGCCATACTTTTACTGTAGTTAACATTCCTACATCATTCCTAATGAGTAGAATGTCATCTACATACAGAACCAAGAAAATAACCTTATCCTCACTGGTCTTCCTGTAAACAAAGGGCTCATCCGAATTCTGCTTGAAGTCAAACGATTTGATAGCAGAGTCAAAACGGATGTTCCAACTCCTTGAAGCTTGCTTAAGTCCATAAATGGATCTATTAAGTTTACATACCATGTGTTTCTGACCTGCAGCAATGAAGCCTTGTGGCTGCTGCATATAGATATCTTCAGTAAGATCTCCATTTAGGAATGCAGTCTTGACATCCATTTGCCAAATCTTGTAATCATGGTATGCTGCTATAGCTAGCAGGATCCTAATGGATTTAAGCATGGTCATAGGCAAAAATGTTTCCTCATAATCGATGCCCTCTTTCTGAGTGTACTCTTTCGCCACCAGACAAGCTTTTAAGGTCTCAACCCTTCTATCGGGGCCCTTCTTCCTCTTGTAAATCCACTTGCAACCAATTGCTTTTACCCCGGAGGGCGAATCTACTAGAGTCCAGACTCCATTGGTCTCCATTGAGAACATTTCAGCTCTCATGGCCTCCACCCACTTCTAGGAATCTATGTCCAACATAGCTTCCGCATAATTCATGAGATCCTCCACACTTGTTAAGGTTTCCACCAGGTAATTATCATAGTAATAACCATAACGGACTAGTGGCCTGGATACCCGAGTGGATCTTCTAGGTTGGTCACTACCTGGAACATGTGGGACATCTCCCACTGCTCCTCAGCTCTCTTCATCAAGAACTATTTCCTGACAATGGGTGTCTAGGATGTAATCGGTTTTCAAGAATTGTGCATTTCGACTGCAGAACACTTTCTGCTCACCTGGGTCATAGAATAGGTAACCCATAGAGCCTTTTGGGTAGCCTATGAATAGGCAACGACTAGTCATGGATTCTAACCTGTCTGCACTCATTCTTTTAATGTGTGCTGGACAACCCCAAATCCTCAAGTGTCTGACACTTGGTTTCTTTTCGGTCCAAAGTTCATATCGAGTGTTCGAAATCGATTTGGTTGGAACCCGATTAAGCATGTAAATCACAATCTCTAATGCATAACCCCAAAAGGATGTGGGTAACTCTGAGTGTATGAGAAGTGACCGGACCATATCCAACAAGGTCCTATTCCTCCTCTCTGAAACACCGTTAAATTGTGGTGTAGCAGAATGAGTCAATTGTGATACTATCCCATTGTCCTTTAAATAGTCTCTGAATTCGTCAGAGAAATACTCGCCACCTTGATCTAATCGAAGGGCTTTAATTTCTCTCCCTAACTATTTCTCAACCTCTTGTTTGTACTCTTTGAACTTTTCAAAGGATTCAGACTTATGTCTCATTAGGTACATGTAACCATATCGTGAGAAATCATCTGTAAAGGTGATGAAATACACGTTGCGTGTCCTAACACTCAGGGAACCACATACATCAGTATGTATAAGGTCAAGTGTGCCTACACATCTTTCAGGCTTACTGTTAAATGGCTATTTTATCATCTTACCTTGTAGGCAAGGCTTACAAGTGGAAAAATCTTCTACGATTAGAAAATCCAAAGGAACATCCTTTACTAGCCTTGTGATTCGGTCAACACCGATATGGCCAAGTCGGTAATGCCACAGGCACGTGGGATTAATTGTATCATGGACTCTTTTCTTGGGGATTTCAGCCGATGTAGTTTCGGTTATGTTACTTTCTAGAGTAGGATGTAGAACATAAATACTATTCTCTAGTTCCCCATATGTGATGAATCTGTTGTTTCTTTTAATAGTAATCGTATTACTAAAGAAGACAGAATAACCATCCGCACACAGTTTTGAGACATAAATCAAATTTTTTCTTAAATTTTGTATATAAAGGCAATCTTTTAGTACAATTGTTCATTTTCTAAAAATTAACTTCATGGTTTCTATGGTCGCGGCTGCAACAATTGCAGAAGTCCCCAAATAGAGCATAACTTCTCCTTCACTCAGCCTTCTGCTTACCTTGAACCCTTGTAGTGAGTTACACGCATTAGTTGAAGCCCCGGAGTCATGAACTGTTTCAAGACCTTTTGTCGAGTAGAACGATTCTGCTCTTCAAACATCGCCTTGAGACTGTCCAATATGTCCTTGGCAAGTTTGATCTAATCGAACTGCCTCTATATTGGATTGTCCAAGGAGGCAATGATGTAACACCGGGCAAGGGAGTTTTTCTCCTCCCAATCCTGATAGTCTCTCCTTCGGGCCTCAGAAGCCCTATCACCTGGATGCTCTGGGGTAGGATTTTTAGCCACATTGTCTAACTTTTCAGAAGTTAGGACCAGCAAAAGGTTCCTATAACAGTCGACATAGTTCGGGCCCTTCAGCTTTTTGTCATCAAGAAGCATTGGAAATTGTTCGTTTGCCATTTTTGGATAAAAGAGCAAACATCAGTTCACAAGCTAATTTGATTAATGTTTATTACATAGATATGGCTTTTAATCTACGTCCCATTCCCATTTATTCATCTCTGAGATTTCCCTCCCATCTCAGTAACGAAGACTATGAGTTATCTCTGGAAATGTGGAAAATCACATAGGGTGCATGGAGCCAACTGTTTCAGCTACATAACCCCATCACCTTTCTGTGAAGGATCATATCCACTCATCATATGAGCTTTCCCTTTGGCCTCTGTCAGACAAGGTTCAGAGCCGTTTTCAGGTAAACCTTTCTGTCTAGTGAGTGCTTACCCATCATATTCGTGAACGCTAAGGTACCATGAGAGAGTTCCCATTTTCTTGTGAAGCCCCTCCCACATCGGTCTATGACGCCCCTATCATCTTATGAAACACTCAAACAAGCCCAATAGCAAATGGATAACCCATTTTTCTGGTGCGTTTCCTCATTACTAAATGACCCATCCTCATGCTAATGATGGAAGGCCTTTAGAGAGTTCATCATATGAATCTCCCTATCACATGCACTCATATTAGCTGGAGGGAACAGTAATTACGCCCTAATTTGATCTAGGTCAAACCAAAAGTGGCTCCCACTAACTTTCATAAAGCCAGATTTTGGTGGGCTCAAATCGGCTAGAGTTCTGCACGTATCCTCTCCATGAGGTGTGGGGTCCACCACTGATGGGGTTATCCAATGACCAAAAGGGACACCATGGCAATGATGTGCATTCAGCCAGGGTGCGCAAGAGCCACTATCGAAATTGCATGGACCAAGTTCTTATGGTTCATGCTCGAAGCACATCACACATCCATACATCACATGCAAGGATAAATTGATCCAATCAATTAAATATCTGTAAAACCCATTTAAAGCCCATTTTTAATCCATAATATTAACCATTAATATTATCTTAGTATATGGGCTGAATTAGGTTGATCAGTTCGGCCCATATAGCTTAATCCTCGAAGTGGGCTTTAGTAGTTTTAAAAACTTAAAACAGGGCATTTATTGGTTAGGCCAAATTAATCATTTAATTAATTATCAACCCTCAGGCCCATTAGTGGGAAAAATTGGGCTGACTTTCAGCCTTGATTGAACCCTAGATTTGGTCCGACCAGTTTGGACCAATCTAGTTCAAATGGGTCTAGGGTTTGATCTTTAATTAAAGATTTAATTCAAGAATTAATCTGAAATTAATTACTGATAAAAGAACATGCAAGAATCAGTCAAATAGGGCTATTCGCACAATCCATCCTACAAAACAGAGGTTAGATCACAAGTTGCAGTTTCATAAACTGCAAATCGCAGATAGCGATTCTCCCATCTGCGAAATATCCTTCTCTGCCCCGTCATCTTCGATCCAAAATAAAATAAATAGAAAACCTAATTTCTATTAATAATTACATCATATTGAATGCCTATACATTTAGTATAAAAAAATATTTTACAGACCAAATGTAATAAAATAATCAAGAAACTGCAAAAATGCAGGTTCCCTACGTCAATCAAGATTTCAATCTCCATGTGTACGAACAACCCATAAATCATGAAAATTATAATGAACAGTTCTAAACAATAATCAGATTTATAAAAAATTAATTTTAGATTAATTTCCCATTAACTGGAAACAAATTTTCTAGAGAAACATCATATCTGCGCAAATCGGGTAGAACACCTTCTACCCATTTGTACAGGTTCAGATTTGAACCAATTTGGTTCAAGACATGAACCTGGCTCTGATACCACTGAAGGGATGAGAGATCCATCGTATGGATGCCCAAATCATCAGGAATAAGGCGAGCAAATTTCAAAAATTTCTTTACCCTCAATTGGGAATTGCATTTCCTATTTTGGAAAAAATCACATTTTTCAAGGACCAATCTTGAACCATAAATCGAACCCGATCTGAACAATAGTAGTGGGAGAGGATTATACCTGATACGGAGAAATCATATCTCCCAACGAATGTGTTCACGCCCAAGGAATGATCCATAGACTGCTCCCACTGAAGATGGCACAGTGTAGGACGGATCAGAATCAACAGTGTTCTCTCCAAGAACCTAATCCTTCACAAGAAGTAGCAGGGTGGCACATGAGCACAACTTTCCACTAGTCCCTTCACAAGGAATTGATGTCAAGATCGAATCTTGATTTCTCCCAATGAACTAGAGATTGAGCTGGCAAGTGAGGCGGAAAGAAAGAATTTGGCAGGGTTGCTTAATTCTTCCTTTTGTGTTTCCAACTCTGAAGAGGATGTGAATATCTATACTAAAGGTTGTCGCCCCTTCTTTCTTTTATAATCTTAAAGGAATCAGCTCCTAATCCCATTAGGATTTGCTGATCCTAATCATATTTGGATCAGACTTCCCTTTAAAGTGATAAGGGAAAACCCTTATCTTATCTGTAGATTAGATCAACCTTCTCCTAATCATATTAGGAGGTTTCTAGATCTGAATCACATTTAAATATGGACTCTCTGAGTGGATAGGGTAACCCTATCCTATTTGCTAATCCAATCCCAGAATTCGCCCCTTATTTATCTGATCAAATCATCCTAGTTCGAAATGGGCTTTAGGCCCATTAAGGTTATGTGCTCATTTAGCCTTCCAAACTACTGCCCAGTTGGGCTTCCTTGTATGGCGTGGGACCCAAACATCTACACATCAGCCACATGGGTTCAGCCCAGCCTTTGTTACAAGGCCTGGCCGAATACACTATTATGGACAATGCACCCCCTGAAACCCATCACATGGGCTCTATGAACCCAACACTTACCCTAAGTGGTCCCTGGGCCAAGCCACCTTGTAACACCCAGGGACTGGGGCATATGCAAGATTAGCCCATCAGGTATTAGGCTCAATGGTTTTACACTTAACCTCTCAGCCCATAATGATCAAACACTGCCCGACAAGAGAGGACCTCTCCCTCGGCTACAAGGAACAGTGTTGCACTCTCTTCTTATATGGATCCTAGGAATTAAAACCTTTTGCAAACATTTTAGAAACTGTAATATATATACTTTTATATCTCATATAAAATATATTTTGCAAAACAAATCTCAACGATTGAAATTGACTGCCGACAGTCTTGGTTTCCATCAGAGAGAGTGCATCCCCAATCATTAACTTTGTCCGACAAAGGGGCTGATCCTATCACTATGATCATCCACTTAGATGAATTCTCAAACTGTCCCAACATACCTAGGTTTTGACCCCCGCTAAGGATCTCACTGATTGACATATCAAAGACAACCCAATCCTACACCTAGTGCAGTATCATAATCGAGTCTAGGGGTCAGGTGTAACTTTCCAGTTTTGCCCATCAATCTCCAAGGTGCAGGGCAATACTGGAAATCTGGTCCGGTTCAAAGATTCAATAAATCCTACATTGCATGTGCCTTGGGTCTCACCCTAGTGGCTGAGACAGGCCACCCCAACTGACTTGGTGGCACATCAGTGACAGCCTTATTAGGATAGGTCTCCCCAGACCGACCCACTGGCTGTGAACATTCTAAACTAACACGAGTCTCATTAAGTGTCAAGTTTAAGGGTATTGCACAGAAACACACCACGGGAACATGAACCAAATATGTACTTTATTCATTTACAATAAACTCATAATGTACATCATTCTGATTGAAGCTAAGGGCATACAAAAACTGTCTAACACACATGACATCCTAAGTAGGCATAGTTACAAAATATGCAACTAATCAAGAGAAACAATAATAAATCAAGAAGTAAGATTAAACGATGAAAACTAACCCTTATCATAAACTCAAGGAGCAAGACCAAACAAATATCCAATTTGTGATTCAATTTATTTGGGAAGATAACAAAGAAAGCAACGTTATAAATAAGCGACTAATGAAATAGGTAATCAACATGCTGGTATCCGCAAGGAATATGAACTAAGAAATCGATTCCTGAACGAGCAAGGATCATAGTGATAGTTTCATGCCAAGAAGATAAAACAGATTCCTATTCTCAAGCATACGGTTGACTACAACATATTTGGGTTGGTACCAAGAATTACAAGGGCTGGATCAACCCAATCTTTCTCCTTCCTACTTCAAATATGGGGAAATAAACAAGAAATCAAAAAGATGAGTAACAACCAGACACAGAGAGAAAGCAGAGTGACCTTACCTGATTGAAATATAGCCTGATATCAAGACTAAATGCTACAAATGGAAGGGTAACGAGAAGAAATGCTCACCGGAATCGACTCTGGTTTGACTTTTGGTCTAAGGATGATTTAAAACAAGGAAGTTGAGTCCACTTGTATCTAAGAACTAGCACTCGAATGAAGGGAGATTTTAGTTGACAGCTCTGTTAGCCTTCAATCACGAGCGTCAGCAGTAGGTTAGTGATGAAAGCTTGAATGAACACGACCACTATAGTAGCTATTGCAAACTCTTCATTTGACGGTGAAAATAATAGAGGACTAGGGATTAGATAAGTCCAAGATGTGATCTTGAGTTCCTTTCTTCTATCAACAATGGTGATTGGTCACTTTAACCAAAAACTAGAAGAAGAGATTCAACCATCTAGGTGCAGATTTCGCTTAAAACTAACGAGGATAGATTAGTCATTGTTCCTATTTAATTGATGAAGAAAAAGAAAACATGGAATTCTAGCCCTCCGCCTCAGATAGAAATGGCCTCTGGGGGCAGTTGGGACCGACGTAGAGAGAGGTTAGAAAAGTAGAGAAATAGAGAAAGAAAGGGAACATACAGAAAGTAGATCACCGTTGGATTCACTACTTTGTCGATAACTGGAAGGCTGTGAATAGTGAATTGACAGAGATTTGGGTCATTTGATGGTGGAAGAAGAAGAAGAAGAAAAAGAAAAAGAAGAGTGAGAGAGTTGGGAGGTGAAGGGTAGCCGCTGCTCTACCACTGGTTTAAGTGGAGAAGAGAATGAACAATATAAGTTTTGGCTTAGGTTAAATGAGAAATCTAGGTTATTTTTTATAATGGGGCTAAAGGGTATTTTTGTAAATTTGGTTAAATATGAAGTAATTTGGTAATTTTGAAAATTTAGGGGGTAATTCAGTTATTTTGGCTTTACGGAAGGTTAAAATGAGAATCCAATTTAATTGGAAGATGGTGAACAGTGACTTGACAGAGATTCGGGTCATTTGATGATGGAAGGAGAAGAAGAAAAAGAAGAAGATGGAAAAGAAAGAGAGTGAGAGAGGTGTGAGGTGAAGGGGGTAACCGTTGCTTCGCTGTTGGTTTGAGTGGAGAAGAGGATGAACAATGTAAGTTTTGGATTAGGTCAAATGAGAAATGTAGGTTAGCTTTTATAATGAGGCTAAAGGGTATTTTCATAAATTCGATTAAATCTAGGGTAATTGGGTAATTTTGAAAATTTAAGGGGTAATTTAGTTATTTCGGTTTTATGGAAGGTCAAAATGAAAATCCAATCTAATGGGGGGGTTTCAGGTCAAAAAATGGAGGATTGAGATGAGTCTAACTGCAAAGAGGGGTTTTGTATGCACGGACTAGTGAGATTGACCAAAATAAAATCTTTTTAGATGGATGGGTAAATAGGGGAGCTTTCAGTAAAAATTTGATAGGGTGAGGTTTTTGAGCATTCCGGGTTGACTAGTGGGGTCAAATTGGCCCAACTGAGCCCAAATCAAACAAATCTAGAAGGTGAGCAATTTTGGTAAGTTAGGAGCTTTGAAAAGAATCTTTGTGTTATGGAAGGGCAAACAAAAGTATTTTGGGCTGAAATTTTATAGGAGGGTATTTTAGAGTATATGGGGTCTAAGGGTGATGTCTAATTTGTTTTGGGGTTAGGATCAAGGGTATATGGGTTGTGGGTTTTTCGGCTAATGAAAGGACTCAAACAAGAATCATGGTTTGATGGAGGGTAAATAGGGGAATTTTGAGTTGAGATTTGCTGGGTAGGTCTTTTGGGGGTTTTGAGTCTGATGGTGGTGTTTGATCTAAGGGTTAAAGTATAGATGAGGGTTGATTGGGGCCATCGGATTGGTATTGGGCAAATTTAGTAGTGGATTTGAAGGTTCTCAGAACAAATTTTAGATTTTTTGGGTTTTCTCTCATATTTTGGAGGGATCGAAAGGGATTAATTGGGTGCTTGGGATAAATTAGAGGTTTAAGCAGCAAACTAAGAAAAAATCAGGTGCTAGCAGCACTTGTCTCCAATACCAGAAATTATTTGGAAAAGCCCTTGACTATACTATGTTGAAGACTTTTGGTTATGCGCGCTATCCATAGATTAGAGCTTACAACACACATAAGCTCGCTTACCATTCTTTGCAATGCGTTTTCTTGGGGTATAACAACATGCATAAAGGATACCAATGTTATTATTCCCATATCTAATCATGATTTTTTTACTAAACATTATTTGATGAATTTCTTTTCGCCGGGATGAGAGACATTTCTCTAGTTTCTCAAGATAATACTACTTCTAGTGTTTTTATACATCCTCCATCATTTTTTGATCAAAATGAAAATATTCAATCTATGGCTGATACGGGTCAATTTTTACTAGTTCTCATGCCCAAAATCAGTCTCTATCTAATTCAGATGATAGCTCTCATCCTTATCCACATGGAATAAGATTGATTCAAGACTTAGTGAATACACTTGCAGTTCAACCGAGTTATTCTCATTCCAATCAGAGTCATCCCATGGTGACTAGAACAATGGATGAATCATTGTCTTCAAGAGCCAACATGGTATGGAAATTTCCAATGTTGGAATAGGATAGAATCCATCATATGGATGACTGAATCATGCTAGATGGTTGGGCAAAATTTCAAAATTTTTCCAACCCATTTGGGAACTGATTTCCTAGTAAATTTGAAAATTGAATTTTCCATATTGATCTTACACTAAACTGGACAAATTTTAATACCAAATTGAAAGGTGGTTATACCTGATATGCAAACCACAAATCATAGCTCCCAAAGTGGAAATTCATGCCCATTAACAGGAGAAACCTATTCAACAACTCTTGTTTCAGAAAATATGTTATCCAACTTTCTTAGATCGAGTAGGACGTGTGTCTATGTGTGTGTGTGCTTCAATTTCTTTAATTTTTTTTTCTTGCAAAATTGATCAAAATTAGTTCTTGAAAGCCTAGGTTGAATTAGTGTTTCTTGAGAAACAAAAGAGAAGAAGGGAAAGAGAGACAATGTAGTGTCCAAGACTGGTTAGCCCACTTCTCTCTTTATCTATTTATGGAGCAAGACTCCTAATCTAATTAGGAGATGATCCAAATCCGATTTGGATCAAAACCTTTCTCTTCTTAATTGATAAGCCTTATCCTCTTAAGAAGATAAGTGCTCCATACCCAGATCCATACTCAATATTAACCCAAATCATATGACAACTTAAGTTGTCATGTGACTACTTAATTAATCATATTAGTAATGGGCCTTAGGCCCATTTCTCTTAAAGGCTCATGTTGCTAAGTGTTGCATGGCCACTTTGTGCCTGATATTGTATGGTGTGGGACCCTACAAAGGTCTCACATAAGTCCTTAAGGGTTCAACCCCGCCTCTAAATGATCATTGGATTCAATCACCCTATGAATACCAAAGGATAGTTGACTTATGTGAGATAAAGTCCATCAGGTGATCAACCTTGTAATAGTCTCTTACACTTGACCTCTCAGCCTTTAATCATTAGAACACTACTCGGATGGATCCTGGGATTAAAATCTTTTACAATTTTTTTTTAATAAAATAGAAGTATATGTGATATATAAATACATTTTGCAAAATCAAATTTCAAATGCTGTTGAAATCCATTACCGACAGTTTAGGTTTCTATTAGAGAGAATATAAACCCTGATATCTATCTAACAAAGGGGACAATCCTATCATTATGATCACCCACTCAGGTGATTTTCTAAACTACCCCAACATGCACAGGTATTTCACCTTTGATGGATTTCACTAGTTGGCACATCAAGACAGCTTAGTCAAACACCTAGTGAAGTACTATAATCAAGTCTGTGATAAAGCTTGACTTTCTAGTTTTTCTCATCTATCTCCAAGGTCCAGGGTGTAATTGAAAATTGGTCTAGGTTTAGTGTTTCTTCCAAACACTCACTACTTGTGCTTTGGGTCTAACCCTAGCAGCTAAGACAAGTTGTTCCAACTATTTGGCAATACAACAATGTCAGGCTTGCTAAGTTAAACTTCCCATGTCTATCCAATGATTAAGAACATTCTAAACTAAAACGAGTCTCATAAGTGTCTAGTTTAAGGGATAATACATTGAAAACATACCAATATAACACTACAGGAAAAAAAAAGTTTTTTAAGGCATTTCATAAATGTAAAAAAAAAGGTTTTTGTGACATTTGCATTATATCACGATTGCAAATGTCATTAAAAGTTTTTGTGATGATTATGTTAGATTTCGCAACATTTTTCAAATATCACTAAACCTTTTACAAAAGTCATATACTTTATACAATGACGACATTTAAATTTCTTTTGGTGATACTTAGAAAATGTCACTAGAAAATATTTTTCAGTGACATTTAATAAATGCCACCAATAAAATTATTTTTTATGACATTTCTTAAACGACACCTAATAAATATTTTTAAGTCATAAAAAATGGTGACATTTAATAAATGCCACCAATAAAATCATTTTTTATGACATTTCTTAAATGTCACCTAATAAATATTTCAAGTCACAAAAAATAAATTTTGGCAACATTTGCCTAATGTCAGTAAAAGGATAAATTTGAGGCACAATAATATTTATGGTGATGTTTGCAAAAATGTCATAAGAATTACTTTTAGCAATGATTATTAATAATTGTTGCCAAAAGGTTATATTAAGTTTCACTAAAAATTGAAATTGCCTCACCAACCATCCTTACCAAAATAGTACCTGTAACCCAACAATGTCTAAATGAACTTATTCTCAAATATGACCTATTTTATTAATTTATATACACGTAACAATTGAATAGTGGAGATGCATTAAACACTAAAATTCAATATTAGAAAACATAATGTGTATTTAAAATCAAAGTGTTATTACATATTGGAACAAACAAAGTTAAAATAACACAATAAAACTTTCATTAGAAGAGGGCCTTCCTCTTCCCCTTTCCTTTCCTGTTTCCCTTCCCAGCTTCCACTACATGCACTTGAGATGAACCTTTTGTGGATTGAGCATCTATTGCAAAAGAAAAAATAAATATAAAATAATATTATTTACATGATAAAAGATGTGAATAAATAAGAAATAAAATGAAACTTGCAATAACTTACTGGGCTTGTTGGTGGTTTTTTAATAGTGTCATTGGCATTTTCTACATCCTGAATAGGACTAGTTATTGATCCATGGTCACTCTACACATAAAAATAATAATAAAAAAAGATTTTTAAAAAAGATAAAAATATAAAGAATATAACATATACAAACATAATAAAAGTATCCACATTTTATAGAGTTGAGTAGATTTGGTCTTAATATGTTAGATTCGGTTGAATCTGATCAGTGGGGTTATTTTAATTAGGTTGATTAAAGTTAGGTTTAATTAACTCAATTTAAATTGAGCAAGATTGACTTCTTATGAAACTAGGTGTTTTAGGTTGGTTTAAATTTTGTTGGAGTGTTTCCTAGAGGTTCTAGAGTTGGTTTAGTTTAAAATTGTTGCAAGTGAATGGGATTGAAATGGTTTAGATAAATTAGCTTGGTTTGAGTTTGGATAGGTTAAATTGTAGTGAATCTAGGAGAATTTGGGTTGGTTTATACTGATTGGGATTGGTTTCTAGTGGATATAAGTGAATTAAGATAATTTTCAGTTGATTTAAACATGGGTGTGTTGGATAGTTTTTGTATAACCTTAGCTTCAATCAGAATGATGTACATTATGAGTTTATTGTAAATGAATAAAGTACATATTTGATTCATATTCCTGTGGAGTGTTTCTATGTAATACCCTTAAACTGGATACTTAATGAGACTCGTGTTAGTTTAGAATGTTCACAGCCAGTGCGTTGGTCTGGGGAGACCTATCCTGATAAGACTGACACTAATGTGCCACCAAGTCGGTTGGGGTGGCCTGTCTCAGCCGCCAGGGTGAGACCCAAGGCACATGTAGTGTAGAATTAATTGAATCTTTGAACCGGAACAGATTTCCAGTATTGCCCTGGACCTTGGAGATTAATGGGCAAAACTAAAAAGTTACACCCGACCCCTAGACTCAATTATGATACTGCACTAGGTGTCGGATTGGGCTGTCTTCGATGTACCAATCAGTGAGATCCTTAGCGGGGGTCAAAACCTGGGTATGTTGGGATAGTCTGAGAATTCATCTGTGTGGATGATCATAGTGACAGGATCAGCCCCTTTGTCGAACAAAGGTAATGATCCGTGATGCACTCTATCTGATGGAAACCAAGACTGTCGGCAGCTGATTTCAATCATTGAGATTTGTTTTGCAAAATATATTTTATATGAGATGTAAAAGTATATATATTATGGTTTCCAAAATATTTGCAAAAGGTTTTAATTCCCGGGATCCATATAAGAAGAGAGTGCAACATTGTTCCTTGAAGCTGAGGGAGACGTCCCCTCTTGTCGGGCAGTGTTTGATCATTATGGGCTAAGAGGTTAAGTGTAAGACCATTGAAAATAATACATGATGGTCTAATTTTGCATCTGCCCACAGTCCCTGAGTGTTACAAGGTGGCTTGGCCCAAGGACCACTTAGGGTAAGTGTTGGGCCCATAGAGCCCATGTGATGGGTTTTAGGGATGCACTGCCCATTACAGTGTATTCGGCCAGGCCTTATAACAAAGGCTGGGCTGAACCCATGTGGCTAATGTGTAGATCAATGTTTGGGTCCCACGCCATACAAGAAAGCCTAACTAGGTAGCAGTTAGGAAGGCTAAGTGAGCACATAACCTTAATGGGCCTAAAGCCCATTTTGAACTAGGCTAATTTAATCAGTTAAATAAGGGGCAAACTCTGAGATTGGATTAGCAAATAGGATTGGGTCTTAACCCTATTCACTCAAAAAGTCTAGATCTAAATGTGATTCTGATCTGGAAACCTCGTAATGGGATTAGGAGAAAGTTGATCCAATCTGCAAATAAGATAAGGGTTTACCCTTATCACTTAAAGGGAAGTCAACCCTTATCACTTAAAGGGAAGTCTGATCCAAATATGATTTGGATCAACAACTCCTAATGGGATTAGGAGCTGATCCCTTTAAGGCAATAAAAGGAGGAGGGGGCAGCAACCTTTACACAACACAACACAAGTCTTTCACTTGTCTTCAGAGCTGAAATCACAGAAAAGAGAATTCAGCACATCTGCGAAAATTCTCTCTTGCCGCCTCCTTCCTGCCACCGCCTCACCAGCCAGTTCGACCTGCAGTTCAGTGGGAGAAATCAAGATTCGATCTTGACATCACTTCCTTGTGAAGGGACTAATAGGAATCTGTGCTCACATGTCATCCTACTATTTCTTGTGAAGGATTAGGTTCTTGGAGAGAACACTGTTGATTATGCTCCATCCTACACTGTGTCATCTTCAGTGGGAGCAGTCTTGGGCGTCAACACCTTCATTGGGAGATATTATTTCTCCGTATCAGGTATAATCCTCTCCTACTACTTTTGTTCAGATCTGGTTCGATTAATGGTTCAAGATTGATCCTTGAAAATATGTTTTTCCTAAAATAGGGAATGCGATTCCCAATTGAAGGGAGAGAAATTTTTGAAATTTGCCCACCTTATTCTGCAAGATTTGGGCATCCATGCGATGGATCTCTCATCCCCTTCAATGGTATCAGAGCCAGGTTTCAAGTCTTGAACCAAATTAGATCAAATCTGAACCTGCACAAATGGGCAGAAGGTGTTCTACCCGATTTGCGCAGATATGATGTTTTCCTAGAAAATTTGTTTCCAGTTAACGGGCGATTAATCTGAAATTAATTTTTATAAATCTGATTATTATTTAGAACTGTTTTTTATAATTTTCTTGATTTATGGGCTGTTTGTACACATGGAGATCGAAATCTTGATTGGCGTAGGGAACCTGCGATTTTGTAGTTTCTTGATTATTTTATGTGGTCTGTAAAATAATTTCTTTTAATGTTTAGACTGAATGTATAGACATTAAATCTGATGTAATTTTTAATAGAAATTAGGTTTTCTATTTATTTTATTTTGGATCAAAGATGGCGGCACAGAGAAGGAGATTTCGCAGATGGGAGAATCGCTATCTGTGATTGCAGTTTATGAAACTGCAACCTATGATCTAACCTCTGTTTTGCAGGACGGATCGTGGAACAACCCTATTTGACTAATTCTTGCCTGTTCTTTTATCAATAATTAATTTCAGATTAATTCTTGAATTAAATCTTTAATTAAAGATCAAGCCCTAGACCCATTCGAACCAGATTGATCCAAACTGGTTGGACCGAATCTAGGGTTCGATCAAGGCTGAATGTCAGCCCTATTTTTCCGACTAATGGACCTGAGGATTGATAAATAATTAAATGTTTAATTCGGCCCAACTTGTAAAGGCCCAACTTTAAGTTGTTAAAACTACTAAAGCCCACTTCATGGATTAAGCTATATGGGCCGAACTAATCAACCCTAATTCAGCCCATATACCTAGATAATATTAATGGTTAATATTATGGATTAAAATGGGATTCAAATGGGCTTTACAGATATTTAATTGATTAGATCAATTTATCCTTGCATGTGATGTATGGATGTGTGATGAGCTTCGAGCATGAACCATAAGAACTTGGTCCATGCAATTTCAGTAGTGGCTCCTGTGCACCCATGGCTGAATGCACATCATTGCCATGGTGTCCCTTTTGGTCATTGGATGACCTCCCCAGTGGTGGGCCCCACACCTCATGGAGAGGATAGTGCGGAACCCAAGCGGATTTCGGCCCACCGAAATCTGGCTCAGTGGGAGCCACTTTTGGTTTGACCTAGATCAAACTAGGGCGTAATTACTATTCCTTCCAGCTAATATGAATGCATGTGATAGGGAGATTCATATGATGAACTCTCTAAAGGCCTTCCATCATTAGCATGAGGATGGGTCATTCAATAATGAGGAAATGCACCAGAAAATGGGCTATCTATTTGCTATTGGGCTTGACTGGGTGTTTCATAAGATGATAGGGGCATCATAGACCGATGTGGGAGGGGCTTCAACAGAAAATGGGAACTCTCTCACAGTACCTTGGCGTTCATGAATATGATGGGTAGCCACTCACTAGACAGAAAGGTTTACCTGAAAATGGCTCTGAACCTTGTCTGACAGAGGCCAAAGGGAAAACTCATATGATGAGTGGATATGATCCTTCACAGAAAGGTGGTGCGGTTATGTAGCTGAAACAGTTGGCTCCATGCACCCTATGTGATTTCCCACATTTCCAAAGACAACTCGTAGTCTCCATCACTAAGATGGGAGGGAAATCTCAGAGATGAATAAATGGGAATGGAACGTAGATTAAAAGTCATATCTATGTAATTAACATGAATCAAATTATGTTGTGTACTGATGTTTGCTCTTTTATCAGAAAATGGAAAATGGACAATTTGCAAAGCTTCTTGATGACAACAAGCTGAAGGGCCCGAACTATGTCAATTGGTATAGGAACCTTATGCTTGTCCTAACTTTTGAAAAGTTAGAAAAGTGGCTAAAAATCCTACCTCGGAGCACCTGAGTTATAGGGCTTCTGAGGTCTGAAGGAGAGACTATCAAGATTAGGAGGAGAAGAACTCCCTTGCATGGTGTAACATCATTGCCTCCTTGGACAATCCAATACAGAGGCAGTTCGATCAAATCGAACTTGCCAATGACATATTGGATAGTCTCAAGACGATGTATGAAGAGCAGAATTGTTCTACTCGACAAAAGATCTTGAAACAGTTAATGACCGCTCAAATGTCCAAAGGGCAACAAGTTCATGACCATTGCCTTCAGATGATGGGCTACATCAATGAGCTTGAAGCTCTTGGATCTGGGCTGGACCTTGCGACCTAGATAGATGCCATCCTTAATTCTTTGCCTCCTTCCTTTAATCCGTTCATCATGAATTATAATATGAACAAGCCGAATGTCAGTTTACAAAAGCTCAACAACATGTTGCAACGAGCAGAAGAACTGATTAAAAAGGATGAGCCTGTAGCTATGCTTGTTGAAGCTAGCAAGACAGGCAAGAGAAAGAGGAAGGAAAATAAGCCTTAGAAGAAAGCCACTAAGGGTAAGAAGCAGAAGAAAGACAAAGCATCAGATGCCTATCACTTATGCAAGAAGACCGGCCACTGGAAAAGTAGCTTCTACGTCTGGGAAGAAAGCCACTAATTTTGAATCTTGTGTTTTAGAAACCAATTTATTGGTAGCTTCTACGTCTTGGTGTATTGACTCCAGGGCTTCAACTCATGCGTGTAACTCACTGCAAGTGTTCAAGGTAAGCAGAAGGCTGAGTGAAGGAGAAGTTACACTCTAGGTGGGGACTTCTACAAGTGTTGTAGTCACAGCCATAGGAACCGTGGAGTTAATTTTTAGAAAAGGAACAAAATTGTGTGCGGATGGTTATTCTGTCTTCTTTAGTAATACAATTACTATTAAAAGAAACAATAGATTCATTGCATACAGGGAACTAGAGAACAGTCTCTATGTTCTACATCCTTCTCTAGAAACTAACATAACTGAAACTACGTCAACTGAAATCCCCAAGAAAAGAGTCTGTGATACAGTTAATCCCACGTGTCTATGGCATTACCGACTATGTCATATCGGTATTGACTGAATCACAAGATTGGTAAAGGATGGTCCTTTGGATTTTCTAACTAAAGAAGATCTTCCCACTTGTGAGCCTTGCCTACAAGGCAAGATGACGAAATGACCATTTAACGGTAAGCCTGAAAGATGTACAAGCACACTTGATCTTATACATACTGATTAATGTGGTCCCCTGATTGTTAGGACACGCAATTAACACGTATATTTCATCACCTTTACAGTTGATTTCTCACGATATGGTTACACGTACCTAATGAGACATAAGTCTGAATCCTTTGAAAAGGTCAAAGATTACAGACAAGAGGTCAAGTAATAGTTAGGGAGAGAAATTAAAGCCCTTTGATCAGATCGGGGTGGTGAGTATCTCTCTAACGAATTCAGAGACTACTTTAAGGACAATGGGATAGTATCACAATTGACTCCTCCTGCTACACCACAACTTAACGGTATTTCAGAAAGGAGTATTAGGACTTTATTAGAGACTGCGATTTACATGCTGAATCGGTTTCCGACCAAATTTGTTCCGAACACTCCATATGAACTTTGGACCGGAAAGAAACCAAGTGTTAGACATTTGAAGATTTGGGGTTGTCCAGCACACGTTAAAAGAACGAGTGCAGACAAGTTGGAATCCAAGACCAGTCGTTGCCTATTCATAGGCTACCCAAAAGGCTCTATGGGTTACCTATTCTATGACCTAAGTGAGTAGAAAGTGTTCCGCAGTTGAAATGCACAATTCTTGGAAACCAATTACATCTTGGAGAACCATTGCCAGGAAGTAGTTCTTGATGAGGAGAGCTGAGGAGCAGTGGGAGATGTCCCACAAGTTCCAGGTAGTGACCAATCTAGAAGATCCACTCAGGTATCTAGGCAACCAGTTCGTTATGGTTATGACTAGGATAGTTACCTGGTGGAAACCTTGACTAGTGAAGATGATCCTATGACTTACACGGAAGCTATGTTGGACATAGATTCCCAGAAGTGGGTGGAGCCCATGAGAGCTGAGATAGACACAATTGAGACTAATGGAGTCTGGACTCTAGTAGATCCACCCTCCCGGGTAAAAGCAATTGGTTGCAAATGGATTTATAAAAGGAAGAAGGGCTCCAATGGTAGGGTTGAGACCTACAAAGCTCATATAGTGGTGAAAGGGTACACTCAGAAAAAGGGCATCGATTATGAGGAAACCTTTTCGCCGGTGGCCATGCTTAAATCCATTAGGATCCTACTAGCTGTAGCAGCATACCATGACTATGAGATTTGGTAGATGGATGTCAAAATTGCATTCCTGAATGGGGATCTTATTGAACATATCTATATGCAGCGGCCATAAGGCTTCATTGCTGATGGTCAGGAACACATGGTATGTAAACTTAATAGATCCATTTATGGACATAAGCAACCATCTAGGAGTTGGAACATTCATTTTGACTTTGCTGTCAAATCGTTTGACTTCAAGCAGAATCCGGATGAGCCCTATGTTTACAGGAAATCCAGTGGAGATAATGTTACCTTCTTGGTTCTGTATGTATCGATTATGAGGAAACCTTTTTGTCGGTGGCCATGCTTAAATCCATTAGGATCCTACTAGCTGTAGCAGCATACCATGACTATGAGATTTGGTAGATGGATGTCAAAATTGCATTCCTGAATGGGGATCTTATTGAACATATCTATATGCAACGGCCATAAGGCTTCATTGCTGATGGTCAGGAACACATGGTATGTAAACTTAATAGATCCATTTATGGACATAAGCAACCATCTAGGAGTTGGAACATTCATTTTGACTTTGCTGTCAAATCGTTTGACTTCAAGCAGAATCCGGATGAGCCCTATGTTTACAGGAAATCCAGTGGAGATAATGTTACCTTCTTGGTTCTGTATGTAGATGACATTCTACTCATTGGGAATGATGTAGGAATGTTAATTACGGTGAAAGTATGGCTTTCACAGCAATTCTCCATGAAAGATCTTGGAGAAGCCTCCTATATACTGGGTTTTTGACTCTATAGAGATAGATTGAAGCAGATAATAGGATTATCTCAATCTGCTTACATTGACAAAATAGTCAAAAGATACAACATGGTGAAAACCAAGAAAGGAAATGATCATTTCTGGCACGGAGTCACTCTCTCCAAGAAGATGTCTCTCAAGAGCTTTGAGGAGATTGAGGGCATGAAAGGCGTTACCTATGCCTCAGCCGTAGGGAGCATCATGTATGCCATGCTGTGCACTCGTCTTGACATTGCTCAGGCAGTAAGTGTGGTAAGCAGATTCCAAGCCAAGCCAAGGCAAGAGCACTGGACTATTGTGAAAAACATACTTAAGAACCTTCGAAGGACAAAAGAGTTTTGTCTGGTATTCGATGGTAAGTCACTACAGATCCAGGGGTATACTGATGCCAATTTCTAGTCAGATCCAGATGATAGAAAGTCTACATCTGAAAATGTTTTCATGATGGGATTGTGTATTGTTTGTTGGAAAAGTAGCAAATCGGGGTTCACTATAGACTCCACGACTGAAGCCGAATACATTGCCACAACCGAGGCTACTAAAGAAGCCGTGTGGATGAAGAAGTTCGTTCACGAGTTGGGAGTAGTTCCATCCAGCACATCACCCATCCTGTTGTTTTGTGACAACAATAAAGCAATTGCTCAGGCTAAGGAGCCACGATCCCACAGGATCAGCCCCTTTGTTGGACAAAGGTAATGATCGGGGATGCACTCTATCTGATGGAAACCAAGACTATCGATTGCCGATTTCAATCGTTGAGATTTGTTTTGCAAAATATATTTTATATGAGATATAAAAGTATATATATTATGGTTTCCAAAATATTTGCAAAAGGTTTTAATTCCCAGGATCCATATAAGAAGAGAGTGCAACACTGTTCCTTGTAGCCGAGGGAGAGGTCTTCTCTTGTCGGGCAGTGTTTGATCATTATGCGCTGAGAGGTTAAGTGTAAGACCATTGAGGGTAATACCTAATGGGATAATTTTGCATCTACCCACAGTCCCTGGGTGTTACAAGGTGGCTTAGTCCAAGGACCACTTAGGGTAATTGTTGGGCCCATAGAGCCCACGTGATGGGTTTCAGGGGTGCACTGCCCATAATAGTGTATTCGGCCAGGCCTTATAACAAAGGCTTGGTTGAACCCGTGTGGTTGATATGTAGATCAATGTTTGGGTCTCACACCATACAAGGAAGCCCAACTGGGCAGCAATTAGGAAGGCTAAGTGAGCACATAACCTTCATGGGCCTAAATCCCATTTCGAACTGGGATAATTTAATCAGTTAAATAAGTGGCGAATTCTGAGATTGGATTAGCAGATACGATTGGGTCTTAACCCTATCCACTCAGAGAGTCTAGATCTGAATGTGATTTAGATCTAGAAAGTTCGTAATGGGATTAGGATAAGGTTGATCCAATCTGCAGATAAGATAAGGGTTTATCCTTATCACTTAAAGGGAGGTCTGATCCAAATATGATTTGGATCAGCAACTCCTAATGGGATTAGGAACTGATCCCTTTGAGGCTATAAAAGGAGGAGGGGGCAGCAGCCTTTACACAACACAACACAAGTCTTTCACTTGTCTTCAGAGCTGAAATCACAGAAATGAGAATTCAGCACATCTGCGAAAATTCTCTCTTGCCGCCACCTTCCTGCTGCCGTGTCACCTGCCAGTTTGACCTGTAGTTCAGTGGGAGAAATCAAGATTTGATCTTGACATCAGTTCCTTGTGAAGGGACTAATAGGAAGCTGTGCTCACGTGCCATCCTGCTATTTCTTATGAAGGATTAGGTTCTTGGAGAGAACACTACTGATTTTGCTCCATCCTACACTGCGTCATCTTCAGTGGGAGTAGTCTTTGGATTCTTCCTTGGGCGTGAACACCTTCGTTGGGAGATATTATTTGTCCGTATCAGGTATAATCCTCTCCTACTACTTTTGTTCAGATCTGGTTTGATTCGTGGTTCAAGATTGATCCTTAAAAAATATTTTTTTTTCTAAAATAGGGAATGCGATTCCCAGTTGAAGAGAGATAAATTTTTTAAATTCGTCCACCTTATTCCGCAAGATTTGGGCGTCCATACGCTGGATCTCTCATCCCTTCAGGGTGGTGAGTTTTAGATAATTAGTTCAAATTTGAGTTAATCGTCTATTGGAAGTGGGTTATTAGATGAATGGGTCTATATTTAATAGAATTTAATTAAAGATGGTGGTTTTTAGGTAAGTGGATCAATTTTAAGTGGGTTTAGTTTGGAATATTGGGTTCAAGTTGATTAAGTTATAATTGACTTGGCCTTCTAAGGATGATAGAATCTAGCTAAGTTGGTCAAGTTACAATTAGTTGGATTTGGTTGAGTTGTAATAATCTTGGGTAACTTTGATATATGTAGGCCTAATTAACTTGGGTGGATTTATCTTTTGTTGGTCTAGGTGAGTTGTGAATTTGGTACTAGTGGGATATAATTTGGTTGTTTTGATTATTGTAGATTTTAGAGGTTTGGGTTGGATTATGTTCTAAGAAGAATAAATGAATTGGATTAAATTGAATTTGGTCCTTTAAGTGTTGGAGGTTAGGTTGGATTGAATTATGAAAGATACAAGTAAATTGGGTTAGGTTATAAGTGTTGAAAAGTTTGAGTTTGATAGACTTCTAGTAGGCATACCAATCATATTGAATTGGGTTAGGTTTTATAGAAAGGTATGGACAACTACAAAGAAAAGAGGACTTCTATATTCATTCGCATCAGCCCAACTACAAGTGATCCTCATCTCATGATACATACTTTCATCAAGAATCATTACATCCGTCATTCATTATTTTTACAATCATGATGCACACTTGCATCAACCATCATCACATCCATCATTAAATTGATTTGGCTAGGTAGGGTTGGTGGGTTTTATATGAATAAGTGAAGTTTAAGTTGTTTAAGCTAATTGACATGGGTAAAAAGTGAATGGCTCAAGTTTGAGTTGGTTATTGATGCAGTACAGGAGAAGGCTAATAAGTTCTATGCAAGTTGGAACCATTCCAAGACACATAAGAAGTATAAATGACACCCCCAGCCCATCTTAGTAAATATTTACTGATATAGCATCACCACAGGAATTCTATCTTAGTACATTTTTACCAAGTTGGCACCATCTCAGAGTTTCCATCTTAATTCGTTTTTACCAAGATAATATTATTTCGAATTTATATTCAATTAGGACTTTCCTTTTGAAGGATTTTAGTAAGATTCTATTTTGGAGTGTTTTCTTAGATTAGGATTTTCTTTTTTAAGAAGTTTTAGTAGGACTCTATTATGGAGTATTTTCATATTAGGAATAGGAGACATAAGGGTGTATGCCTATTTAAAGAATAGCTAAGGGAAGGCTAAGGCAATTCTCTTGTTATCAATTTTCTCTTAATTGTTTAGTGGATAATTCTTCTTCTTAAGATTCTACTTTTGCTCTTTTCTTTGAAGCTTTTCTCACATGTTTCATTTCTGTTCTGTGCTAGTTGGTACCAGAGCTCATGTTTGATCATTCTTCGAATTATGACTCCTAAGAATAAACATGTAGCTCACATCATGGAGCAGGAACCCAACAACAAAGCGCAATGAGAGATGGTGAAGCTGAGAAGACAAGTCAAGGCACTTGCTCATGGGTTGAAATCGTTGCGAGGGGATGACTCCAATGCATTTGTTTCCACTCATTCATTTTCATCATCAAGACAAGTATCCAAGTCGGTTGTAGTTGTGGGTGGTGATCAGAAACAATGGGAAACATGTTTCAATATTGAGATCCTAAAGTTTCATGCAAATTTCTCTACTTGGTAAGCAACCAAATTGGCTATAGTTGCAAATGGTGAACAAAAGCAATGGGAAATAGATCTCAATGTTGAGTTCCCAAAGATAATGAAGGTATAGCCTCAAATGAATTCATGGATTGGAGTTCCATGGAGTTAACAATTTTAGAGTCAAAAGGTAAAATCAAATCTTATGACTTTGTTGATTGCTTTAATGTTGTTGAGGATTGTTACAAAAATCATGCATGGTCATTCTCCTCAACAACATCTATTGAAGAAAAACATGTTGATTAGAACAAACCTCCAATCTATGATGAAGAACCCATTGCTCAAGAAGAATATTTTGTCATTCATCATGATTTTCAAGAAGATGAAGGTAATATTTATCATTCTAGAGGCTTTGATAGAATTGTATTCATACAAGTCTATGAGGATCCAAATTGGTAATTATTTTTGCAAAGTTCAGAATGGTCAGTAAAGGAATAACTAAATTATTTGAAGATTAATAACTATGTTTCAAAAGTTAAAAGATGTAATGAAGACATTCCAATTCATATTTGAGGGTTACACCACCAACTGTCTATTACAAAATTGGAAACAGAGAAGCACAATATGTAATGTTGGAGGACTCTTACATGGTAACATGAATCCGATGATGGATTCTCTTTAATCCGGGGAGGATGATGTAGTATGGGATTCAGACCAATTGAGTAAACATTTACAAAGTTGGTTTTCGACAACCCCTCTTAGTATAGGGAGAGGATGATGCAGTATAGGAGAAGGACAATAAGTTCTATGTAATTTGGAACCATTTCAAGACACATAATAAGTTGAAATGACTCCACTAGCCCATCTTAGTAAATATTTACTGATATAACATCATCACAGGAATTTTATCTTAGTACGCTTTTGCCAAGTTGGCGACATCTCAGAGTTTCCATCTTAGTTCATTTTTACCAAAATAAAATTATTTTGAATTTATATTCAATTAGGACTTTCCTTTTGAGGGATTTTAGTAGGATTCTATTTTGGAGTGTTTTCTTAGATTAGGATTTTATTTTTTAAGGAGTTTTAGTAGGATTCTATTATGGAGTATTTTCATATTAGGAATAGGAGACATAAGGGTGTATGTCTATATAAATAGTAGCTAAGGGAAGGATAAGACAATTCTCTTGTTATTAATTTTCTCTTAATTATTTAGTGAAGAATTCTTCTTCCTAAAATTCAACTTCTGTCGTTTTCTTTGAAGCTTTTCTCACGTGTTTCGTTTCCGTTATGTGCCAATCAGGCCAGGTGTTTTTGGTTAGTTTAGGTTTGGTTGGAGTGTTTCCTAGTGGGTATAGAGTTGGTTTGGTTTATAATTAGTGCAATTAAGTTGGGTTGAAAGGGTTTGGATGAGTTAGATTGATTTGAGTTTGGTTAGGTTGATTTCTAATGGATCTAGGAGAACTTGGGTTGCTTTGAGTTGATTGGGATTGGTTTCTAGTAGGTATAGATAAATTAAGCTAATTTTGAGTTGGTTTATTCAATGTGGATTATAAGGTGATTGGTCAATTTAAAACTGATTTGGCTAAGGATGGTGGGTTCAAGTTAAGTAAATCAATTTTAAGTGTGTTTGGCTAGGGATATTGGGTTCTAGGTAAGTTGGTAAATTTTAACTTGATTTAAATTTCTATGTATGGTGGATTTTAGATGAACTGGTCAAACTTAAGTTGGTTAGGCTAAGAATGGTGGGTTCTAAGTGAGTGGATCAACTTTGATTGGGTTTAGCTTGTTATGGCAGCTCTTAGGTGAATTTGTTAATTTTAAATTGGTTTGACTATCTAGGACTTGTGGGTTGTGGGTTCTAAGTGAACAAATCAAGTTTAATTTGGTTAGGCTAGTGTAGGGAGTGGTTAGGCTAGTGTAGGGGGTGGTTAGGCTATGTGTTTGGCCTGACTCAAGTTTCATTGGAGTGTTTCCTAGTGGTTTTATAGTTGGTGCAAGTGAGTTGGTTAAAATATTTTATGAGTTAGGTTGGGTTGATTTCTAGTAAATCTAGGAGTGATTGGGATTGGTTTCTAGTAGATATAGGTAAGTTAATCTACTTTTAAGTTAATTTAGACAAGGGTGGTGCATTCTAGGTGATTAGTTTATTATATGTAAATTATAAGGTGAATACGCCAACTTTTAACTGATTTGGATAAGGATGGTGGGTTTTAGATAAGTGAATCAATTTTGAGCAGGTTTGACTAAGGATATTGAGTTCTAGGTAAACTAGTTAATTTTAAATTGATTTGGCTTTCTAGGGGTGGTGTATTCTAGCTGAATTGGTCAAGCTTGAGTTTGTTAGGCCATGAATTGTGGGTTCTAGGTGAGTGGGTCAACTTTAAGTGGGCTTGGCTTGGTATGGTGGATTTTAGGTGAATTGTTTAATTTTAAATGGATTTGGCTATATTGGCCTTATGGATTCTATGCGAACGAGTCAAGTTAGGTTGGATTGGGTTCAGTTACAATTGTTAAAAAGTTTGAATTGGATGGGTTTATAGGGGACATAGGTAAAACTAGGTTGAATTGGGTTAGTTTTCTATAAAAGTGTATGGGCACCTGCAAAGAAAGGAGCACTTCTATATCCATTCATATAATTCAAACTATAAAGGGACTCCCCACCATCTCAAAATGTATACTCCCATTAACCATCATCACATCCATCATTCATCAATTTTACCATAAAACACCTTCACATTATCACATCCATCTTTTATCACATTCATTATTTATCATTCATATTCTCACAAATAAAAGGAAAATTTAGGAATAAGTTTAGTATTTGTTACTTGAAGAAACAAAGGAATGGGAAATGGAAATGGCATGCTCATTCATATTCTCACAAATAAAAGGAAAATTTAGGAATAAGTTTAGTATTTGTTACTTGAAGAGACAAAGGAATGGGAAATGGAAATGGCATGCTCTAAGGCGACGCTTGTTGCTAGTATGATTGCACCTGTTTCACAAAGGTCCACAGCTCTCCAAGCTCAGCCTACATTACACCCATTTGTGACTGTAGTTCTTGGACTGTTTTTGTATCAGCATTTTGTGATGTAGCAGTTGTGGAGGATGTGGAGCCTTTAGGACTACCAATTCCAAATGCACATTTCAAGTTTGGCCCAAAACCTAGGCAATGAACCCATGAAAGACTAGAAGCATAAAAGGTTTGGATGCATGGAATGATGAAGAAGGAATATCCCCACATGAACCAGTGCTATTACTACTCCATTTTTGCATCAGGTAAGTGGCACAATTTCTAAGTGAGGCAAGCAAAAAAACCAGTGTGGTGGAGATCCAAACCTTCCCATAAAGATTAGGATTAGCCTCAATCTAACTACATAATAGCATCTAAGGACAAAAATTGGTATGAAGCTACACAAGTGAATACCATGAATTGGTACATAACAAAACCTAGAATTTGGTTCTATATGAACCTCACATGAATGCCATTGGAACCTGTTGGGTATAGAAAGTAAAAGTGAAATTAAATGGCTCCATTGACTGATATAAAGAAAGACTGGTCGCCCAAGTTTTAATCAGGTTTCTAGTGTTGATTTTCATAATACCTTAAGTTGGTTGTAAAACCGGTTTCCATCTAGGTCATGTCGGCTTTAGCAATCTCTCTTGGTTGGTGTATATGGTAGATAGACTTCAATAGTGTTTTTTTAAATGATTATGTTACTAAGGACATTTTTGTTAAGCAACCTTAGGATTTTAAAGATGTTAAGAAACCCAATCATGTTTGTAAATTGAATAAGGCCCTGTATGGCCTTTCAAAAATCCCAATTGTGGCTCACATGGGTTTTCGCCTTTCTACTGTTGATCCATCTTTGTTCAACTACAACAAGAAGGGTGTGTCTCTCTACATGTTAGTCTATGTTGATGATATTCTTTTAACTGGGAATTCCGTATTGCTATCAACAATTTCATCTCAACTCTCTCTTAGTCCTTTGCCTTGAAGGCTCTCAGCTCATCTAATTTCTTTTTGGGAATGGAGATCACTTCTTCTCCAACTAGTTTTATCATCTCTCAGTAATCTCCCATAGAATATGATACTTCCTCTGGATGTGCTTTGGCTTTGAGTGGGCTCTTGACTCTTTAGCTTGAGCAATGTTTTCGGTGTTGTTACATAACAATGGAATGGGTGATGTGTTGGATGGTATAATTTCTAATTCATAGATGAATTTTTTCATCCAAACTCCTTCCTTGATAGCTTCATTTGTGGCAATGTACTCAACCTTGGTCGTGGAATCTGTTGTAAACTTTCTAGCATCTGGGTTAGAATAGAAATTGGCATCTGTGTAAATGATCATTTGTAGTGAACTACCATCAAAGACAAGGTAGTAATCTTTAGTCCTTCATAGGTATTTTCATAAGATTTTTACTGTTGTCTCATGCTCTTGTCTTGGGTTGGATTGCTATCTACTTACAACACTAATGGTCTGAGCAATGTCAAGATGAGTGCACAATAAAGCATGCATGATGCTCTCTACGGCAGAGGCAAAGAGAATCTTTTTCATGTCCTCTATCTCCTCAAGGGTCTTAGGTTATAGTGCTTTAGAGAGAGTGACTCCATGTTTGAAAGGAATGAATCACTTCTTGGAATCCTACATGTTGAATCTTTTGACGATCTTGTCAACGTAAGTGTATTGGGATAATCCAATTAACCTCTTCGATATACCTCTATAGAGTTAAAGTCCCAAGATGTAAGAGCCTTCTTTAAGATCTTTCATGGAGAATTGCTATGAAAGTCATACATTCATTGTGGTTAAAATTCCTATACAATTCCCAGTGAGCAGAATGTCATCTACATATAGAGCCAAGATTGCAATATTATCCCATCTTTTTGTAAACACAAGGTTCATCCAGATTTTTCTCAAAATAAAACTATTTGACTGTTGAGTCAAACTGAATGTTTCAACTTCTAGAAGATTGCTTCAATCCATATATGGATCTATTTATCTTGCACTCCATGTGCTCCTGATCCTTGGCAACAAAGCCTTACAGTTGCTGTAATATAGATGTTTTCAATGAGATCTCTATTTTGGAATGCAGTTTTGGCATCCATTTGCCAAATCTCATAATCGTAGTGTGCAACCATAGCCAATAGTATCCTAATGAATTTAAGCATGGCCATAGGTTAGAAGGTCTCCTCATAATCGACTCCTTTCTGAGTCTAACCTTTCGCTACAAGGTGAGTTTTATAGGTCTCAATCTTTTCATCAGGACCCTTCTTCCTCTTGTAGATCCATTTCTAACCAATTGCTTTCACCCCAGGGGGTGAGTCTATGAGAGTTCTGACTACTTTGATCTTCATTAAGTCCATCTTGACTTTCATAGCATCTACCCACTTCAGGGAATCTATGTCTAACATAGCTTCAATACAGGCCACAAGATCTTCCTCATTATCCATTGCTTCCATCAAGTTGCTTTCTTAATCATAGCCAAAATGTACAGGGGGTTTATATACCCAGTTAGATCTTCTAAGCTAGTAGAAGATGGTGTGGGATCTAGTCACTCCTAGCTGGAAGTGGCTGCGCTCCTACCTAGCGATGAACGAGAGATACCTGTGAGGAAGAAGATGAAAGAACCTGGGGGGCTCACCCGGCTAGAACACTCCGATGGTTAAGTTAGTAGCCGGATTGAAAGCTAGGAGAGAAAATAGAGAGAGAAAGTTGCAGAGAAATTAAAGAGCTAGAGTGATGATCACGCAATACCTTCACCTCTGGGGGTCGGGGTGCTTATATACTAGTATCCTAACATGTCAAGTACAACTGCTTCTGAATCTCTACTACGGCGATCTGCTATCAGATAATGGCTTGGAGTGGTTGGCCATTATTTTTTAGAGCTGAGCTGGTGGGAGAAGGTGATCATTGCAGAGTACGGTCCTGCCAGACAAAGAACAGCCTCCAGGGTTGGCAGGCACGACGCCGTCAGGCGAGAGACGTGGGCACAGTCTCTAGGTTTGGCAAGTACGATTGTCAAGCAGGAAATCCCCTGCGATACGCTGAGTTGCTCTGTAGCGAGCTACCTTACACCGAGCTGCTAGTGATATGCTGAGGTGCTTCTATCCGAGGTAGATCTCCAAGGTGGCCTACTTAGGTTTGGATAGGAGCGAGCTTATTCTAGCTAGGGAGCTGACGAGCTTAACCCGAAGTGCCTTCAGTTCGGGATGCTCCCTACTTAGGAGAATCTTAGCTCGGGGTGCTCCCTACTTGGGAGAGTCTTAGCTTGGGGCAATGGAGTATTATCTTGTAGCGAGTTGCCATTCATGGCGAGCTGTCAGGTTGGATTATAGCAAGCTCGTTACACTAAGTTGTCACTTATGTTTGTGTCCCCTCATTATGAGGTCGGGCCAAATCACCCTCCATCAATTGCCCCCCAACTCCCTATGCTGAGGGTCCTGACATAGTGCAGGGAGTTTACGGCGTTACGGGTGGATTTGGCTCGAGGTTCGGGCCGTCCAGTCAGACAGTTCGTCAATCGGACTAGTTCAGTTGCTCGGCTCAACCAAGCATTACCTAGGTCACATGCAATTTACGCGCGGATGTCACATGATCTATAGACTTCGTGGATGCCAAAAAATGCACTAAACTGATTTCGACCTCGAGGGTCATGCAACCGGTTTTCTCAGGAACCGCCAGATCTCCTTGATCTCGACCGTTGATCCCCTGACCTTGCGACTATAAATAGGGGGGACCCGAGCCATTTTCTCTGCCATAAGTTCACTAGAATTCACCTTGAGGTCACGGTTAAAGTCCTCAGCTCGGGTTTTCTAGTTCGTCAGTCTTTTAGTTTGATCTCTCTTCTTGGTGAGTCTCCCTAGCTTCTCTTTTCAGATCATTTCAGTTCAACAGGAATGTCAAACCATAGTTTCGATTGCCTTCTAGATGAGCCCGAGGTGGGAACCTCGCCTCAAGTGGGCCTTTCTGAGGTGCAATCCTCTTATGAGGCGCGGGAGGCCTCAGTTAACCCTGCATCTACCTTTCTCGAGGTCGGGTGTTGGACAAGTTCAGTCCCTCAACCATGACCATAGATAAACTTAGGGCCCTGATATGTGGGGGTCAAAACCTGGGTATGTTGGGACAGTCTGAGAATTCATCTGAGTGGGTGATCATAGTGACAGGATCAGCCCCTTTGTCGGACAAAGGTAATGATCGGGGATGCACTCTCTCTGATGGAAACCAAGACTGCCGATAGTCGATTTCAATCGTTGAGATTTGTCTTGAAAAATATATTTTATGAGATATAAAGTATATATATTATGATTTCTAAAATGTTTGCAAAAAGTTTTAAATCACAGGATCCATATAAGTAGAGAGTGCAACACTGTTCCTTGTAGCCGAGGGAGAGGTCCTCTTTTGTCAGGTAGTGTTTGATCATTATGGACTGAGAGGTTAAGTGTAAGGCCACTGAGGGTAATGCCTGATGGGCTAATCTTGCATCTGCCCATAGTCCCTGGGTTTTTATAAGGTGGATTGGCCTAGGGACCACTTAATGTAAGTGTTGGGCCCAATAGAAGCCCATGTGATGGGTTTCAAGGGGTGCACTGTCCACAATAGTGTATTCGGCCAGGCCTTGTTACAAAGGCTAGGCTGAACCCATGTGGCTGATGTGTAGATCAATGATTGGGTCCCACACCATACAAAGAACCCCAACTGGGCAGTAGTTTGGAAGCAGTTTTGAGCACATAGACTTATTTGGCATGAAGCCCATTTCAAACTGGCCTAATTTGATTAGTTAAATAGATGGGGTGGATCTGGGATTAAGTCAGATGATAGGATAGAGTCCTATTCTATCCACTCAGAGAGAGACCAGATCTGAATTCAGATCTAGAAACCTCTTGATAAGATCAGGAGAAGGATGATCTAATCTGCAGATAAGATAAGGGTTTTATCCTTATCACTTAAAGAGAGTCCAAATTCAGATTATGATCTGAATTAGGAAACTCCTGATAGGATCAGGAGCTGATCTCTTTAAGCCTATAAAAGCAGGAGGGGGCAAACCATCCAGATCATCCCAGAAATTCCAAAGATACTAGATCTCGGATTACAGAGAGAAGAATACACAGTGTGACTGCGCCTTCTCCCTGTGACCCCTTCTTGCCGCCGCCATACTGCCAGTTCATTCTCCAACATTGTAGGAGTGGTCAAGATTGGATCTTGACATCAGTCTTTGGTGAAAGGCTGATAGGGAGTTGTGCTCACTACCTCCATTGGATTCTTGCTGAAGAATTCGGTTCGTGGGACGGACCCTGCTGATTCTGCTCCTCCATCTACTGTGTCATCTTCAGTGGGAGCAGTCTTTGGTGATCTTCTTTGGGCATGAACACCTCCATTGAGAGATATTATTTCTCTGTATCATGTATATCCCTCTCCCTTTGTTTCATTTCAAATTTGGTTCAGTTTATGGTTCAAGATTGATCCTTGAAAAATATGATTTTTCTAAAATAGGGAATACGATTCCCAGTTGAAGGGAGAGAAATTTTTGAAATTCGCCCACACTATTTTGCACCTTTTGGGTGTCTATGTGATGGATCTCACATCCCTTCACTTTCTTGCTATGGGTAATGCTTTAATTGATGTGAAAGAAGGTCTACTTACTCTTAGAATCAATGGTGAAGAAGTGGTGTTTAATGTATTTAAAACCATGAAATGTCCCAACACAATTGAGCATGAAATATATGCAATTGATTGCATTGATGTTTGGGCAACTGAAGTAGATAAATCTAAATCAGAAGACACACTGAAAGTTGCACTAAACAATAGTCCTAATCAATTACAACAAGCAATGCAAAAGTTTGTACTGAAATCAGAACTGCAAAATTTGACTTCTGAGCTAGACTCTTTTGAAATTGCAACTCATAATGCATATTTTATTAATTTACCTTCATCTCACACAACTCCTCCCATCTATTGTGCAGGCCCCTATTCCAGGTTTCAACCCACCCGTGAAGGATGAGAGGGGGAAACATCGAAAGTTGAAAACCAGGTGAAGCGAACCCTTTGAAGTGGCTAGGGTATTCCCTCATGGAGCAATTGAACTGCATAATGATGATGGGAGTACGTTCAAGGTAAATGGATAGTGGGTGAAGCATTATATTGAAGGAGAGCAACCCATCCACCATGGGTCCATTATCTCCTTGAAACCGCCATGAAAGAAAGTTGAAAGTCAAGCTCATGACTTAAAAAGAGCGCTTGTGGGAGGCAACCCATTAAGTTTAGTTATTTGTTTTGTTCAGTTTTTTTCTCTCTCTTATGAGTGTGTTTTTTTTTCATATCTCACATATGTAGGATCTCAATGAGGCATTCAGGACAGTCCTCTTAAATCTTTCTCTCCTTGTTCTTGTTATGCATATTCCATACATTGATGACAATGTGTATCTAAAGTGTGGGGGAAGATTAAGGGGTTGATAAATTTTTTCTTCGATTAACTCTAGCATGTTTCGATCATCACTCTTTAACCTTTCCTTTTGAAATTTCTGCTCCTTAGAGACTTGTTTTTGAATGATTGCAAACCACCTTGAATTATGTGCTTAGGTGGGATAGACAAGAAAGGATGCAAGCAAATCTAGAAGGTATCTCAGTAGTGGGAAAGATCAACGGGCAAGATGCAATACAGATTTGACCCCTGTGAGCATTTGGTTTCTGACGGACAAACATGGTTTGATTATTCTAGAACTTGTTTTGTTAGGCATGTCAAGACCACAATAATGAGTTTATGGATTGGAACATGATTTATATAAAAAAAATCTTTTATTTTCTAAATAAGTGTGAGATGGTTTATAAAATGCACTCACACTAAAAGCATAAGAAAAGGATGAGATGGAGCATAAAATGCACTCACACTAAAAGCATAAGAAAAGGGTGAGATGAGGCATAAAATGCACTCATCCCTAGGTCTCAAACCCTAATTTACATTTTGATGCATTGAACTCATGATAAGTGGTGGAGATGTGATATATAAGCAAGCTTATGGTAATGACATTCCTTGTTTCGTTCTAAAAAATCATGAGAGTGTATTTTTGAATCTTGCTACATGTGATTGTGAAAACAAAGAGGGCTTACTCTAGTCCTAAATTATTCATCCGAAGATATGTTTGTTTCCCTTGATTGTTGATTTCACTTGGGGACATGAGGATTGGCGATTTAAGATTATTCTTTGACAAGTTAAAGAGGAAAAGAAGTGGACGAATGGAAGGACCGTTAATACTAGATCAAGGCATGCGGGAGAAAAAATACCCTATTGAGAAAACTCCAAAACAATCTTTTAGTTAGTTGGTTCCTGTTTTAATTTGTTTTGAGTTTTGTCTTGCCCGATGACGGGCAAAGTTTAAGTGTGGGGGGATTTGATGAGAGTAGAATTTATCATATTTTTATCCCCAAATATTTTGTCTTTCATACTCAATTAGTACTTAATTGGACTCATATTTCTTGTATTTCGGTTCAGGGCATAAAAGAAGGCATCAGAAGCAAAGAAAGGCAAATCGGATGATTTTTTACAGTTTCGGCATCGTTCAGTAATTTCAGCCTGCATCGAAGTCAATTCCGAGCCCGAAGAGGGAAAATTCGTAGGAAGGCCCAATCCACAACTAAAGCCCAACTTGTAGAAAAGCTTGGCAATAGCCTAATTCACAGAGAAGGTCTAATACGATCCAAGAACAAGAAACTGAAAAGAGTCCTTCTAGATCTATATTCTTGATATAATCTTAGAAAGATAAAGTGATTGAGTTCACTAGATAAAGAGATAAGAGTAAGATTACACTAGGACTTTCTATTCTTGCAAGATAAACTTCAAGAGGAAGTAGGAGACCACCCCTCCCCTTTAAGCTATATAAACAGCGGGGTGGGGGCGAATTCAAGAGTTCTTTCTTTTCCTTTGTTTGCTTTAATTCTTTTATCATGAACTGATTTGTTTCTTGCTAGGGCTGAGGAAAACCTAACCAGTTAATGAATATATTTTTATCTTTATGATTTATCCAAGATTGTGATTTCCATATAGTCTATGAATTATTGTGCTTAATGCAATTAAGAGCTTGGCCACCTCTTAATTGATTTGGGTTATGTGAATGAATCGAGAGAGGAATTCACATAATCGACTGAATAGTTCATAATGTGAATTGAATGGTATATAGAGATATATATACATGATTCATCTGAATTTAATGATTTTCCTTGGATTTAATGCACTTCGATCTTGAGAGCTCTACTTAATAGATCGAAGGGTTACCTGATGGGCGTAGTTTTAGTATATCTCGAGAGAGAATATTAAATAAAATTGGAAAGAACTCAGCTTATGGGAATGACAAGTAATCTTGGTTAATCGAATCCATTAATATTCATTACATTGGTTAGGTGGACCAAAAGCCCTAGCGATTTCATCCATTGCATATTCAGTTAGTTATCACCCTTGCTTCTATTTTCTTTTTCTATTTTTATTTTCAGTAGTTCTTGCTCAAATCTGAATTTCGATTGTCCACATAATTAGGGAAGACTGTGGTTCTAATACTTATTTTGTTAAATCCCTGTGGGAACGGTATTTTTATACTACTTGATAACTAGTACACTTGCTACGCTTATATTTATAACTATCATGGCTCCTTAGCCTGAGCAATTGCTCCATTGTTGTCACACAACAACGGGATTGGCGATGTGCTGGATGGAACTACTCCCAATTCGTGAATGAACTTCTTTATCCACACGGCTTCCTTGGAAGATTCACTTGCGGCAAAGTATTTGGCTTCGGTTTTGGAGTCTGTCGTGGACCCCTGTTTGCTGCTTTTCCAACAAACAACACATGATCCTATCATGAAAACATACCCAGATGTAGACTCTCTATCATCTGGATCCAATTGGATATCGGCATTAGTATACCCCTGGATCTGTAGTGAACTACCATCGAATACTAGACAAAACTCTTTTGTCCTTGGAAGTTATTTAAGTATATTTTTCATAGCAGTCCAGTGCTCCTGCCCTGGGTTGGATTGAAATCTACTTACCACACTCACTGCCTGAGCAATGTCAGGACGAGTGCACAGTATGGCATACATGATGCTCCCTATGGCTGAGGCATTGGGAACGTCCTTCATGCCCTCAATCTCCTCAGAGGTCTTGGGAGACATTTTCTTGGAGAGAGTGACTCCATGCCTGATAGGAACATTTCCCTTCTTGGAGTTCTCCATGTTGTATCTCTTGACAATTTTGTCAATGTAAGCAGATTGGGATAATCCTATTATCCACTTTGATCTATCTCTATAGAGTCGAAGACCCAGTATATAGGAGGCTTCTCCAAGATCTTTCATGGAGAATTGTTGTGAAAGCCACACTTTCACCGTAGTTAACATTATACTCATTCCCAATGAGTATAATGTTGTCTACATACAAAACCAAGAACGTAACCTTGTCCCCATTGGTCTTCCTGTAAACTGAGGGCTCATCCGGATTCTGCTGAAAGTCAAACATTTTGATAATAGAGTCAAATCAGATGTTCCAACTCCTAGAAGCTTGCTTAAGTCCATATATGGATATATTCAATTTACACACCATGTGTTTCTGATCTACAGCTATGAAGCCTTGTGGTTGCTGCATATAGATATCTTCAATAAGATCTCTATTCAGGAACGCAATTTTGACATCCATTTTCCAAATCTCATGGTCATGGTATCCTGCTACAGCTAGCAGGATCCTAATGGATTTAAGCATGGCCACGGGCAAAACGGTTTTCTCATAATCGATGCCCTCTTTCTGAGTGTACCATTTCACCACCAGACGAGATTTGTAGGTCTCAACCCTGCCATCGGGGCCCTTCTTCCTCTTGTAAATCTATTTGCAACAAATTGTTTTTACCCCAGGGGGCGGATCTACCAGAGTCCAGATTCCATTGGTCTCTATTAAGTCCATATCAGCTCTCATGGCATCTCCCCGCTTAAGGGTGTCTATGTCCAACCTAGCTTCCGCATAAGTCATGGGATCCTCCTCACTAGTCAAGGCTTCCACTAGGTAACTATCCTGGTCATTACCAAAATGGACTAGTGGTCTGGATACCCGAGTAGATCTTCGAGGTTGGTCACTACCTAGAACTTGTGGGACACCTCCCACTACATCCGAGCTCTCCTCATCAAGAACAATTTCCTGACGATGATTGTCCAAGATGTAATCATTTTCCAAGAATTGTGCATTTTGACTGAATAACACCTTCTGCTCACTTTGATCATAGAATAGGTAACCTATAGAGCCTTTTGGGTACCCTACAAATAGGCAACGGCTGGTCTTGGATTCCAATTTGTCTAGACTCATTCTTTTAATGTGTGTCGAATAACCCTAAATCTTCAAGTGTCGTACACTTGGTTTCTTTCTGGTCCAAAGCTCATAGGGAGTCTTCGAAACTGATTTGGTTGGAACAATGTTCAGCACGTATATCGCAGTCTCTAACGCGTATCCTCGAAAGGATGTGGGTAACTCTAAATGGACGAGAAGTGACCAGACCATATCCAATAAGGTCCTATTCCTCCTCTCTGAAACACCGTTAAGTTGTGGTCTAGCAGGAGGAGCCAACTATGATACTATCCCGTTGACCTTCAAGTAGTCCTTGAATTCATTAGAGAGATACTCGCCACCTCGATCCGATCGAAGGGTCTTAATTTCTCTCCCTAACTGTTTCTCGACCTCTTGTCTGAACTCTTTGAACTTTTCAAAGGAATCAAACTTATGTCTCATTAGGTACATGTAACCATACCGAGAATAATCATTGGTAAATGTAATAAAGCACACGTGCTGGTTACGGGTCCTAACACTTAGAGGACCACATACATCAGTATGTATAATGTCAAGTGTGCCTGTACATCTTTCAGGCTTACCGTTAAATGGCCTCTTTGTCATCTTACCCTGAAGGCAAGACTCACAAGTGGGAAGATCTTCTACAGTTAGAAAATCCAAAGGACCATCCTTTACTAGTCTTGTGATTCGGTCAATACCGATATGGCCAAGTCGGTAATGCCACAGGCACGTGGGATTAACTGTATCACGCACTCTTTTCTTGGGGATATCAGTTGACGTAGTTTCAGCTATGTTAGTTTCTAGAGAAGGATGTAGAACATAGAGACCGCTCTCTAGTTCCCCGTATGTGATGAATCTGTTATTTCTTTTAATAGTAATCGTATTACTGAAAAAGACAGAATATCCATCTGCACACAATTTTGAGACAAAAATCAGATTTCTTCTTAAATTTTGCACAAAAAAACAATCTTTAAGTACAATGGATCATTCTCTAAAAAATAAATCTACGGTTCCTATCGCCCTAGCTGCAACACTTGTAGAAATCCCCAAGTAGAGTGTCACTTCACATTCATTCAACCTTCTGCTTACCTTGAACCCTTGTAGTGAGTTACACGCATGAGTTGAAGCCCCGAAGTCAATACACTAGGATGCAAAAACTACCAATAAATTGATTTCTATGACACAAGATTCGAAATTACCTTTCTTGGATATCAGGTACTGAGGACAATTCCTCTTCTAGTGGCCTGTCTGTTTGCAGAAGTGACACGTATCTGATGCCCTGTCTTTCTTCTGCTTCTTGGGTTTGGCAGCTTTTCTTCTGAGGCTTCTTTGCCTTCCTCTTTTTCTTGCTCGATTTGCTAGCTTCGGAAAGCATAGCCACAGGCTCATCCTTCCTAATTAAATCCTCGACCCTTTGCAACATGTTGCTGAGTTCCTGGACACTGGCATTCAGCTTGTTCATATTGTAATTCATTATGAATGGGTTGAAGGAAGGAAGCAAAGAGTTAAGGATGGCATCCACTTGCGTGCCAAGATCTAGCCCGGATCCAAGGGCTTCAAATTCATTGATATATCCCATCATCCGAAGACAATGGTCGTAAACCTGTTGCCCCTTGGACATTTGAGCGGTCATGAACTGTTTCAAGACCTTTTGTCGAGTAGAACGATTATGCTCTTCGTACATTGTCTACAAACTATCCAATATGTCCTTGGCTAGTTCGACCTGATCGACTGCCTCTATATCGAATTGTCTAGAGAGGAAATGACATAGCAGCGGGCTAGGGAGTTTTTATCCTCCCAATCCTGGAATTCCCTCCTTCTAGCCTCAGAAGCCCTATCGCTCGGACGCTCCGGGGCAGGATTTTTAACTACCTTATCCAATTTTTCAAAAGTTAGAACCAGCATGAGGTTACGGTACCAATCGGCATAGTTTGGGCCCTTAAGCTTGTTGTCATCAAGAAGCATTGCAAATTGTTCATTTTCCATTTTTTGGTAAAACAACAAACATTAGTCCACAACCTAATTTGATTTATGTTCATTACATAGATATGGCTTTTAATCTATGTTCCATTTCCATTTGTTCATCTCTGAGATTTCCCTCCCATCTCAGTGACGGAGACAGCGACTTGTCTCGGGAAATGTGGGAAACCACATAGGGTGCATGGAGCCAACTGTTTCAGCTACAAAACCCCATCACCTTTTTGTGAAGGATCATATCTACTCATCATATAAGTTTTCCCTTTGGCCTCTGTTAGACAAGGTTCAGAGTCATTTTCAGGTAAACATTTCTGTCCAGTGAGTGCTCACCCATCATATTCGTGAATGCCAAGGTATCATGAGAGAGTTCCCATTTTCTGGTGAAGCCCCTCCCACATCGGTCTATGACGCCCCTATCATCTTATGAAACACTCGGACAAGCCCAACAGCAAATGGATAGCCCATTTTCTATTGTGTTTCCTCATTACTGAAGGACCCATCCTCATGCTAATGATGGAAGGCCTTTAGAGAGTTCATCACATGAATCTCCCTATCGCATGCACTCATATTTGTTGGAGGGAACGAATGATTATGTCCTAATTTGATTTAGGTCAAACCAAAGTGGCTCCCACTAACTTTCATAAAGTCAGATTTCGGTGGGCCCAAATCGGCTAGGGTTCCGAACGTATCCTCTTTAGGATGTGTGGGGCCCACCACTGAGGGAGGTCATCCAATGACCAGTAGGGACACCATGGCAATGATCTGCATGGGCCCACCACTGCATTCAGCCATGGTGTGCACAAGAGCCACTATCGAATCAGCATGGGCCAAGCACTTATGGCCCATGAACATAGCATGCCGGGAAGAATTGATCCAATCAATTGATATCTGTAAAACCCATTTTAAAGCCCATAACATTAACCATTAATATTATCTAGGTATATGGGCCGAAATTAGGGTTGATCAATTTGGTCCATATAGCTTTATTTGCGAAGTGGGATTTTAGTAGTTTTAACAAATTAAAATTGGGTCTTTATAGGTTGGGTCGAATTAAATATTCAATTAATTATCAATCCTTAGGCCCATTAATGGGAGAATTAGGGCTGACATTCAGCCTTGATCGAACCCTAGATTTGGTTCAACCAGTTTGGACCAATTTGGTTCGAATGGGTCTAGGGTTTGATATTTAATTAAAGATTTAATTCAAGAAATTAATCTGAAATTAAATACTAATAAAAGAAAACAAGAATCAGTCAGATAGGGTTGTTTGCACAATCCATCCTGCAAAACAAAGGTTAGATCACAGTTTGTAGTTTCACAAACTGCAAATCACAGATAGCGATTCTCCCATCTACGAAATCTCCTTCCTTGCGCACCATCTTCGATCCAAAATGAAAAAATAGAAAACCTAATTTCTATTAATATTACATCAGATTGAATGCCTATACATTCGGTCTAAAAACAAAATAAAATAAAATATTTTATAGACCAAATGTAATAAAATAATCAAGAAATTGCAAAATCACAAGTTCCCTGCGCCAATCAAGATTTCGATCTCCATGTGTACGAACAGCCCATAAATCAAGAAAAATATAAAGAACAGCTCTAAATAATAATCAGATTCATAAAATTTAATTTCAGATTAATCGCCCATTAACTAGAAACCAATTTTCCAGCGAAACCCTATAACTATGCAAATTGGGTAGAAAGCCTTCTGCCCATTTGTGCAGGTTCAGATTTAATTCAATTTGGTTCAAGACTTGAACCTGGCTCTGATACCACTGAAGGGATGAGATATCCATCGTATGGATGTCTGAATCTTGCGGAATAGAATGGGTGAATTTCAAAAAAAAAAATTATCTTCATCTTACTAGGAATCGTATTCTCTATTTTAGAAAAATCATATTTTTCAAGGATCATTCTTCAACCATGAATTGAACCATGAATTGAACCAGATTTGAACAAAAGCAGTAGGAGAGGGATATACTTGATATGGAAAAATAATATCTCCCAACGAAGGTGTTCACCCCCAAGGAAGGATCCAAAGACTGCTCCCACTGAAGATGGCACAGTGCATGATGGAGCAGAATCAGCAGTGTTCTTCCCAAGAACCTAATACTTCGCAAGAATTAGCAAGACGGCATGTGAGCATAGTTTCCAATCAGTCCCTTCACAAGGAACTAATATCAAGATCCAATCTTGATTTCTCCCACTGAACTAGAGATCAAACTGGCAAGTGTGGCGGCAGTAGGAAGGAGGCGGCAAGAGAGAATTTTTGTAGATATGCTGAATTCTCTCTTTTGTGATTTCAGCTCTGAAGACAGGTGGTGGTCTTGTTGTATCTAAAGGTTGCCGCCCCCTCCTCCTTTTATAACCTTAAAGGGATCAGCTCCTAATCCCATTAGGAGTTGTTGATCCAAATCATATTTGGATCAGAATTCCCTTTAAGTGATAAGGGTAAACCCTTATCTTATCTGTAGATTAGATTAGCCTTCTCCTAATCTCTTTAGGAGGTTTCCAGATTTAAATCATATTTAGATCTGGACTCTCTGAGTGGATAGGCTTAAGACCCAATCCTATCTACTAATCCAATCTCAGAATTTGACCTTTATTTAACTGATCAAATCAGCCCAGTTCGAAATGGGCTTTAGGCTTCCTTGTATGGCGTGGGACCCAAACATTGATCTACACATCAGCCACATGGGTTCAGGCTAGCCTTTGTTACAAGGCCTGGCCAAATACACTGTTATGGGCAGTGCACCCCCTGAAACCCACCACATGGGCTCTATGGGCCCAAAACTTACCCTAAGTGGTTCCTGGGCCAAGCCACCTTGTAACACCCAGGTACTGTGGGCAGATGCAAGATTAGCCCATCAGGCATTACCCTCAATGGTCTTACACTTAATCTCTCAACCCATAATGATCAAACACTGCCCGACAAGAGAGGATCTCTCCCTCGGCTGCAAGGGACAGTGTTGCACTCTCTACTCACATGGATCTCGGGAATTAAAATCTTTTGCAAACGTTTAGAAACCATAATATATATACTCTTATATCTTATAAAATATATTTTGCAAAACAAATCTCAATGATTGAAATCGGTTGCCGGCAGTCTTGGTTTCCATCAGAGAGAGTGCATCCCCGATCATTACCTTTATCCGACAAAGGGGCTGATCTTGTCACTATGATCACCCACTCAGATGAATTCTCAGACTGTCCCAACATACCCAGGTTTTGACCCGCGCTAAGAATCTCACTGATTGGCATATCAAAGATAGCCCAATCCGACATCTAGTGCAGTATCATAATCGAGTCTAAGGATCAGGTGTAACTTTTTAGTTTTGCCCATCAGTCTCCAAGGTCCAGGGCAATACTGGAAATCTGGTCTGGTTCAAAGATTCAATTAATCCTACACTACATGTGCCTTGGGTCTCACCTTGGCGGCTAAGATAGGCCACCCTAACAAATGGCAGCACACCAGTGTTAACCTTGGCAGGATAAATCTCCCCAGACTTATCCAATGGCTGTGAACATTCTAAACTAACAGGACTCTCATAAGTGTCCAGTTTAAGGGTATTACACAGAAATACACCACAGGAACATGAATCAAATATGTACTTTATTCATTTACAATAAATTCATAATGTACATCATTCTGATTGGAGCTAAGGGCATACAACTGTCTAACATACATATACCTTATACACTTGGGCCCCGTTTTCTTTTCAGTTACTTATCCAGGTAAATGCACTTACTAAGAACCACTTACCCAAGTAAGTGCATTTACTCATGTTCTTTTATTTCCCATGTAAACAAGACAATGAACGTTTTATCCATAAAAACCATTATTATAAGGGGCAATTTTTCCACATCCAAGTGGGAAAGTTACTTACCCCCCTTGGAGATGGGTATCACTTACCATACCAACAAAAAAAAATTTCCATGGTCCCCACATAAATATGAAAAAAGAACAAGGTTTCTTGGTCTGTGGAAACCAAGATCCCATTGACTAAATTTCCCCTCTCAAAATCCAAAAAATAAATGCCCCCTTGGTGAAAATTCATTTTTTACCCGCAAAATTTAGTCCCATGGAGGGGTGGTCACTGTAAATTTTGTTAATATAGAAAGAAACCTAAAAGGAAGGGACATAAAAATCTTACTCCTCTGAAATTCTTTACACATAATTTCCAACTCAAAAAAATTCTAAACATCTATGAAAGAAGCTCATAAAATTCTAAACAATAAAATGATCCTCCAAATTAACTCCACGACTTGTGAGTTGATTCAGTCCTAACCTTCCCATATTGAGCCAATAACTTTATAAGAAATTATGCTATAAGTACCTTTACCTCCATTTGCCATGTTTATGTGCGTGCCTCTCTAATGAAGTATTCACATTAAGCATTTATATGGGTAATTAAACAATTCCTCTATACATTTAATTTGTTGAATATGTGCTTCCATAATGGTCTCATTAATTAAGATATAATTGAATAAATAGTATTTATTGTGATACTAGTGTAAGAAAATATATTCATTTAAAATTAAGATCTTTCTTTTCTTATTTTGAGGACATTTTTGCATAGGTTTTCTTGTGCTCCTTGTAGTTTGGTTTACTTGTTAAGAAAAGTTACTATCTTTGTAGCTTTCCTTTGTTTAACACAATTGGAAACACACACAATCACAAAGACATCTAATGGGAGTTGTTATATGGCACCATTATTATAGCCTTCATTTTGTAGCTATTGCCATTGATTTTAAAGTCAAGTAATTTCGTCCTCTCAATTCAGCCAATATAGACATAAGACACTGATGTAACAATAAACACAAAGGGAAAAAAGAGCATACCAACCTTTTCAAAAAGAGTCAACATACAATGCATTTATGAATATTTATTGGATGTTAAATCATGTTTGAAGAAATCATGTAAAAGACATCACATAGGCTACTTATTTTTTTGATAATCAAATAAAAGTTTATAAAAGGAAAAAAGGGAGATACATGAATGAAGGCCCAACCACACACCTCCACCAAGCCATAAGTCTCACTTAGACCACAAAAAAAGGCCCAAATGAACAAAAAGGCAATAGTACTAGACCCAAGTCCTACCACAATTAAGCCAGCAACAATTTACAAGCATCTAGGAAAAACACAAACAAACAAGGCAGGAACAATCTACTTGTACCCCACTCAGCCATTACTAATTGAGCTCTTCACTTTGAGAAGAAGAAGAAGAAGAACCCTTAGCATCACTAGAACTCAACTCGGTTGCACTGAAGTCTACTTTTTCCAAGAGTTATTAGAAAGGCTTGGCATGGGAAATCACAATTCCAACTCGATCAAAGAATGCCCATAGGCTTGGTTTGGAGTTTTGTTTTTTGTTTCGGCTTGTCTTTTGTTGGGCTGGTTTAATTAGGACTACTGGTTTGGTGATTCTGATGCATATTCTCCTCCTTTAATTTCTACCTTTTAATAAAATATTCTTTCTATTTGTCTTCAAATTGAAGAAATAGTGAGAAAACCCGAATTACTTGAGGCTCGATCATCAGAACTAGAGCCAAGCCATTCCCTAAGGACAATGAGGGAGCTGACTATATTACTTAATTGTGACCCCCACTAATTAAATTGCATTATTCAAATCAGGGCTTTGTTTTCTATGAACCCTTATTTCTTCTTCTCTTATATATGGCAGAAAACTTCTTGGCTATCCAATCGCCTAGAAGTAGATCCGACCCTCTTCTTCCCTTACTACTAATCCCCTATTTAGAGTTCACTGCCATCATTCTTAGCCTCTAATAAAATAAAACCCAAAACAAAATTAAAACAGAATTTGCATTCTTTTTAGGGCATAAAGGCAAATTTTCATTCCTGAGTATCAATAAAAGTAATAATTTTTATATAATAATTAGAATAGGATAACTTTTCTAATAAAATATCAAATAAGGCACTGTCAGAGATAGAAACCCTCTGTGTATCTCTAGGTTGTTTACTGCTACTTGTTCTATTTGTTTTTTTTTTTTTTTAATTTAAGCAAAGTTGCACCTCTTCTTTTGTTTTTTCACACCCCAAACCTCTATGTATCTCTCGGTTGAAGCGCTCACTTTATCCTTGTCCTTCCAACGATCTTCACTAAATTCTCAATTTCTTTTCTCTGCAAAAAGTCAAATATCAAATAAACCAAGGTCACAACGTTATTAAAATATTTTATGAAGAACAATATTCTCTCTCATACAAATTTGTATTGATCAACTCAAAAGTGATACCACTCCACCAAACACCTTAAAAATTATAGCCTAAAATGGCCCTCTAGTTAAGTCAAATAATTTGTTATAACTGCTACATAGTATTGCCAATAGAAGAAGTTGCATCATTTTCTTTATTAGTTGAGGCAACTGGGGAAGGAAGATGGGCAGGCCAGAAAGAAACCACCAAGGTCTGAAAGCCCCACAAAGTGCATGTTGTCTTGAGGAATCGCATCCAATTAATAAAGAAGTGATGACCATATATAGAGCTGTAGTCACCTTTTATGAACTCCATTGTGAGTTGTAAAGAAGGTAGCATGCCAATCCCTCCAAGAATAAAGAGGCATTTGTCTCATGATTAAATCTTCTATCAACATCAAAGAATTTGCACGTCTCTCTTGTTCCCCCTAAATCTCTCTCTACAGGTATGGGTTCATGAATTGTTCACGTGGTAATGTTGACACCTTTGAGTCAATATTGCTTCTCTGTGGGTGACATCTTTTAGCTATTTTTAATTTCTTGTAAATTTTTCTTGCATCCATGTCAAATGATGTAAACCCTTTCTCTTGCATGCTGCAGCTATATACATGGGTTTTTAACCATGCAATGCGCATTTAATGGGTGGACCCCTCCAACTAGCTACATATTCTCTAGCTTTCACTAATATATATATATATATATATATATATATATATATATATATATATAGGCAAATTTCTTAAACCACCCTTAAGGTTTAAAAATTTGACTTACTATTATATTCCTATTGTTTTAATATGGTCTTAAAGTATCATATTAAATACATAACTTTACGTGTTTGACTTAATTTTAAATTATATCCAAAATACCCTAGATCACCATCTTCTCTATTCAAACCGGTGGCAGCCATGGCCACCAGAATCCCTCCAACACCCAGAACCCCTTAGGCGACCTTCCCATTATTAATCGCAAGAACCCAACAAGATGGCATAACCCACCGCTGAGCAAACCAGCGGCAGAAAACCCACTGTTGAGCAAACCAGTGACATTTTCTCTCTCTCTCTCTCTCTCTCTTCGTTTCATTTCATTGCTCCTGTAAGAGCACTGCTCTCCAGTGATTTCCGATGTCAATCGAAGATCACGGCAAACTCCAGCGACAATCACAGCAGCAGCAACTGAAACACTTAGCACCCTAGTTTTTTCCGTTGATTAGTTTTTACAGCATACTGATCAAGAAGAGGAGAGGCTAAACTTTGAAAATTTTCCTTGGGCTCCATTTGGAAGGAATACAAATACAAATATGTAGAGTGTAAAACCTTATATTTTGTATTATTTTATATGTATTTGTACTATACATATTTATATTTATATTCTTTCCAAACTGAGCCATGGGAGTTTGGCTCCATTTGTCCAAGAAAATAAAGACCTACCCCAGATTATATGAGGTTTTTCTCTGGAGCGAGGGAGCCTGATAAATTCGGTTTAATAAGGTAAAGACCCTGTTCTGGGTTCTCACTGTTCACACAATTCCTTTGCAGAACAAGAATAGTAGAAGAGCAGATTACACCATAGTTAGTCAATTTCCTAAACCTTAATATCCAATATATCCGTCAAAGAGCTCCCCCCATTAGCAATAATTACTACATGCTTAATTTGTTTGTAGAATTTCTAATTCTGTGAAAGCTTAAAACATGAGAGATGGATCATATGAAGGCTAGCTCAGTGCATGGCATGTTTTGATTATGTTTATTGGGGAGATGTAGACTGAGAGGGGCTTAAGTTTTTCTAGTTGAATGTGTGATATGCAATGAACAAGTTGAGTAGACCATGAGAACCTTTTGATCTGCATGAGTTTCATACCACGCGGTGTCAGTTTTGATAATTAAAGACCCTTCGGACTAACCTCATTGTCATTCCTTCTCCTCCCTCCCTCCTATAAATCCTCTTTATTTTTTCTCTCCTCTTCCTCTCCTCACGCTCACTACAAGAAAATGGGGTTATAACTAGTGTATTTTAGCTACGGTCATAAAAACCGTAGTTAAAACATGACCGTAGCTAAAACATGGGATATTGTTACGGACATGATCACGTCTGTGGCAAAAAGCTGAACTTTAGATAAGGACAAAATGTCCATGGTTAAAAGCTATTTAACCGTGACTAAAAGTTACTTATAGCCATGGTTTTCAAGTATTCGTGGCTATAAGTTACGAAAGTAGAAGTTAGCAAATAGCTATGGCCATTTTGTTCGTAGCTAAAGAGTTATTTGTCCGTGGGTAAAAGTTATGTATAAGTATAGCAACGGATAACTATTATCCGTGGCTATAACTATGAAGTTGATCTTTAGCTACGATCATCCTATTCGTCGCTAAATAACACTTTGTCCACCACTAAAAGTTGTTTATATCTATAGTTACGGATTTTAGTTATTCGTGGTATAAATTGATTAGAAAATATTATAAAATAATAAAAATTAATAAACTAATAAATATTTAACAAATAGATAAGAATTAATAAACAAGTAAGTATTTTCTTAAGTGATTAAAATTTAATGTAATGCATGGAAATTAATAAATAATAATCATATAACATTAACTAAAAATATTTATTATTTATTAATTACTATTAATGGTAATAAGAAATCATTAAAATTAATAAATATGATTAATAATTAATAATTAACAATTAAAAATTTATTAATTCATTACTATTGAATAACAATAATAATAATTAATGATTGCTATTTGATAATAATTAAAATATCAAATAAAATATTCATAATTTCATAAGCACATTAATAAAAGGATAATAATTTCTAAAACATAAATAAATGAATATTAACTACTATTTAATTAATTTAAACTAATCATACAATTAATTTAATTATTTAAATAAATAATAACTAATAGATATGACTAACCATTTATTATTAATTAATTACTTAATTAATAGTTAATTATTAATGAAAAATTATATTGATAATTAAACTAAATTATTTAATTTCATAACTAAATTATTAATAAAGTAATAGTTATAAAATATAAATAAATAAATATTATATAACTAATTAATAATTACATATTTATTTAATAAAATAATACTTTATTAATTAATAATTGTATGTGCTCCTTGGGCCAAAGGCACCTTGGCTCACCCATTTTACCAAGAAAAATCATTTTCTTGCCTCAAATTGTAATTTTATCTTTTTTTTATGTATAAAAGATGAAAAAGTAAAATAAAAGTTATAAACTAGACCTATATATAATATTTATTCTATAAATTTCAAAACCATAATATTTATTCTATATATAATAAAACATATATACACTACCAATGTTTAGAAAACTGGATCAAACCAACTAATCAGACAATAGTTAAACCATGACCTAGCCCTTATATAGTTCAATCATACCCTTAAACCTATTCTCTCCTAAAAAATAGGCCAAAACCGTCCACCTAGCTGGTCCAATCTAGGAACCAAACTGGTCCTGGTTTTGTGTAAACATTTGATTTTTTTTTTTTACTTATCACTTTTAATTTACCTTGTATGAAATAACAATAATAATTACAAATTACTATATATTAACATATAAATACATAAATAATAAGATAACAATTTCTGAAATGTAAATACATATTTTATTGATTATGTAATTAACTAAAATTTATTTATTTATTTAAATAAATGATTAATTAATAGAAAATAATAACAAACAATTAACTAATAAGAAATTAAATATGATTAATCATTTATAATTAATTAATTAATTAATATTAGTTAATTATTAATGAAAGCATAATTATTATCTGTTATTAGTTAATGACAACTAAACTAAATTACTAGTGATTTCACAAATAAATTATTACTAAATTAATAGTTATAAAATATAAATAAATAAATATTAATTACTATTTATTTACTTAATAATTAAGCATTGATTTAATAAATTAATACTTAATGAATTAACAATTAATATGGTAATGTTGTGCGGACCATATAAAAGGTAGTTAGTGAATTATAATGCCCAATCAAATCCATTGCAAAAAGCAATGTACAACTACTGAATAGGAAGTTAGCCTTTACTAGATAATCCATTGAATGCTTGGTCCTTTAGCTTTTTTTTTTTTTTTTTTAGCATTTGATGCTAATTTCAACACAACCGAATTAACCCTAAATCATATAAGGCCATGTTTGGAGTGCTTATATTAAAAGTAAGTGCTTATTGGAATAAGCACTTATTTCATATTGGGCATTAGGTAGCCTTTTTCTCCAATAAGCATTTACATAAGGCTTTGTGACTATTTTGTCCTTCATTTTTTTCAAATTTTATGAAATTACTTTTATGAAAACACTTTTATAAAAGCACATTTTTTAAAGCACTTTTGTGAGAGCACTTTTACAAAAGCTAGGGGTGGCCACGAGTTGAGCTCTTCACGAGCTACTCAAGCTCAGCTCATGAAAAGCTCAACTCAGATCGGTTTCAACCGAGCTTCGAGCCGAGCTCGAGCCTAATAAAGCTCAACTCGTAACAATAATAATAATAATAATAATAATAATAATAATAATAATAATAATATAAAAAATAATATATAGAAAATAATATGTTCATGATAATTTAAAAATAAAATAAAAAAGCCCAAAAGTGTTGTCTAGGTCAAACATGTCAATGGTTTAACCGCTTGGATTAGTAGATCCCTAACCAATTCAATGGATTTGGGCAAAATTCTGGTTTGGAGTCAAAATGGAACTGACACCCGATCACTTCCTAAGCTAAGTGATTTGACCATTAAGATCAATGACATTTTAAAATCTATGATAATCTATTTTAAATATAAACTAGCGGGGACCCATGTGATGCATGGGATTTGTTAAGGAAAGCTAAACAATAAAACACATGAGTATACAATTGTTTTATATTTCTAACTTTTTAAATAATTATTAATTATTTATATTTTATAATATTTTTAATAACTTTTTATAATACAAAACAACAATAATTTATTTCAGCTAAGCTTGTTCATCGAACTGATGAAACCAACCAACCAGACCAACTCGACTTGAATTGCTCAAGTTCTAATATTTTTGGTTGAAATTGGATTAGTTTCACTGTGACCATTTGTAAATTGACCAAAATCAAATGACCCAATCACAAATATATATTAATATTTTTATATTTTAAATATAATTTTTTAATACAAGAAAGTGGGGAAATTCCTATATTTCTTAGTCTAAAATATTTTTGTATTATAAATTCATTTTTTATAATGTTAATGTCATTTTTTAAATTTAAAATTAAGTTTTCAATTTATTATTTTAAACCAATTGAGCAAACCGAAAATCAACCCAAATCACTTAGTTGGTTTTCACTAATGGTTAGTAGATTTCGGGTAACCAACTCCCCAACTTGACCATGTCGATTTGGTTGGCCAAATAGCCTACAGTAGAACTAAACTAGGTCGTGGTTTACACTCCTAATTATTAAAAATAAATAACTAATAAAAATAAAATAATTATTAAAAATTTATAGCGAAAATACACAATTATTGAAAATATATTGATAATGAAAATAAAATAAATAACTAATAAAAATAAAATAATTACAATAATTACAAAAATACTAAAAAAATATTAAGTTAGTCAATAAATATTGTAATCTCAAATAATAGTTTAATCTCTAATAAATATCAATGAATAAAGTACAACAAAAATACAATAATACAATAAGTATAATAAATTAAATTTAAAAAGTTAAATAACAGTAGTTTAATATCCAATAATTATTAAAAATTTTATGTTAAATAAAAAAAATATAGATTTATACATAATTATTGAAAATATATTTATCATAAAAAACTATAAATAATTTCTGAAAATAAAATAAATATTAATTTTAATATATTAAATATATAATAAATATAGATCAAGATTTTAAAATTATTATTAATGAATATTATTTTTTTGAAAGTCATTTTTCTAGATTTATTAATAGATATAAGTGAAATTGCTTATTTAAAATATTATTTAGTTATTTAAATAATACACTTATTTAAATTTTATAAATTTAATTATTTAATAAATTCAATAATCTATAAAATTATAAATTCTATTATTACATAATTTCATTATGTAAATTAGAGATAAGTTAGGAGATAAATAGGAATTGGAGATGATATAGAAGAAAGTGGGGGAGGTAGTTTAGGATAAATGTTAAGAGAGGAGATTGTTGGGAACCTGTGGGTGAGAGTGAGAATTTAGATAATTTTTTTATGAAGAATGAGGGCATCTTATTGGTTTTTTTAAAAAATGACATAGAATAAAAAAATAAAAATTTCAAAAAAAGGACAAAATTTCTTAACTACCTTGTTTTAATATATATATATATATATGCATGTAGTATTTTATATTATAAAATATATTAAATTAAATTAAATGTATATTATATGTCATTTAATATAAAATATTAAAATATTATATAATATTTTATACATGTTGGCCTGAAATCAGGCCCCCCAACCTTGGCCCTTGTAGGCCTGGCCGCCTAAGCTTTATGTACAAAGCCCAACCCGGGCCCGTCCCATGATCTCTCCTAGCTCAAAATCCATGAATGCACGAAAATTCCCCCTCTTCTCCAATTTTCGAATTTCCCTCCACTCTCTCTCTCTCTCTCTCTCTCTCTCTCTCTCACTATGTCAATTAACCCTAGCAGTGTTGGAACATTTCGCCTCGTCACCCTTTGCATGTGCTTGATTGAATCAAATGGAGGGTTGCGAAACTTCCTGTGGACATGGAACCTCCCGTCTTCCCTTATCTTCCAATGTCTCCCATCAGTGATAAATATCTCAAGACCCTCTAACTTCCATGTCCGACTTCCACCAGATCTTTTATCCTAGGGCTCAAAGGTGCAAAGTTGCATACACGAGTCTCAATGATGTCCAGTAGAAGCCATGGGGTGCTTCTACATCTCGTTTCAACCTCATTTAATGATGGTTCTAGAAATGTTGTCAGAGGAAAAGATCAATATCTAATTATTCCATGAGGATCAAGTCTTTATACAAGAAGCTTCCATTTCTCTTTTCATTTTCACTGCTCTTGTGATTTTATCAGGTAATGAAGACGGAAGAAGGACCTGCAATGAAGGAATGTCTGCAAGAGAGTGCAAAAATCAACCAGTCTCTGTTCGCTTTGTCCAATGTAATCTATGCTCTAAATGACAACAGAGCGAGAGTGCCTTATCGAGAAAGTGAAATGACCCAAATATTATAGGATTCTCTTGGTGGGAAGAGTTGTTCCTTAATGGCGGCTTGTCTCGTAAGGAGTTTATCGCATTTACCTTCTTTAACAGTTCATTCTTTGTTATTTGTTCTTTTAGTGTTGTTTAAATTTAATATGTCGCTTTCATTTTAATAGAATCCAAGAGAATACCAAGAATCAGTTAACACAGTCAACTTCGTTGCACAGTCAAATTATTGGGTTTTATATTAACATCGATCACCCACTGATATGGTATTCATCATATTAGGTTGTGTTTGGATAAGTTTCAAGTTTTGATTTCTCTGCAAATAGCTTCCTAGTTTTGATTAATCTCATCAAAGTCAAAACTAGGAAATATGGTTTCTCTTGTGTTTCTTTGATCTATTTTAAATCTTTGGATTAGAGTGTTTCTACATATTGGTTAAAGTTTTGCATCTTTGTACTAAAATGTAATATCAGTCAAATAATTTAAAATTTAATATGGAAAAAATATTTGTACACTTGGTATCTTACAATTTACCTTGAACTTTCCTCAAATTGAAAATTTTCATGTCATTCCAAATTAGGTACTTCTTTAGCACAACAAATTTTCTTATGGAATTAAGTTAGGCACCTTTTTTAAAATTTGAGTTCAGGCAGGTCTAATGAGAACTCATTAGTACCATTTGAATTGTAGTCTTCAAACTAATTAATCTCCCTACTGGAGAGTAGTGACTAAATAAGCTAATGTCAATTTGGTTGGATTATTGAATTTTACATTTTTTCTCAATCTAAGGAAAAGTAGAGAGTTAAAACAAGTTACAAAATACAAGATAAGCCTCTTCAAGTAATGAATCATACTCATAAGAATGGCCAATATGTAATTGTTTATATAGTCTTGTAGTAATAAGTGAAATCATGGAAGTTACCCCAAGAAGCTAGCTTGCAAGTACACTTAAAAATCTTGTTGTCCCTACTACTATGAAAAGCAAAGCTGTCTGCACCACTGAATTAAGAAGAATTTGTCAACAGTAAGTTTTATGCCAACCCCATAATATAAAAACAATAAGAATTCTAGACAAAGGAACCAATCTTCATTCTTACAAAAAATGTAAGATTATGATACTGATATTCAAATACCATCATTTATCTAGGAATTCGATACAAAGGTGTAGGTGTAAAAGGGCCAAAATGTAGAGTTTTTTGTCACATCACAGTTTACACACCCAGATCATGCATTTTCCCTTTAGAATTTTTGATGGGATCCTACGGGTAGAAACTAAGCTGGGAAAAAAATTGAGGAGTTCCATTGCAAAACCAGGACTGGTTTATGCATTAAAATTCTCTTGTCTTGTAAAGTACATACCCATAGTGTTGTAGTAGAATTTACACCCTTTCTCACACTTGGGATTTCTAAGATTTTTGCATTTTTAATTCTAAGAGTTGTCAAATCCCAAAGAGATCTCTATGCAGATTGTGTTAGTGTTAGGATGTAAATTTGATAATCGATTAACCTCGCACTTGAATAAATCTGGACTACAACAAACAAATTTTTGTAATTCATGTACATCAAATTTTTGTGATTCATGTTCATGTATGAGTGGTTTTATTATCTTAGCCTCACATTTATGATAACTGGATAGATTCTTTAATAGATGGTGCATACTGGTATTGAGGTTCTACACCTTAAGTTATTTATATGATGCATAATAAGTATTTCTTGTGTAATTTGTTCAATTTCAAAAAGTTGTCTATTGGTATTTATGGTCTCTAACCTCTATTGGTAGTGCAGAATGAAGAAGTCCTTTGTTAAATCATTTGTTATTGGCTATGAAGTTATTGCTTACGGTCGTGATAAACAGAAGATTCTGCCATTCTAGGTAATATGACTAACCACACTAGTTATGATGCATCATAGGCATGCAATATAACTAAGCAGAGCTGCCCCAACGATAAGTTGCAAGCTTGTTGATGTGGTTGAACTGATGGCATGTTGCTTTATCTTGTTGCCAATAAATTACATAAGAAGTTGTAGGTTTCTTAACAACTAAAGCAGAATTTGCATTGGTCATTATATTCTTAAATGTTTTATTGTCTAATTATTTTGAAGAGTAAAATAAAATTCATTAAAAGGAAAAAAAATATAACCTATATAAGTTTTAAGGCAACACCTCCAAGAAAACTAAGGAATTACAATTCTCCCAAAACCAATTAAAAAAAAAACTAACCAAGTTACAATCTTGAAACCCCAAACTTCCCCAAGAATACACCAAAGAGCCTAACCAATAAGTTGACAAAATTCTGGAAATCAAGAATAGAGATGGCCAAACAACCATGATACCAAGATACCATCATCAACTTAGTTTTCATCATTCTCCCCCTTCTTAAGAACTCTTCAACAACCTCCCTTCACTCTCCATCAAAACTTTCTTCTTTCCACCCTTTTCCTACCAAACCTCATCCCCTTCCCCAACTGTCTTCTTTTGTTATATCCTTCCTCACCACCCATCCCCCTCTCAAGAAAAAAAAAGGCTGAGAGACTTTTCCCTTAGTTTTATTTTCCCCTGAAACCTCTTAACTCCTCTCCCCACCAACTCCTCTCCCTTCCTTTCTTTTTCATCCTTGACCTGGACTTCCATGTCCACAAAATTTTCAAAGTCACCAAACCCGATTAATTAGAAATTAAAAATTTATCTTGCATTTTGTCATTGTATATTGTATTTTGTTACTTAGCTTCCTTTAATTAGATCATCAAAGTAATTATTGTTCTAATTTATAACTTTTTTTAGCTTTTCATCTTTTATAAATAAAAAAGGTAAAAATTAAATTTTGAGAAAAAAAAAGGGTTTTATTGGTAAAATGGGTGAGCCGAGGTGCCTTTGGCCCATGAAGCACATGCAATTATTAATTAATCAAGTATTAATTTATTAAATAATTAAATAATTAATCATTACTATACTATTACTTTATTAATAATTTGTTTATGAAATTAAATAATTTAGTTTAATTGTCAATATTATTTTTCATTGATAATTAACTATTATTAATTTATTTAAATTATTGTTTTGTTTAAATAATTAAATTATTTTTTTTATGATTAGTTTTAATTAATTAAACAATATTCAATATTTACTTATTTGTATTTTAGAAATTATTGTCTTTTTATTAATGTACTTATGAAATTATTAATAATTTATTTGATAGTTTAATTATTATTAAATAGAAATCATTAACTATTAAATATTATTTAGTAAATATTTAATTGTTTATTAAATATTTATTAGTTTATTAATTCTTAATATATTTATTGTTTTATGATATTTTCCAATCAATTTATAGCCACGGATAACTAGTAGCTATGGTTTTGTAAGAAATCATGGTTATAGAATGCATCTTTAAGCTACAGTTTGTCAAAAAAGCCGTAGTTATAGGTTAAGTATTTAGTTTCGGTTTTGGCAAGAAAAGTCATGGTTATAAGTTGGTACATTTACCTACGATTTTGTAATAAACCGTAGCTATAAATGAAAAACTTTAGCTACGGTGTTGTGAAAATCCGTGGTTATAGATTTGGATTTATAGTTACGGACAATTTAAAAACCGTAGCTATATGCATCTTTTAGCTACAGTTCAGCCTGTGGCTAAAGGATCATATGGTTTGCATCCACCCTTTAGCTACGGACAAATACCATAGCTATAGATGAGTTAGAGCCATGGATTAATTGAACTGTAGCCATAGGCTATAACTAGGTGAACATAGGCTATGGTTTTCTGTCAGAAACTAAAGCGTAGCTATAGACCTTTAGCTATTCCGTAGCTAAAGGTCATATCTTTTGACCTGTTTTCTCATCTCTCCTCTTCCAATTCTCTCCACTTATCTCTTTTTATCTCTCAACAACTCTCTTTCTCCTTCCATTATCTCTCTCTTTCTCATGTATTTCTCTCTCCCTTCTATTCTCTCTCTTCTCTCATCCTCATCCACCAATACTCTTTCTTCTTCTCTCTCTCATTCTCTTTTCTATCTCTTCTTTTTTCTTTAATTTTCTCTCTAACATTTTTAATCTATCTCAATTTTTTGCATTACTAAGGATATGTGGCAACATAGGAAATACCTAAAGATTTGTTTTTTCTCAACAAAGAATTTATTTACACAGTTTCAGATGTTCAAATGGATCAAAATTATGTTGAATTGCAACCCATGTACGTACAAAATATATAGGTCATCAATGGATTTTTGTGACTGATGGATGGGTTAATTGTTGTTCAACCCGCATCCAACCCAACCCAATCCATCCATTTGCCACACCCCCACAGTAAAGTACCAATTTTCCAAAAAAAAAAAAAAAGAAAAAGAAAACAGTTAATTTTCCCTTCATTTTAATGCGACCAAGTGGAGTAAATTTGGTGGAAAACTTTTAGACTGAAATACTTGAATGATATTTGAGAACTATGTTTTCCTTCTTACATCAAAACAAATTAGAAGGGGTATAAAACAATTAAAGTTTTTCAGTGTAAAAGAGGTAGAAATAATAGCTCAGACTTTTTTTTATGCCTAATGACAACTTCATTAAACTGCTCGATAAGCACAGTCAGCACATAAAGAATAAAAAAGAAAGGTTAATTGGTGGGCTCGACCAGGTAACAGTTCTAGAGAGAGATAGAGCATGTCAAGCCAACTTATGAGCCATGTTATTACTTCTATTGACAAAAGACACTGAGTAGTGGGAGAATGAATATTATTAATCTGCCAAGGAGAAGTAGAACTAACCTCACTTTAACTGCATCTTCCTGAATGACAATAAGCTCATGAGACATTTCTCTCTCTTTCTCTTTCTCTCTCTCTATATATAGAAACAGGAAAGTGGGGAATCCAAGGGTCCTCTCACCACAGATATCTCATGCATATTGTTACCCTCTCATTTTTCACATAAGATGTTATCTATTTTAGCGACTGAAATTTTCAACTCATTATCTAGACCTTTAGTGATAAGGCCTTCAGTGACAGGTGGTGATGGCATATAATATAGTTGTTAAAAACTTTTAATGACAGGTTTTGGACTTTTAATGATGATTTTTCCTGACGTTAGAAACCTAATTTCTTGTAACGAAACTCAAAATAAAACCCCTCATATATCTTAATTTTCTCAAAAAAAAATCCATCATTACTCTCTCTAATAATTAATTACTCTTAAATCTCCCCCTCCCAATAGTTAATGTTTGTAACATTTCTCTCTCCCCATTTTAAATCCCTTGTTTCTCCTCTTAAATCTCTCTTAACCCCTCTTCAATCTCAATAAAAGAAGGTATGAATTAGATGAATTGGGTAAGTCATGGGAACACTAACACTGTACATGGACCCAAAGCTGATTTCAAAACCAGCCAACCCAAACTAAACCTAACGAAGTTTCCATTTAACGTGCGCATGGGTTTACATATATATATATATATATATATAAATAAAAAGAACTACTCGTACTATAAGGATGGGCATTCATGAGTAAGCTTGTACTAGTATAAGAAGTGTATGTAAGCTAGTATCAACCATATATATATATATAACATATATGGTAGGGCTTATAAGAGAGAAGAAACTAATTTGTATGGCTAGCAAAATTCACGTAGCATATATATCAACTGGATAAAAATTAAGCTTTGCTGGATGCTTTCTGGCCACCAAATTAAACAAGTAGACAAATTTTTAATTATTTGTTTGTACCAGAAGTATTGATTTAATCTGGTAGTTGGTTAAGGTGCTGGTTAGTTATTAAGTGGAATCTCAATCTCTTAGACTGTGTTTGGTTGCAATGCAAATTTATTTGTATTAGTATAAATGCATGAGGCGTAAATGAAAAAATAGTATAAATTCTCATTTAATTTTATTTTATTCTGCTCTGTCTTAATTTATTTCGTTTGTACTTAATCAAACAAAATAAACTAAAATTTGCACTTAAATCGTTTGCACTGCCATAATTTTTAGGAATGGAGGAAGTAACTGTCCCAAAAGTGATTTATATGTGTTCATGGCTGAGTAATGTGCAAAGCAAAATTGCAATCACAAATGTTTACGTTTTCTGGTGTGAAATCATCATGTCAGTATTATTTCTAGTCCAATAGCCTCAAAATCAATGATTTCTATCGATTCCAACATGAATTATATTGTTTAAGTCTCTAGGGTTTGCAAATTGAATGCATTAAAGCATGGATATAGCTAGCATATTAGATATTGCTGGCTTAAATTAATTGGCTGTGACCTACCAAATGGGTTGTCATAAAGCTAATTTGTTGAAGGTATGGAATGAAGTGGAAATCGTGTCAATTTACACAAGTCTGATTCTGATTGTCACCTATCAGATTGGATGGTGTAACTTGGCTGTGTCCTTGCTTCACGTGGCTAAATTAATCAATTACAGAAAATTGTCACGTACGGTATCCTTGGCTAGTTTCTCTGGCTTGTTGATTTGACACGTCGAACATGCTCTTCTGTCAATTATATTAAACCCCACTGATTCAAATGCTACATATCATTCATCAAATTGCTCAAATTTTCAATCAGATAAATACAATATCATGTGTTAAACGATAAGGCTTTCAGCTTCAATAAAATATTCATGATTTAACATTAAGTTGGCTGCGAGAGCGGGTGAAGAAGAGTTGTTGGAATTAATATATAATGTATAAACAAGAACTGAAATAATTAATATTACAGAGTTAGGAGTGATGTAGATTGGTAAAAGTGTTGAAGGGGCAGGTAGAGGAAAGGATAGCTGCTACCCCAATAGAGACAATACATCCTGTGCATTAATTGACAAACTCTTGTCTTTTGCCTCTCCTCCTCTCTGCTTAGTTCTACTTTTCCCACTTTGTCTTTGTTTTTAGGGAAGAAGTTAGGTTAGGAGGATTTTGTTTGGTGGGCCACAAACCTATTCAAAATGGTAAACAGATGTGCTCTGTTTCTTCTTGTTCCAAGGGCATACATTGTTAAGAAAGAGAGAAAGAAAAAGGATCCACTTGTGGGGAAAATGTTTTTCACGTATGGGAGAGAAAGCAAGCAGAGGGCCCATGGCCGACCTTCAAGTTGGATAAAACCCTTTGGTTGACAAGGATTAAAAAAATAATAATAATAATAAAATGCAAGGAAAAGGATATATAATAGTCAAATCTCCAAAGTAATGGAATAAAAAAAAAAAGCCCAAGAGACAAAAATCCTAGTTCATTATTGCATGTGTCCATATTTGTAGCTCTACTTTCTTATACAATCTTAGCTTGATAATGAGATAATGTTCTTTAACCCCAATTCGCATAACTAACTTTTGTAACCACTTCTGTCCTTTGTATTTCAAGCCAACATCAGATCAATCAAATTGTTGTTGCACAACACATTGTATAATTTGGGTTGGCAAATTAAAATCTCAAAATGGTTCTTATTATAATAGAGAGAGAGAAAGTTGGGTTCATTTTATTTGTGTGTGTTTATAGAGATATCATTAAGAGCCTAGAAAAAGGAAAACCAAAGTTGATTTTCATTATTCAATAGTAGCATCAAGTGGTCATCAGCTAGAGATTAGTAGGTATGAGAACTTATGGGGGAACTTTCAGTAACCCTTTTACTTGAAAGTAAATAAAAAAATTAATTAAAAGAAGGGGAATGTACAAGAGAGAGAAAAAAAAAAAAAAACTAAGGCCCTGTTTGGCATCCAACAAGAGAATCTATCGTTCCTGGCAATTCTTCTGATTCTCTAGATGAGAATTATGTTTGGGTTCGACTGATCTTTAGAATTGTTTCAATTTTGAATAAAATCCCTTGCAAAATGGAGTGATTTTTTTTTCACTTCTTAGGATGAAATCCCTTTCCTAGGATTCTACACCCAAATCCTTTACTTCCTACTAGAATGTACCTTGTTTTGAGTTTGAATTTTCGTGAACTCTTTTCTTAAATCTAATAATCTTTTCTTTATTACTGTTTCTTTTTTAACATTTTCAAGGTATATAATGCAATGAGATCAATGTTTTAATTAATATGTTTAGCTCGTTGACTAGTCATTTGCTAATGTTAAATTTGAGCTGCCTACATTCTATTGACTAACTTCAACTAATGATAGCACATTGTACACTAGGTGATTGTAAACAGATTAATTGGTTTACACAAAAAATTTGTTATTTGTGCAATTAAGCTGTTGTGTTCTTCAAGGTTTCTTTTATAGAAAATCAGAGGTATTTTGTCAAAATAAATCTAAGAAGCCTTTTACATGATCATTGCAGCTGATACCTCATATACTCAAAGTAATATAAAAAGAGAGCCTCTTTGGTTGAAGTCATTGAAATTTTTCAAAACCAAAGTAATATAAGAAAAGCCTCTTTTGGTTGAACACAGGGAACCAGGACGAAATAGTACTTTTTTTCCATCTTTGTTAAACTCTACCTTGTCAAATATGTACTCATAGAATTCAATCACTTATGGTATTGCTATCATTTTCAGATCTGAAGTTGCATATATGATATGATCATATCTAAACTATTTGGTTATTTTGCTGTTGATATTCCTTTTGTTGCCCTCTCTTCTTAAGCAAGCAATATTGTATGCTTGTTATCAAAGTGCTTGAGGAATTTAGTATATGTATCTAATTAATGGGTGACCTATTGTTATGTGACTAATGGATCTATTCTAGTGATCACAAACTGTTTCACATTGATGAGAAGCTTGAATTAGCAAAAGTTTATGTTAAACTTGATTGGAAAAAAAGTTTAATTCAGTCTCATAGTGTTTGGAAAGGGGTTAGAAGTGGATACTAATAATTATGCTCTTTTAGTATATTTACCCTAGTTAAGTCAAATGATGTTATGGTGGATTATATTAGAAATAAATGGCATATTCTTAGAAGGGGAAGCAAGGAATTTTATCTAGACTGTAAACAAATGTAAACTAACTTACTTTGCAATGTGAAGATCAATGAGGACTATAAGGATCTTTTCCTTCATAGAGTTTGATTTACTGCATAGAGTTCAAGGTTGGGACCTCTTTAAATAGAGGAAAACAATGACTGTTTCTTACCCATCAAGGAAACGGCTCGGTAATGGAATTGACCCATTTGAAATGCCTGACCGGGTGTTATAGTGGGATTAAATGGTTAGTTGCAAGGTCATTGATCATCCATTTTAACCCATTTAATTTCATTCGTTCTGTTCTCTTTTCCAAACAGAGAAGATAGGTGATGACTTCATAAAATCTTATATACCATTGTCTTGATACTTGATTTAGGCTATAAATTGATTTTTTTTTTTTAACTTGCATACAAGGTCTTACTTGTCTTCCACTTTGAACCCTTCAGGTTGCACCATATATACATTTCCATGTAATATGACATTCAGAAAAGTTATTTTGATGTCCATTTGATATAATTATAGATTAAAATGAGCCACATGAGTCATAACAGTCCTAAAAGAATCCTTCTTGGAGACAGAGGAAAAGGTTTCTCTATAGTCACGACCTTCATTTTGAGTGAATCCTTTAGCCATTAGTCAAGATTTCTTGTCGTTTGAATCTCACTTGGTTTTATACACCCATTTGCAATCAACAAGTTTGTTTCCATTGAGCATTTCTATGAGATCCCAAACTTCATTTTTATTCATTGATTTCATCTCATTAACCATAGCATCTAGCAATTTGGATAATTATTGGCACCCAATGGCTTCTTCATATGTAATTGGATTATTATCAATGCCAACATCAAATCTGCATTCCTGTAGATAACAAATAAAATCTCTAGAGATTGTTGGTTTCTTTATCCTTTGGATCTCCTTAATAGTGTATTTTCTATTAGTGAATTATCAACAACTTCTACAAGAGAGTGTGGATCTTCTCTTTCCACATGATCATTAATCACCACTCAATGTTCATCATTTCTTTCTCCATTAATTAGAACAAGCAGGACATAACATCATAAGTCTAGAACAATAACTTATATTAGTCTCTCCTCCTAAAATTCAATATGTCAAGTAAACACATCTTCACCAATAAACCCATCCTCAAGAAATTTTACATTTCCAATTTCTACAATTTGGACTCCATTGCTCCCTCCCTTCAGCCCATGAGGATTGCTGGTCTTAAATTTCTTAAACTTTCCTCCATTTTCCCTTTGCCTTTGAAATACCTCTACACGCATAAAAATTAGCTCACTAGTGCTCTATTTTTCCTTTTGGGCATTGTATGTTACTTTTAGTTGATCAATTTGAAACAGAAGGGAACTCAAAATAAATTGGACAAGAAATCCATCATCTGCATTCATCTCATCTAAGTAGCAAAGTCAATCATGTAAAGTGTGTGTTTTCGTACACTACCTGCACCATCATACTTCAAATTTATTAATTGCATCATCAAGGCACAACAATTACTTTAGTTAAGAAACTACTATTGAACCCTAACCATATATTTCTTAGCAATTGTCTCATCCGGGATACCGCCTCTAATATTCTTCGAGATCACTCATTTCATTATCATTAAACAAATATGATTGGCTTTCACCCACTCTTTGCATTTATCTTTTTCTCTTTTATGCTTTGATCAATAGGTTCTTGGAGGTTCATCCTTTATTAGGACAGTCAATCATGAGTATGACCAAAACTATCTCTGTTTATTCTTTCCATTTAGAAAAGTTTGATCCATTTAATATCTCAATACCAAACAAATAACTGAGAATTATGGCAATATTCAAAGATGAAACCAAGGGAAAACAGACTCACTAGATTGCATCTTGGTTACTTATGCATGTTAAGTCAAAATCATGTCATTAAGATATACAATATCTAATTGATTTAAAAATTTTAGTAAGATAAAATCAAGAGTGGCCCTAAAAGCTCGATGGAGCTACTTTATTAAGAAGAGTTGATGTATCATTGCATTCTCATCTTTGGGCTAAAAATGCAACATAAAAAATTCCCTCTCTCTCCCCTTTTATAGTGACAAGAATCACCATTAGACTGATCAATATGAACACCATAGATTTTCAAGAATTTACTCTTTTGGGCTTAAATTCTTCTTATCTTAGCATTCTTATCAATCATCGTGTCCCATTGGATTTCACAAAATAACAGCTCACCATCTTGATACTATACAATGCAACTTTGTCTATATTCAAATATTCAATCAAACGAGCAATTACTAGTCATACTCAAATATCTATACTACTTTAAAAAGTACGAATAGCCTCAAGAATAATTTTGAAAATTTTGAGGACAAAACTTATCCCTTTATATTTAAATTTATTGATAAAAGTGAGGACAAATAGGATAATTGGTTATTGATATTAAATAAGTTGAAAAGAAGTAATTTTAAGATATTCAATGCATTCAATTCTCTCATTAAATACAACATTTAAGGTATTAATTTGCATTCAATTTCATTGAATCATATATTTAAGGGTTTTTTTTTTGTTTTTTCTCATCATTAAATTCTATAATTAGATCCATACATAATAAATTAATAATTTCAATAACATGAAAAATTATACTTTTAATATCTACCTAGAAAAAAACAGTGTTTTCATCTAAGTGGTGGTAAGAAATTAAACCATTTGGGTCAAATGGGCCAATCCATGATGCCACAATTAAATAACAAAATTCAAAAATAAATAAAATACAAAAAATATATAAATAAAAAAATAGGAACGTTTTTAACATCATATATTTGACATATTAAACAATAACTAATATGATAAATAATATTTTAAAAACCAACCCGGAGGCTGACCCACTTTTGCCTTTAGGTCATAGGTCACTAGTTCAACTATCAAGATCAAACGAGTCAAACCACTATGCGTCAACACTTGTGTGTGTGTGTATGTAAAAATACATATTATATCAATAAATAGTATAATTATGTTTTACATATATTACATATAATATATGTATTATGTTACATTAATTTAGGCTTTTTAATTCAGATTTTAATTTTTTATTTATAAAAAATATTAAAATTTCAATTTGGAGACAAAAAGGGGTTTTCTTGAGAAAATATCAAGGCAAGGCGGCTAAGGAGGCCCTTAGGACATGATGAAGGGTGATTTGGCCCAACCTAGTAAAAGGGGGACACGTGGACGCGACCTGAATAAGAGATGACAGCTCAGCCTAACATGCCTAGTTCTCAACAGTTGAGTTCGGACACCCAACCACCTCGGCACAGGGTCACTTTGGGACAAGGTCACCTTGGGACAAGGTCACCTCGACCCCAAGGCACTTTGGCATTCAGTCTAGTTCGGAACTAAAAAGTATTAGCTCCGAGATACCGACCTGGACCACTACGTGATGGTCCCGGAAATCTCTCCAACAGACCTCGAACTTTGCTAGATCACGCCGCATAACGGCAAGCCTTATCTCCTCCCCGCCCGGTTCGGAAGGAATTGATAAGCTTTATCACTTGATAGCGTTATCTCCCAATTAAAGTGGAAACGAATCCCATCGTGACGGAAATCACAGAACCAATCCGCAAGACCCGTGAGGACTCAACTATATAAAGGCTCCAACCCTGAGGGCACAAGGTATGCATGATTTCTCTGCTCTCTAGCTCTCTAGCTCTCTACATTCTCAAAGTTCTTCAGCTCACATCAAATTACTAACTTAAGCATCGGAGCGACCTCGCTGGGTTAGCCACCCTAAGTTCTCTGATCTTGTCTTGCAAATTCACCTAACTCGCCATCCGACTGGAAGCCAAATCACCCTCCAACAGGGAGCAATCAGATTGTGCTACATCAATTCGTGTTGTCTGTGGGAAGATGATCAAAAAGCCTTCTTCACAATCAACAACTTTCCACTGAAATCAATGGCATCTTCTAGTCACGCCGGACAGAGCAGTGAGATGAACATCTCTGGGGGGCAACCTCAGCTTCCATCAGTGTGCATTGGTCAGTTTACCATACCGCTTATTGTGGTTGGGGTCCCAACACTGAACTGTCTGTGGTTCCCCCCGGAGTCAGGCAATCCCAATTCGACGACTTGGTACACTGCATGCAGGCCATCTAGATCCAAATGCAGTAGGTCTAGCAGTTCCAACAATACTAGTAGCATATGTTCTACCAGTACTACTAGCAGCAGTTCCTTCCACTGCCGCAAAGCCAGTAGCTAGTTCCGCCCTGACACCCAGCAACTCAGCAAAACCGACCTCGCGTAAAGAACATCACTTGATCTCCCCATCGAGGTGAGGAGACTTCCCAGGTCCCACTTCCTCTCGGGAGCCAAGTCTCACCACGTGGGAGGAGATGTTAGACAGTTTTGTATGCCCTTAGCTTCAATCAAAATGATGTACTTTATGAGTTTATTGTAAATGAATAAAAGTGCATATTTGATTCATGTTCCCTTGGTATGTTTCTGTGTAATACCCTTAAACTAGACACTTAATGAGACTCGTGTTAGTTTAGAATGTTCACAGCCAGTGGGTCGGTTTGGTGAGACCTATCATGACAAGGCTGACACTGTGGTGCCACCAAGTCGGTTGGGGTGGCTTGTCTCAGATACCAGGGTGAGACCCTAGGCACATACAGTGTAGGATTAATTGAATCTTTGAACTGGACCAGATTTCTAGTATTGCCCTGGACCTTGGAGATTGATGGGCAAAACTGGAAAGTTACACCCGATCCCTAGACTCGATTATGATACTGCACTGGGTGTCAGATTAGGCTGTCTTTGATGTATCATTCAGTGAGATCCTTAGCGGGGGTCAAAACCTGGGTATGTTGGGACAGTCTGAGAATTCATCTGAGTGGGTGATCATAGTGACAGGATCAGCCCCTTTGTCGGACAAAGGTAATGATCGAGGATGCACTCTCTCTAATGGAAGCCAAGACTACCGGCAACCGATTTCAATCCTTGAGATTTGTTTTGCAAAATATATTTTATAAGAGATGTAAAAGTATATATATATATATATATATATATATATATATAAGGTTTTGAAATGTTTGCAAGAAGTTTTTAATTCCCGGGATCCATATAAGTAGTGAGTGCAACACTGTTCCTTGTAGCCGAGGGAGAGGTCATCTCTTGTCGGGCAGTGTATGATCATTATGGGCTGAGAGGTTAAGTGTAAGACCATTGAGGATAATACCTGATGGGCTAATCTTGCATCTGCCCACAGTCCCTGGGTGTTACAAGGTGGCTTAACCCAGGGACCACTTAGGGTAAGTGTTGGGCCCATAGAGACCATGAGAAGGTTTTCAGAGGGTGCACTATTCTTAACAGTGTATTCGGCCAGGCCTTGTAACAAAGGCTAGGCCTAACCCATGTGGATGATGTGTAGATCAATGTTTGGGTCCCACACCATACAAGGAAGCCCAACTGGGCAGCAATTTGGAAGGCTAAATGAATACATAACATTAAATGGGCCTTAAGCCCATTTCGAACTGGGCTTATTTGATTAGTCACTTAAAGGAGCGAATTCTAAGATGGATCAGCTGATAGGATTGGGCCCAGACCCTATCCACTTAGAGAGTCCAAAATCTAAATAAGATTTAGATCTCGAAGCCTCCTAATTAGATTAGGAGATGGTTGATCTAATCTGCAGATAAGATAAGGATTATCCCTTATCACTTAAAGGGACTTCTAATCTAGATATGATTTGGGTTAGCAACTCCTAATGGGATTAGGAGTTGATCCCTTTAAGTCTATAAAAGGAAGAGGGGGTGGCAGCCTTTAGATATGCAACCAACAGATTCTTATCTTCAGAGCTGAGATTACAAGAAGAGAGAATTCTGCACCCTACAAATACTCTCTTGCCGTCTCCTTCCTGCAGCCGCTACCTCCAGCAGTTCAATCTCCAGCTTTTGGGAGAAATCAAGATTTGATCTTGATACCAATCTTTTGGAGAAAAGATTGGTTGGAGCTGTATTCACAAACCACCTAATTGATTCTTGCGAAGGGTCAAGTTCTTTTGGAAGAACACAACTGATTTTGCTCCACCCTACACTGCGCCATCTTCAGTGAGAGCAGTTTTTGGATCCTTCCTTAGGCGTGAACACCTCCATTGGGAGATACTATTTCTCTGGATCAGGTATAATCCCTCCCTACTCTTTTGGTTCAGATCTGGTTCAGTTTATGGTTCAAGAATGATCCTTGAAAATATGATTTTCTAAATAGGGAATTTGATTCCTAGTTGAAGAGAGAGAATTTTTTTTTGAAATTCGCCCCCTTATTCTGCAATCTTTGGGCATCCATGTGATGGATATCCTATCCCTTCAGTGGTATCAGAGCCATGGTTCAAATCTTGAGCCATTCTGTTTTAGATCTGAACCTGCGCAAATAGGCAGAATGCGTTCTACCTAGTTTGCGTAGATATGGGTTTTGGGAAATTTGTTCCCAAAATTGATGGGCAAATAATCTAAAATTAATTTTACATAAATCTGATTATTGTTTAGAATACTTTATGATTTTCTTGATTTATGGGCTGTTCGTACAAAAGGAGATTGAATTCTTGATTTATGCAGGGAGAACTGCTAGATTTGTAGTTTCTTAATTTATTTATTACATTTGGTCTGTAAATATTTTTTTTTTCTAGACTCAATGTATAGGCATTCGATCTTATGTAATTATTAATAGAAATAGGATTTCTATTTATTTTTATTTTTTGGATCGAAGATGGCGACGCAAAAAGGGAGATTTCGCAGAGAAGGAGATTTTGCAGATAGGACATTCACTATCTGCGATTTGCAGTTTATGAAACTGCAGATTATGATCTAACCTCTGTTTTGCAGGACGGATTGTGCGAACAACCCTGTTTAACTGATTCTTGATTTTCTTTTATCGGTTATTTAATTTCAGATTATTTTCTTGAATTAAAGATTTAATTAAAGATCAAACCCTAGACCCATTCGAACCAAGATTGGTTCAAACTATTTGGACCAAATCTTGGGTTTAATCAAGGCTGAATGTCAGCCCTAATTTTCCCACTAGTGGGCCTGAGGATTGATATTTAATTAAATAGTTAACTTGGCCCAACCTGTAAAGGCCCAGTTTTAAATAGTTAAAACTACTAAAGCCCACTTCAAAGGATCAAGCTATATGGGCCGAACTAGGTAACCCTAATTCAACCCATATACCTAGATAATATTAATAGTTAATATTATGGATTTAAAATGGGCTATCTTGCGAAGGGTCAAGTTCTTTTGGAAGAACACTACTGATTCTGCTTCACCTTGCACTGTGCCATCTTCAGTGGGAGCAGTTTTTGGATCCTTCCTTGGGCGTGAACACCTCCATTAGGATATACTGTTTCTCCATATTAGGTATAATCCCTCCCTACTCTTTTGGTTCAGATCTGGTTCAGTTTATGGTTCAAGAATGATCCTTGAAAATATGATTTTCTAAATAGGGAATTCGATTCCCAATTAAAGGGAGAGAAAAATTTTTTGAAATTTGCCCCCTTATTCTGCAATCTTTGGGCGTCCATGTGATGTATCCTATCCCTTCAGGAGAGGCAGATAGATCACCCCGCCTGCTTCACAAGGCGACATCGGAAATAGGTCCGCGGACACTCAGCCCAATAGAGCCATTCTTCCTCGGCGTTCACATCAAGAAGGTGGATCGCTCGCAGGTAACCGGTTCAGGGTTCTAGCCGCAAACTCAAGGCAAGGCCCTTCCATCCACGACATTCAGCCCCAAAACCCAAGGAACCAAGAGATACCTCGTGGCATAACAGTACCAGACCATACAGAGGTTAGTAGCACCGATGCAGAGCTGATGAAGAAGCAGCAATGAAGGTGTCACAAGGCACGCCGAACTTCAGTTCAGAACAGCCAGCTCGCGAGACCAAATCAACAGGAACAAATTAAAGGTAAAGAAGAGGCGAGCTTAGTAGCTACAAAGACCGCTCCTCTACTCTCCGGGTCGCCCCCTCTATCTATCGAGCTCTTGGCAACCCCGATGCCCAAGGGCTTCAAGATGCCTCCCCTCGATAAGTATGACAGGTCTTTTGATCCTAACGATAATGTGGACTCTTTCCAATCCCAAATGCACCTAACTAGGGCTAACGAGTCCTGCATGTGTGTAGCTTTCTCCACCACATTCAAAGGAGTAGCTCGCACAAGGTATCGAAACCTCACGCCAGGATCAATCAAGAGTTGGGTGCAGTTCGTGGAGTTATTCACCTCGCACTTTATCACCAGCAAGAAGTGCCCGAGGTCACAAGAAAGCCTGCTTAATGTAGTACAAAGAGAAGGGGGAGTCCATCAGAAACTACATCAAGCGCTTCAACGACACCTGCCTGTAGATCCCTGACCTTGACCCAGCGATAAGACTCACAGGAGCCAAAAAGGGCATAACTCATAGAGAATTCAAATGGAATGTGGTGGCCAACAAACCTAAGGACATCATAGAATTCCTTAAGCTAGCCGACCAATTCATTGAAACTGAAGAGGAGATGAACCCGAAGACCGACAATCCAACGGAGAAAAGAAAAAGAGATAGTGACAATACTAGTAACGACAGTCGCAAGAGAAGAAAGAGTAATTCCCCAAGTAGGGGAGGAAACAAGTCTAGGAGCCGATCTCCTTCACGATCTCACAAGTCAGGTCGGCGATCTAGAACTCCTTCTATTGAAAGGATGAGCTACACACCCCTCAATGCTAAGCGAGGAGAAATCCTGATGGCCATCAAAGACTCTTCCTTTGTCAAGTGGCCAAATAGGTTGAGGGGAGATCCTGCAACCAGAAATTGGAATGTCTACTGTCACTTCCATAGAGACCACAGGCACAATATGAAGAATTGTAGAAACCTCCGCGACGATATAGAGGAGCTCATCCGCCGTGGGTATTTGAAGAACTTCGTACAATGAGAAGGAAGAAGCCAGGCAGATCGCCAACCCAACCGGCAGGGGGACCAGAGAATTGATGCTCCCGAGTCCAACAGTAGATAGAGTGAGCAGCTGCCATGGCAGTTACCCGAGAAAAGGCCAATCCATGGAGTAATCAATATGATTACCAACGGGTCTATCATCGTGGGGTGCACTTCGGAAGCAAGACGAACTTCAGTCCAAGAAATAGAAAGAGAGGAGTAGAACCCGTCGAAACAACCTCGACTTGAAGACCCTATTTACTTCGCGGAGGATGATGCCCGTGGGATCCAATATCCTCACGATAACGCCCTGGTGATAAAACTGAGGATAAACGACTTCGAAGTCAAGCGCGTCCTAGTGGACTCGGGTACTTCGACCAACATATTGTTCAAAGACGCCTTCGACAAGCTGCAGCTCCAAGAAAGTGACCTAAAGCCGACAAATACTCCCCTGGTAGGCTTCAGCGGCGAGGAGGTCAGACCCCTAGGGCAAGTTTCAGTACCTGTGGAGGTCGGCACATGGCCAAACATAGCGAGGTTTGAGCACACATTTTTGGTGGTTGCAACTCCCTTTCCTTACAATGCCATAGTAGGTCAACCCATTACGCATGCCTTACTTGCAATAGTATTTACCTACTACTTGGCAATGAAGTTCCCTATGGACTACGGAGTAGGGGTTGTACGAGGTGACCAGCTTGAATCTCACAAATGCTACATAGCCGCCCTCAAGGAGAAAGCCAAACTAGGAGCCGACATCGAGCTCGAGCAGTGCACTAGTTATCAAGTAGTATAATAATATCGTTCCCATGGGGGTTTAACAAAATAAGTATTAGAATCACAGTCTTCCCTAATTATTTGGATAGTCGAAATTTAGATTTAAGGAAACAAGAACTAATAAAAATAGGAAAATTAAAACAAGGGTGATCACTAATCGAATATGCAAATGGTGAAATCACTAGGACTTTTGGTCCACCTAACCAATGCAATGAATATTGATGGTTCCAATTATCCAAGACTAATTGTTATTCCCATAAGCTGAGATTTTCTCAAATTTATTGAATATTCTCTCTCGAGATATACTAAACCACACTCATTAGGTAATCCTTCGATCTCTCGAGTAGAGCTCTCAAAATGGAAGTGCATTAAGTCCAAGAAAACCATTAAATTCAGATGAATCATGTATATATATCTCTATATACCATTCAATTCACACTATGAATTATTCTGTCAATTATGTGAATTCCTCTCTCAATTCATTCACATAACCCAAATCAATTAAGAGGTGGCCAAGCTCTTAATTACATTAAGCACAATAATTCATAGACTATATGGAAATAACAATCTTGGATAAATCAAGAAAATAAAAATATATTCATTAACATGGTTAGGCTTTCCATAGCTCTAGCAAGAAACAAATTAGTTCATGATGGAAGAATTAAAACAAACAAAGGGGAAGAAAGAACTCTTGAATTCGCCCATGGTGCTGAGATCTCCTCTTCTTAAAGTTTCTTGAATTCTTGAACCTTTCTTGAACCTTTCTTGACTGATTGCTCATTGCTTCTTGATTCAGATCAGAAGTTGAATGATTGAATGATTCAGTGATCAAGTGATACCTCCAACTGGTCCACCCCCTCCTTATAGATTAAAGGGGAGAGGGTGGTCTCTTCCTTTCTCTTGAAGTTGATCTTTACAAGAAATAGAAAGTCATATCTTAATTCTAACCCTATCTCTTTATCTCTTGAACTAAATCCCTTTTTCACTCTAAGATTACATCAAGAATTTAGATCTAGAAGGATTCTTCTTAGTTTCTTGTTCTTAGATTCGTAATAGACCTCCTCTGCGAATTGGGCTTCAGCCAGGCTTTTTTGCGAGTTGGGCTTCAGTTGCGGATTGGGCCTTCTTGCAAAATTGCCCCGACTTCGAGCTTGATACAGGCCGAATCTGCAAAAGCCCAAAACATAAAAATTGTGGATTTTTCTCTTATCTTTCTAGTGGATCTTGAATCAGCACATTCGGATTTCGGAGATGTGAGTTAGGCCCAAATCACTGAACGATGTCGAAATTGTGAAAAATCATCCAATTTGTCTTTCTTTTTTCTTGATGCCTTCTTTCATACCCTGGACCAAAATACAAGAGATATGAGTCCAATTAGATGCTAATTTAGTATAAAAGACATAATAATTGGGGATAAAAATATGATAAATTCTACTCTCATCAAATCCCCCACACTTAAACTCTTGTCCATCCTCGGGCAAGACAAAACTCAAAACAAAATTAAAACAAGAACAAACTAACTAAAAGATTTGTTTTGAATTTCTCTCAACAGGGTATTTGTCCTCCCGCATGCCTTGATCCAGTATTAATGGTCCTCCCATTCATCCACTTCTTTTCCTTTTTAACTTGTCAAGGAATAATCTTAAATCATTAATCCTCATGTCCCCAAGTGAGATCGACAATCAAGGGAAGCAAGCATCTCTTCGCATGAATAATTTAGGGCTAGAGTAAGCCCTCTTCGTTTTCATAATCACATGTGGCAAGATTCAAAAAATACCCTCTCATGATTCTTCAGAATGACACAAGGAATGTTATTACCATAAGCTTGCTCATGTATCATATCTCCACCACTTATCATGAGCGCAATGCATCAAAAGGTGAATTAGGGTTTGGAATCTAGGGATGAGTGCATTTTATGCTCCATCTCACCCTTTTATTCTTTTAGTGTGAATGCATTTTATGCTCCATCTCACACTTGCTCTTTTGTTCTCTCGGTGTGAGTCTATCCTACCTAAGCACATGATTCAAGGTGGTTTGCAATCATTTAAAAACAAGTCTCTAAGGAGCAGAAATTTCAGAAGGAAAGGTTAAAAAGTGATGATCAAAGCATACTAGAGTTTGAAAAAAAATTTATCAACCCCTTAATCCTCCCCCACACTTAAGATCTACATTGTCCTCAATATATGGAATCTGCATAACAAGAACAAGGAGAGAGATTTAAGAGGACTTCTCTGCTATCTATGATTAAGGTCTTAAGAAAGGAAAAAAAAAACACAATCATAAGTAACAAAAGAAAAAATAATTTTTATTTTTTATTTTTTATTTTTTTATTTATTTTTGTTGTTAGCACGACCTAAACATAACCTAAAAGAAAAAAGAAAAAGAAAAACAAACTTCCTTATCATGAATCGGATCCTCTAGCTCTCTTGGTTGTAGCTTTCGGTGTGTTCCCCTTTCATCCATCATGGGTGGGTCCAGATTTGGAATAGGGGCCTACAAAACAGATGGTAACGGTTTCTCATTAGGAATATAATGAGCATTACCTTGTCTTGGCTTGAACCCTTCTTGGTCGTCCTTTAAATAGTTCATCGCCTTCTTTACCTCTTCCTCCATGACCTACATGTTTGTACATGAAATAATGTAGTTTTCAAAGGGGTCATCTAATTTAGATGTGTTAATTTCAACTGCACCAACATCAATGCTATTGATTGCATAAATTTTATGTTCAATTGTGTTGGGATGTTCCATGGTTTTAAATACATTGAACACCACTTCTTCACCATTGATTCTAAGGGTAAGTAGGCATTTTCACACATCAATTAAAGCATCACTAGTAGCAAGAAATGATCTCCCTAAAATTAATGGCATCGATCTATCCTCCTCCATATCCAACACAATGAAATCAACAGGGATGATGAAATTCCCTACTTTAACTAAGACATCTTCCACTATTCCCCTAAGGTATTTAATGCTTCGATCGGCCAACTATAGGGTAATAGTGGTAGATGTTAATTCATGCAATCCCAACCTTTTAAAAATAGAGTAGGGCATTAAATTTATACTAGCACCAAGATCACATAAAGCTTTTTCAAATTCAGTTCTCCCTATGGTGCAAGGTATAGAAAAACTCCCTGGATCCTGAAGCTTTGGGGGCAATTTATTTTGGAGGATGGCTGAGCATTCTTTGTTCAAATTTACCATCTCACATTCTTGCCATTTCCTTTTATTTGACATCACCTCCATCAAAAATTTGGCATATTTCGGCATCTGTGACAATACATCAAGAAGGGGGAGATTAATGTGTATATTTTGAAAACTTCTAAAAATTTCTCAAATTGTCTATCTAAGTTAGATTTCAAAATTCTTCCAGGGTAGGGGATAGGGAGTTTAATTTCATGTAAATTCAGTTTAGGTGTACTTCCCTCATCTTCCTTTTGCAGATTGGCCACATCAGCTTTCTTGTCTTCTTTTTGGATTTTGCCAACTACCTTCCCGCTTCTTACGGCTATGGCGTTCACATGCTTTTTGGGATTATTTTCTGTGTTGCTAGGCAGCCTTCCTTCTTTTCTCTCTGATAACATGCTCACCACCTACCCCATTTGAACTTCTAAGTTCTTAATCGATGCTTCATGGCTTTGGAATCTTGCTTCAATAGCATTGATGAACTTAGAAATCATCACATCCAAATTACTTTTTTTTTTTCTTGTGGGGGCAGCTATGGTTAGAATCCCATGGGTGCCTTTTGCTGATTGTTGCTCCATGAAAAGTTTGGATGACTCCTCCACCCTGGGTTGTATGTATTTGAATATGGGTTGTAGTTTGACTTGCCAGCATGAGAGATAAAATTAGCATTCTCATGGGAAATAAAATGACTGTTTAATTGAAAATCAGAATTAATATGTCCTATTTGACCACATAAATCGCATGAGATGCTAGATGGTGTATTCATGGCTGCGATACTAAAATTATCCAGTCTTTTATTTAAATTGGCTATTTGTACAGATAAGGATGCAAAGGAATCAATGTGGTGTACTCCCCTCTGATTGGTTCGATCATTGCTCCACTGGCAACTGTTTGATACCATCTCCTCCACTAAGTTATATGCTTCCTCTGGAGTTTTTCTCATGATTGTACCACCTGCGGCTGCATCAATAATGGACCGATTAGAGGGGCTAATGCCATTATAAAAGGTTTGTATTTGTCGCCAAATTGGTATCCCATGGTGAGGACACCTCCCAAGCATCTCTTTAAATCTTTCCCATGCTTTATACAGGGACTCCCTCTCAAATTGAGCAAAAGTAGTAATATCATTAATTAATTTTGCTGTTTTGGACAGTGGGAAATATTTAGCCAAAAAATTCTGGGTTAAATCATTCCAAGTGGTGATGCTTCCTACAAGGAGTGAGTTGAGCCAATCTTTAGCTCTATCACACAATGAAAAAGGAAATAATCTTAGCCTAATCGCATCATCACTAACTCCATTGTGTTTAAATGTATCACATATTTCAAGGAAATTAACAATGTGTGCATTAGGGTCATCACTTGGTAACCCACTAAACTGAATGCTTGTTTGGATCATTTGAATTATTGCAAGCTTTATTTCAAAATTATTGGCATGGATGGTAGGCTTGCAAATGTTGGATGTTGTCCCATCAATATTTGGACAAGCATAGTCCAAGAGGGTGTGATTTCCTTCTGCCATCTCTCCTTCTATCTCTATGGCTGGTTCGCAAATAACAACCTCTTCTCTTGATTTTTCTTTGTTGGCCCTTTGCAACAAGCGAAGGGTCCTTTCAATCTCAAGATCGAATTCTGCTAAACCTTCCTGTCTAGTGCGTGTCATGCACTAGTAAATCTGAACCAATAGAATTCGAACAAATAAATAAAAATAATAACAAAAATAAAAACAAATAAAAAGAAAATAATAACAGAAATAAAATGTCCAAATTAATCAAGGTTAACAAATTCTAATATTATTTAGGATTAAATCCCCGGCAACATTGCCAAAAACTTGATAGCTATAAAAATATAACTCTAGCAAGTGCACTAGTTATCAAGTAGTATAATAATATTGTTCCCATAGGGATTTAACAAAATAAGTATTAGAATCACAGTCTTCGCTAATTATTTGGACAGTCGAAATTTAGATTTAAGGGAACAAGAACTAATAAAAATTGGAAAATAAAAACAAGGGTGATCACTAATCAAATATGCAAATGGTGAAATCGCTAGGACTTTTGGTCCACCTAACCAATGCAATGAATATTGATGGGTCCAATTATCCAAGACTAATTGTTATTCCCATAAGCTGAGATTTTCTCAAATTTATTTAATATTCTCTCTCAAGATATACTAAACCTACGCCCATCAGGTAACCCTTCGATCTCTTGAGTAGAGCTCTCAAAATGAAAGTGCATTAAGTCCAAGAAAATCATTAAATTCAGATGAATCATGTATATACATCTCTATATACCATTCAATTCACACTATGAATTATTCTATCAATTATGTGAATTCCTCTCTTAATTCATTCACATAACCCAAATCAATTAAGAGGTGGCCAAGCTCTTAATTGCATTAAACACAATAATTCATAGACTATATGGAAATCACAATCTTGGATAAATCAAGAAAATAAAAATATATTCATTAACATGGTTAGGCTTTCCATAGCCTTAGCAAGAAACAAATCAATTCATGATGGAAGAATTAAAACAAACAAAGGGGAAGAAAGAACTCTTGAATTCGCCCATGGTGCTGAGATCTCCAATTCTTGAAGTTTCTTGAATTCTTGAACCTTTCTTGAACCCTTCTTGACTGATTGTTCCTTGCTTCTTGATTTAGATCAGAAGTTGAATGATTGAATGATTCAGTGATCAAGTGATACCTCCAACTGGTCTGCCCCCTCCTTCTTATAGATTAAAGGGGAGAGGGTGGTCTCCTCCTTTCTCTTGAAGTTGATCTTTACAAGAAATGGAAAGTCATATCCTAATTCTAACCCTATCTCTTAATCTCTTGAACTCAACCCCTTTTTCACTCTAAGATTACATCAAGAATTTAGATCTAGAAGGATTCTTCTTAGTTTCTTGTTCTTGGATTCGTAATAGACCTCCTCTGCGAATTGGGCTTCAGCCAGGCTTTTTTGCAGTTGGGCTTCAGTTGCGGATTGGGCCTTCCTATGAAATTGTCCCGAATTCAAGCATGGATTTGACTTCGATGCAGGCCGAATCTGAAAAGGCCCAAAATATGAAAGTTGTCAAATTTTCTCTTATCTTTCCAGTGGATCTTGAATCAGCCCATTTGAATTTCGGAGACACGAGTTAGGCCCAAATCACTAAACGATGTCGAAACTATGAAAAATCATCCGATTTGTCTTTCTTTGCTCTTGATGCCTTTTTCATACCCTGGACCAAAATACAAGAGATATGAGTCCAATTAGATGCTAATTTAGTATAAAAGACAGAATAATTGGGGATAAAAGTATGATAAATTCTACTCTCGTCAGACCCCGAGATCCGAGAACGCTGAGGCCGATGCCTTGTCCCGGTTAGCTAGAACAAGTAGCAATACCATGCGAACCGTGTATATAGAGGACTTACCTCGGCCTAGCACTCTCAGGGGGGGGGCAGGAGAGGTCGCTCCTATAGCACAAGCAGAGCCGAGCTAAATTGACCCACTCATGAGTTATCTGCTTCATGGGACCGTCCCTACAGAACGCAATGCGGCCCGAAGGGTAAAGCGCCAGTCAGCTAAGTACGTCATTATAGACAGACAACTGTATAGGATATCTTTCATGCTCCCCTACTTGCGCTGCTTGCTACCCTCAGAGGCCGAGCTCGTTCTCCGCGATACCCATGAAGGCTTGTGCGGCGGACACTTGGGAGCAGGGCTCTCATGTACAAGACATTACGACAAGGTTACTACTGGCCCACAATGAAGGCAGACGCACTCGAGCTCATCAGGAAGTGCGACAAGTGTCAAAGGCATGCCAGCATCCACCACCGACCCGCTGCCGACCTCAAATACCTCACCCGCCCATGGCCCTTCACATAGTGGGGAATCAACATGCTTGGCTCATTCCTGCCAGCGATAGGACAGAGGAGGTTCCTGGTCGTAGCAGTAGACTATTGTACGAAGTGGGTGGAAGCAGAATTCCTAACAACGATCATAGCCCGCAACATATAAAGCTTCTTCTAGAGGAACATAGTGTGTCGCTTCGGGCTACCATGGGTACTCATCTCTGACAACGGGAAGCAATTCAAGGATGTCAAGTTTAGAATTGGTGTGTCGAGATGGGAATTTAGCAAAATTTCACCTCGGTGGCACACCCCCAGGCGAACGGGCAAGCGGAAGTCACCAACAAAGCCATACTCCATGGACTGAAAGCTCGCTTAGCTCGAGCTAAAGGATTGTGGGTAGACGAATTTCCCAGTGTACTCTAGGCCTACCGGACCACCATCAAGACTACCACGGGTGAGACTCCTTTAACCTCACTTACGGTACGGAAGCAGTGATCCCAGTAGAAATCAAGGTTCCTACACTATGCTTGGAGGCCTACGACGAGGAGACAAATGATGACGAACTTCGTACCAACCTAGACCTGGTGTAAGAAGTACGGGACCTGGCATACATCCGGACTACAACCTACCAATAGAGAGTAGCTCAGTACTATAATGCCTGGGTCAAAAAGTGACACTTCTGTGTCGGCGACCTGGTTCTTTGGAAGGTTATGGTACCTGAGCCCGGTGTTGGTAAGTTCGGAACAAACTAGGAAGGTCCGTACCGAGTAAGATGGATATTCAGGGAAGGTATGTACGAGCTCGAGACCTTGGAAGGGAAGCAAGTACCTTGAGCATGGAACGTCAACAACCTGAGAAGATATTACTTGTGATCGTCGAACTGGAGAGAGGACTGCGATCACTCTGAGGGGCCCAAAAGCCATGATGCTGAGATGACATAAGACCTTGGCACTACGATAAGTCCTAGTCGCCTCTTCAGCATGGGCGGATAAGTCCTAGTCGCCTCTTCGGCATGGGCGGATAAGTCCTATTCGCCTCTTCGGCATAGGCAGACAAGTCCTAGTCGCCTCTTCGACATAGGTAGACAAGTCCTAGTCGCCTCTTCGGCATAGGAAAATCAGCCCTCATGCCTAAGGCATAGACAGTTCGGGTATAAAACCTACAACGTCTAGCACCTCGGCATATAATAACAGGTCAATCCCATTTTGAAGTCAGGCCCGATGGCTCGGCTATAAGGGACAACCGACACCTAAGTGAGTAGCCTGTGCATAGACAGGTCGGGTATATACCCTACAATGTCCGCCCACCTCGGCATACAATATGCAAAGTTACCCCTACTCCTAGTCTAGCTCGTTAGTTGTTATGGTTCCGAGCTTAGGATCGCATCATGGGTCGCTCCACCGCAGGAACCTCAGATCTTTCCTTGCTCTTGGCCTTGCGTACAAGCCCTATTTTGACTATCTCATGGGTGATTTGTCCAAGAGATCACCGAACTCTCCTTTACTCTCTTTCTTGATTGAATATTCAATATCCACATTCAATAATGGCGTCTCCTTAAACAGGAGATTAAAAGAGGAGGGTTCCTTGCTGGATTCGGCTAGGTTAGTCCTAAATGGACTCAAACTCCTACTTCTAATTAGACTACTTACTTTTAATGGTACTACAATTCCTTCTAAGAATAGGGGATAAGATAAGGGAGAATGGGATAAGGGATAAGGCGCATTCTCTTGACGTGTCCAGATAAGCGTGCACGCGGTGCCGCACGCAGTGCCGTTTCCACGCAGTGTGTGCGTGCGGTGGCACTGTTGCATAGTACATGCACGCGGCTCATGGTGCCGCTGCCGTGCGGTGCCGGTCATGTGCGCACTGCTGCCTTAACTGCTGCCGTGTGGTGCAGGTGCTCATAACATCACTCCCCTCCTGGACTACGAGCTTGTCCTCAAGCTTGAGGTCTAGATAGGCATTGTGGAGATCAGTCCAGGGGATCCAGGTCACCTCTACTAGAGGTAGTCCCTCCCATTCTACTAAAACCTCGAAGGTGCCTTGATGGATGTGGGACCGGATGAGGGCGTGAGGCTGGAGGATAGGTCTACCATCCTGCAAGGGGGTAGGGGAGGCACATGGTTGGGAGGAGTGCCAACATAAAGCTTTAAGAGGGACACATGGAAGATGTCACGGATCCTACTGTGCTCCAGGAGCTCGAGTTGATAAGCTACCTTTCCTATCTTCCTTAGAATCTTGAAGGGCCCGTAGAATTTGGGGGCCAGCTTAGGGGGCCCCTGGCGCCTGAGAGACAGCTGCCTATATGGTCGAAGTTACAGCCAAATGTACTGCCCCGGTTAGAAGGTGACTTCGTAGTGCCGCTGATTGTAGGCGTGTTTCATACATGCCTGTGCCTGCTGTAAGCGCAAGGAGACTTCAGCCAGGAGGGCATCGCGAGCTTGGAGGCTGCGGTCCACTTCTTCCAATCGCGTTGAGCCTGACTCATAGGACAGAAGGCGTGGAGGATCTTGATCATACACAACTCTGAAGGGAGTCATTCCAAGGGAGGAGTGATAGGATGTATTGTAGCAGTATTTAGCCCATGGGAGGTACTCCACCCAGCACCGTGGCTGGTCACCCACGAAGCAACGAAGGTACATATCAATTGTCCGGTTCACCACCTCTGTTTGGCCATCTGACTATGGATGGTAGGCTGAGGAGAAGGTGAGGGTTGTGCCTTGTAATCTAAAGTGCTCCTTCCAGAATGTGCTTGTGAAGATCGGGTCCCGGTCACTGACGATGGACTTGGGGATTCCATGTAGGCGAAAAATGTGGGTGAAGAAGGTATGGGCGACCGAGATTGCAGTATAAGGATGGGATAAAGGGAGGAAGTGATCATATTTGGAGAACCGGTCCACTACCACGAACAGGACTGACTTCCCCCTGACTTTGGGCAGCCCTTCGATAAAATCCATGACAATATCGGCCCAAATCTGCATTGGGAGGGAGAGGGGTTGGAGCAGGCCTGCAAGGTGCAAATTTTCCCATTTTTGTTGTTGGCAAACTGCGCAGTTCTGGATAAAGTCCCGCACCGAGGCCCTCATAGCTTGCCAATGGAAGTCAGCGTGAATATGATGCAGCATTTTTTGAATGCCCTCGTGTGTCGAGTGGTGTATGCTGGTGATGATGGAGGGGATTAGGGAGCAATCGGCGGGTAGGTAGATCTTCTTTTTGTAGAATACCAGCCCATCGTGGAGAGACTAGTTCAGGTTAGTAGACCCAAACTGTATTTGTTGGACCAGGTTATTCCATTCTGATGATTGTGGCAGTGTGTTCCGAATGTCTTCTAGCAGGGTGGCTCGTGGTTGGGAGATCGCATGGAGGAGCATACTATCTTCTTCTTGTTGGGATAGGGCATCTGCTACATGGTTCAGGGATCCTGCCTTGTAGTCCACCCGGAAATCAAAACCCAGAAGCTTGCTGATCCAATGTTGCTGTGGGGAGGTGGCCAGTCGTTGTTCCAGTAAGTATTTGAGGCTGTCATGGTCTGTTTTGACGATGAAGGATCTGCCCCACAAGTATGGCCTCCAGTGTTGTACTGCCTTGGCTAGGCCAATGAGCTCGCATTCATAAGCAGGTAATTTGAGATGGCGGTCAGCTAGCTTGCGGCTGAAGAAGGCTATCGGGTGCCCTTGCTGCTGAAGGATGGCTCCTATGCCTGTGCTGGAAGCATCACACTCGATTGTGAACTCAAGATCAAAGTTCGGTAGCTGGAGGACTGGTGTGGAAGAGAGGGCTTCCCTTAGGCTTAAGAATGCTGCATCGGTTGTGCTATCCCAGTGGAAGGCATTTTTCTTGAGTAGGTTGGTAAGCGGGGCTGGTAACAAGCCGTAATTTTGTATGAACTTTCGGTAGTACTCTGTTAGCCCTAGGAACCCACGGAGGGCCTTGGCGGACTGTGGCCGGGGCCAGTCCTTGATGGCCTAAATTTTGGAGTTGTCCACAGTTACACCTTGCCTGCTGATTACATGTCCAAGGTAAAGGACTTGGTGTTCCCTGAAGGAACACTTGGATCTTTTAAGGAAGAGTCGGTGCTGCTTTAGGAGCTCGAGAACGACCCGTAGGTGCTGAATGTGTTCCACCCACATCTTGCTATAGACCAAGATGTCGTCAAAGAAGACCAGTACATATTTACGGAGGTGGGAGTGGAAGACTTCATTCATCAGGGCCTAGAATGTGGAAGGGGCATTGCAGAGGCCAAATGGCATAACTAGGAACTCGAAATGGCCATGATGCGTTCTAAAGGCTGTCTTTTCTACATCTGTGGAAGACATCCTGACCTGGAAATAGCCTGACCTGAGGTTTAATTTGGAGAAGAATTCTGCGCCATGGAGTTCGTCCAATAATTTGTCTACGATGGGGATTGGGAATTTATCTTTGACGGTTCGGCTATTGAATTCTCTATAGTCCACACAAAACCTCCAAGTCCCATCCTGTTTGGGTACCAACAGAACTGGGGAGTAAAAAGGGGAGTGGTTGGGCCGAATGATCCCCTATTGTAGCATATCTACGCATTGCTTCTCTAACTCATCTTTCTATCGGTGGGGGTAGCGATAGGGCCGAACCACGACCAGGTCTGACCCTACAATTAGAGGGATTCGGTGGTTGCAGGCTCTAGGAGGTGGGAGGCCCTTGGGTTCTTGGAAAACGGATGAGTAATCGGTGAGAAGTCTCTCCACATTAGTTGTGCACGAATTGTCCCCCTGGAGTGCATGTAGTTGTGTCTTGGTCCTTGTCCGGGTTCCCTGCCAAGTAACTGGTTTGCCATATAAGTGGAAGGTCATGGTCAGGGCAGCGAAGTCCCACAGAATTGGGCCTAGCGTGATCAGCCATTTGATGCCTAGAACGATGTCAAATTTGTCCAAGGATAGTACAAATAAATCTGCTCGGAAGGACTCTTTTTCAACCTGAATTCTGGTGTTCTTGTAGATACCAGGGCTCTAGACTCTTTCCCCGTTCGCCACGACTACCTGTAGTTGTGGCCTGACTTCCATGGGCAACTTTAACTTGCAGGCCGCCTGATTGCTGATGAAATTGTGGGTGTTTCTGGAGTCTACCAGAATGCGCACAGGTTTCCCCGTCACTAGCGCCCTTAGTTGCATTGTCTGGGAGGTTCTGATCCCTATGATTGCATGAAGTGAGATCTCGGGTTCAGTTGGTGATGGCTCTTCCTCATCCTCTTCAGTCTCGTCTACTAGAAGGCAGAATAGTTTCTTGCATCTATGCCCTACGGAGTATAGATCATCGCAATTGAAGCACTGCCCCTTCGTGCGCTGTTCTGCCATCTCGGCTTGGGACAAACGCCGGATGGGGGGGTGACACCCTACTGCTCCCTATCTATGATACTGATCTGGAGGGGTTACTAGTGTGGGTCCTCTGCTCCTTGTTGGGTGCAGGGGTAGACACTCCCGCTGGCCTTGATGGTGCCCAAGTCGTGGCTAGCCGTCCAATGCTAAAGGGTCCGTGAGTAAGCTACATCTTCCGTTCAAAGGGACGGGCGAGGTTCATTGCCGTAACCAGATTTGGGGGGTGCTACATCTCTACGTTTACCCTTAAGGGTTCTAGCCCTAGTGTGAACATGTCCACTTGCTGATCTGGTCTAACCGTGGCCGCTCTGGCAAGCAAGGTTTGGAACTGGCGTTGATATTCTGCCATGGTTCCCATTTGCTTGAGATTGATTTGCGCACCCAGCGGGTTGCTCGTCATCGGGGGTCCAAACTTGAGAAGGCAATAGGACCTGAACTGCTCCCAACTGAGCTCGGGTTCTTCTTGCTCCACGCGATAGAAACAGAGCTGTGCCTCTTCCGTAAGGTGGAAGGCTGCCAGGCTGACCTTGTCTCTGTCATCCGTGCGCTGGTTGTGGAAGAACTGCTTGCAGCGGTACAACCAACCTAATGGGTCTCCAGTGCCGTCGTAAGATGGAAATTCAAGCCGGCTGTACTTGGGGTCAACTGCAGTCGTCGGTGTGGTGGCTTGATGTTCATTGGCTGATTCTATCCCGTCCATGCGGCGACTGCTGGTAGAGGCTAGTCCCTCCGAGTTCTTTTCTTTGTTGGAGAGGAACGCTTCTAACAGGTGACACAGCTCCCGAACGTCATCTTTGACCTCTCAGACCTCCATACTGGTCTCTACGAGCCTATGCTCCAATTCATGGACTCTAAAAGACAGCGGCTCCTGTTCCCCCATGACGGTAGGCTCTAATACCAAGATGTTATGGGCTCGAGCGTAGGATCGTGTCACGGGCCGCTCCACCGCAGGAACCTCAGATCTTTCCTTGCCCTTGGCCTTGCATACAAGCCCTATTTTGACTATCACATGGGTGATTTGTCCAAGAGATCACCGAACTCTCCTTTACTCTCTTTCTTGACTGAATATTCAATATCCTCATTCAATAATGCCATATCCTTAAATAGGAGGTTACAAGAGGAGGGTTCCTTGTTGGATTCGGCTAGGTTAGTCCTAAACGGACTCAAACTCCTTCTAATTAGACTACTAACTTTTAATGGTACTACAATTCCTTCTAAGAATAGGGGATAAGATAAGGGAGAATGGGATAAGGGATAAGGCGCATTCTCTTGACGCGTCCAGATAAGGGTGGGCCCACCCTATGAGCTATCATGTGGGCCCCGCTCTGCTGCTGCTACCGGTGTGCGTGCGCACGCATCATGGTGCCGCTGCCGTGCAATGCGTGCGCACGATGCTACACGCAGTGCCACTGCCACGCAGTGTGTGCGTGCGGTGCCACTACTGCGCAGTGCATGCGCGTGACTCATGGTGCCGGTCGTGTGTGCAGTGCTGCCTCAACTGCTGCCGTGTGGTGCGGGTGCTCATAACATTAGCTCGACAGTTCGGGATAACCTACACTTGGAAAAATTTTATTTCAGTTATCCCTATTTGCAGTCCAGCTCGTTAGCTTGACAGTTCGGAGTAACCTACACATTTCTACTCCTACTTGGTTTAGTTCGCCAGTTTGGGAGTTATTTACACTTAGAAAATTTTGTCACAAAGATAGTCAAAATGTTTGCATTTCATTGATATAAAATTTTGAGTACAAAAGGAAGAAAAAGGAGAAATTGCCACTATAAACTGGGCTCGAAGGCCCATGGTGTACATCACAAGGGTCCAAGGAAAGAGGCAACAATCATGACAGGTCCACCTCGGGAATCTCATCCGCATCGTCTCGACCTGACAGGTCCACCTCGGGAATCTCATCGTTGCTTTCCTCTTCGGAGGAACTGGGTTCTTCGTTGGCCGCCTTCGCCACCTCGGGAGTAAGGTTAGACATAGAAACAACTCCGAGGTCCAAGTCGGGAAAGTTCTACCACATCAGATACTTACATAGCTTGAAGCCGGATCGGTAAGAGCTCGATCTGTACTCGACTTGGAGGTTGTGGAACTCCGAAGACTCCTTGAAGCTTTCAATTGCGCGCTCCCTCTCTTCAGCTCACACCTCTTGAATGGCGGTCTCGAAGATCTCGGTGCGCTCTCGGATCATCACTTCAAGGTTCTTGTTCTCGTGCTGAAGCTTCCCCTTCTCCTTAGTCAGTGCTAGGATCAGCTCCTGTTGACTCCGAGCTCCCTTCTTAGCCCAAAGAAACTCACACCGAGATATGTCCAGCTTGCGGTAAAGTTTTCGTGCCTTCTCCTCGGCTTCCCGAGCTTGCTTCGGGCAGACCTCGGACTAATAGACCAACAAGTGAATGGCGGAGTTCACCTAGTAAAAGGAAGCAGAGGTAAGTTCACTTAAAAAGCAGGCAAGGAAATGAAATATGAAGTTAGAGTACTCACCACCATACAATAGCTGGTAGCCCGGCCTCCGAGCTGGCTTGTAGGCATGTCAACCCACTCCGTGACCTCGGTAGGAAATATGGTGTCCTTACTCTTGAGGAGTCCGAGCCGAGGGGTCATTATGCTCTCCCTCGGGAGCTGAGGCTCGGCCGCAGAACTGCTTTCCGGTTCGCGAGGCAGAGCGCCTTCATCATGGTCTTCATCTAGGTCCACAAAAGCTCGATAGAGATCGGCTCTGGCATAGAGACCTCGGATGGGACGAGGGCAAAGGGACCAACCTCCCGGCGAGCCTTCTTCGAGGCATTCCTCTTCTTCCCTCTTTGGAATCTCTTCAGAAGGTTCTCTGCATCGACCTCCAGCATGGATAATACAAGAGAAAAAAGAAAAGGTTAGTCACGAACTAAAGAAAATTCAAAGTAAATAAGTAATGAGGTGGAGGCCTACCAGCAGGGCTCAGCTCAGCTCGCACAAGCTTCTCCTCGGCCAAGAAATCTCTCATCTCCAAGCTGAGGTTCCTCCAGGAGTTAACGACTGCCCTAGTCTCCGCATCTAAATTTACCCTAGGGTCTTTGATAGCCACCCTCCAGTGAGTCGGGAAGGGCCACCCCTCATGTTTTTGAACAAAAAAGTATCTTCTCTTCTAGGCTGGTACTTTGTTCGGGCTGCCAATAGCCACCCTCTAGTGAGTCGGGAAGGGCCACCCCTCATGTTTTTGAACAAAAAAGTATATTCTCTTCCAGGTCGGTACTTTATTCGGGCTGCCAAACAGGATTTTGAACCCAGGCCGAGGATAGATGTAATAACTTTGTCGGATGTCCCCGCGCAAACAAGTGCAATTCTTTTTGATTGAGCAGATCGAATTAAAAACAACATATAAAGGTAGAGGTTGGTTGTACTTGTAGAATAGGGAGATGGTACCTACTATAGTTCGGATGGAGTTCAGGTGTAGTTGATTGATGGTGATGTCAAAAAACTTGATTACTTTTATAATAAAATTGGTGGAACGGGAAGCACAGCCCGACTACGAGCTGCTCTTCAAAAACCATAGCTCATGGTGACCATGAACCCAAGGGTACTAACCTAAAGGAATACTAAAAGCTAGGTTATCAGGAAGACGATAACGAGCTACCAAGGACAGTAGCCTATCCGAGGTCATAATAGAAGGCCCAAAGTCATTCGGAACCCGACCCCGAGAAGAATATGGGACCTCTTCTCTAGAGGTCAGTCCCTCCTCCCGAGCCACAGGTTCCTCAGGCCGAGATGGCCCAACTTCGGGTAAAGAGGTTTCTTCTAGAGGGCGAAGGGGGAAACTACCTAGCGAGGAATTGATCTCGCCAACGGGAGCTGAGGACTGCACCTCAGCACCCTCGGGCTCACTAGAATTGCCAAGGAGCCTACCTAGCTAGCACTAGACATGTTGAAAAAGGAACAAGAAAGGAAAACAAACTAAGAAAGGAAAAACTCACCAAAAGGAAAACGACATCGGAATACAAGGAGGCAGTAGCGAGCTGAAGGACTCCGACGCGACTTCGGGAGAGCTCAATCGTAGGATTTTTGACGAAGAAGAGGGGTCTCTCTGCCCCCTATTTATAGTTCACCGCGAGGCGAACAACGACTGAGACCTACTCGATCCAACGACACTCGTGAAAACCGATTGCATGACACTCGAGGACGAAATCGGTTGAGCGCATTTTTGATGTTTGTAGAGTCCATAAACAGTGTGACGTCCACGCGTACACTCGGCGCTACCTGGGTTATTACTGGTTCAGCCAGAAGTCCAAACAAGTCAAACCAAATGATTCACCTAGAAAACCGCCTAGACCTCGTGCCAAATCCGCCTAGACTCGTCATGAACTCCCCGCACCGGATTGAAACCCCTGGCTTGGGGAGTGGGGCACAATTGATGAAGGGTGATTTGGCCTGCCCTAGTAAAAAGGGGACACGTGGAGGCGACCTGACTAAGTGATGACAGCTCAGCCTAACATGCCTAGTTTGCAACAGTTGAGTTTGGACACCCAACCACCTCGGGGATACCACCTCGGGGATACCAACTTGGACCACTACGTGACGATCCCGGAAATCTCTCCAACAGACCCCGAACCTTGTGGGATCACGCCGCATAATGGCAAACCTTATCTCCTCCCCGCCTGATTCGGGAGGAATTGGTAAGCTTTATCAGTTGATAGCGTTATCTCCCAATTAAAGCGGAAACATATCCCATCGTGACGGAGATCACAGAACCGATCCGCAAGACCCGCGAGGACTCAACTGTATAAAGGCTCCAACCCCAAGGGCACAAGGTACGCGTGATTTCTCTACTCTCTACTCTCTAGCTCTCTACATTCTCAAAGCTCTTCAGCTCGCATCAGATTACTAACTTAAGCATCGGAGTGACCTCGCCGGGTAAGCCACCCCGGGTTCTCTGATCTTGTCTTGTAGATTCACCTAGCTCGTCGTCCGACTAGAAGCCAGATCACCCTTCAATAGCGAGCTGAAGGACTCCGACGCGACCTCGGGAGAGCTAAATCATAGGATTTTGGGCGAAGAAGAGGGGTCTCTCTGCCCCCTATTTATAGTTCACCGCGAGGCGAACAACGACTGAGACCTACTCGATCCAACGACACTCGTGAAAACCGATTGCATGACACTCGAGGACGAAATTGGTTGAGCGCATTTTTGATGTTTGTAGAGTCCATAAACAGTGTGACGTCCACGCGTACACTCGGCGCTACCTGGGTTATTACTGGTTCAGCCAGAAGTCCAAACAAGTCAAACCAAATGATTCACCCAGAAAACCGCCTAGACCTCGTGCCAAATCCGCCTAGACTCGTCATGAACTCCCCGCACCGGATTGAAACCCCTGGCTTGGGGAGTGGGGCACAATTGATGAAGGGTGATTTGGCCTGCCCTAGTAAAAAGGGGACACGTGGAGGCGACCTGACTAAGTGATGACAGCTCAGCCTAACATGCCTAGTTTGCAACAGTTGAGTTTGGACACCCAACCACCTCGGGGATACCACCTCGGGGATACCAACTTGGACCACTACGTGACGATCCCGGAAATCTCTCCAACAGACCCCGAACCTTGTGGGATCACGCCGCATAATGGCAAACCTTATCTCCTCCCCGCCTGATTCGGGAGGAATTGGTAAGCTTTATCAGTTGATAGCGTTATCTCCCAATTAAAGCGGAAACATATCCCATCGTGACGGAGATCACAGAACCGATCCGCAAGACCCGCGAGGACTCAACTGTATAAAGGCTCCAACCCCAAGGGCACAAGGTACGCGTGATTTCTCTACTCTCTACTCTCTAGCTCTCTACATTCTCAAAGCTCTTCAGCTCGCATCAGATTACTAACTTAAGCATCGGAGCGACCTCGCCGGGTAAGCCACCCCGGGTTCTCTGATCTTGTCTTGTAGATTCACCTAGCTCGTCGTCCGACTAGAAGCCAGATCACCCTTCAATAGCGAGCTGAAGGACTCCGACGCGACCTCGGGAGAGCTAAATCATAGGATTTTGGGCGAAGAAGAGGGGTCTCTCTGCCCCCTATTTATAGTTCACCGCGAGGCGAACAACGACTGAGACCTACTCGATCCAACGACACTCGTGAAAACCGATTGCATGACACTCGAGGACGAAATCGGTTGAGCGCATTTTTGATGTTTGTAGAGTCCATAAACAGTGTGACGTCCACGCGTACACTCGGCGCTACCTGGGTTATTACTGGTTCAGCCAGAAGTCCAAACAAGTCAAACCAAATGATTCACCCAGAAAACCGCCTAGACCTCGTGCCAAATCCGCCTAGACTCGTCATGAACTCCCCGCACCGGATTGAAACCCCTGGCTTGGGGAGTGGGGCACAATTGATGAAGGGTGATTTGGCCTGCCCTAGTAAAAAGGGGACACGTGGAGGCGACCTGACTAAGTGATGACAGCTCAGCCTAACATGCCTAGTTTGCAACAGTTGAGTTTGGACACCCAACCACCTCGGGGATACCACCTCGGGGATACCAACTTGGACCACTACGTGACGATCCCGGAAATCTCTCCAACAGACCCCGAACCTTGTGGGATCACGCCGCATAATGGCAAACCTTATCTCCTCCCCGCCTGATTCGGGAGGAATTGGTAAGCTTTATCAGTTGATAGCGTTATCTCCCAATTAAAGCGGAAACATATCCCATCGTGACGGAGATCACAGAACCGATCCGCAAGACCCGCGAGGACTCAACTGTATAAAGGCTCCAACCCCAAGGGCACAAGGTACGCGTGATTTCTCTACTCTCTACTCTCTAGCTCTCTACATTCTCAAAGCTCTTCAGCTCGCATCAGATTACTAACTTAAGCATCGGAGCGACCTCGCCGGGTAAGCCACCCCGGGTTCTCTGATCTTGTCTTGTAGATTCACCTAGCTCGTCGTCCGACTAGAAGCCAGATCACCCTTCAATAGCGAGCTGAAGGACTCCGACGCGACCTCGGGAGAGCTAAATCATAGGATTTTGGGGGAAGAAGAGGGGTCTCTCTGCCCCCTATTTATAGTTCACCGCGAGGCGAACAACGACTGAGACCTACTCGATCCAACGACACTCGTGAAAACCGATTGCATGACACTCGAGGACGAAATCGGTTGAGCGCATTTTTGATGTTTGTAGAGTCCATAAACAGTGTGACGTCCACGCGTACACTCGGCGCTACCTGGGTTATTACTGGTTCAGCCAGAAGTCCAAACAAGTCAAACCAAATGATTCACCCAGAAAACCGCCTAGACCTCGTGCCAAATCCGCCTAGACTCGTCATGAACTCCCCGCACCGGATTGAAACCCCTGGCTTGGGGAGTGGGGCACAATTGATGAAGGGTGATTTGGCCTGCCCTAGTAAAAAGGGGACACGTGGAGGCGACCTGACTAAGTGATGACAGCTCAGCCTAACATGCCTAGTTTGCAACAGTTGAGTTTGGACACCCAACCACCTCGGGGATACCACCTCGGGGATACCAACTTGGACCACTACGTGACGATCCCGGAAATCTCTCCAACAGACCCCGAACCTTGTGGGATCACGCCGCATAATGGCAAACCTTATCTCCTCCCCGCCTGATTCGGGAGGAATTGGTAAGCTTTATCAGTTGATAGCGTTATCTCCCAATTAAAGCGGAAACATATCCCATCGTGACGGAGATCACAGAACCGATCCGCAAGACCCGCGAGGACTCAACTGTATAAAGGCTCCAACCCCAAGGGCACAAGGTACGCGTGATTTCTCTACTCTCTACTCTCTAGCTCTCTACATTCTCAAAGCTCTTCAGCTCGCATCAGATTACTAACTTAAGCATCGGAGCGACCTCGCCGGGTAAGCCACCCCGGGTTCTCTGATCTTGTCTTGTAGATTCACCTAGCTCGTCGTCCGACTAGAAGCCAGATCACCCTTCAATAGCGAGCTGAAGGACTCCGACGCGACCTCGGGAGAGCTAAATCATAGGATTTTGGGCGAAGAAGAGGGGTCTCTCTGCCCCCTATTTATAGTTCACCGCGAGGCGAACAACGACTGAGACCTACTCGATCCAACGACACTCGTGAAAACCGATTGCATGACACTCGAGGACGAAATCGGTTGAGCGCATTTTTGATGTTTGTAGAGTCCATAAACAGTGTGACGTCCACGCGTACACTCGGCGCTACCTGGGTTATTACTGGTTCAGCCAGAAGTCCAAACAAGTCAAACCAAATGATTCACCCAGAAAACCGCCTAGACCTCGTGCCAAATCCGCCTAGACTCGTCATGAACTCCCCGCACCGGATTGAAACCCCTGGCTTGGGGAGTGGGGCACAATTGATGAAGGGTGATTTGGCCTGCCCTAGTAAAAAGGGGACACGTGGAGGCGACCTGACTAAGTGATGACAGCTCAGCCTAACATGCCTAGTTTGCAACAGTTGAGTTTGGACACCCAACCACCTCGGGGATACCACCTCGGGGATACCAACTTGGACCACTACGTGACGATCCCGGAAATCTCTCCAACAGACCCCGAACCTTGTGGGATCACGCCGCATAATGGCAAACCTTATCTCCTCCCCGCCTGATTCGGGAGGAATTGGTAAGCTTTATCAGTTGATAGCGTTATCTCCCAATTAAAGCGGAAACATATCCCATCGTGACGGAGATCACAGAACCGATCCGCAAGACCCGCGAGGACTCAACTGTATAAAGGCTCCAACCCCAAGGGCACAAGGTACGCGTGATTTCTCTACTCTCTACTCTCTAGCTCTCTACATTCTCAAAGCTCTTCAGCTCGCATCAGATTACTAACTTAAGCATCGGAGCGACCTCGCCGGGTAAGCCACCCCGGGTTCTCTGATCTTGTCTTGTAGATTCACCTAGCTCGTCGTCCGACTAGAAGCCAGATCACCCTTCAATAGCGAGCTGAAGGACTCCGATGCGACCTCGGGAGAGCTAAATCATAGGATTTTGGGCGAAGAAGAGGGGTCTCTCTGCCCCCTATTTATAGTTCACCGCGAGGCGAACAACGACTGAGACCTACTCGATCCAACGACACTCGTGAAAACCGATTGCATGACACTCGAGGACGAAATCGGTTGAGCGCATTTTTGATGTTTGTAGAGTCCATAAACAGTGTGACGTCCACGCGTACACTCGGCGCTACCTGGGTTATTACTGGTTCAGCCAGAAGTCCAAACAAGTCAAACCAAATGATTCACCCAGAAAACCGCCTAGACCTCGTGCCAAATCCGCCTAGACTCGTCATGAACTCCCCGCACCGGATTGAAACCCCTGGCTTGGGGAGTGGGGCACAATTGATGAAGGGTGATTTGGCCTGCCCTAGTAAAAAGGGGACACGTGGAGGCGACCTGACTAAGTGATGACAGCTCAGCCTAACATGCCTAGTTTGCAACAGTTGAGTTTGGACACCCAACCACCTCGGGGATACCACCTCGGGGATACCAACTTGGACCACTACGTGACGATCCCGGAAATCTCTCCAACAGACCCCGAACCTTGTGGGATCACGCCGCATAATGGCAAACCTTATCTCCTCCCCGCCTGATTCGGGAGGAATTGGTAAGCTTTATCAGTTGATAGCGTTATCTCCCAATTAAAGCGGAAACATATCCCATCGTGATGGAGATCACAGAACCGATCCGCAAGACCCGCGAGGACTCAACTGTATAAAGGCTCCAACCCCAAGGGCACAAGGTACGCGTGATTTCTCTACTCTCTACTCTCTAGCTCTCTACATTCTCAAAGCTCTTCAGCTCGCATCAGATTACTAACTTAAGCATCGGAGCGACCTCGCCGGGTAAGCCACCCCGGGTTCTCTGATCTTGTCTTGTAGATTCACCTAGCTCGTCGTCCGACTAGAAGCCAGATCACCCTTCAATAGCGAGCTGAAGGACTCCGACGCGACTTCGGGAGAGCTAAATCATAGGATTTTGGGCGAAGAAGAGGGGTCTCTCTGCCCCCTATTTATAGTTCACCGCGAGGCGAACAACGACTGAGACCTACTCGATCCAACGACACTCGTGAAAACCGATTGCATGACACTCGAGGACGAAATCGGTTGAGCGCATTTTTGATGTTTGTAGAGTCCATAAACAGTGTGACGTCCACGCGTACACTCGGCGCTACCTGGGTTATTACTGGTTCAGCCAGAAGTCCAAACAAGTCAAACCAAATGATTCACCCAGAAAACCGCCTAGACCTCGTGCCAAATCCGCCTAGACTCGTCATGAACTCCCCGCACCGGATTGAAACCCCTGGCTTGGGGAGTGGGGCACAATTGATGAAGGGTGATTTGGCCTGCCCTAGTAAAAAGGGGACACGTGGAGGCGACCTGACTAAGTGATGACAGCTCAGCCTAACATGCCTAGTTTGCAACAGTTGAGTTTGGACACCCAACCACCTCGGGGATACCACCTCGGGGATACCAACTTGGACCACTACGTGACGATCCCGGAAATCTCTCCAACAGACCCCGAACCTTGTGGGATCACGCCGCATAATGGCAAACCTTATCTCCTCCCCGCCTGATTCGGGAGGAATTGGTAAGCTTTATCAGTTGATAGCGTTATCTCCCAATTAAAGCGGAAACATATCCCATCGTGACGGAGATCACAGAACCGATCCGCAAGACCCGCGAGGACTCAACTGTATAAAGGCTCCAACCCCAAGGGCACAAGGTACGCGTGATTTCTCTACTCTCTACTCTCTAGCTCTCTACATTCTCAAAGCTCTTCAGCTCGCATCAGATTACTAACTTAATCATCGGAGCGACCTCGCCGGGTAAGCCACCCCGGGTTCTCTGATCTTGTCTTGTAGATTCACCTAGCTCGTCGTCCGACTAGAAGCCAGATCACCATTCAATAGCGAGCTGAAGGACTCCGACGCGACCTCGGGAGAGCTAAATCATAGGATTTTGGGCGAAGAAGAGGGGTCTCTTTGCCCCCTATTTATAGTTCACCGCGAGGCGAACAACGACTGAGACCTACTCGATCCAACGACACTCGTGAAAACCGATTGCATGACACTCGAGGACGAAATCGGTTGAGCGCATTTTTGATGTTTGTAGAGTCCATAAACAGTGTGACGTCCACGCGTACACTCGGCGCTACCTGGGTTATTACTGGTTCAGCCAGAAGTTCAAACAAGTCAAACCAAATGATTCACCCAGAAAACCGCCTAGACCTCGTGCCAAATCCGCCTAGACTCGTCATGAACTCCCCGCACCGGATTGAAACCCCTGGCTTGGGGAGTGGGGCACAATTGATGAAGGGTGATTTGGCCTGCCCTAGTAAAAAGGGGACACGTGGAGGCGACCTGACTAAGTGATGACAGCTCAGCCTAACATGCCTAGTTTGCAACAGTTGAGTTTGGACACCCAACCACCTCGGGGATACCACCTCGGGGATACCAACTTGGACCACTACGTGACGATCCCGGAAATCTCTCCAACAGACCCCGAACCTTGTGGGATCACGCCGCATAATGGCAAACCTTATCTCCTCCCCGCCTGATTCGGGAGGAATTGGTAAGCTTTATCAGTTGATAGCGTTATCTCCCAATTAAAGCGGAAACATATCCCATCGTGACGGAGATCACAGAACCGATCCGCAAGACCCGCGAGGACTCAACTGTATAAAGGCTCCAACCCCAAGGGCACAAGGTACGCGTGATTTCTCTACTCTCTACTCTCTAGCTCTCTACATTCTCAAAGCTCTTCAGCTCGCATCAGATTACTAACTTAAGCATCGGAGCGACCTCGCCGGGTTAGCCACCTGGGGTTCTCTGATCTTGTCTTGCAGATTCACCTAGCTCGTCGTCCGACTGGAAGCCAGATCACCCTTCAATAGCGAGCTGAAGGACTCCGACGCGACCTCGGGAGAGCTCAATCATAGGATTTTTGGCGAAGAAGAGGGGTCTCTCTGCCCCCTATTTATAGTTCACCGCGAGAAGATCAACGACTGAGACCTACTCGATCCAACGACACTCGTGAAAACCGATTGCATGACACTCGAGGACGAAATCGGTTGAGCGCATTTTTGATGTTCGTGGAGTCCATAAACAGTGTGACGTCCACGCGTACACTCGGCGCTACCTGGGTTATTACTGGTTGAGCTAGAAGTCCGAACAAGTCAAACCAAATGATTCACCCGGAAAACCGCCTAGACCTCATGCCAAATCCACCTAGACTCGTCATGAACTCCCCGCACCGGATTGAAACCCCTGGCTCGGGGAGTGGGGCACAATTGATGAAGGGTGATTTGGCCTGCCCTAGTAAAAAGGGGACACGTGGAGGCGACCTGACTAAGTGATGACAGCTCAGCCTGACATGCCTAGTTTGCAACAGTTGAGTTTGGACACCCAACCACCTCCGGGATACCAACCCGGACCACTACGTGACGATCCCAGAAATCTCTCCAACAGACCCCGAACCTTGCGGGATCACGCCGCATAATGGCAAGCCTTATCTCCTCCCCGCCTGATTCAGGAGGAATTGGTAAGCTTTATCAGTTGATAGCGTTATCTCCCAATTAAAGCGGAAACAGATCCCATCGTGACGGAGATCACAGAACCGATCCGCAAGACCCGCGAGGACTCAACTGTATAAAGGCTCCAACCCCAAGGGCACAAGGTACGCGTGATTTCTCTACTATCTAGCTCTCTAGCTCTCTAGCTCTCTACATTCTCAAAGCTCTTCAGCTCGCATCAGATTATTAACTTAAGCATCGGAGTGACCTCTCCGGGTTAGCCACCCCGGGTTCTCTGATCTTATCTTACAGATTCACCTAGCTCGTCGTCTGACTAGAAGCCAGATCACCCTTCAATAGCGAGCTGAAGGACTCCGACGCGACCTCGGGAGAGCTCAATCAGAGGATTTTTGGCGAAGAAGAGGGGTCTCTCTGCCCCCTATTTATTGTTCACCGCGAGACTGAGACCTACTCGATCCAACGACACTCATGAAAGCCGATTGCACGACACTCGAGGATGAAATCGGTTGAGCGCATTTTTGATGTTCGTGGAGTCCATAAACAGTGTGACGTCCACGCGTATACTCGGTGCTACCTGGCTTATTATTGGTAACGAAATGATTCACCCGAAAAACCGCCTAGACCTCGTGCCAAATCCACCTAGACTCGTCATGAACTCCCCGCACCGGATTGAAACCCCTGGCTCGGGAAGTGGGGCACAATTGATGAAGGGTGATTTGGCCTGCCCTAGTAAAAAGGGGACACGTGGAGGCGACCTGACTAAGTGATGACAGCTCAGCCTGACATGCCTAGTTTGCAACAGTTGAGTTTGGACACCCAACCACCTCAGGGATACCACCTCAGGGATTCCAACCCGGACCACTACGTGACGATCCCGAAAATCTGTCCAACAGACCCCGAACCTTGCGGGATCACGCCTTATAATGGCAAGCCTTATCTCCTCCCCGCCTGATTCGGGAGGAATTGGTAAGCTTTATCAGTTGATAGCGTTATCTCCCAATTAAAGCGGAAACAGATCCCATCGTGACGGAGATCACAGAACTGATCCGCAAGACCCGCGAGGACTCAACTGTATAAAGGCTCCAACCCCAAGGGCACAAGGTACGCGTGATTTCTCTACTCTCTAGCTCTCTAGCTCTCTACATTCTCAAAGCTCTTCAGCTCGCATCAGATTACTAAGTTAAGCACCGGAGCGACCTCGCCGGGTTAGCCACCCCGGGTTCTCTGATCTTGTCTTGCAAATTCACCTAGCTCGTCGTCCGACTGGAAGCCTGATCACCCTTCAATAGCGAGCTGAAGGACTCCGATGCGACCTCGGGAGAGCTCAATCATAGGATTTTTGGCGAAGAAGAGGGGTCTCTCTGCCCCCTATTTATAGTTCACCGCGAGAAGATCAACGACTGAGACCTACTCAATCCAACGACACTCATGAAAACCGATTGCATGACACTCGAGGACGAAATCGGTTGAGCGCATTTTTGATGTTCGTGGAGTCCATAAACAGTGTGACGTCCATGCGTACACTCGGCGCTACCTGGGTTATTACTGGTTGAGCCAGAAGTTTGAACAAGTCAAACCAAATGATTCACCCGGAAAACCGCCTAGACCTCGTGCCAAATCCACCTAGACTCGTCATGAACTCCCCGCACCGGATTGAAACCCCTGGCTCGGGGAGTGGGGCACAATTGATGAAGGGTGATTTGGCCGGCCCTAGTAAAAAGGGGACACGTGGAGGCGACCTGACTAAGTGATGACAGCTCAGCCTGACATGCCTAGTTTGACACAGTTGAGTTTGGACACCCAACCACCTCAGGGATACCAACCCGGACCACTACGTGACGATCCCGGAAATCTCTCCAATAGATCCCGAACCTTGCGGGATCACGCCGCATAATGGCAAGCCTTATCTCCTCCCCTACCGATTCGGGAGGAATTGGTAAGCTTTATCAGTTGATAGCGTTATCTCCCAATTAAAGCAGAAACGGATCTCATCGTGACGGAGATAACAGAACCGATCCGCAAGACCCGCGAGGACTCAACTGTATAAAGGCTCCAACCCCAAGGGCACAAGGTACGCGTGATTTCTCTACTCTCTAGCTCTCTAGCTCTCTACATTCTCAAAGCTCTTCAGCTCGCATCAGATTACTAACTTAAGCATTGAAGCGTCCTTGCCGGGTTAGCCACCCCGGGTTCTCTGATTTTGTCTTGCAGATTCACCTAGCTCGCCGTCCGACTGGAAGCTAGATCACCCTTCAATAGGGAGCAGTCAGATTGCGCTGCATCAGGTCATATAGATCGTGAAAAGTTACTCAAAATAAAAAATAAAAATAAAAGATAACCCCAATCAGACATCATAGTGCAAAGTAATAAAAAAGTACAAGTAATCAAATGAATATATAACTAATTATATATTAATTATGTCAAACAAAAATTAAGTGTGACAAGTAAAAATTATTTATATAATATAGATGGAATATATAATTTAAAACTGATCCGAAAGCAAAGCTATTTTCTTATCTAAATGATGGGTCAATGATCCAACTTTTCAAAAAAAATTCATGATGTTATAATTGAATAATAAATATTTAAAAAAAAAAGATCAAACACAAAAACAAAAAAAAGTATGGAATTTTGTCAAAAACATTCCGAAGCATTTCTAATGTTATATAATCATCGTATTAATTAAAAATAATTATTAAAATAGTAGTAGTAATAGTAATCATAATCATAATAATAATAATAATAATATTAATAATAATAATAATAATTGTAATTATAATTTAAAATTTTTGTATGTACACATTTAGTACAAGTATTTAAATTTATTTTTAGTTATATTATTAATTTTCAATTTATATTTTAACTATAATATATCTAAAATTCAAATAATAAATACAAAAAAAATCATACACATAATACACAGGTGCTTAATTAGTAGTGTATAGTATATAGATAGATGTTAATATGTGGAGACATGCAAACCGTACGTTGAACAGTTTGTACATGAATTAGAGATGTAGTATACTTGCTGCGTTGAACATGTTGTGCACTTATGACTGGTGTGGCCCATTCTATGCACAAAACCTATTCATATGAGACCTAACGATATTAGGTGAATGCAAGTGTACGACAAGTTCACCAAAACTGAAAGCTTGCTTATAAATTTTACGCCATGCATGGATATATATTAATACGTGAAGACATGCCAACTGTGTATTGGACGGCTTGCACATGGAGTGAGAGGATGACTGCACTACTTTTCTCATGCACTTGTATTCGGTATATGACAGGCGTCTCATTATGTCCCAGACCATACCGTAATGAAACAACTGTCACACACCACAAGTGGCTGATCTACTGAAAGCTACGGTACGTGCAAAGGAGAGGCCAACCTGAAAGTGTTACTGTACACTTTTAAGGGGGAGTACATGTCACACTTGGGCAAATGAGGTCACAAACCTGATTGTTAAGGATTTAAGGGTGACACCTTAAGTGGCTGAGTTGAAAGACTTATTGCATTTTCCTTTACACAATAATTAAGGGTCCATTTGGTTCATAGCATGGTTTTTAAAACTGGACCAAACCGGAAAAACTAGGAATCAGTCACTTGATTGGTTCAATTTTTCCTCAAAACCGTTGATTTTAGTCAGCAAGCTGTTGAACAGGCCGGTTAACCGTTTGAACGGTTTTGACCGTTTTTCAAATTTTTTAATTTTTTTAGTTTTTTGTTAGAACGGGCCGATCATTTGACCCAGTAACCGGACCCTGACCGATTCGGTCACCAGGTCGGTTTTAAAAACCATGGTTCATAGTCGGAATCGGGATCAGAGTCTAAATGGTTCATTCCCATAGTCTATTTGGTTCAAATAGAAAATAGGGACAGAAAATGACCATTCCCTTAAATGGGGGAATACCATGCCAGCAAGAATGAGAATGGAATTCCAATTCCGCTCAACAAAATAGTTGGAATCTTCCAATTCCAAACTTATATTCCAATGAACCAAACGGGGCCCAAATTTGAAAGTAGAGAACAAGAGAGAAATAGGTTATGTTATATTTTTAAGAAATTTCACAAAAATTACCAACAACTTTCTACATCTCAATTCTCTTTTATTTCCTATTATATATATCAAACCAGAGGCAGCCTAGCTAGCTTAATAGCTGAGGCTGAATCTGGGTTGATCCAACAATTAATTTTACCATGCATCCAAATCAACAACTTTTCATAATATAATAGCCAATCGAACAAAAGTTTGGTTAGGCTTTCAAATTATTGAGCTATATAACGGATTGAAGTGATATTCACATTTCATGGAACAGGGATCGAACCATTTATTGAGTGTGACCTTTCTTGCTGAATCCTCAGCAACTTGAAAAGA